>NC_140618.1:15060594-16260594 GCF_057382275.1 Copadichromis virginalis
TGGCATCCACCGGACTCCCCAAACTCTCACATACTCAACTACACACTCATTAGGGATGGACAGTCAGTGCATACTGTCCAAAGTCGCTATCCTTTTAGTATGTATCGACACAGCGTATCACACACATGTAAATATTCTTTGGTCTTTCTCCTCCCTAAATTAATTTCCTACCTATTCCTTTGTTCTTTCCATTTTAAGGCCCTGAATCTTTTGAAGACATTAGTCTGTCTCCCTTCACCAACTACTCTTACTGGCTTCTAACAGCTAATGTAGCTGGTGCGACAACAAGTGCATCAGCTTCATATCGAACTTTAGGTGCACCACCTGAAGCAGACCAGCTCCATTTAAATCTTGTGGGAAGACCAGGTCCAACTAGTGCTAGCTTTAACTGGAGCACACCACGAAATGATACAGGCCCAGTGGAGAGGTAAGTAAAAAGGGAAAAGAGGGAGGTGTGGTTAAAGACTTAGAGGCATACCGCTTAGGATGGAAAAGAAACATATGAGTCTTTAAATGCACAAACCATTTTCAGCTGTCACAAATGTGGTAGAAGAAACTGGGATGTGATTTGCACCAGCAGCCTGCTTCCATAGCTTTAAATCACTGTCTTTATTTTGAACCAGTGACCGTACAGTTTACGTGGTATGCATCTTATCCTGTAGGCCTCTGTGATGTTCCAGCACTAGTTTTAACTGAAAGATGTTGAGTGATTGTGAGCAATGAAGAAATACAGACAAAAAGAAATACTTATTACTGTTGTTGTCACACATAGGTTTGTGTTATCCTCCATGGAGTCATCCAGTGAAGCAGAGCCTGCCATTCACTACACAGGCTTATCTACAGAAGCTGTGTCAAGTGGTTTAAAGCCCTTCACCCAATATACTATAATACTAGAGGTAGGTATGACAAATGTCCACTGTTTATGGCACAACTGAGTACAAAGATATGTATTAATCAGCGACAATGTTACAACCACCTGACTAATGTGGTGTAGGTCCTCCTCATGTTCCCAAAAAAGGTCTAAACTGTGATGCAATCCCATATGTCCCATTGTATCAGGCAACTGGTCCTGTAACTTTGGAGTTGAGGCACCCAATGATTAGACTCCTTGAACTCTTTGTCTTGTCCTATTTTATTACCCTGCTGTAAAAAACAATCAGAAAACAACATTTCCAAGAAGGGGTATTCATAGAATCCAGTCATTAGGGATTGGTTTTACAAAACCTTTGAAAACTTTTCAATTCAATTCAGTTTTATTTAAATAGTGCCAAATCACAACAACAGTTGTCTCAAGGCACTTTACATTGTAATGTAAAGACCGTACAATAATACAAAGAAAACAGAGAAAACCCCATTTTACCCCCTATGAGCAAGCGCTTTGGCGATAGTGGGAGGGAAAACCTCCCTTTTGACAGGAAGACACCTCCCGCCGAACCAGGCTCAGGGAGGGGCAGCTCTCTGCTACATCTGCTTCACATTTCTTTGCTCTCAAATAGGAGCACCTTTTTCCCTTTTTATGTTGAGTGTCACTGGTTAATCAGTTTTTGTGAAGCAGTCTGCATTAAACTAAACAAGAAACAGGTGTAACCTTAGAAACCAGTTATTATTGTGAAACCGGCCCCCGATTTTGCTACCTTCTTCCATTTCCATTATTCTTTCAAGATACTTACATGCCTGTAACGGTGCTTTCAGTGGGACAGCGTTCTGACACCATTCTGTCTTAGCCTGTATTAAGGGTTTCTGTCATTTGTGCAGTTCCTCTGTGAGATTGAACCACTTATGTCAGCCTTTACTTCACACATGAATCAATGGGACTTCTATGCCAGTGACACAGTCACTGGTTCATCAGTTGGAGCACCATGGTAGTTACTACACACTGCATTTACGGACCACCACACAAGGCTTGCTATTTAAATATACCGTACTCTTTCCCAGAACCATCACAGTTGTTCACCCATCTGTGTTTTTAATGTTGTGGCTGATGGTAGCTATAGCTTTAAAATAATATAGAAAGTAAGCTTGAACTACTTTTTAAAAATATTTATATTTACATATTTACATTATTTACAGACTAAAAAATAACAATGAAAACTGTTTAACCTTTTCAACAGGCGTGTTCTTCTGGGGGATGCACTTCTAGCCCACCACTGTCTCTTCTGACAGCCTCTGCCCCCCCACAAAACCAGCCCCCTCCTAGAATCACTGCCATAGGACCTCATACTCTGCATGCTTCTTGGGAGCCCCCCAGTGAGCCTAATGGTATGACCACAAATATACACACTCGTATGGTAATCTCATCTAATGTGTAATACTTACTTTTCTGCTTTTTATCCATTTTACATTATTCCTTGTTCTTCTGTCACACCAACTCTCTTCTTGTACTCTTTCACTTTATCTATAACTCTTCTCTGTGATTTTCTCTTGTCCATCCTGGTCACTCCCAACGTAACCCTTAGCATTCTGCAGCAGTATCACTGTCTACATACCATGCATCATAGAAGGTCTCACTGCCAAGAGAAAAAAATTGCTTATAGCTTTGCAATTAAGAATACATTGTTTATTTTAAGTAAATAACAATTGCATTATAATGTTAATGCCTGTTTCAAAATTAATAATACAGTAGAATAAATGACACACATTTTGTACATGAAACACTTACCTAGTGGCAAAGCTTCAGGGCTGTGTCATTCAAGACACATGAGAGTCAACTTAAACCAACTCACACACACACAAATGCACGCACACACACACAGAAATACACACTGAACTGGAACTGCCTTTTGTAAATCCAGAGAGCTTTGTATTGGCTCTAAGGCTCAGTGTAAAACAAAGCCCTCTAACCTGGGTTTCTCTCTGCCTGTGTCTCTTTTTTCCCCTCCCCATCTGTTGATCTGTTTCCCTCGCAGTGTCATATAAAGCTCACTTAATATGGTTTTGTGTGTCATTTCATTGTCATTAGTTAATCATTTAGCATCCTTCTCACCTCTCCATTTTGATTTTGTTCTCTCTCCTTATCAGGCAATCTTTATGTTAGTTCTCCATTTCAGTCGTCCCAGCTCCGTGCATTCAAAGTGAAGCATTCAATGAGAAGTCAAGTTAAAGTAACTCTTTTATAATACGGCTATTCTTGCCTGTGTGGTCAGTGCTTCTGTGAAAATAATAAGAAACTGAAGTGGTGTTCGGGTGGAAATGATCAGTTTTAAAATGCACACATCTGCCTACACCAGTTTTTGTTTTTCCTCATTGAGTTGAGGGACAGACATCATAACGTGCATCTGGTTAGCAGTATTGCTAAGACCTGCTCAGTACTTATTTGCAAATGTGGAGCCTCTCCATAATGGTGGGTTTGTACCTTATTTTTTGCTGTGTAACATGTCTTCTGCTTTTTGGCGCTTTTTGGCACTACTTTTTGCACAAGTTTTTCATTTTTATTTAATTTTATAATTGTATATAAGCTTTTAATTTTTTCAATGAACTTGGAGAGTAAATACTGCTAAAGAATGAATATATCTATTATAGATTTTCTATTTTCCAACATTTAATGATCTACTAGTGATGCAGAGGGATTTTCAGTAAAGTTATTAGGAGTTCCAGAGAGTAGTTTGATTGGCTAAGGATAGTTAACTGTTGTTAAGATTTCTAATAAACTAAATTTGTTGCAGTTGTAGAAGCTACACTTTTTATATAATACATAATACCTAATCATTTAAAGTATAAAGAATAAAAACCTACGTGACATCAAAGAACAGTAAAGGAAAGAAGTAAGAGCATGTTAAGCTCAGGGCAAACAAAGCTGCCAAAACAGACATTTGCATTACCGTATTTGTTTTTATTTATAATTTATATTTCTATCATTTGAAGTGTTATTTTATAACCACAACAATTGAAAACCTTTAATCGTACACAGAGGATTTGTAGATTTCATACTTGTTTTCATGGTGCTCTCTCCTCATTTTAACACAATGTTGTTTTCATTTCAACAAGTCGTCAACAAAACTGCATTGCATCCATTACTATTTACTAATTGTATTCTATGTTTGTTTTTTTTTACTTCAACATTTGTAGTAATCACGATATGAATTTGAAAGGACTATTGTTACTATTACTAACAATAACTAAAGTGTTGTGTTAGAGCACAAATAAACTGTGCAGACAGTATTTTCTTAACAAACCCTGCAGCTGCAGCTGTTGCTTTCCTTCTTTAATTTCCTAAATAATTGTTTCGATGAAGAGCTTTTGTTTTAGCAGACATCAGAGGTAATCTCAGAGACTGATTTAACATTTGTTTTCTTTTTGTACAGGTGTTATCACAAAGTATGAGGTCTTTCTCCGTGGGCCAGTGGAGTCACAGAACCTTTCGAGTCTTGCTATTGAAAAGAGGGTGTTTTTCAGCTCTAGTTGGCTGGATCCAAGTGTCTCCTTAAGTTCCAACATAGCCAATAAAAGCTTAATGTCACCCCCTGAGACCAGTACTAATGTAACTGGTCTAGAGGCTTTTTCAACATACCAGATGAGAGTTGTAAGCACCAATATTGCAGGAAGTTGTACATCTGGGTGGACCTCAGCACGCACCATGGAGGGAGGTTTGTATATCTCGTGTTCATGATTTCAACAGCTGACTTTTACTCACTGGGTGTATTTACAGTAAGTTAAGGAATCAGGGAAATAACCAAGTAAAATCTAGTTAGGCACTGTAGCTGTGTGAAACAAAAGCCTTCAGTGGTTAATGTTTTCTGGGCAATTATCAGAAAGGGGCTTGCCCAAAGATGGCAGTTCCATTTCAGTGTTAACGGGCTGACTTTTATCCAGCTGGCAACCATCAATGACTCAGTGGTGTGTCCAGTATGGATTTTTTAAGCTAGGTTTTCCTTTCATGGCCTTCCATGGCTGAATCAGAAAAATCCGATTCTGTATTACACCTATATTCAGACAAAATGATTCGCATTCAGACACTCCAAAGAGCTTGCTTAAAATTTAAAAGAGTTAAATTTTTAACTTATGATGTTAAATTAAGGCCTGTCAATAACTGATGGACCCCAGATCTAAAAACAAATTGGAATTGAGTGACATTTTGGTTAAAATGTAGCTACACACCAGATGCCATTGCTGTTGGTTAAATGATCTTTTGTACTATATTAAAATTAGTGAGTATTTGTGAGATAGATTGTAGAAAAAGAAAGCAGGGAAGGAAGGAGGAAAGAAAAACTGTGTGTGGGGGAGGGGAAACTCATTAAGGTATTTGAATTTCAAAGGGATGATATGGCTCATTAGGACTAAATGATTGCCTCCAACGTCACTCTAAGCTATGTGTCTGGATAACAAGCATATGATAACACCATTTTGAATGTGGGATGTGTGTCAGTGTTGGTGCGCGTACATGGGCTGAGTTAGAAAGAAAGAATATGACTGTGGTTATGTCTACCGTGAATCACATTTCACAGCATATTTCACAGTTAGATGGCATCAACAGCAGAATAAAGAATCCTTCTCTCTAATCTGTCATGTAATAGTGGCTATCACAACCATAGAATTATGAAATACTTAAATCCATTAAGACCACATAATATCCACTAACCTCTCTGAATATGTCTTTTTGTTAGAATACAGAAGTTCATGTGAGGCAGCAGTGCTAACCCCTGCATCACTATGCCACTTCAAGAGTTGGCTTAATAAACATAAAAGGCTGTTAATGAATACCTAAAAGTGACTTTAGAAGCAAACCTAAAATTAGATAACAAGTGATATAAGTTGGGGCTTGATTTGTTAAGAACAGAAACACAAAGCCAAGGTATTTATAAAACACTTGTTCCTAATCTTACAAACAAAGACATAACTATAACCAAACACCAGCACTACACATACAATAAAAGAAGCAGCAAATGAATGAATGAATTACTAAAAAAGCAGTAGTTGCACAGAAAATATCCATCATATCAAGCGGTTTGGAATTGTATTTGTACTGATATAATACAGAACAAGGTTAGTTACCACTTGCATGTCTGAGAGGCAAAATCATGAATTTTTCAAAACCATCCTGAGGAGGACAGACCTTTGACCTTTGTTATCCTGGAGTATTGTGTTCTCCATGTTTGTTGGGAAAGTGATGCAACAGTGTATTTAAACTTTCAAACACATGTTACAGGTCTAACAAACTTGAAAATGAATATTTACTATGGCCACCTTTATTTCTCAAAGCAGCCTGAGCTCTCTTAGGTAAGCGTCCTTGTTATTTCTTGAAGCAAACTTCAGGAATTGCTTTCCAGGCTTCTTGAAGGACTTTCCAAAGTTCTTCTTTGGATGTTGGCAGCTTTTTGTTCCGTTCTCTATCATGATGATCCCACACTGCTTCATTAATGTTGAGGTCCAGGCTCTGGGGAGGCCAGTCCATGACTGATAGTATTCCACTGTGTGTTTTTCTAGGCAGGCATGCTTTTACAGCATTGGCCGTGTTTGGGATCATTGTCATACTAAAAAATGAAGTGTTTGCCAATCAGAGGCTTTCCAGATGGTATTGCATGCTTGATCAAAATCTGATGGTACTTTTCTGCATTCAGCACCACTGACTGGATTGCAGCCCCAGACCATGACAGAACCCAGGCTTATCGCCAAGATTCTGATTTTGGATGGGCTAGCGTAATTTGGGCTTTTAATTAAGGTAGTTAATGTTTTTAATACTACTGATTCTATTTATTACAAGCAGGTACATGTATGTGTATAAATTAAGAAAATATTGCTTGATCTTGATTATAATTTTTCATGGGTTTTATATATAGCAAGATAGCCTATCCAATCATTTAAACAGAAATCCAGTTGTAATAAGATAAAAAAAAATATTTGAATGATCACTGTCATATAAAGAAGAGAGAAACAAGGAGAGGACAAAAGAGACTATTGAGTGAGCTACAGTACATTGACTCAAAGGGAGCAGTACACTGTGTTGTAATTTTCAGCACTAACCACGATGTACTTGCCCCCCCCCCACACACACACACACAGATTTTTTTTTTATATAGATTCAACTAAAGAAATTGGACAAATTATGTCTTTTGTGACAGGCTCCTTGTAACAAAGTGTCTAAAGATACTTTTTATATATTGGGTTATGTTTAGCTAAGTTGCCTACCTGTGTAGACACAACTCTGGTTCATCCCTTCAGTTAGGTGCCTTTTTATGATTGAATCAGGTCATTGTTAAGTGGGTTAGAAACGAGAAATATTCCTATAAAAATGGTCATGTGCAAGGAGTGTACTGAAAATTAGTGAAAAATTAGTGAAACCCCCTCACTTGAAACTGTACTTGGTGTCTGCTGTGCTGCAAATTGCTGATTTGCTAAGTATTTACCCTGCTGTAAAATTATTTTTTTGCATTGGTGACTTTGTTTTCAGTTTGTTACAAGTTTGTAAGCTACATAAGAAGAAATTAGCAGGAAAGAGCTGTTGTTCAGAGAGCAGGTTGCGGTCTTCCTCGGTGTAAATGTCTCTGATTAAAACCTTTATAATGCTGCTTTATACATAATTTTGGCTGCATTGAAATTAAATCTGTATACAGATAGACAAATGCCTAATCTACAGACCCCCTGAAAAGTCACAATGTGTATTAGAGTGTTAGCTTGCAATCAGATTTACTTTACCCTGTAATAACTTGTGTGTTAGCTTAGGATATGCTTATGCTCTTTGTGCTCTCTGTAAATAGCTGATCTGTGGCATGGAGGTCTGATAATGAAAACGGTGCAATATGTGTTTCCAGTGCCAGAGTTTATGGCTCCTCCAGAAGTGTCCGCACTGTCGTCTACCAGTCTTAAAGTAACCTGGAGCACTGCTGAAGACCACGGGGTCATCGCCAGAGGACAGGTGACAGAATATCGAGTCAACCTGGTAACCGAACAGACCAACAATCCATATGCCCCTCCGGTTATTAGTCAGGTAAGCACATTCACACATAAAATTGGAAATAATTGCCAGGACAACCTACCAAAAAAAAAAAGAGCTTACCTGGCAGAAATGTAATATACAGCAAATGACATTTATTTTGAAGATAAATGCTTTCGTATTAGGTCATTTTCACTAACTTTTCACAATGTAGGGATTTTCTAAAAAAAAAAAAAAATGGGATAGTCTCTTTGTTCTCTTCTGTTTCTGTTTTTATATTCCTTGTCCCTGTGTTTTGCAGGTGTTGCATAGAGTGGGCCCATCATCCCATCCAGTTTACGTAGTGAAAGGATTGAAACCTTATCACGTGTACAACTTCACTGTTACACTCTGCACAAAAGCAGGTTGCATTACCAGTCTGCCAAGCACTGGATGGACCTTACCAGCAGGTAGAGCATAAAGATTTATGCAAAACACACACAGACATAAACAAATGCACGCTTCTCGGCAATAATGAAATACTGATAGTTCCCAAATATTGTCCTTTTTAAAGTATAATAGTAGTTATTTTACATAGTGTGGTGTTTGCATAACAACTGCAAAACAAACCTCTGACATATGCACACACAAACAGACACACACACCCAAAAGCACTCAGTCAGTCATCGGGTACTTGAGTGGCGACAGCATTGGTCATGTTAACTAGGGGGGATATTCATGGTGCACGGCAGTAAAAACAATTTACTGTTAATTACAAGGAGAAAAATGTGGCGTAGCACACACTTCCTGCTGGCCATGAATCAAACACACACAGAATTACAGAAACACATATACAATCCCTCTCGCTCTTCTGTGGATTTATAACCTTTATGGAAGTAGGATGAATTAGCTATGTTTAATAACTCAGGCACAAATCTCTGGTGCCTAGATGAGCACTAATTGATCAGTGGACGGTGACATGGACACACACAGAATACTGATTTAATGTCTTTTTCTGTCTGTCTTGATAGTCTGTTGCTTTCTCAGCCCCCCCCCCCCCCCCCCCCTGTCCATCTTTCACTTGCTATCTGCTGGGCTCTTTCACTCACACACAAATAGCACATGGCAGCAGAGGAACATGAATCACTCTGAAATATACATATTGCACTCAGAGGCGCACTTGACCGTGCAACACACTTTTCCATCTGTTCACTCACGGTGTCTACGCTTGCTGCTCATGTTATGTTTTTGTCTTTTTTGTTTTGTTTATCTCTTTAGGTGAATAGACAATGGGCGCGCAGAGTTGTAAAACAAAAACCTTTCATCTATAAATACTTGCTTAGGGAATTCAGCTTTTGAACATATTCTGAACAGCTACATCTGTTGACATAGGGAATATTTTCATTTCATACAATTCTCAAAAAGTCATTCCTTGTGTTTATTGTGATGAATGATGCTTCATATTGTAATTGGTGGACTTTTTAAATGTATTTTTAATGGCTACATCTGTTGACACAGCGACAATGTTTATTTTAAGTGATTCCAAAGACTTCTCTTGACTGTAATACAGTACAGTTCAATATGGCTTATTGTACCCAGTTGACTTTTTGAATGTATTTTTAACAGCCACATCTGTTGCCACCGTTTTGTTTCATCCAACGCCAAAGATGTCTTTTGTTTCAACTATAAGAAATGATAATGGCATATGCCGTTTAGCAGATTTTTTATTTTTTTTTAATCTCAAAACAATTTGCATAGCGTTTGCTCCTCCACTGGGTGTTAAGCTTCTGCTGCATCAGATTACTTTTTTTCTTCTTTCAGTTTAGCAATAATCTTTGCACTTGACAAAAAATATTTAACAATAATCTTTAAGACCTCAATCTAACATGCACTGGGCGAATACTGTTACATTCCTTTATAAAAACATGGTAGCATATCAGTAGGGAGTTGTAATTAGAAGAATTATACAAATTCTGAAAAGCTGCTGGCGTCTTTTTATTTTTGTTTGGTTTTACTTCAAATGCATCTGTTGGAAAAGCCTCTTTTTGCATGCTGTTGTTAGTTGTCTACAGTTATGTACTTTTTGGACCACTAATAACCCCATTAGAAGTCTACTGCCAAAATAAAGAGGTTTTTATAAGGCTGGTGGGGTATTGTCGTCAAACATATGGACACCCACGTTTGTCAATATGATAACTTGAGAATGAGGCAGCGTAGGATTTTGGTAGGTGCAGCTACTAAAAGTCTTGAACAAGTTCAAGTCAGAGTGACCTTAACCTCAAGGTCAGAGGTCAAGTTTTCTGAAAATCTTGTGAACACAATAAATTGAGAAAGATGCCATCTAGGATTTTCTAATTGACACTATAGGTAGATCTAATAAAAATCTCAGACGAGTTCAAATCTCAGTGACCTCAACCTCAAGGTCAGAGGTCAACTTTTCTGAAAATCACCTAGAATCTTTAAATTTATGTCATAGATGCTGGAGAGGCTGGGGGTTAGCACTTTTTTATTAATCTTTTTTTTTTTCGTCATTGGAGCTCTTTCCCAGCCTGTAAAATCTGGATTGACTCATTGCTTTCTGCTCTGCTTCTTGTATCCCCCTGCAGAGACAATCTTGGATTATACATATGTGCACATCTTAAAATGTGCCCTTCTAATAAAGAAGTGCCTCAGCACTGGCTACAGCACAATTAATAAAAACCCTTCCTATTTGGGACACCAAACTGTTTGTTGACTGAAACCTTCTTTAGTCAACAAAAAGGTCTCCAGCTTTTCTCTTGCAAGCTGAATGAAAGGAACATGACCTGAAAAAACCTCTGTAGTAGAAATATCTTCACATTCAGTGGTACTCCTCATAAGGTGTACTTGAGCATGATACAGATGCTCTGATAAATCTTCCACACATGACGCTGGGCCATTAGAGCCAGCTACCATCTGCTGTAAGTGAACAGACAGCATCTGTGAATCCACCGGAGTTACACCGAAGCACATGACTAAACATTAGCGCGCACACTGAGACAGACGTAACGACTCAAGGAAAGAGGTCTCCTGTCCACCTGTGTTGATGCATTTGCAATTGTTTCAGTGTGTGTGTATCTTCCCACAAAGTTATTGATCACAAAGTAAAGTGAGTGGCTAATCAGGGTCTGATGGTGATGTTTTATGTATCCTACATCCATAAAGTCTTGTTCTACAAGACATGCACACAGAGACACATACACACGTGCACTCACACTGTAACACCACTCAACAGAACAGGAACTTTATTGATTTACGCATAATTGGCCTGAGGCCCTTCTTGAGAAGAGAAATATGCATGGCAAGGGATCGCCATGTCAATAAGTGGTGTGCTTATGTGCGTGGTGTAACTGTATGCTAAGAGCCTGTTAAGACATGTCAGTTGCTGTAAAAACAGGAAACACACACACACACGCACACGCACAATTGCTCCTGGGAGCTGGCCCATGATTTAGCTGCTTCATTACCATGTCGGCAGCTAAAATTAACCTTTCTGGTGGACTGTTAACCTTGTGTGTGTATGTGTGGTGTGTTTTTCCGTATACTCATAATAAAGCAAGTGGGTTTTGTCAAACTTGATGTGTCATAATGTTAAGTTAATTTCACTAAATGAACAAGCAGATTCAATAAATGAATACATGACATGCAGAAAATATACAACCAGATTGTACAATCAGCCTGGTCAGTAAGAAAGAAACTGTCTTTCATGATTCAAACATGAACACACACTCAAACTCTATCAACAACGATAACACTATCCTATAGTTCTGTCACATTTGAAATGTTTTTCTCTAATATGGACATCTGTGTCCAGGTTTTATTGTGTTTTAGACTTGTGTCGAAATACAACCCGGTCATTGCTGGGAACTAATATTAATTTATGCTAGTAGATATTATCCTCAGTAATGCAATAACTGATTAAGTGATTAAAGAACATAAGCTGCTGGATGACATTTGACATGTTGGTGCACAAATAGAGAGAGCATGTTAACTGGCTGCTACCTCTAACCTGCCTGTTAAACACGCATTTCAAGAAGAAGAAACGTGGGTCATATATAAGGAGGAAGGTGCATTCAGGTAAATTATGTCTACATTATCTGGGGGAAATGTAGCTAGGCAGCATCAGATGTTAGTCTGTATGATGGCTCTAGGTATCAAGAAGAGGAAGCGAGTGAAGGCAGAGGAAGAATGTCGTTCAGAGTTTGGCGAGTAGTTGATACAGGCTCTGTGTGGTAAGGAAGAGTCACCAGATGACAAAGAAAGCATAGTCAGGGGTGCACATAAGTGGTTCGCAGGTGCACATGTGCTGTCAAAATAAAAGACGCGCACCAGATAAGAAGTTGCAACGCGCGTTTGCGTACATAAGATTTTCTGGAGAAGGACAGACATTTGTTTAGAACTCTTAAAGATGTCGAAGAAGCAAGCTCCTTTAAGCAATTACTTTGGTGTTCCTCCACCTCCAAAGAAATGTCAGAAGGAGTCCGAACCGCAAAGGAAGCGCGAATTCTCGGAAAAGTGGTTGCAGGAGGTGAGCTGGCTTCAAACAAATGCCAGCTCACCTCCTGCAACCACTTTTCCGAGAATACACATTCTGTCAAATGGACAGAAAGGAAACAGAAGACAATGAGATTTGGCAGTGGAATGAGGAAGTACAAGAACTTATTCAAATGAAGAGGTTAGCAAATAAACAGTGGGATAGTCAAGGGGATGAAGAAAGTAGCAGGAGGTGACAAAGGCTTACAGTGGGTTGTATGTGAAGCTGGACACTGAAAGAAAAACAAGAGAAGAGGAAATGGAAACGTCTAAGAGGGAGGGCAGTGGACTTTTTAACTAGATTTTTGAATACTGTGTGAATTTTGACGGGATAGCAGCAAGGGTAAAGGGTTTATAAGTTGTGAGACCTGTTATAATGTGTAGTTTGGAGATAGTGACACAAAAAAAGACAAGAAGCCAAACTGGAGGTGGCAAAGTTGAAGATGCAAAAATTTTCATTGGGAGTGAACAAAACGGACAAGGATAGAAATGAGTATAGACAATGTAGGAGAAGCAAGGTTGAGATGGTTTGGACATGTATAAGATGGCGCCGGTGAGGTCGGCTGCCGTCACGACTGCTCCGACCACTTTTTCTTTGTCTTTGTTTTTTAAGTTAGTTTTCAGCGTTTCTAAATCGGCAAAATCATCACCATTGGGTACATTAGGTATGACAGTGACACTCTTGTTTCTATTGGTATACAATGTACTCACAATTCGAAGTTTTTAACTCCGGATCCGAGCTGGCCGAGTGAGATCTCGAGGGAGAACAAAGGGAAGCGGCGGCGGCCTAGAGGGAAGCGAGCCGGCGTCAGGAACAGGCTGAGAGCTCGTGCACACCGCACACCTCTGCCTAGCATCCTGCTCGCCAACGTCCAGTCACTGGAGAACAAGCTTGACGACCTCAGGGCCAGGATAAAGTTCCAGAGAGACATTCGGGACTGTAATCTCCTCTGCTTCACCGAGACATGGCTGAACCCAGCGGTGCCGGACCACGCCATCCAGCCGGCCGAGTTCTTCTCGGTTCACCGCATGGACAGGACACGGGACTCGGGGAAGTCAAGGGGAGGCGGCGTGTGTTTAATGGTGAACAACAACTGGTGCAACAGTGCGAACTTGGTTCCTCTCACAAGCCCCTGCACACCAAATCTGGAACTACTGTCCATCATGTGTCGTCCTTTTTATCTACCTCGGGAATTTACATCGGTCATTGTAAGTGCCGTTTATATTCCACCACAAACGGACACGGTCACCGCCTTATGCGAGCTGCATGAGGCACTCACACAGCACCAGACACAACACCGGGATGCTGCGCTTATTGTGACGGGGGACTTTAATAGCGCCAACCTCAAACGCGCAGCGCCGAACTTTTATCAACACATCACCTGCCCCACCAGGGGTGAAAGGACACTGGACCACTGCTACACTACGGTCAAGGACGGCTACAAGGCACAATCCCGCCCCCCGTTTGGCAAATCTGATCACGCCGCCATCTTCCTCATGCCAAAATACAAACAAAGGCTAAAACAGGAAGTTCCGGTTCAGAGGAAGGTCGCGCGCTGGACGGATCAATCGGTGGCCGCGTTACAGGACGCACTCGATGACGCAGACTGGGGCATGTTCAGAAACAGCTCCGACGATGACGTCAACGTGTTTACGGAAGCGGTTGTGGGATTCATCGGGAAACTAGCGGATGATACCGTGGAGACAAAGACTATCACAACGTTTCCCAACCAGAAGCCGTGGGTGGATAAAACCATCCGCAACGCTCTGAGATCCCGCACCGCTGCCTACAACACGGGACTCATGACGGGGGACATGGACCCGTACAAAGCCGCGTCATATAACGTGCGGAGGGCGGTGAAAGAGGCGAAGCAGCGCTACGGGAGGAAACTAGAGTCACAACTCCAACAGAGTGACTCTAGGAGCCTGTGGCGGGGACTAAGGACAATAACGGACTATAAAGCACCAACAACCGGTATGACGAACGCGGCCGTGACTCTGGCAGACGAGCTGAACACTTTCTATGCTCGCTTCGAGGCTGCAGCTAAGGTCTCCAACAATGCTAGTGTTAGCGGCGCTAACGGCTGCAGACAGGAAGATACTGCCAGCACCGGAAACGTGCTCGTCATCTCCGAGCATGAAGTAAGGAGAGCCTTCAAGAGAGTGAACACCAGGAAAGCAGCAGGACCAGACGGCATCCCAGGTCGTATCCTAAGAGACTGCGCATACCAGCTAGCTCCTGTGTTCACTGAGATATTCAACATCTCTTTATCTCAGTCGGTGATCCCCACATGCTTCAAAGAGTCCATCATTGTTCCTGTCCCGAAGAAACCCCACCCTGCTTCTCTCAATGACTATCGCCCTGTAGCCCTCACCTCAGTAGTGATGAAGTGCTTTGAACGCCTGGTCAGAGACTTCATTCTTCACTACCAGACACACTGGACCCACTACAGTTCGCTTACCGTCCAAATCGTTCCACAGACGATGCCATCTCTCATCTCCTCCACACATCACTCACTCACTTGGACACTAGAAGGGGGAATTATGTTAAAATGCTCTTCATAGACTACAGCTCTGCATTTAACACCATAATTCCCTCCACACTCACCACCAAGCTGGAGCATCTGGGACTCAGCTCATCTATGTGTCAGTGGATCTCCAACTTCCTAACTGGCAGACCACAGGCAGTAAGGATGGGCGGACATGTCTCAGCCTCCACCACTCTCAGCACTGGAGCCCCCCAGGGGTGTGTTCTGAGCCCCCTGCTGTACTCTTTGTACACATATGACTGTGTGGCCACTACCAGCTCCACCACCATCATCAAGTTTGCTGACGACACCGTCGTGGTGGGCCTGATCTCTGATAACAACGAGACGGCCTACCTGAAGGAGATTAGGAATCTGGAGAACTGGTGCCAGAGGAACAACCTCCTTCTAAACGTCAGTAAGACAAAGGAGCTGATAGTGGACTTCAGCACTAAGCAGGAGAGGAACTACCAGACCCCCGTCATCAACGAGTGCCCAGTGGAGAGAGTGGACAGCTTCAAATACCTCGGAGTTCACATCACGCAGGACCTGTCATGGTCCTGTCACATCAACACCGTGGTGAAAAAGGCCCGACAGCGTCTCTACCACCTCAGACGCTTGAGAGACTTCCAACTGCCCTCCAAGGTGCTCAGGAACTTTTACTCGTGCACCATAGAGAGCATCCTGGCGGGAAACATCTTAACCTGGTTCGGGAACAGCACCATGCAGGACAGACGAGCTCTACAGAGGGTTGTGCGGTCAGCTGAGCGCACCATCCGCTCCGAGCTCCCTGACCTGCACTCAATCTACAGCAGGCGGTGCTGGACCAAGGCCAGGAAGATGGTGAAGGACCTCAGCCATCCCAACAACAGACTGTTCTCTCTGTTGAGGTCAGGAAAGCGATTCCGCTCCCTGAAGACCAACACAGAGAGACTGAGGATGAGCTTCTTCCCGCAGGCGATACGGTCTCTCAATCACACCACCACACAGTACTGACCCACACATATGGTTCTTACACACACACTGGACTTTCTGGACTTTGGTTTTGCACACCACTGGTCACTATATTCTTCATTTCCGGTTAATACTTGTACAGCTGCTGTTATTGTGTATATATTTATTTATATTTAGATTTCTTCATACATTCTTATATAGTTCTATATTGTGTATTGTGTATTTTGTTGTACAGTTATTTTATTTTCAACTTTAATTTATATATTTATCTTTATCTTATTCTTCCCAGTTAAATTTACCCTTCATTCTAATTTGTGTTGTACAGTTATTTCATTTTTAACCTTAATTTATATTTTATTCCTTCCTAGTTAAATTTACCCTTTTTAATTTTTCATATTTATTTCCTTTCTTATTCATAGCCTTTTCCTTTTTTGTTTTCTTTAGGTCACGAGCAGTTGTCCAAGCATTTCACTACATATCGTACTGTGTATGACTGTGTACGTGACAAATAAAAATTTGAATTTGAATTTGAATTTATAGAGAAGGGTTAATGGGTATAAAGGTGACTTAAGTGGCTTTGAACATTGCATGGTTTTTGATGTCAGAAGGGCTTTTCTGAGTACTGCTAATTTACTGTGATTTTTATGCAAAATAACTTCTTGGATTCACAGAGAATGGTCAGAAAGAGAGAGAATATCCAGTGAGTGGCAGTCCTCTGGGTGAAAATGCCTTGATGATTCCAGAGGATCATTAAACTTACTTTCATATTGATGTTGTGCTGTTTTGCTGCTAATGTACAAATCTTTTTATTAACATAAAGTTGGTCCTCCTTAGTTGGAGGTGGGCTAAAAAATTGACAGTTGCCACTTTTTGATAAGATATAAGACAGACCAACAATTCACACTTAGAATAATAAGTATGCCTTTTGATTGTGGCAGGAATTACCAGAGCCACAGGAAGAACATGGAAGCTCTGCGCAGAAAGGCAGGCAGATTCAAACCCCTGCATCACTATTCTACCCACTCATATCAAGAAGGAAAATTTATTTACCAACATGGCATACATAAAAAAATGTATTAATTAATTAATAGTACACCACAGTGTAAAGCAAGGGCCATGTTGTATATGTGTGTGCCACTGACAGTGTTCTAAATGTCACACTAGCTCAATATCAATAGACTGGTAAGCTATCGATTGGCAGTAATTTATGGTTTGATGTGCCAAGATGAGGCGCCAAACAAGCTGTCCACTTTGCTTTTAAGGGCTCTGTTAGAAGTCACACTAAAGATAATCCGCATGGTTGTCACTGAAAGCTAATTTACTCCTACCACGAACCATTTAGACAATTACTGAAACACACCCACACATCTAAAGAGAAACACTACAATGAAAGGACACTTAATGCACACACACACACACACACACACACACACACACACACACACACACACACACACACACACACACACACACACCTTTCCCATCTCTACACCGGTCTATCACTTGCTATGCTTTTCCTCCATTCCTATAAATCTGTCCTCCCTATATCAGCTAGTCTCTGGTAGATTTATTTATGTTATGTATTAAAACTGCTTCTCCAGTACCTTACAGTATGTTTCAAAGAGACATTTAATTTAACACCTTGAGTGAGCGAAGGAAATTAAATTGATCTTCTATTAAATGAAAATGGGACTTTTGTGTAGCCTGAAAGAAATAAGCTTCTACTGAAGGAAAGCCCAATCACACAAGATGTATTTATTCTTAATGTGTATGAATGTTTTTTGGGTAAATTAGCTGTGGTTAGCTTTTTACATAGACATTTTTTTGCAGAGAAACAATGTATTACAACACCACAGCTCTGTAGTAAAAGAGCACTGATACTGAACTGGCCTGCCTTCAGTCCAAACCTGCCACCCGTTGAGAACATTTAGTTTAATTTGCAAATAAAAAACTTGACAGAAGATGCCCTGACTGTTGAGCAACTGAAATTCTATATCAAGCAAGAGTGGGAAACCATTTCGCTTTCAAAACCACACCAATTGTCTTCTTCATTATTAAACACTTGGAAAATGTTCAAAGAAGAGGTCCTACCAAATAAAAAATAAGCACACACCTTTTTCAAATTTTTTTGAAAAGTTTCATCATTTACAATACAATGGCTTCATATTTCATTGATTTAACATTCACTTTCTGTTCATCCTTTCCGTTTCTTTACTTTCTGCTTCTCAGCACCTTCAGGATTGTCTTCACCTCGATTATATCCAGAAAATGAAACTACCATTCAGATAGAGTGGGACCCCCCTGCCCAACTTAATGGACCATACCCTCTATATCAGGTAAGAGCACTGCCCTACACTCAATTCAATTCAATTTTATTTATACAACGCAAAAATCACAACAACAGTAGTGTCAAGGTTCTTTATATTGTATAGTAAAGACCCCACAATAATACAAAGAAAACAGAGAAAATCCCAACAATCATATGACCCCCTATAAGCAAGCACTTTGGCGACAGTGGGAAGGAAAAACTCCCTTTTAACAAGAAGACACCTCTGGCAGAACCAGGCTCAGGGAGGGGCGGCCATCTGCCACGACCGGTTGGGGGTGATTGGATAAAGACAGGACAAAAAATATGCTGTCGAAGAGAGACAGAGATTAACAATAACTAATAATTAAATGCAGAGAGGTTTATAAACACACTCAAGAAGAAGAAGGACTCAGTGCATCATGGGAATCCCACAGCAACCTAGACACATGATCCAACCCTAACTACATGCTTTATCAAAAAGGAAAGTTTTAAGCCTAATCTTAAAAATAGAGAGGGTTTCAGTCTCTCGAATCCAAACTGGAAGCTGGTTCCACAGAAAGGGGACCTAAAGCCTGAAGGCTCTCACTCCTATTCTACTTTTACATACTCCAGGAACCACAAGTACGCCTGCAGGTTATATGATACTATGAGGTCATCAAGGGTGTCTGTCTTTGTTTGCAGCTAAACAGAAATTCACAGTAATAAATAACTGTTTTCATCTATTGCCTTGCCTAGACCCATGCTAGCCACAAGCATGACTGTAGATATGGCCTAAATTAAGTTGAAAAGTTGGCACTCATGTGTGTGGTTCCCAGGGGCTAAAGCTAATGCTACCAGCATGTCAGTGTTTTAAAGTCTAAATCATTCCATACTTGAACAAAGTTAGCTAAGATTCTGTGTTTTCTCACTGGCACAGACTACATTACTTTCTTTTCATGCTGGAAGTGAGAAATAACCCCAGTGTGTGTCTTTGTTTGTCATCTCATCATTCACACTGTGTGTACATAGAAATCATGAGAACTTCCTGCCTATGATTCCACTGTTTATTCTCTGCCACACAGGTTATGTCTAAAATAGAGGAATAATATTTCTGATACTGAGATTCATGGGAAGTAGTAAGAAAGAGGATCTGTGCCATGTTGAGAGTGCAAGCCCACATGGCCCTAAGTGTTTTAATGGATTTGATATACACATGGTCATCTAAAAACAAAAAAAATCTGCTCAGTTTATTATTTTTGGAAAATTTTAGTATGTGATTTTATACTAAACACAATTAACTACAATTTATGACTGCAGTTATAATTTGAGTACTACCACTATGCTAGATACCAGATATTTATACATTATCATATTTTGGTTTTTTGAGGTGGAAAGGTCAGATGTCTCTCTCTCTGACCCGCAAGATCCAGTTGTCAGAGGAACAAGATTTTCTGGAAACAGTTACTATCAGTTCCCCAGTGACATCCTTCCCAGCAACACCGATTTTACAGGTAAGAAATTATGTTTAGATGCGTGCAGGTGTCTGTCTATTAGTAAATAGACGGTATGTATATGTGCATTTCTGTGTACTGTGTATGGGAGTATGTGACAGGGTGTGTACATACGTCCCTGTGTTTTTTAGTGTACAGTGACTGCACTGTCTCTTCTTCTCAGTGTTCAAGTGACATTCCTTTAGAATGACTTCCCCAGTCATCTTAAAGGACAATTATCTTTCTGTTTACCAGCATCATTAGAGGGCTGAGCTGCACAGCCAAACATGTTCTGCTTCATCTGAGAACATCACCCAGTCTGACGCTCATAATTAATGACTGCTGATACTAATCAGTGGGATTTGAGCAAGCAAAGCTCTATGATGCCACTTGAGATTACTTCACTGTCCCACACAAACCTTTTGTCACCAGTAATGTATTTTGGTGTTAAGAGAATACCTTTCCAAGATATTTTAATACTGTGTCATAAAAAGTAAAGAAAAAAAATCTGTGGCCAAGCAGTTTTTCCTAAATGTATGACATATTTCTGGCTTTGAGTAGATTAAAGTTTTCAAATGTGATTCCCTCTATAATCCAATTTTGCTTGATCTAAAATACCAAAGTACAGTATGTTTGCAGTCCATAAAGTAGGCATCCATGTACTCCACATCTTCCATGTTCATGTTCTGAATCTGAAGTTTTAATAGACTTTGTTATGGAGACATATCATATGAAACACTCAGAGAGCAGGCTGGTGTTGCTTTTGCCTTCACTTCAATACTAAATAAGTAGTAACTCAATCCTAGAAGTAAGCTTAATTATTGTGATTGATCAACAAATTCGGCAATCATTTAACATGAAATTCACATTTCCCACAACATTTAATTTCTTATAATGGTTGATTAGACTACTGTGAGAAGGATGTTCTGTTTAGGCTGTACACATTTGTAAAAATTCAAATATTATAAGCTATTTTAGTATATATATATATTTTTTTTTGATTTTGTAATTGCTTGTTCTTTCCATGCATATACTAAAAGGATGAGTAGTCTCTAAATGTTATGACTAATGCCGGTGTTAACATAGATGTGGCTGAACACAGTGTAAGTAAAACAATATTTATTAAATATAATTTATAAAGCTCACAGTTCAGACAGGATATTTTAAGTATATCTCTGGTCTCCTTTTTGACTTCTGCTGCTTTAATTTACTTCCTTAACATGTCATTTTGTGTACTGTGTTTTATTTTTGCAAACAATTGGTTATTAATATTAATACTGCTTTATTTCATGTTTTTCATGAAAGGCAATTGAATTCTTAAAATACTGAGCGAGTGCGCGGTCAGAAAAACCCGACCAACCTGTCTCCTATATTGTTTTGTTGCTTCTTAATTTTACTTACTGAGTCGTGTATTTTTATCCCAAAGCAAGGAATTCAAATTTTTGATCTCATCATTGCTTCTCCAGTACAAAGGTAAATAGATCTCTCTAAATGCTGCCAGCAAATAGATGATGACTTTTTGTTATTGAGGGGCGCTTCTCATCTCCTCTGCTCTCCTCCTTCATAAAGGGTAATGGATCAGACAATCACTTTCAGACCGGATCTATTCTGGACCATCAATGTGTCGGCAGTCCTCAAACCATCGCCCTTTTACAACCATCAATACTAATAGCATCATCTACAGACAATTATTCCCATCGAAGCGCACGGAACAGCGAACAAATCAAAGCCAAATTAGATTATGAATGTAATGCAGTGTAATGCCCCCTCGAGAGTCAATTGATCAAAAAGGGGAGACTCGTCAATCGTTTTGTCTTGTGGAAACCTTGCAACTCAAGCAATGACAAATGTAACATTTTTCTATGTGCTGAATGTTTGCACAATATTTATCTGTTCAGGTGGACTGCGCCATACCCCACGACGCATGTCACAAAGATTTTATAAAGTGTTCCTTAGAATTGACGTCCTTTTACATCTAAAGGGAACTTTTTGTTTTGGCCTAGCAGCATTGATGCCTCAGAAGATCGTGATGTGCCTTCTATATGAAACAACAAATCATCATTTTTCTCTGTCAGCGTCATACATCATCTTAGGAATATTAATATTTATTGAGGTTCCTCAAGCTTTCTATATCCTACATGCAAACTAAGGGCACATCATTGAGCAGGGTCAATATTCTACATGTTAAATCTTAGTTAAGGTTGAGGTTATCTAGCATGTATTTGCCCTTTCACCTGTTACCTTATGGCCACTTTATTAAAAAATATAAAGATATATTTTTGCCAAATAGGTTCTTTTCCATGTGCAATTACTGTGATAGGAGTGCATGTTTCCATAAATGAAGTCTGGTCGCGTGTGTTTAAAGATGCTTCTTAAAGCTTAATAAGAAGCATTAAGTCAATATTTCCCTCACTGAATCTTACTTTAGATAAAACAAGATTATAACTATATGCAGTCATGCTACAATATGAATAACCTCGTAAGTGCTTGTTTCAAGAAATCCATGTTACTTCATTCATCTTATTTATTATGTTTCTGTGTCTAGAACTCTCCTGACTTTCTGCTGTCCATGCTTATATTTGAATTAAGGACATTGGCTCTCAGTTAAGACAGGCATATGTTATTATTTATAAAATAATGTATTTAAATTGAAATGGGTCAAAATAGATTACACAGTCCTCTCTCCTCACTTTAGTAATTCTTCATTGGGCCTGAAATGGGCTGTTTGAAATGCAGATGACGTTCTGCTTATATTTTTGCTAATCCAGATGCATTTCTTTAACCCACATTAAATGAAGAGAGATGAAACATCACACAAATATGTTAGGGGAAAAAAAATTAAAAAATGAATGCAGGAACAAATAGACTTGGATAATATCCAGACACATCTTAAACAGCACATTGTTGCAATAGCTGCTACTGCAACAACTAAGCAGGAAAGAGGGAAATGTTAAATGATACAAATTATTTTTCCCTAATTAATATGATTGATTGCCAGGCACTGACGTTGAGAAGGAGAGGGGGAGAAATGTGTGAAGGGAAAGTTTGCACAGACATCATTAGTTTTTCCCCATTTAAAGATTAATCAGAAGAGGCTGGGCTCTTTAATTCTGTCATTTGTATATTTAATGGGCTGCTGCAGAATCTATGGGTGTAATTAGCTAGCTGCCGCGCTCTCATTAATACGCCAGGCTCTGATTAATGCCAGCAGAGAGCTAACATGACTGGAGTTATTCAGGTTATGTTGTGTAGATGATTACACACAACCTCCACTGTTTACTGAGACAGAGAGGAGAAACAATGCACATGAAAGAATACTACCTAATAAATAAAACTACTTAAAACTGTAAATGGCTCAACATAACTAAGTGTTAATGTTTCATATTGTGGAATATAACATGAATCTTCTCGTTTGATTAGGTAACGAGAGTACAACACAGTGCACTGTTTAGAATTAATAATTCATTTTGAAATGCTCCTTTAGTTTTAATTGATTTAAGAGTCGGTTTAAAAAACCGAACTATAACTCTTATTACTTAACATCAAGTTGATTGTGTAAATGTGGCTGGTTGTATGTGCTTATAGTTCACAAAATGTTTCTTGTTTCACTCGTGAAAAAACTGCTGTGTTTTTTGATCAAAGCAGCATTTTAGTTCTCGTATTCAGCATGTTGTAGAAAACGGTGAGGGAGCCTTTTGAGAGTGTGTTTCTTCCTTCGGGCAAACTTTATGACTGGCTCTTTACCTGGTCTTAGAGAAAAACCAAGTTGTCAGTGTGTTTGCACTCATTTTTGCATTGCAGAGTGGAATGAACATACTGTGTTTATGGTCCACTAGTAGGGTCCAACACCTTTCTCTGGTTTAATAAATTTGGATTTTTATGCTTCCAGCGAAAAGGAAATTTATAGTCAGAAACCCACTGAGCACACAGTGGGGAGAACCTTTCAAGTGCTGTTTTTTGCTTTGAGAAAAGACAACTAGAGAGGGGGTTCTTATCCCCCACTGCCCTCTCCGGAAAACAGTTTTGACAATAAATGCTTCATAACAAAGATCCCCTTTCTGTAGTACCTAAACTTCTAAACTTGAAATGTGTTATATAACAGGACTGGACCAAAACAATAAGTATTCACATAACGTAAAAACGTAAAAATAATTACTTTTCGGGGGAAAAAAGCACATTAGAAATATTAAGTAATTCATGTTGGAGTATATTAGTCGTCTTAACATTTCATTAACTGAAGTCGTTGCCTTAAAAATTTTGTGTATACTATTGTAAAACATAAACAGCAACAATTTTTCTGTGCATGTGTTTGACCGTGTGTGGCTTTATTATGCATTTACTGTAAGTGCTTGCTGGGGTATTGTGTTTGTTCGATCGCACAGTGAAAGCGCTTGTGTGTATATGTGCCGCTTTGTCTATAAGTGTGTGTCTCTCTGTGTGTGTCATTGTGCTGTATGCGTAACAAAATCACCTGTCATGGTGTGTGCTCAGGTTTGTCTGTTGATGGCTCCAAAGTGGTTGTCAGTGTGAAGTAGCACAAGTCCTGTGGGGAAATCTGAAGGAAGTATTGCTGAGCATGAGCAGTGTCACAGATGCTTTACATTTGAGCGTGCTTGGATAACACTTTGACTATCACAAAAATGCAGACTCACACAAAAACTGTGTACAAAATCTGTACATACCCTTAATTTTCCTTACACGTTTACTTCCATGTATGGCTTCAGGAATTTATTGACACACTATATAAATTATCAGATTTTTTTATGTAATTTATCCATCCATCCATCCATCCTCATCCACTTTGTCCGGGGCCGGGTCGCGGGGGCAGCAGCCTAAGCAAAGAGGCCCAGACCTCCCTCTCCCCAGCCACCTCCTCCAGCTTATCCGGGGGAATACCAAGGCGTTCCCAGGCCAGCCGAGAGATATAATCTCTCCAGCGTGTCCTGGGTCTGCCCCGGGGCCTCCTCCCGGTGGGACATGCCTGGAACACCTCACCCAGGAGGCGCCCAGGGGGCATCCTTGTCAGATGCCCGAACCACCTCAGCTGGCTCCTTTCGATGTGGAGCAGCAGCTGCTCTACTCTGAGCCCCTCCCGGATGGCCAAACTTCTCACCCTATCTCTAAGGGAGAGGCCAGCCACCCTTCGGAGGAAGCTCATTTCTGCTGCTTGTATCCGCGATCTCCTTCCTTTGGTCACTACCCACAGCTCGTGGCCATAGGTGAGGGTAGGGACGTAGATCGACCGGTAAATTGAGAGCTTCGCTTTTACACTCAGCTCCCTCTTCACCATGACGGACCGGTGCAGCGTCCGCATTACTGCAGCTGCAGCCCCAATCCGTCTGTCGATCTCCGGCTCCCTTCTCCCATCACTCGCGAACAAGACCCCGAGATACTTGAACTCCTCCACTTGGGGCAGGAACTCATCCCCGACCCGGAGTGGGCACTCCACCCTTTTCCGGCTGAGAACCATGGCCTCAGATTTGGAGGTGCTGATCCTCATTCCCGCTGCTTCACACTCAGCTGCGAACCGTTCCAGTGCGAGCTGGAGGCCCTCACCCGATGAAGCCAACAGAACCACATCATCTGCAAAAATCAGAGATGAGATTCTGAGGCCACCAAAGCGAAAGCCCTCCGCCACTTGGCTGCGCCTAGAAATCCTGTCCATAAAAATTATGAACAGAACCGGAGACAAAGGGCAGCCCTGGCGGAGCCCATCACCCACCGGGAACGAGTCCGACTTATTGCCGGCAATGCGAACCAAGCTCTTGCAACGGTTGTATAGGGATCAAATGGCCCCGTAGCAATGGGCCAGACACCCCATATTCCCGCAACACCTCCCACAGGACACCCCGAGGGACACGGTCGAATGCCTTCTCCAAGTCCACAAAACACATGTAGACTGGTTGGGCAAACTCCCATGCACCCTCAAGTATCCTGGAGAGGATAAAGAGCTGGTCCAGTGTTCCGCGACCAGGACGAAAACCGCATTGTTCCTCCTGTATCCGAGGTTCGACTAACGGACGAACTCTCCTTTCCAGCACCCTGGCATAGACTTTCCCAGGGAGGCTGAGGAGTGTGATCCCCCTGTAGTTGGAACACACCCTCCGGTCCCCTTTCTTAAAGATGGGGACCACCACCCCGGTCTGCCAGTCCACAGGTACTGCCCCTGATCTCCACGCAACATTGCAGAGGCATGTCAACCAGGACAGCCCTACAACGTCCAGAGCCTTCAGGAACTCGGGGCGGACCTCATCAACACCAGGGGCTCTGCCACCAAGGAGTTGTTTAACTGCCTCAGTGACCTCGCCCCCGGAAATTGGCGGGTCATTCCCCTCATCCCCAGACTCTGCTTCCTCCTCGGAAGATGTGTCAGTGGGATTAAGGAGGTCCTCGAAGTATTCCTTCCACCGCCTGACAATTTTCTCAGTCGACGTCAGCAGCGCTCCGCCAGCACTATACACAGTGCAGGTAGAGCACCACTTTCCCCTCCTGAGACGTCTGACGGTTTGCCAGAATCTCTTCGAGGCAGTCCGAAAGTCTTTTTCCATGGCCTCTCCGAACTCCTCCCACACCCGAGTTTTTGCTTCAGCCACTGCCCGAGCCGCATTCCGCTTGGCCTGTCGATACCTGTCGGCTGCCTCCGGAGTCCCACAGGCTAACCAAGCCCGATAGGACTCCTTCTTCAGCCTAGTGGCTCCCTTCACCTCTGGTGTCCACCATTTGGTTCGGGGATTACCACCACGGCAGGCACCAACCACCTTGCGGCCGCAGCTCAATGCAGCAGCTTCGGCAATGGAGACGCTGAACATGGTCCATTCGGACTCAATGTCCCCAGTCTCCCTCGGAATGCTGTTGAAGCTCTGCCGGAGGTGTGCGTTGAAGATCTCGCGGACTGGGGCCTCTGCTAGACGTTCCCAGCACACCCTCACTACGCGTTTAGGTGCACCAGGTCTGTCCAGCGTCTTCCCCCGCCACCTGATCCAACTCACCACCAGGTGGTGATCAGTTGACAGCTCAGCCCCTCTCTTTACCCGAGTGTCCAGAACATATGGTCGCAGGTCTGCTGATACGATTACAAAATCGATCATCGACCTACGGCCTAGAGCGTCCTGGTGCCACGTGCACTTATGGACACTCTTATGTTCGAACAGGGTGTTCGTTATGGCCAAACTGTGATTAGCACAGAAGTCCAATAACAGAGCACCGCTCGGGTTCAGATCAGGGAGGCCGTTCCTCCCAATCACGCCCCTCCAGGTCTCGCTGTCGTTACCCACGTGAGCATTGAAGTCTCCCAGCAGGACAACAGAGTCTCCAGGTGGAGCACCCTTTATGTAATTTAAAAAAGAAATTTTTTTTTCATTTATTTCATTTAACAGCCCCTAAATCAGAAGAATTACAGTTTCGCTACACTGATATCTTTCACTCTGTAGGATTTTCTGGCATTAGATCTGTGTTTTTTAACTGTGCTTTCACCAACACATAGTATGAAAGCATGTTTGGCCCTTGAGTCTGTCTCCTCTCCATAGGACTGGTGGAGAGTGGGTGTATATATGCAATAACTATGTACTATGTAAAACACACATTTATATTGTCTACATTTTTTTGTATATTGTCTACACTTTTGTATGCACAAAACTGCAGCATTAGAGAAGTTAAACAGGTACACAAGCAAGATGCAGGAAAAAGCATGATTGAAAAAAATGTGTGTGTGAGTGTGTGTGTGTTTTAGATGCAAGGTTAAAGAAAATACTGAGAGGGGGTAATATGTGTAGAAAAGGAGAAAGAAAAGGTAATAAAGAAGGAGAGAGGTTAAAAGCAGAAGAAGGAAAAAGGGTTTACGAGAGTAGGTTAAGGAGGGGTAATGTAATGGTCGTGAATGTAAATGACACATGCCTGCTTGATGTACAAAATGCCCGTCCACTGTGAAGAAGTTTTATTAATTTTCTTTGGATACTACTACAGTCTTTACTGGGTTTATGTCTGTGTAGAGTAATTCATGATTATCATCAAATTCTTAATCAATATGTGGATGGACCTCCACACACGGCGTTGCACGTTGAAGGCTGTTTATTTTCATTGTGTTCCACAATACGCTTTCTTTGGTAGAGCTTTCCAGCTGTGTCCTTCTACTCTGCACACACCGCTCTCTCGTCAGGTCCCAGTATCGTACTGAAATAGGGATTGCATGACCAGGCGATGAAGAATAGCTGTGTGGGTCACCCTCTCCTGACACCACACCCTGAACCAACTGCTACACCCCTCCCCTACAGCTGAGCCAGATACCACACCCCGCCACATACCCCCATCACCCACCTTAGGCCAGTAAGCCATCTGCACCTGGTCCATCAGGCGCTAGAAGGTGGCTGGGGCTACAAACAAGCTGAACGGAAGTGTGAGAAACTGGTAAAAACTGTATGAAATGGAGAAGGCTGTTTTTCCTTAAATACTCTAGACACTGGAATTTGCCAGTAGCCCTTGGTAAAATCCAGCGTCATGAAAAAGCAATTATTGTCTAACCAGTCCAGGCAGCTTATGAGAGATGAGATGGTCATCACAATGGAGGGAGGTGGGAATAGTGGAGTTTGGCACCTCCAGCCCCAACTCATCTCTCTCCTTTACCCTTTACCACTCACCAGAGAAGTGGTTTCAAGCTCTCTCTGTGCTTTGAGGAGGTTGAGGTGATATATTTGTGTGCCTCCTCCCCTGTTAGACCATACCACTTCATAGCCTACATCCCCCACCTGCCATGTGATCACAAAGCCTCCTTGCCATTTGCCAAGTAACTTTGAGCTAGTAGAGGGGAGTAATATAAGCACTTTGTCTCATAGTGAAAATTGTCTGACTCTAGTCTTATCCACCCGCTCCACCAGCCAGTCAGTCTGAGGGTGGTAGATGCTGGTCCAAACAGATTTAATGCCCAGTAATTCATACAGCTATTTAAGTGTGCGAGACATGAACGAAGTGCCTCTGTCAGTCAGTATCTCTTTTGGGATGCCAACTTGGGAGATGACCTGAAACAGCCAAATGAGGTCCATGCTAATGCACTCAAGGTGCAAAGGCACTTTTGGGAAGGCCAGCTGAGTGTGTTCCTCTTCTGTGTGAGCATCACGACTCACTCAATAAAGCCTATCTTTAATCAATATAAAATGTGGGTAGGCCGACGCCGTGTCAGGGTGCACCATGTGACCATCAGTTCTTATCACTTGGTCAAAGGCTGAGTGTACAGTAAGGTGCCATCACAAGGCTGCTCTAGTGAAAAATCTTCGGTGGAGTGAATCACTGAAGCCGGTGGGGCCTCATGAGGAGGCCCTGCCATCTCCTTCTCTCCAGAGTCAGAGTCACCGCTGAGTGCAGTGCAGACACTACACACCACTAAAGGTTGTGAACACATGCCCACACACTGCCCCAACAGGTTATTAAACCCCGGCCAATCTGTTCTCAAGTTGAGAGCGCCACCTGGGCTTTGCCAGACAGCAGCACCCACTCCTCCTCAGGTCAGCGGCATGCTTCTGCTGTATCCTGAAAGACATTTCCCTCTACATGGGGGAGTAGATGCGGGACAGAGGAACCAGCCCAACACATTTGTCTGGCGCTCAGACTGGTCATGTAGCTATTCCAACACCGCTGCTTGCTCCCAGTACATGGCCACTTGCTCCTATAGTTCATCTGTTTTTCAGATTCTACATGACATGATATTTTCATTTCTGATTTGAACCA
Source organism: Copadichromis virginalis (assembly GCF_057382275.1). Lineage (NCBI taxonomy): Eukaryota > Metazoa > Chordata > Actinopteri > Cichliformes > Cichlidae > Copadichromis > Copadichromis virginalis. The sequence continues at coordinate 15,089,965 of NC_140618.1, forward strand.
CTTTTGTATATTAAGTCAGATGCAGCTCACACAGTTTTCCAATGTGGCCTCAGTCCAAACAATCCAATTAGAAGGTAAATGTTTCCGACTGTCATCTGACCAAAGTGCTTTGCCACAAGTGGAGATGTGCTGGCAGATGTAGCACTTGACATTCTCAAATTTATTTCAGGAAAACTCCTCACGTTGTGATCCCAACACGCTCCAGCTCCACATCTGCATAAACCTCCATATCAACTAATGCATGAAACCCTACAGATTGACTTCAATGGCTCCTTCTATGGTTATTTCTACATAACAGCTAGTTCGGACTACCTTTATTTTAGTTTTGTTTTTTTCTATAGTCATGTGTGGTATACTTATGTTTTTAAGATATATAAAAACAACTCAAGTCTTTCTTTTTGCTTCTTGCAACCATCTACAGCATAACAATAGATCCAGTTACAAAAAGCAAGAAAAGACTTCAAAACTGTGTAAAAAGGTTGAGATCTGAGCTCTGATAATCTGTATTCATTTTGAGTTTTCTGTATAGTGTCTGACTTCCCTCTGTTTTAAGAGAATTCACACACTAATTATTTTGCAAACACTTGCTTCTGATGAACCCTGGACTGACTGCATTGGTCTCCTCAGATCTTCCCACATGTCTGTTCTCTACTGAGACAGACAGAGCTGAAGAAACACACATACTCACAGACACACACATAAACCTTCTTGGTTTGTGTGGTTATGTGGATCTAGTAGTGGATTAAGATCAAATCTCTGATCCATGGTAACATGACAAGGCAGCACGCTGGATGAATGTTTCGTGTGTGTGTGCACGTGTGTCTTAAAGGCTCTGCTGGCCTAAGAACCTCCAAATTTCCCACATTACTAAAATGCAAGGATTAATTCTGAATATTCCTCATCATTTGTTTTGTCAGATCCCAAATCCATTGTCATTTTAGGTGATATGATTTTTTAGGCTTCTCCAATTGAAAGCGTAACTGAGAATTATCTGAAAAAGGTAGAATTCAGACATTTTAGCAGTTTAGCATTTCCCTATGAGTTTTTAAGTTCTGAGCCACCAATCTTCTGACAGATTAATGCTACATGTATAACTTGAAAATGTAGGAAAGCAATAGAAACTTTTCCTAACACAATTATTGATAAAATGCTGTTTTGAAGGTGGCAACTAAACCGGCCAAAAATTTGGGGATTCAGAAAATGATCAATTTAATTTCATGTTTAATTTCTATCAAAACTTCAGTTTGTTGTGTTATCATATTTTCTCTCTTAACCCTAGTCTTTGACACTTTAAAGACTTCTCTGTTAACTACTTTATCCTACAAGGATAAAGAAAGGAAGGCTGTGGTATCATGAGATAAAAGCAAGACATTACAAGTGAAAGCTTCCAAAACTGTGGAAGCAGGTGTGTCTTCTAAGATCAATCTTCATGTTTTCCCTGAAGTATCTTAGTGGTAAGATTATCCTAGACGGCTGGCTTACACAGGAAATAAGGTCAGCTTAGAGATTTAGTGCTGTTGGGAAACAGTTATTTTGATAGAAATGTACATTTATCAGTCTTCCTCTTTCTTTTTTACTTAATGGTAAGCATTATGTGAGTACATGACATCTCAGACTGGGGTTTAAACAATCCCTGCAGAGTCCTGTTGGTTCTTGTGACAGTGTGCGTGTATATATACAGCTGTGAAAAAGAAAGACTTCACAAGACTCTTTTGTATGTGATATGGTAAAAAGCTAAGCACGCCACCTGATTCAGTAGTTTGTAGAACCACTTTTGGCAACAAAACACTGTAAAAACAATGTAACTGTAGTCTGTATGAATTTTTGGCTCATTCTTCTTGACAGCATTATCTCAGTTCATAGAGATTTATGGGCATTCGTCTATGGACAGCATTTCAGTTGACTTAAGTTCTGGACTTTGGACTCTGCCATTGCAACATTTAGATTATTTTCTTTTCAGTGATTCTATTGTAGATTCATTAGTGTGCTTGGGATGACTTTAAAATACTTTAATATACAGTTCATGGTCAATGAGTCCTCAGTTCCGCTGGCTCCACTCCCACCGTGCTTGATATTTGGTATATGATGTGCATTATGGCCAAACATCTCACACCTGAAGCCTTTAAACCAGGAAATTGCCCAAACGTCTGCTTTTATAGAGATGACCACACTTACTGATGATCAGTTAATCAAGTGCATTTAATTAATTTAATGACCCTCTTTATCTTGATGCAAGCAGTGAGGGTTTTATATAAAATACATGCTGTAGGCAACCTGAACTTTCTGTGGTCAGCTTTAACACTGAGATAATGTGTAACTCGGAATTAAAATCCTCTTTTAGGCTGTCTCTCTCTTTTACTAAATGTCCATCTCCCCCATCTTGTTCCTTGTCTCCCTTTGTATCAGGTGTTGAGCTGAGTTTTAAGACTCGGGCCCCTGATGGCCTGCTACTCTGCAGCTTCTCTCCAGGAAATCAGGAAGAGTTTTTGGCTGTTCAGATAAAAAATGGACGGCCCTACTTTTTGTTTGACCCACAGGTAGGTAATGTGTTTCAAAAGCGTCTCTGCATAATTGAAACATTTAAATTACGCCGTACTACAACATACATTTTGTTTGCTGCTGTATTTATCTGTATTTACTGATTGTGCATTTTTGTCTAACACCTGATTTTTTTTCCCATTTAATTCTACTCCTTATACCTACTCACTTTTCTCACCTGTGTTTTTCTTTCCTTCTGTATTGCTCTCTCTCCAAGTCTCTTCCATTTTCTCTCTCACTTTCTCTCATCTAATAAATGTGATCTGTAGCCCCTCATTGGTTTCTGTCAGGGAGGCAGGGAAAGGGGAAAAACTTTGAAAGTGTGTCAACGTTTGAATTGGACTGCAATTAACTCATTCCCTGCAGTCACCACGCGCGAATACCAATTGCAAGCTAATTAAGCTTTGCACCCAAGCACGCACACATACACACACTCATACACATGCACACAGCCACACAGCCTGACTTTCCTTATCCATCCATACAGACGCATGTAGAAGGGTTAAAGAGTCAACGACTTCGATGATGAAAGTGATGATGGGAGATGATTACACATACTTCCATCAGGCCACCAACTAATTACACACTCAAACAAACATGCACATACACACTTTAGTTTCTCATTAGTATCATTGTGCAATATTTTATCAAAAACTCTTCATCAAAATGTAACTATGGGTTATATCTGTCTATGCAGATGGGTGTATGTCACTGAACAGATCATTGACTATCACTGTTGATTAGTGTGTCTGTGGTTATGTTGCTAGATGTGTGATGGAGTGTATGTGTATCTTCTCCAACTGGGTTGATTCCTTTGTTTAGGCTAGTTTGGAGTAATTAACAGTAGGAGTGGAGTCATGGCTTATTAGTGTTCCCCTAGATACATATAGCTGGGCCCATTACTTCCCCCTATTAGCCTGTTGAGCTAGCCTAATGGGATTACCAATGCAGGGGGGAGGGGGTAATTTAGCATGACACAGGCAGGTGATATGCTCATAAATGCGTGCACATGTGAGCTGCCACACATGCACTTATATCGCAGCTCAAGAACATTTAAGAAAGCATTCACTCAAAATGTAAAAGAGGCAGTTTATACTTTATTGATGCAGGTGAGTAGTGGTTAATGTGTCAGCAACTAGCTATAAATGCACAAGTGCATCCATGCATGGAGCTGTGGTGTCTGTCACATAATGCCAAACATGCGGCGTTTTTCAGACTCAGACTGGTTTAAAGGCAAGAGGTGTTTCTTTGCAATGGCCATAAAAAATTATGGCAAGTTATGACTTTATTCTTTGTTGCTGATTATTATTGTTTTGTCCGATATCACTTATTTGATAGGTCTAGTCATTTTATTATCAGGGCAGGAATCCTGGCAGTTTAGTAATATTATCAACAAAAGAGGAAATGAAATAACTAAAGATTTACTGACATAATGGAGTAAAAAGTCGATCAACAGATGTTTTCAAATTTCAATTTAAGCTTGTGATTTATCCAGGTTTTTCTACACTGAAAACGGGTCTCATAAACTAAAAATCCAAACAATATTATTTTACAGCAACAAATGTCCAGGTAGCGTCTCTCAGTCTCTCAAAGTGTGCAAGTGTAGAGGCCCCACAAGTCATCTATGAGGTGCAGCACATCCAGATAAACCCTCTTTCGATCAGATGGTGACTAAAGGAAAAAGAAAAAAACTCAGAGCAACTTGTCTTCAGGTCAAACTTTATTCTCCCCACATATGCACTCCTTAGTTGTGAGCTAGTGAGACCATCAGACTTGAACTTGAGATGACAAAACTGTGTGAGGCTTTCTTTGACCATTTGTTCCATCTGTTCTTAAAAAAAAAAAGGTTAAATGCCAGTTTTAGTGTGTGAAGACTTGACTGACATGAGGACAGTAAGAAAGTTTAAACACAGATCTAAATGTCATCTGATGTAGAAGTGACAAACCACTTCATCCTTTGTCGCCTCCTCTCTGTTGAGAGATGGCCACACATGCACACACACCCCACACACATTTCCTTTTCATTCTGTCTGTCTCTTACATGTATTCAGAACACACATAAACACACCAAAACTTCATGCTCATATTGTGTTATAAGCTGCCAAGTATTTGCAGGAAAGTCACAGATGCAGCACTTTGGATAAGTGCTTTATATTATGTGTGTGTGTTGACTTCTTCTATCACATACTGTATATTAAAGAGATTGGGCATTGGGGCATCCAACAGTGGACACACACAAATCAAAGGATGACACCATCTCATCACCAGACCTTTGTTTCATCAAACTATTTGCTTTTAGCACACATATTGTCTGATCCTATAATTTTCCTCACAATATAAAATATCAGTGCTTTTCAGTAAAACCATCTTAAATCGAATGGTATTTATAAATTTATCTCAATATTACTATCCAGAAGAGTTGAGTGCCAATTGCTTCCACTACTATTTTACTATTCTTTGGGCAGGTGCTTGTTTTTTTTTTTGTGTGTGTGTGTGTGTGTGTGTGTGTGTGTGTGTGTGTGTGCGTGTGTGTGTGTGTGTGTGTGTGTGTGTGTGTGTGTGTGTTAGGAGTTTTAAAAAAAATCTGTCTTGTTAAGTAGAGCTGTCTAGCAAAGTTGGTAAAGATGTCCGAGTCTGATATACTTTGGCATTCATACATTTATTGATCTCATCATTAAATCTTCATCACCACATGTGCGTCTGTGTAGATGTGTGCATCTACCCATACTTTTCTTTTACTACATTACTCTTTGGCTGCTTGCTAAAAGCTGATCACAACAATGATGTCATACTTAATAGGTAGCAAAAAGCCTTGTAACAACACTTTGATGGTTATATGTGCATGTTTGTGTCCTTTTGAAGATGATGTGTGTCTGTGTGATTGGTATCGCTGATCCTTGATTTTTAGTTGAGCCAGCAATCTTAGGTTGTGTTAACTGATCTGTGATAGTTTGGAAAAAAATGTAAGTCAGTGGATATCCTCACACCATCAGTTCATTTGTGCTTGTGTCATGGGTTTAATGCATGCTTGTGTTTATGTGTGTAGGGTTCAGCGGTGGCTGTGAGCGTACAGGGTGATGGAGGGCACCGCTACAATGATGGACAATGGCATAGTATTAGAGCAACGAGGCAAGGGGCCGTGGGAACAATCGTTGTAAACGATCAATACAGAGGTAACTCTCCTTGTATTCATACTGACCACTGTGTGCATCTGCTCCGTGTGTGGGTGTGTGTGTAATATGCTTATCTACATACATATATCTGGATGTGAATCTTGTGAGGCTGATGTTGATTGTCTGTGTTTTTCTATGTATATATTCTGTAAATCCCCCCACCCTGACTAGGAGATATTATCCAGGTTAATTCCACCCAGTCTGTGTATGATAACAAAAATATTACTGTATCGTATGTGACTAACCAGTTTCACAGCAATGCTCTTTGCTTGTCTGTTAAGCCACTTAGCACTGATCTATAAATATTTCAGTTATAGAAAGCACACCCAATCAAGTGATGAAATAATGTTGGGTTTACAGATGAGAGAAATTTTATTTAAAAAATTAAATCTATCTTTAGGCACTTTGTTACTAGCAGGCTGTTGCATATATGCATTCATTCACATTCATTTATTTTTGTAACAACAAAGTGATTTACGAAAAGCTATTAGCTGGAAACCTGGCGTGGTGTGCAGTGGCTTCTTAAAAATTCAGAGGAAATTGGACAAGTGGAGGACAAAAGAAGGAAAAACGATATCTATAGCAGAGGAACAGTCTCTGAAAGTCAGCAAAGACCTGAAGAATAAACATGGTTGCACCAAATATTGACTTTACTCATTAGAATTGTGCAAAATCTGTTTTTACCTTATATGCTTCCCTTATATGAGAGGTACATCTACATTTTCTTTCCATATATTTCACTGTTCCCCCTGTGCTTTTGTGTCTTAAATTATTCAATATAATAATATAATATTATGTATTCTTTTTATTCTCCACTTCCTCTCTTTTGCTTCTTATTTTCACCACCATCAGGAAGTGCAACAGCTTTAAGTGGTAGCACAATGATTGGTGAGAACATGGGAGTGTTCATCGGAGGGCTGCCAGAAAATTTCATTCTACTAAGACAGGATTCAGGTGGGTTTTCACTTACATATTAAAATCTTTCATGTGGCCACTGGATTATATGCATGTTTTCTGGCTATCTGATATATAATTTAGCGAGGTATACTGTAAGATGACTAGAGGTTTCTGGATCTGATTGAGAGTTGAGCTCATATTCATGCACAAATACTGTGTCTTCTTCCTCATGAAAATCCCTTATTTGACCTTGTGCCTCAAAATGTTGAATAGTCTTTGATTGGAAGTAACAAGCAAACATTTTTAATGTAATCTTATGACTTTTGTTTTTGCTTGTCTCACCAGGAGATGCCAGACTTGTGCGAAAGCGCTTCTCTGGTTGCCTTAGAGATGTGAGTTTTAAGATGTCCGACAGCCCCTCAGAGGAATGGCAAAGTCTTGACTGGGCAAAAGCCACAAAGAAAGTTGCAGTGTATGAAAGCTGGGAGGGATGTCCTCTTCAAACTGTGGATGGAGCCCATTTTCTGGGTCATGGTAGGACCGTAAAGTGCAAAAATAGCATACTGCTATGTTGAAAACCACATGATGTAGCAGCGTATCAGTTACAATAAGCATGAAGTGCTTGGTGCTGTGCAAATATGTGTTCAGATACAACTTTACACTCTTTTTAGTGCTCCTAATGCACTGTCAACACAACATATCTTAATAAGATGCTTGCCGCTGATGTTGGTGGTAATGAGTTTGTTTCATGTTGATAAATATGATGATAAGTTAATTGGCCTCTGTGTGAAAGATCAGGTTCATTAGTGTACATTTCCTCCATTACTGCTGTCTAAAAAGGCCAGCTCATACAGTCTTTCGTCTGTCACTTATGAATAGATGACGGGAAATTTAAATACCTTTTGCACGTTTTAAATTTGACTCGTTCTGCTGGTAAAACTGACACTTTTCTCCTCCTGGTTTCAGGTTACTTGGAATTGGACTCAGGTGTATTTACTGGAGGGCAGATCTTTGATATTTCTATGGACTTTAGGACAGACCAGCTGAATGCGCTGTTGCTCTTCACATACAACACACAAACTGAAGACTTTATGCTGGTAAAAGCAGAGACGTGTTTCAAATTATCGTACTAATGCTGAAAATACTCAAATGAATCTAATGACAGACTTTAACGTTTTCTTTACTGGTTTATATTTTTTAAGGTGGAGCTGGAAGCTGGTCTCTTGTCCTTCATTCTCTCCTCTGAAGGTCATGTGATTGAACTCAGCATGTGGGTGGGGCTTAGCTACTGCGATGGAGACTGGAAACAACTGTCATTGGCAAAACGCGGCTCGCTTATCTCAGCTGCTGTCAATGACTGGGCAGAGGAAGCAAGGGGAATGGGAGGAGCAGTGACGCTGAGAGTTGATTCACCATTATATTTGGGGGGCGTGCCACCAGAGCTCATACATTCTGCTCTAGACAGGCGAAGTCACAAACATGGTGAGATAACATGCACTGAGGTAGTATTTGCATGTCGCTCATTAAAGTGGCAGATGCCAAACCAAGAAAAATGTCTCATTTAGCTACAGTCTCCTATACAGTTCCTTGAATCTCATCATCAAGCATAGTATTTACATATTTTGAGCTCATTGTTTGGCTTTCTTTTCAGTTGGACAAGTTAAAGTACATTTATTTGCAGTTATAACTTGCCTGCTCTTCTGTGTAGCAGAAGAATCACTAAATTAATTAACTTTGACGCATAGCAATCATACTATTTGCTAACATTTGACTAAAATTTAAGAGCATTGTAAATTTGGCATCAGTAAACCTGTGGCATAATTATATGAGTCGGGAAATCCCATTTGACATGTAAAAAAATGGAAAATGCGATTTCCCTGATATAATAAAGATTCCTTCTCACTTTTGCTTCTACTTTTTATACTCTCTCTCTCTGCTTTATGTTTCCTTTTCTTACGTTTCACAGGTCTAGGAGGGTGTTTAAAGGATCTTACTATAAGAAGTGGTAACAGAAACCCTCCCATCAGCCAAAGTGTTAATCTCTCTGTTGCCTCACGCCGTTCTGTCAGAGTCTACTTAGATGGTTGTCCTACCAGTGAAAGCCGGTACAACTGCAGAGGAAACGATTCAGTCCTGGTGTACAGTGGAAAAAAGACTCAAGCCACAGATTATAATCTACAGCCTTTCACTGGTAACACCGCACAGTATACATACACAGTGTCAGCATTACGTTTGTAGGTGTGCTCAATCTTCAGGGAATGCATTAAAAAATAAGAATTATGAGAGTTTTTAAGTACTAAGTTACCAGTAGAGATATTGAGGTTCTATTTCATAACATATTTCATTGTTGAGTGTGTCACATTGAGAAAGCTTTGCCACAGTGTTGTTTTCATTCAAAAGTCTGTTGCTTTTTGTGTCACTGTATAGTTGCTTGATACATGAAGACCTATTTTTATGGCTTTGAGGCACAGCTTCCAGCTATACCATGTTAGCAGCTCACTCTAATTAGTAGTAATTGCTTTTACATCATCATGTTCTCTGATTAAAGCTTACACTGGGGGTATTACTGTGTTGCAACATTATATTACTGACACAGAGATGAATACAAGCTAACCATCCAAGAAGTTCAAATAGAATTTACAGCTGGAAATTACATCACATTAGCTTTAAGAACATGTTATACTTTTAGTGCACTTTTTGTCAAACACAGTTTTGACTAAAACAGTTTTGCCTTGCCTCTGTTTTTTCCTCCCCCTATCCCTAATCCCTTTTCCTGTGTATGAAAACACACATACACATATATTTTAAGAGTACTTGTACAGGTTTGTGGCCTTGGCTGCAGGAGGCTGGGCGGCCGGACCTTGGGAAAGAGGACGCAGCCGAGGCAAAGGTAAAATGTCATTGTGTATGAGATCCTTATTATCATGCTGATATGCTGGCAGATGTTAGCAACAAAATGCATCCAAACACCCAAACTCTACAAGTGCAGTTATAGAATATAACCAGAGTCCTTTAAACGTGGTATCTGCTATAGTATTTTAGTTTGTTCAATGAGTTCTGTCTTGGAATTATATTCCAAAGACAAAGTTACTTGCAAAATGTTAAAAATTTTCCCTGACAGTCTGAAACAGAAGCTTAATTTTCTAACACTGATTTTCATGTTTAGCATGGTGAGGTGTGTTACTGTATGTTCACTTTGTTGTACTTTGTTCAGTAGAGTAAGTCTTTGATCTTGAGAGATTTTGGCTGTAAAACCACTGCTATGTTGTACAGTATGTGAGTAATCCAAAGCCAGTGAGTGATATTACATGTGCCTGACGGTATGAGAGATTGATAAGGCCTCTATAAAGGGCATCACAGTAAAAGGCTGTTAACCCAGAATGGCCTGTGTGGTCCCTTGTGTAATATAAAGCTCCTCGTTAGTAGTGAACAATACACTGGTAGGTCTCGGTACACCATACTATGACCAGAAAGAGGAATGGAGGATCAGGAGGGAGGAAGTGCTAAAAAACATTAAGAAATTAAGAGAGAGCTGGGGATTGAGGGCAAGGGATAAGTGGAAAAGCAGGAGAAGGGAAGAGCAAAGAGTCATAAACGAATTAAAAGAAAAGTGAGAAAATGCAAGGAGATGAAGAAATATGCACAGTGACTGGATATTAAAGGGAGAAAGAAAAGGATAAGAATGCAAGAAAATGGTAAAATTGGTGAATGAAGGTGAAAGTAGAAAAAAACATGAACTTAATAACACAAAATAACTAAAGGTTTACACAAAATAGAACATACAGCCCAAAATAAAATAAATAAATAGCCGAATATCCAGCACAGCTGGCCTCATTTTGTGATATTAAAGATACGAATGATATGTGGATACATTTTCAGATACCGAAGAATGTGTGAGCCTTATGGTGTGTAATAATGTATCTATAATTTCAGTTATTTGACTATTTTAAAAGTTTGCACGGAAGATGACTGGTGACAGAAAATGAAGGTGATTGTAATGCAGAGGATGGAAGTGGGATGGGAGTTGGGCCACCAGAGCTGCTGAGGGTATCAGAGAGAGAAATAAGGGGAGTGTTAGAGAGAAAGAGGGAGGCTGATTGCTGTGAAATATAGCCCAGAATGAATGGCTGGCTGTATTAAATCAGCGCTGAAAAAGTTACTACTCTCATAAATACTATTTATGCTAATGGCGAGGTATGATTTACTGGGCCTATTAAAACACAGAGAGATGGGGAATGCTTTTTCTTTATTCTCATGTCCGCCCATCTTGTTGTTTTGCTTTTCGTGCATATTTTTTCATGTATATTTTCCTGTTTAGATTTTATTTTGACATTTGTTTGCCCTGAACTAATTCCTGTATTTCTTTTTTTATTATTATTCTTAAGATGTATTTTGTTAAGTTTAACTATTGTATGTGATTGTTTTCTTTCTTTAATACCATGGGATTTTTTTTCCTACACAGTCTCATTTTGCATCTCTCTTCCTTTTGGCCTTTCAAGTACCTACATCTGTACCACCTCCAATAAAGGTTCAGAGTTTAAACGCCTACAGTGCCAAGGTGAGCTGGGTGCCACCCACTGGTGACATAAGGGGACTGATTGACAGATATGAGCTAAAGGCCTACAACAGAGACTACCGAGAACTACCACCTGTCAGAGCCACATTCCTGGCTAACGGAAACTTCACAGGTAAAAAATGCACGAAACTATTGTAGTCATAAATATAATGCATACAACGTAGCTTGCCATTGCCAGTGTGTGAATGTGTGTGTGAATGGATGGATGACTGAATGTAGTGTAAAGCGCTTTGGGGTCCTTGGGGACTGAGTAAAGCGCTATACAAATGCAGGCCATTTACAAAGACACATTTTAAAATTTATTTAAGCTCTACACCTCCCCAAAAGTATGTCATCCTTTGCTCTTTGCATTTTTACTCACTATGTGCACTATGTTGCAGAACGTTTTACTGCTTGCACTTTTGTTTTGGATGTTATACTGCATTCTTTTGAGCACTTAACAATCAAACTTAAAACAACAAACAATAGACATCACTTTACATACAGGTAAATTTAGCTTTAGTTCTGTTTGCCTTATTGCACCTGTTGTCCTTTACATTTTAGCCTTTACTAAAAAAGCATTCATAATGTCTCCTTTGCTTACTTTCTTCCTTTTTCAGATTTGTATTTCAGACAAAACATACTAGTGCATGTACTCACTGTCCTGGCCAACCCTGTTAATTTCTCCTTGGCAAGTCCCCAGGTTTAGGAGACTGTCTCCATTTGGAACAAGACACTCAGGACTACCCCAATGATGTCATACCCTGGCATTGCTCCTTTTTCTCTCTCTCTAGCTGTTGCTCACTTTTCGATCTTTCCCCACTTCATCTTTTATGATGATGATGATGTCTGCGTCCGCTGCTGCTATTCGTCCCCCCTCTCATCCACTTCGCCATGTCTCTAGGCAAATATGAAGATGAGCTCTCTGGCTCAGTCTTTCTCAGTGTCTCTCTCGCTGCTTCTCATTCACTCCCCCTCTCTTTGCCAGACATTAAGTCCACCCTGATAAGGCTTCTTCTTAATTTATGATGGCCTCAACACCTGACTGCAGAATTACACCAATGGCTAAAAAACACAGAAAAGCAAATGAGGGTGTAATGGCAGCCGAGTGGGGCCCTGGCCCCTAATTGAATTAAAAGACATGGGTAACAGTAAGGGAGAGTGAAAAAGAGAGACAAGTGCAGCGTGATTGGACACAACGGTGGGGAGACTTGGGAGGGGGTGGAAGAGAAGAGAGGGTGACTTAGAAAATACAGAGAAGGGTGGAGAGGGCCAAGACGGTGAGGACAAAAAACATCCAAAGAGAGACGGCTGAAGCTTTACAATTAGAATAGACTCTCTGTTTGCCAAGCACAGTAGATTTGCTTAGCAACAGCAGCCCATAGTTACAAGTAAAGCATTTAAATTGTGTTGTTGATGCTTGTTGATAAAGACTCAAGTAAAGGATACAAATAGGCCTGATTTGTCACAAAGGACTTACAAAGGATATTTTTACAATCTTTCAGGGCTTGTGTCGAGCAATACTCTATACCCATAGTGTATGTACACTGCAAATATGCATTCTGACATGTAGCTGAGTTAACAAAATTGAGTTTGTATTCTTCAAAGTTGTTCTTTTTTAAACGGTGTAATGCGTAAACCTTATTCATTGACATTTATATGCTCCTCTTAAGGTGTGCTGTCGGGTCTCACTCCGTCTACTCGGTACATTGTCACCGTGAGTGCCTGTACTCCTGTTGGTTGCACTGAGAGCCTTCGTAACAACAATGGTGATAATGATTTGAGATGGAGTATCGCAACCCCAGAGGAAGGTAAGCAACAAACACATGCAAACTTTCACAGATTCATGCACCTATGAACAGAACTTCAGTGTCAGCGTCCTTACCAGTAGAAGAAATGTATGATTCTTTATGCACAGAGACACAGAGCGCAGAGACTTCTAAACACACTTAGATATGTTCAACCTGTTTCCTGCATGAGATACATAGCATATGAAAAAAGGAGAGGAGTGCTGGCACAAGAAAGGAGGAGACAAAAGAGAGGGTAAAAAGCAAAGAGAGGTTATTTGCCAGCTTGTTAAGTCATATAAAAACATGCATGAAGAAAGAAAAAGTAAAAGAGGAAAAGACATATTTTTATGTTATATGTTACTTTAATCTGTACTGGACTAACAGGCCTTGTTGGGGAGATAATGTGACGGCAGAGGTCAGTACAGAGACAGCAAAAATCAATCTGAAGTTAAAGAAAAAAACAGATTACTGTATTGATTTTCACTGAGCACAGAGTTAAGACACTGAAACATGTTAGAGAGACTGGAGAAAGAATTAATTTAAAACACACACAAATGCAGCACAGACACTTTTTTTACTCACTTATCCTTGAGTACAGGCACATTTTTCTTCACCTTATTTGAGATCAGTGAACATGAGATCATAAAATTTTCACGTTTCTCTCTTGGTGAAAACCTTTTGAAAAGTAATCCAAAGCGATGTCACTGTCTAACACCATATGAAATACTGAATTATTTATCGGTGACATTTGATGATATAGAATGATAACCTCTATAAAGCTAAGGCTTGCCATAGTTTTTCTTCACTGTTACTTAAAAGATACACTACGTGTTCATATTTACTCTAGTTCCTTATGCCGATCACTATATTTGTGTTAACATAAAAACTTGATTTTATTCTTCTATGCATCAGTTCCCGATGCTGTGTCTCCTCCAGCTGCAGTCTCATCCCCCACAGCACTCTATGTTAACTGGGAACCTCCAGCAAGGTAACAAAAAATACAGTTTTTACCTGTCCTCTCTCACCTCCATGCTGCATATTAATATTTAACTCAAGAACCTTCACCAATGACGAGGAAGTAATAAGTACATTCTGAATTAGTAGTAAATGGACAGTATTGTAAAACAGGAACAGAATTTGGTTCTGTATTGCTTATATTTTCCCCCAGCTTGAATAAATGTGTAGCCAACATAGATTTTGGCACAAAAACAATATATGGTATAGTGTACACAATATAATAATATTACCTTCATCTCACTTTTTTGTTCCACTGATAGGCCCAATGGAGGCATTACAGAGTACCTCCTCTATCACAACAACCAAATGGTCTACAGGGGGAAAAACAGACAACACAACATCACTGGTAAAGAGGAGAGAGTGCATGTGAGGTTGTGTGTGTGTGCTCCAGCGTAACTGTGACTGTAGAGGGATGGGGCCTCGGAGTAAAGAGAAGGGGAACACTGAAGAAAGGCAAAATGGAGTGGAGGATTAGCATTTGAAAGCAGGAAGAGTGTCTGAGTCCTCACCAAGGGAATAGCACTTTGAAAAAGACGGCTAAACACACACACACATGAAAATGAAGCAGCGGAGAAACAAAGAAAACTAAACATTAGCGCACGTGCATACACACAATTTGCTTTGAAGGCTCTCACTAAAGAGATCTAAATAAGGTATGAAACACATGTCACACAACTGAGCCATGCGCCGGATAGACTCACACATTAATACAATACACATATACACATGGAATGCAGAAATGTGCATAAACACACATACAAACACATGAACAGGACACTCATCCTATACAGCTTTACTGCCCAGCAATGAGTGTCTTTCTAGGTTAATGAAGGCATGAGAGCACATATCATCCCTGCTGGGTTAATAATGCACAGTGTCTGATGTTCACAGTGATTGGAAGGATTATGAATATAGTAATTATACATTATTTGGAAGAATTGAATGTGTAACACAGAGTGAGATTACAAAAGATGGTAAATGGAGAATAGGTTTGAAACAAAGAAAGATACTTAAAGAGAAAGAACAGTGAAGATACAGTCAGGGAAGAGGAGTATTGATGGTTGTAGGTGCAACACAAGTTAATCGTTTTGAACTATCGCTTCTCTCTTTCACTTTTTGGGTGTGTGCATTTGTGTTGCAGGTCTTGGTGTATACACCACTCATGTCCTGATATTGAGTGCATGCACTTCAGTGGGTTGCACCAACAGTTCACAAGTTACAATGCTGACTTCACAGCTTCCTCCTGGACCTCTGCAAGCACCAACTCTTACCCCGCTAGACTCTCGAACTATTTTTGTAGAGTAAGTACACACACACACACACACACACACACACACACACACACACACGTGTATTAGTATTTGATGGTAATATCTAAGCATATATACGCACAGAACTAGGGTGCACTCACATTTTTAAATTATTCAAAATGTATAAAACCTTTATTTGTATTTTATAAGTTTTGCCTGGGCAGTATACAAGGACAGAGAGAGACTAAGCAAGAGCGAGTCAGTGACCTTCTGCAGTTGTGTTTACCATGCAGAATATTCTTCTACGCTTGACCTTTCACCATTAGAGGGAGGTGACAAGGGAAGATAGATCTCTGTACTTTTTTTTTATAATGTTCCCAGTTTTTCTGTATATGTGTGTGAAAGTGTGTGAGCCATTAGCGTTATCCGCTGCAGAAAAAATACATTACTACTCATATGCATGCAGGGCCCTGACCTTAGTCATGATTATGCTGCCCTGTGCCCAAAAAAGTAAAACATGCTATAATTTGCAAATCACTTAAGCCTTATATTTATTTTTAGTTAATCCAGCTGAAAAATCTTGTTCTATGGTGTCGCCCATACTTTTGTCTGTCCACAGCATTGCTACTCTTCCTGGAGTATAGGTTTCATCAAACTTACACAAAGATTACTTAAATGGACTTTAACCAAAATTGTGCTGAAGGTCATGGTCATAATTGTCATTGTACAAGCACTTTTTCATGTTCACATGAATCACTATTCCTCCTAAAATTCAAAATTATTCGATGGCTTGAAATATCTCTTTACCATATATGTTGCATGCCACTTGTATCCTGTTTATTGCTGATGATTATGGTCTTGCAGGTAATGATCATGGAGGCAGTGGTCCTAGTTGTTGGTTGGAGCCCTCCTTTCAACATTGTGTTAACGTCACTAATATGGTCAATGCTATGACATGCTAAAGGGTTCACATATTTTCAAGCTTTTTGTGGCCTTAATTGCTTCTGAACTTCTAGTCATAATAGTCCTGAACACTTTGGTTTGGTTGCGAAAGAGATTAATTTGTCCAGGATATTAGTGTTTGCCAATGGATTTACTGTAATTCTCATTATTTTGTGCAATGCAGCGAACCAGTGGCAAGAAAAAAAACCTTCTTTCGGTCTTTCTTTCTGTACTTTGCACATTACAATAACCTGTGAATTGCTATGGATCATGAGCTGAATGAGCTCAAGTTACTGATACACTGGCTAAATATTACAAAGTAAAAATTTTAAACAGATTTTGCATTTCTTTTCCTGCTAATTTTAATTTGGATGCCAGCAACACCTTTAAAAAAGCTGGGTCAGGAGCATGTTTCCCAATGAGTTGCATAAACTCTCCTTCTAACAACTGGTTGTGAGTGTTTGGATAGTATGGAGACTAATTGCCCTAGTTTTGAAGACAGAATGTTTTTTTAATTTCTGTTTGATATACTATATGTTTATATAATAATAATAATATTTTATACGTGATCCCCGTGGGGAAATTGCTCTCTGCATTTAACCCATTCACTCAGTGAAGCAGTGGGCAGCCACTGGGTGCCCGGGGAGCAGTGTGTTGGGACAGTACCTTGCTCAGAGGTACCTCAGGGTAGCCGTTCAGTGGATTTGAATCCTCGACCTTCCGATCATGGGGCCACCACTCTACCTACTGAGCTATCCCTCATAAATAAACATTCACATATATATATAAATGTTTATTAATCTCGCTGTCACCCCCAGAGTGTGGTATGTATGTGTTCCTCAAGCTTGGATCTTCTACAAGCGGCCTGAGAGTTTGAATGTTTTGTGCAGTATCTTAGCTGTTCCTAGGATTGCACTCTTTTTCCACATCAGAAACCTCTAATGTTGTACCTGGAGTCTGGTGGGTCCTCTCTTCCAGTTTCAGGTTTACAGCTTCTAATGCTCAATGCAGTCAAAGTGTGGAAATGATGAGCCAAACCTTGGCAGAAGAGAACAGTGGAACTAAATGAGCCCCTTACAATGACAAATGCATCTACTAAGCTGATGATGATTGTTTCCAGACTCAAGTTAGACACATTACCAAATGATCTATGACTACCCCAACTCATTGACAGAGTATCGTCAGATGAGATGCTTGCAGATGTAAACACTGCTCTACGCACCATCCCCACAATTGGTATCACTGAAACCAGCGAGCTAATATACACCACTGCCACAGTAATCCTAGAAGCACTTGGGTAAGAAGATCAAGCCAAAATCAGAGAAACCTGGAGAAACATGTTAGTCAGTAAACTGAGGTGCAGTTGGCATCATATACTTGTATTTGATTGTTTAGCATTGTTTTTGTTTTTTAAAATAAAAATGCACTGCAAAAAGATTTCTTACAAAATATTCGTTCTGTGAACCTGTTTAAACTACAGGTCCAGGTAGTTTATACAGGTTGGCTGTTGAAAAGGAAAATTAAATTACCTGACAGAATGCATTGACCGCCACAGTATTCCTATATAGAGTGGGGGAGTGTATTGTTTCATTTCCTGAGCCTTTAAAATGCTTTTGATCAACATATTCACTAGGTGTGGGAAGGCTGTATATTGCCTTGTTAGCACATTGGTAATAGGCAAAGGTTGAGAGATCAGACCTAGTCAATATTACTCTATTGTGTCTGTGAGAAAAGTAAGATAGCTAGGAAAAAATGTAAAGAAATAGTAAAGAGAATGAAAAAATTTTTTTTGTTGTTGTTTAAAAAAAACACAGAGAAAAAATCTCTTAAAGAAAATGGGATAGGTGAAGAGAAGGGTGAGAGACTGTGAGAAAGGTTGAAGAAGGCTGCTGGAGGCAAACAAAACAGTATCAGCAGATTTATATCCTGCCCTCACCAAACACTGCCTGACTCATACACATTCATACACAACCAAGCAGACATAGGATCATATGAATACCTATACTGTCAGATATGCACATGGTCACAAATGAAAAGAACCTGATAAAACATTCTGAAACAATCTGAAGTGAATTCATTGATGCATAGATTGTGACTGGAATCATTTTCTGTCGTGTGTGCGTGTGTGTGTGCATATGTGTCTGTGCGTGTTTTGATGCATTTGAAACACCTACTGTAGCATGAAGTACCAGAAAGACTTTTGGCAAAAAAAATATTGCCAACAAGTTCCAAAAAGTTTATGCAGATAAGCTCAAAATGAGCATGTTTAAAGATGAGTGTGGTCACACACACGAGTACTGATATGGGAAGAGCCGATACATAAAAACATGTAATGATGTCCTTCTGAGGACCCAAAAAAGGTCCGATCCCACTGTAAAATTCTCTGTAGTTTATGTTGTTGTGTTGCTTGTACAATTTAGAGAGCAAAAGGAAATATGCAAGAGAACAAAAGTGCAGAAGGCAGGTTAACAGTACACTCAAACCTTCATCATCTCAAATGTTTGCTTTTAAATTTAACATTCAGAGAGGGCACCTGGCTTTTTCACACTACTTTCAAAACGCACTTTTAAAACAATTACCATAGTGAATTATTATACAGATTATTACAATTCCCCTTTGATTCAGTTTTTCAAAAGTGGACATATATCACGCTGCCAATCGACAGCATATAAATCTTATAATAAATGTGATAGATTAGCCACAGTGGCTAATTGTGTGCTAACACACACTCATCAGTCATTCAAAAAATGGCTTTTAATGGGAGGACCCAAGAAAGGAATCCATCACTTTTTAAAATGGCCTCCCTTCGCGACCATGCCAGGTGGGTTGTACTGCCTTCAGGGATTTGTAAGAATTGCAGGACAATTTATAAAGTGTATTTTAGTGCTCCTTTTTTATGACTTTTTTTTTTTTTTACTTCATACTTCAGAAAATCTTAGTTATCAAATATCTTATCAGAGGGATTTTTACTTATAAAATGTGTAATAGTTAGTGAACACACTTCACTGCCAGCTTAAAACAGATTTAATTTAGTATATTTGAGTTTGCAAAAAAAACCCAAAACATTTTGGCAAATAAGATTTTATCTTTTCTGAACAAAATCATTGTAAAGATGGAACATCTCATTTATGTTGCAGAATCCAAACATATCAAATCTGTTTAGTCATTAGTATTCAAACTTAGAACCAACAAAAGTACAGCAGTAATTATATAAATATATTTTCCTGAGTCGTGCTCTTTCACATTGGCCCCCATTTTATAACAGCGCTAGATAGTTGACATGTCTTGATTTCCTAATGCCATTTCTGGTCTTTTTTTCTCCTCTTTGCTGGGGATGACCTTCCTGTTCTAAATATAGAAAAGGAGACACCTCAGCCTGACTGTTGAAGGAAACTGTGTGCGCAGTGTGCTGTACGTGTGTGTACGTGCCTCTGTGCACATGTAAGGAAGCCTACCACTACACTGTGTTTACTTCAGCTGACAGAAGAAACATGGTGATGAAGGCAGACACTGACATGCAGATACTCAGAGCAGTCTGTTTCAGTCGGGACTGCCACAGACACAGACACACATTTCACTCCTTTTTCGCGTCTTATTTTTATCTTGATGTTTTAATTCGAGCGTTGTGCAGACCTCTGCACTTAATGGTAATGTATTCATAAAGTTTGGCATTGCTCACCTGGTCGAGCAGGCAAGCCATATGACAAAGCCTTACTGCAGGGGCCTGGGTTCAAGTCTCCCCAGGATGTTACCCATGTGCTATCACCCCCACTCTCTCCTTCCTTTCTTGTCTCTTACTATCCTGACCATCAACATTAAAAAATGCCAAACATATATTTATACGAGTTTACAAATCAAATACTATTATTTATTTAAAAAAAAACAAACAGGCATTATTAGATACTAACAGACAGTCAAGACGATTCAAGACGTCCTTGAACCTCATGAGGGTTGCAGTTTAGTTTCATTTGTGAAAAACTCGAAAAGTTGATTCTGTTCATCTGGACATAGCGTTTTCTTAGCGAACAGAATCAGGTTTTGGACATTTACTTGCCTGGATGATTGAGCATGCATCAATTTGTGAAAAACCAAAATGTAAAATGTTTTGATCAAATGTTAACAAAAGCCAATACTTCTATATATTTAAAGTACCAGGTTTTTGCAACACGATGAAAAAAAAACGTTAAGCAGAGAAGTGATGCAACTAAGTCTACAGGGGTTTTTTTTCTGTTGTATAAAGTCCTAAACTATATTAGATTTTAGGTAAATAGGGAAAAAAAACATAAGTAAATGATTAATAGGAAATAACTGGGAACTGGCTGAATTATAAGTATAGTCATATTAAAAGTGTTTCCCACTGGGCTACAGTAAAGTTTTCACACTAGGATTTTTGAAAAGCAGAAAAGTGAAAGGTCGAATTTATTTTATGTTTATTTTTCTCTTCATTTCTAGGTGGTCACATCCCTCTCAGATAAATGGTGTTTTGGAGTTTTATTTGATCTTCCTGTCTCATGACAGTGCAGAGCGTGTGCTAGCCTATAACAGCTCTGAAGTTTTTGAAGACTACACGCTCCGCAACCTAACCCCTGGAACTCTTTACACCATCACAGTAGCTGTAAGTCCATTGCGCCTTAATTTTGACTTTCAATTTGTTCGTTTGTATCATATTCATTCTTATGTTATTGTTTATGTGTGTGCATGTGTATATGTGTGCATGGCAGGCTTGTACAGGAGGTGGATGTACTTTAAGTCCACCAAGCCAGGCTCAGACTGAAGAGAGCACCCCTGAAAATGTCCCTGCACCACTGGTCACTCCTTTGTCCCCCAATGCGCTCAATGTCACCTGGACTCCTCCTGACACTCCAAATGGTGAGAGGGTACACACCTACACAAAAATACAAAACCATTGATTTTTTTAAAATAAATTGTTATCAAGAATAACATGAGCATTGAATGAAGTGGAAGAAGAAGAAGAAGAATGTCATGATGATAACAGCATGTGATATTAATAGACCTGAAGAACTGATTAAAAGGTGATGCTATTTACCATAACCCTGTGTCTATGACATAAATACAGATATAAAGGTTTGTCCGTGTTTCAAGGATGCTGTTCCTGTTACCGTGAAACAGAAGATCATTTACATGTGAGTGAGAGGAATCAGTTGAGTCTCCAGGAGTAGAGAAGAAGAAGAGGGAAACAGAAAGAGGAACTAAAAAGAGAGAGCACAAAGGACTCATAACGAAAAGAGAAAGAGACAGAGACAGGGTGAGAGAACAAACAATTTGAGATCGAGACTAATAGAGACCGAGAGGGAGAGGACAGCGCTTCACCAAGCTCCTTTAAGTGGATGAAAAGTGCTCCCTTTTGACTAAAGAGAGAACTGCAGGCTGAAAGAGCGTAGACTCGCTGTGATGGCCTTTCTCTCTGTTTTCTCTACTCCTCTACTCTCTCCTCTTCTCACCTTTGTCTTCTTCACCTGTCCCCAGTTAAAATCTGGGGGGAAAGTGTATTTTAAGAGTCTAAGGTGTCTATTTAAAACAGAATTTAAAGAGTTAAAGTGATCAAAAAAGGAGCAGCGTAACTACATAAGCTGTGTGGTTTATTTAGAGAAGGCAACGAGTGATCCGTATTCTATTAGTGTGATTCTCTCTCGTAATCAAAATTTGCAAAAGACTGATATAATCTTCTGAAAGGGAAATAATAGATATGGATTTGTATTTCTTTCTTTTTTTTTTAAATGTTTCAGAATTTAATTCTGTTTTCATCGTCCCACATCCTATAAATCAAAAATCAGTGCATGTATGTCTTCAGTCTAAGGACAGAATGCAGAATTCACCTGTAGGTAGAAAAGAAACATGGGGCATCCCAGTTTGTAGAGGTTAAGAAGTAACGTCTGCATTCTCTCTTGTGAACTGTTAATGCAGCTGTGTTGCATCTCTTTTACTTTTTCCCGATATCGTCCATGGCCTGCTAATTGTTGTTGTGTGTTCCAATGAAAATACACATTAATCAGCATAAGCTAAAACGCTGTCTGTGATAAAAGCACAGAAATACTCCCAAAGACGTGAAATGCATTATGAAATACGTTAGTAGTTACTGTAAAAGAGATTGGCCCCACTTTTTTAAACAGTTTATCTTGATTTCTGAATCGACATAGGTCAAGTCAGCAGATGTTTGCTTTGAAATGAACTCATGTGTTTTAATACAACTCTTAAAGGTAAGTAGTTAAATAGCCGTGAAAATACAGTAAGTTTAAGTAACATTATGTATGACATGGTGCACTGAAAATTATGTATTTATCGATAATCTCAAGGACTATATCAACAAATAGTATATCTCATGAAACCAAATTAATTAAGCGAAGAAAACCCCTTGATCCCCCTCCCATTTCACAGTCTCTTGACATACCACACACACTACCACATATTATCAAATGTTACTGTCATGCTCGTTAAAGTATGTGTAATTCCACAATGTGTGTGTGTGGAATGTGAATCGTGTGTGTTTTACGCTTAATGCCACACGAGTGCATTTTGCACCATAAACCCTGTGATGTGTGAGCATATTAGCCTGGATAAATTACTTAAAGCTTTTCTCAGTTGATGACAGAAATTTATAACAAGGGAAACACTTAATCATGATTACCCGATTATCTCGTGCTTAAAAAGCTTTAATTTTTGCTCAGAAAAGAAGAAGAGATCAGTACGTTTTTCCTCACTAACTCCTTTTTTTATACAAATGGATGGCAACAACCACGATGATGATGGTGATGGGTTCCAGAAGACCTAGATCCTATGTTATTTTCTCTTTCTCTCTTCCTTCCTCTCACTCTTTCTCCCCCCTTCTCCCCAATTCCGCAGGGATTTGTGGGGGATAATCCTCTCGGGGATTAGGTCGGGGCAACACGCAGACAAAGAGGGGAAATAAGCCTGTTATGCATTCGCTGCTTCATTTCCCAACCTGTCTTTATTACAGCCTATACTGATATGGGCTTATTCACACACACAAGCACATACAGATGTCCGCGCACATATGCACACGCTCTCACACGCATGTGATTGGCCACATTAAGAGCTCCCCAGATGTAGCTTGTGTCTGTGGGTTTTTTCGTGTCTTCATTTTCCTGATAGGTGTGTATATCTCTATTGAGCAATAATAAAACCCACACATGATTAAAGCAGAATAGACTCTTAGTTCTTAGCGCTGATCTTTTGAGCCCCCTGTATGCATTTTTATTAAGGAAAAGCACATTTGGCACCTTACTGTTTCATTTTTTTATTAGGTGGATGTAATGTAATGTAATGATTGTGCTGGTGTGTGTGGGTATGGATACGTGTGTACAAACTACATATGTGCAGTTTGTCCGTGTGCAGGTTAGAGTGTGCACACCTATTTGCACCCTTATTTGTGTGTGTGTGTGTGTGTGCGCCCGTTCATCGTAGTACAACTGTCCTTCTTAGGGCTTTTATCCTCCTAACACTCATGGTTACATTTGTCATTTCAGTGCTGTTTCTATCATTGGATCACTCTACCTGACTGGCAGGTCTGCAGCCCCTAAGTCAGTTTTCATTTGCATTGTAATCCAGTGACCCAGACTGCATCCCGTCATAGTAAAGCTCTCTTTATGATTGTAATGCCTCACACTATGGATGCAGTATTATTGCATATGAGTGACCAATCCAAACAGAGTGTAAAACTATCTCAGTATAACTATCTTCTGAAAACCTACAGGAAATGATCTCGATGAAAGCTTGTAATGGTTATGATTAGTTGTGATACTTAACATCACTGTCTAAATCGTTGCTCTTGGTCAGAGGTTATTCAGGGCAGGGGATGTGAGCAGAATGTGACAAGGAGCGGGAATTCCATGTTCAATAGACTTCTTTTATTGTAATAAATACTAAGGATTGTTAAGAAATGTCAGTTCTATTGTTGCCTGGGGTATTTTTTCCCTGTTATT
Source organism: Copadichromis virginalis (assembly GCF_057382275.1). Lineage (NCBI taxonomy): Eukaryota > Metazoa > Chordata > Actinopteri > Cichliformes > Cichlidae > Copadichromis > Copadichromis virginalis. Next base: position 15,114,088 of record NC_140618.1, read on the forward strand.
TAAATTTTTATTCTGTCATGTTCTAATCAGATGTGTTCTTTTCCCAGGTATTATAACTAGCTACGGTCTCTGGCTGGATGGAGTTCTCATTTTAAACACCAGTTCCTCCCAGAGGTTCTTCTTGGTGGAGGGACTCTCTCCTTGGAGCCGGCATGTACTCAGGCTGCAGGCCTGCACAGCACGAGGCTGTGGCAAGGGACCGATGGTCAGTCAGTGTTATAGCATATAGTATAACAAACTGTAAGATGCTTTGTCATATAGTAATGCCTTATAAATAATTGTGTTGTTGGTGTTACTGACCGAATATTGGCTTTTGAACTTATTTTTAAGAGATACTTGAGAAAGATTTATATCCAGGGTATGGAAGTAGGCAAAACTGACCGGATCTAATGATCTGACAAAGAAAAAGGGAACAACGGGACTGTTATTGACACACAGGGGAGATTGGTGATGAGAGGTGGAATTAATTAAATTATGTGGGTAAGAAGCAGAAACAAAAGCAGGAAGTAACCACAGCTAGAAACATGAGAAAACTGAACTTTAAAGTAAAACCTCCAACAACTATCGCTGAAACACTGAAATATGAATACTAATTAAGATGATAGAGACAGTTGAACACAGAAGGCACAAGCAGAAAATAAAACAAGAAACAACTAAAAACTGGTGAGTACAACAGGGACCATGACATGAAACAGCAGAGTATTTTTCAACATGAATTCTAGTTTCTACCAAAAGTATGAAACACAAAACACAACATTACATTTTTGTCAAATACACCCGTCAAATTTAGCGTAGCAAAAGTTTTATAAAATTATGCATGAATTATTTTCATGAGTTTCATTAGCGCTTTAACTAATGCACAAAATCATATGTGGCAATGCCTGCACACACGTGTGTCTGTGTGTACGTGTGTGTCATTGGGAGTCATAAAGGTGATCGATTCTCTCGGCTCAATAACGAGGGTTGGTGTGGCCACGGTGACATTTGGTAGGAAATGCCACTTCATTTTCAACGACGCCTCTGACAACAGGCCATATTTTGGGGCACTTTTCCAATACAGATGCCATGTTTAGTCAAACACCAGGAGAACTGCTGACCTAGCAGAAAAAGAGAAGAGGAGGGTGGGCAGGTGAAGGAGGGTGAAACAGGATGAAGTGGAGAAGAGGAAGAGGTGATAGGATGGGCAGGAAAAGGAGAAAAGGAGTCGGAGAAGAAGGGAATTTCAGGCAAAAAGAGTAAATGATGAGGACAGAGTAAATGGCCAGAGCAAAGTGAGAGATGAGGTGGAAGGGAATCGAAGGCAGCAGAGGAGAGTCAGACAGGAAGAAATGAGACAGAAGAAGACTGTAATGATGAAAGAGGACGGAAAAATGGTGGCAGAGATAATGCCGGCCACTTGTGTAGAGTGGTTTCATCTGAAAATGCTTAGTTTTAACATTTCAGACAGGTTGTATCAGACTGAGAGAGGCATTATTTTCAGTTTTTTGTATTTCTCCAATAGCTGTTGGATGAATGAGTGTTAGTGGAGCTATGATAAAAATGCTACATATCTGTATTCTTCTATGCATTTTGATATCTGTGTTCTTCTAAGGTGGATGTGCGTACATTAGAGATGGCCCCAGAAGGTCCTATACTGTTGGAGCTGGCCAATCAGAGTTCAAGATCTCTCAGAGCACATTGGACAGCCCCTCCTAGAGCGAATGGGAACCTTAGCTACACAATATACTACAAAAGCAAAGGTAACAGCGAAAAGCTACATCTTTATCTTTACACATGCACAGGTCTCATATAGTATTTGCCAGGCAACAAACCCAACTTTATCTGTAAAACATTCACATCACAACTGTGGAAGTTGTAAAATGTGAAAGCCTCATTTTCTGAATAAAGATATGGATATGTTAATAATACACAGTCATTCCTACCGGGGTAAAAAGTAACATATAGATAGTAACATATCTGTTTTGCTTGAGACTCTGCCTATTGTGTAGACATATCCGCACTGTTTTTGGAGGGGTGGGGTAGGGTCAAAAAGGCTTTACAAAGACGTAAAGCCTTTTTATCAAGACCCATAGATAGAAATGGACATGTCAGTACAAATGCAAATTGGAATACACAATCACACTTCTCACTCACAAAGTCAGCTTGCACTGAAAGTCAGCCATGTAATGGGGAAGTAATCAAGAAGTAATCAGTATACAGTAGCATAGAAATGACAAGTTGTTGTTTCTTTTTGATACTGTGTCAATGATTTGAGGAAATGACATGGGAGTATAGACTATAAAAGTGGTATGAAGATAGGAGGAGGAACAAAGTCAAGTTGCAATTCAATAATAGTATAAAGAAAAAAGGGAGATGAGAAGCTCATATTTCCATAGATGGATTAGAAAAGACAGTAAAAACAATGTAAGATATGAGGAGCAGCAATACCACGGGGAGACAACAAAAGCAACAGATAGACTGGACATGGCGAGAAAAGAGAACACGCATATTCTCATTTTTTCAGTTACGCATATTCACAAAGTCTCTCCCTGTCATACACACTCACTGTCAGGCACTTTGATCTATGCCTCACAGAGAACCCAACAGATGAGTGGAGAGAAGGATAGAAGCAGTGTGGAAGGAAAAGAGAGACAGTGTTTCGCTCTAGTTGCCCATAACCTCCTGTTTCTTTGATACAAACGGCCTTCATCAATCCACACAGAATTACGTGTGTGTGGGTGTGTCTGTATAAATATATTGGATAGGCTTGCTTACTATGATTTTCTGATCCCTTTTCTTTGACTATCCTTGCATAACCTCAATATGGAGACCTCTCTCTTTCGATTACTCTCAAGTTAATCTCAGTGGGGGTTTTTCTCTCTCACGACCTCTCTCTCGTTCCTCTTTCCTTTTTCTTTCTTTTTTTATGCATCTCTTACAAGTCACTTTTCTGTCTTTAGAGTGGTAACACTAATAAAAAACATTCACTGTTTTTCATTATCTTTAGCTATACATTGCTTGGCCTAAGACCTTACATGTCTTTCTTTCTCTGTCTCTTAGATGGTGATGGTGCATTGGATGGAGGTACAGCAGCAGGCGTCTGGTTGTCTGTGACAGACCTGCAGCCTTACACTAGCTACAGCTTCTGGATCAGAGGCTGTAATACACAGGGTTGTATTGAGAGCCTGCCACTCAGTGTTACTACACTGCCAGCAGGTACTCACACGCCAAAGACTTTCTTATCATTATTAATTTGATCATTACTAGAACTGCATAATTTTTTCACTGTGTCTCAGTTTCAAATATCATGATCATCCATCGAAAGGCTCTAAAGGTTTATCCAACAGGTGCTCTTCATTGCTTCAGTTTACATCGTTCTTGACCTGCTCTTAGCTGGTTACACAAAAACCTGAACTTGCTATGCTAGATCAGCAAAGTTTAGCAGGGGCACCAAGGAACTGTGTCACTCCTTTGAGCAAGAAACTCATATAGCGAAATGCTACTGCCTGGTGAGGTATAGTTCAGAGTAGGGGTGAGGGAACTCCAGGCCTCAAGGGCCAGTGTCCTGCAGGTTTTAGATATCACCCTGGGTCAACACACAAGAATCAAATGATTAGTTCATTACCAAGCCTCTGGAGAACTTTAAGACATGTTGAAGAGGAAATGCAGCCATTTAAATCAGCTGTGTTGGATCAAGTCTAAAACCTACAGGACACCGGCCCTTGAGACCTGGAATTCCCCACCCCTGGTTTAGAGACTTGAACTGCCTGAGTTTGAGTCCACTTCAGACCATTAACAGTATCATTGTCCCTACTCTCTCCCTGCTTTCATGCCCACTGTCTGCATTGTCTATTTAAAAAAGGCTGAAACTATCAAAGGTAGATTCTCATAGGTGCAGTTTTCTCATTGCTTTCAACATCCCTGCAATTTTTACCAAATTATTAAACATTATTTATTTTCTCAATAATGCTATTTGTTTTTTTCCTCATTTTTTTGCATTTTGAAATTATTTAATCCTTTAATTTAAGTCACAGTTGATCTACAACAAATTAAAATTAAAATCCTTAGAAAAAAAATGATGATAATAGTATGACTGTGGTATTGAAATTTTTCTAAGGTCTTAATTAAATGACTGTTCTAGTAGATTTGTTTCTCACGCCACACACAAAACATGAACTGTGGCGATATTTTTAAGATTACTTTGATTTTAATTGCTGTTCTTGTGAACTGGAAAGGTTTATTTTTATAGCTTGCTCTGCAAAGGAAAAAAAAACAATTATTCACTGGAGTCGACATACACATCATTGACTTGACTTAATGATGTGAAAACATATTTCTGATTTACACAGCCTGTGTGTGTGTGTGTGTGTGTGTGTGTGTGTGTGTGTGTGTGTGTGTGTGTGTGTGTGTGTGTGTGTGTTTGTATTGTAATCGTGTAGAATAGAGACTGATTGTGCATACTGATAAATGTCAAAGCTGATCAGAGCAGTCTGGAGATAATTGTAACATGCACACACACATACAAACACACACACACACACACACCTATAGACACACATTTTACCACTTTAGCTAATGTTATCAAAAGGGTTGAATATGTACACCCTTGCACATACCACACCCATGTCTTAGTGAGTCAACAACAAAAGACAGACTTAGGAAAGTTCTCCTGTTCAAGTTCAAAACAAAGGCATAAGAAAGTATAAATTTTAAATACCAGACGTTTCCTCTCTTTCTACCTCTATGCCTCTGGCATCTCTTTAGACTTCTATAAGGCAAACTGTCTTGATGCGTCCTTGTTCTATGAAAGAACAGAGAGAAGATAGCAGAGCAAGAGACAGAGGAGCTGAGGAGGAGGAGAGCAGAGAGAGAGAAGTGAACATAAAAGTGCATAGTTTAAAACGATTAGTGACACCTCTGATATTGTACCTACTAACACAGCATGAGAGAGACACAGGCTCACCAACAGTGTGTTTTGCGTGTGCATATCTGTACGTATATGTGTGTGTGTGTATGTCAGAGAAGCAGGAATCATCTTTTGATGAATTAGCTAAATACACACACTCAAGGAATGAACTGGGTCATTAAAAAATCCACTGAATCTCTGAATGCAAATCAGAGGGTCATTTTAATCTAAATCTAAGTTCAGGTGTATCGTATCAATTCAGTAATTTGTTAAATGCTTGTTTGACTGTAAAAGAGCAGGATCTCCATTTCCGCGCTTTCCGTGTATTTTCCTACTAATCGACTGCTCACTCCATTCTGATAGCATTGTGGTGCCTTTCGAGTGACAGGATGTTCACTTGACCTATCCTAATTTGCTTATAATGCTGCCTCTTGAAACTCAGGAGGCTTTTACCCAACTACTGTTGATCTAAAATGAAGACGTGTTTTTTCAGGTGTTTTTTCATAAACACGGGTAAAATAAGAGCAGCCAATTTAGTCTGGTTTGAAATGGAGAGCAGACAGCCTACGAGAAGCAGTCATTAAGTCAAGTGCAGGTGATTGTTTGCACAGTTGTAGGAGAGGTCGACTAAGACTGGTGGTACAGAATATATAAGGTTGATAAAAACTGATTAGAAATAAAGGCCAAAGTTGGTATTAAATAGCCAATTAAGGTAATCCTCTGATATCTGTTGTGTTACACTCATATTTTGTTTTCTGTTTCTTAGTTTTCTGTTTTCCAAGCTTCCTTTCCTCTAAGGACTTAGTAAATCTTGTGAGCGAGAACTGGATAAGGATAGTGACACAATTGCAAACATAGCCACAAATAAGCCTTTAAAAAAATGGACAAGTCACATCTGACACACATACATGGTGATTCTTTAGTTGTTTTGTTTTTTGTTTTTAAAAAGGGCTTTTGTGTCATGTTTTTAAAATCGATGTGCTTTGTGTATGCATTAATATAATGAATGTATACTAGAGGGTTGAGTTATGTTGATGGACCACCACTAAATTATTCTGAATCCACATTGAAAGTGTTATTTTAGGCTTTTCTCACACATCGTGTATGCCTGTGTGCAGTTGTAACAGCCATCTTTAGAATAAGATGTCTTCAGCAATCAGTCTTGTTGAAGTGGACATCGCACAATTTTTGATTGAAGGGTCACTTTATACATCGGAGGGCCTGCTCTTATTTCACATAGTCAACAGTGCAGTCACTCTGATTTCCATCATGTACTTGTTGTTTGCAGCTTATCTCATTTTATTCTGTCTTTGCACAAATGTTCTGTGTTTCTGTTCAGCTATCATATTGATTCTGGCTTGTTTACTGATTTTCCAACACTAAGACTTTACTGTCACACTGAGCTAAGAAGACGTGGACTTTGTGGATTTAATGCAGTGTGTGTATTTGTATGAATGTGAGAGTGATGAGTATATCTGGTTGTGCTTTTTATACTCCACACTGTGAGAGGTGTCATTGCGTTACAGTGAAGTTGATCAGTTAGATGAAATGGACATACCTTTTTATGTTTTTTTTGTTTTTTTTTCTTACTCTCTAAATGTCTAATCTTTTCATTTCACCGACTGACTTCCTCCATATTTTTGTACTCCCCTGCTCCTTCTTCTTGTCTTCTTCTCAACATACTTTCTTCCTTCTTAGCCCCTGATGGATTGTCACCTCCAACTCTAGCCCATGCAACTAATGCCAGTCTGAACGTGTCCTGGTCCGCCCCTGTCAACTCTAATGCACCAGGCCCACTCTACTACAGTCTGCAAATGAGGACATCCCCACAGAGGCCTATCATAAGGTGAGAGACACCATAAAATGCAGAGTCAAAGCAGATGGACAAGTTTGCAAACCGTTTTCCACAATGCATAAAAGTTTTCTGAGAAGAGTAGCAATAAAGTAACTGGACACACACACAACAAAGTACACATATTACATACTCTAAATATCAGAAAATGTGCATGTGCACATAGCCTACACATGCACATATAAAGGAGCACATTATACAGCACAACTGTGAATATGTCACTTCAGTAGGACATAACATCAGAAATCCAGAGAGGGAATGACAGGATGTAGAGTCAGAAAGACAAAAAAAACCAAAGACATGGAAGAGAGAGGGAGACACGGGCAAAGAAAGTGTGATAGAATAAAAAGAGGGAGAGAGGGTGTGCATCTGATATGTATTCATTACATGCTTCCTGACAACAAATTGCAATTTAATCCAAGAAGAGGAGGCTCTCATTCTGTGGTAATAAATAAATGACTAGCTACATGTATTATATATCAGACAGCCATGCCCTCCTCCTCCTCTGCTATGGAAATCTCATTGTTCTTTGATTTATTCATTCATTCATCCCTTCTATCCATCTGAAGCTAAATGGTCAACGGTCGCTCATTTATGACAATATTCTTTTACTTTGTCCTAGATTCCTTTGTATGATTATATGATGGGCCAGGTAAGGCATGGGAATAAGATAAAAGGCTATGGAAAAAACTGTACATAATGCATAGGCAGCCAGTGTTTAGGAACCCTATGAAATTTGGGCATTATTATAATGTCTTACTTAAAATATATTTGAATTTACACTTTGGAATCTATTTAAGAAACAAACCATTTTTTTTAAGTATAATGAAATTGTTTTTTTCAGAAACCTTTTGCTTTGACACCTGTAACTTTTCCCACTGAAGTATGAATTACATACTTTGTGACTATTCAGATCCTTTTTTTTTTTCACTTCTCACATGCACATCTCTCTGGCCTTAAGTGTACGCTAAAAGGGATTTAATAACTACGTACAATGTTGACATGATTAACCTAAGGAACGTAAGAAGCTGTCCGGTGCTGAATCTCTCTGATGAAGCATTAAAGAGTAACATTTGGTCTAAGGTAGAAAGTATGGTGTTGTATATGTTTTTATTTAAAAAAAATGGTAACTCCTGCAACAGTAAAGCTTTGCTAGTAATTCAGGAAATTTTCCAGATTGGTTTCTTCATCAGAAAATCTGAAAATGAAGTTTTGTAACATCAGATTTGTGTCCACTAAAACACAAGAGCATGCAAAGTGCAAGATCAGCATATTTAAATCTGCTGTCACTCTGTGACCACCAGGTAACAGAGCACATCACAGACCCAAATACATGTCCATGAATGAATTTGTGCTTGTGTCCATCCACTTCTAGGCTTTTGGAAAATGCAACAGACACCTTTTCCTATTACTTAGAGGGCTTATCACCATACACGCCTTACCTGTTTAGAGTGGTGGTCTCGCATACACACGGGAAGACGGCAAGCCTCTGGACAACCCTTCGCACTGCAGAGGACAGTAAGTGGACATACTCACACACACTAGTGCCCAAAACATTTTACATAGATTTGTACAGACAGCTTCAATGCGCATAAACTATGCAAATATAATTTAAAAAAATAAATAAATGTTTCCAATAAATAACCATGAAAACAGTAATAATTTCTTTAAATAAACGTGTTACGGGTCAGTGAAACTGCTGTACTGCTTTTTTGTAGGTTACCTATTGGTACTGGTTTCTGGTATTGTTTTGTTGTATTTCAAGGTGTATCTTGTGTCAAGTCCTTCCAAGTTGTGCGACTGACTGCGAAGTGGTTGGCAGTGATAGGCTTCTGCGGTCCACCTGTTTTGCTGTGTTAAAGTTAAACTCAAGGAGTCTGACAGATCATTAGATGATCATCTAAGCAATAGACTCATTAGACAATAAACATGTGGCTTCGGCTTAGTTCTCTTTTTTGCGACTCCCTCCAAGGTTTATTTTATAAAAGTATAAATGTTTTTTCAGTGGAGGTGTGAAATGAGAGGGAGAGAGAACAACTAAAGCTGCAGAAGGTGGTGAAAACACGGGCTCAAACAGCGCTGGGTGAAACACACAGACATGGGGAGTTTCACATACTGTAAGGTGTGTGTCTGTGTGTGAGTGACCTAGCCAGTGTCATTGTGGGCTAATTGCTGTAATAGAATCATATTAGCCACTGGAACAGCCTCCTCAGTGCAAAGTTATAAATTAATTAGTACCACGCTATTATCACATACATTATCATTAAGCAGGTGAGATTTGCATACATTGATACGCACACAAACACAAATGTGTACAAAACATGTATGTGTAGTGTACGTATACATACGCAGTGACACGAAGACAAGTGCAGTTACACATATACCATGACATACCATGCACGCACACACCTATTCATACACACACAACTGCAGCCATTTAGGATGCATTAAATTATGGCCCTGCGCTTTTCTCATTGCTATGCAGAATTGAATTCCCTCTAGCAAACACACACTCACATGCACTCACACACACACAGGGCTTTTGTTACACTTGTTTTTGTTGCACTCGTGTTTCTGTTTGTGTCTTGACTATTAATGCAAGAATGAAAACATTCTTAGTGTCTCTCTGTCTCACGCTGAGAACGTATGTGTCATGCACATGCATAAGTCCTTGGCCTTCTCATCGATAACAGACCTCCTGATGCTCAGTTACGACACTTCATGCAGAGATGCAACACAAGGCTTTGGGATGCTACCTAAACTGCACCCAGTTGCCACAAAGATCAGACAGATTTGTGTATTTATTTTGACAATAAGCATGTATGTAATGGAGCAATCTCTTTGCACTAATGATACCAGCCATTTATAAGCATTTATTCCTGTTCACGACTTTTGGTGTCATATTGGATTCAAGTAATTATTAATAAATAAATGTCACATTTGACATGAATTTTCAATTCTGCATCCTTTAAATGTAAAAATGTACATTTTTAAAATATTCATTAAAATTGTTTTACCATAATAATGAATACAGAATAGGTGTAAAAGTTCTTAATAAAAAAGGGATTTAAACCTATGATGGGAGCAAGCCACATTCAGGCAGATTGGATTTCCCTTACGCTGATGTGTAATTTGTCACCGTAAACCATCTTCTTATCATCCTAGCAGGGAAAGAAAAGAGGGGCTACATTCTCTGCTTAATCTCGTCTCTCTCTCATACAAGAATAAATGACAACCTTTTGCATTTCATTTGGTGATGTAACGTATAGTAAGGCTAATAGTTTGAATTTTATATTTGTTGTCCTGCATTTGTGGAATTCATACACGCAGCGTTCATTCTGACATAAATCTCAAATCTGAACACAGCGACAGACATATAAACATTCACTGAAAGTCACACACACATTCACACAGTCGCTCAAGTGACATATACTGTACATTTGATCTTAACACACTCAGTCATTCTTTATAGAGTGGTCCTTTGGGTTTATCCTTTTGAAGGAGATCATTCTAACCTGATCTCTATGTGCAAGTGTGAGCTGTAACCTTGTAAGTTTTTCACTTTGGCAGAACACTGTATATAATATAGCGTGTGTCGCCACGAACCATTTTTAACACTATGGATATGATCTCACTTTATCCACATTTATATACTGTTACTTCTTTCTCTTACTTCTTAATTTCTGGGTTTTTTTCTGTCTTTTTCTTCTTCTGTTGTAATTCCTTTTCCTTTCTCCTTCTTTCTCTTTTTTTTACATTTTTTACAGAATTGTTTCACTTTTTGAGGGTGATCAAGGAAAAAATAGCATAAAAAAGGGGTGAAAAAGTAAAGAGAGGAAAAATAGAAAGAGAAGAAGGTAAAATGAGTAACTGAGGGGAAGAGTGAAGAAAGGAGAAGGCTAATGATAGAACAGAGAAAGAGAGAGAGACTCGTGCTTCCTCCTTTCCTTTTTATCATTCCATTAAAGTTTTATATCTATCTTTTTAATGTAATTTGGTCCCTATGAATTCCTGCTGCTGCAGAACAGACAGACGGCTCCTGTGAACATAAACTCTAGCTGTGTTGGACAGCTCCCTTTCCTCTGTCTACTCCCATGTTCACACCAGCTAAGTGATCTAAGAGTGTGTGTATGTGTGTGTGGGTGTCTGTGTGTGAGTGTGTCATAGAGCGTTATTGTGAGAGTATGACTAAAGAGCCATTTGAATAAAACGATCTTGACCAAGTAGTCTTAGAAATGAAAAGTGCACATGTGTGAACAAAAACATTAAACAACAATAGAGGTTTTTAAACCCTTCGCTGACCCTTAAAAATGCATCCCTTTAGAGCCCTGGGGACCAAAAATGGTCCCGCCCCAAAAGTGCAATAAAAAGATTATATATTCATATTTTTTTCCACTTTAAATTGGTCAGTCTTTTAAAACTACTTCTCCCTGAAATATTCATATAAAGTTTTAATTATATTTTCATTGTTTTAACCCTTTAAATCCCAGTTTTATTACATGAGCGCCCTGTTTTTTTAGCCCCAAAAAACAAAAAACTAAATATTTTCCAAAAAAAACATTTGAAGTAATATTTGTTTGTTATTATAATTAGGCCTTTAGATGGAGCAAAGATTGGCACCAACAGTCATTTCGATCGCCTTTTATTTTTTTTGCAGGAGCGCATTTCATAAAATGCACACACTATCGGTCCTAATCGACCACGCCCAAAAAAGTGCTATAAAAAATTTATATATTAATATTTTATTCCACTTTAAATTAGCCAATCTTTTAGACCTACTTCTCCTTGAAATATTCATGTCAAGTTTTAATTACATTTCGCGGATTTTAACCCTTTATATCCCGGTTTCGTCACATGAGCGCACTGCTTTTTTGCCCCAAAAAACATAAAACTTGAATATTTTCCAAAAAAAAACATTTGAGGTAATATTCAATTGTTATTATAATTAGGCCTTTAGATGGACTAAAGATTGGCACCAACAGTCATTTCGATCGCCTTTTATTTATTTTTTTCAGGACCAGAAAATGGTCTCCAGGCGGCAAATGCTTCTCCTCTAGGCCGAAATAAGTGCATGTTGCCGGGGTAAGTCGCGACGATCACCGGGGCACGATCACCGGGGACTGCTTTTTCCAGCCCACACGTCCGATACCACGTGACAACAAATACGTCATTTCCTGTTGACTAAAAAAAAAAAAAAAAAAAAAGCACCCTCTAACGGTCCTAGGGACCGAAAAATGGTCCCGCCCGATCAGCAGGCGAAGCCGCTGCTGCACGCCGGAAATGAGGCTTCGTTTCCCGCAGGTCTATCCAAGCAGCCCGCTGTTTTCCAGCAGGGATCAAATGTGGAGCAAGGGCGCCACCCGGTGGACAAATAAAAAAATTACAACTCTAAGGCTCATAGACCAAAACGAGACGGAGACATAAGTAATCACCAAGACATTAACGGTAATAATTCTGCAGTGAAAAATAGCGTTTATAATGGAAGTCAATGGGCCAAAAATGGTCCCCAGGGCTCTAAGAGGATGTGTATTGTTAGCTTAGCCACTGAAGCTAATTTAAGGAAGTCAGACTTGAATTTTGAAATGAAATTATGCCAAACTTTTTTTTAGAGAATTTGGCTATATTCCATTCAACACAGTGCAAATGGCTTGTAACTGAAAAACTAAAATGTACAAAAATGGTCCCAGGGCCTAAAAACATTTTTTTTTTTTTTTTTTTTACAAAGGTAAGTGTGATCAAAAAGTGAAATAAGAAGTGTAAAGCAGGAACCACAACAGGAGTAAGGTTAGGGTAAATGACAGAAAGCAAAAAATCATGTTACTTAATTATTCAGCGGCTACATTAATAAAATATTATCCTACCTTAATTCTCCTGTATTTTGGTCAGTTTGCATTTCCAAGAAATTCTGAAACAATGTTAGCACAATCCTGCTTTAAATTTTACATATCAAAAGATAACCAATGAATAAATACATGTTCACCACCTGAACTTGTATTTAGATATGCTTTTTGATTGGCTTTCTTTTACATATGGTGTCACAAACAGTAGGAATGCTTATGTAACAGAATTTCTATACTGAATGATTTCTCACCGATTTGAATAACTTGCCAACATAGTTTCACTTTACAGTTTGAAAAGCCAAATGTTGCTTTTCAGTTTGCCTACTCTCTGTATGAATTATGAGGATATACTAGAAGGTTACCTGAAATAAATTAATCACTCCCAGGATCTGAAAAATGTGGAAAATCACAAATGACTGATAAGTTAAAAGTATCATGATGCTTTTAGTAACTTAAAGGCTAATGTGCATCTCATATACTAGTGATGTTATGAGTACAAATCAAGCTTGTGACCTTGGTCATGTATTATCCTACTTCTCATAGCCTCTTCATTGAATTCTAAGGCAGAAATGACATTAAATAATCTGTGGAAAAAGTAAAGATATCAAATGCAGCATACTTTATTTCTTGTCACGTTTTGACACCATGTCGTAAGCATCTTGATAACAGTAAAGCTCAGCGTTTGTCCTCATTATGACTCCTAGGAGCCTCGATTCACCTTCAAAAGCCCAGTCACCCACATACACACATGCCCCCAAACACACACACACAAACACAAGCATGCATGGGACCCTGCGCAAGACTAAAAATAATACCCTTCCTCATCTCTTCACATGGATACACACAAATGTACACACTTAAATATACATGGACTGACCGTTAGCTGCACAGAAACACACATACATACACAAGAAGCAGCATATCACCTACACACCCACAAGTAGACATGCATACACACACCCTCCTCCCTCCCTTTCTCCAAGCCCTTGTCAGTTGATTGTGTTATTACTATGCTAACCAAATCCTTATAAATGTGATTTAAGGCTTGGCGGCCCTGCACTCCTGTTTTAGCCTTCTGCTACTGTGTTTTACTGGAGAGAGGAGGAGTGATAGTGGGAGGTGTGGAGAAAGGTATGAGAGGGGGGAGGGGTGGGGGGCATAGGGAATGAAGAGATTAGAGGAAGGGTAGGATGAGAGATGGAAAGACAGAAGGGTGAGAGGGAGAGAGAATGAAGGATAAGGAGTCAGGGAACCAGAGAGGCAAGTATGCATTCCCTCAACGCTCGTTCCCTTTCTGTCCAGAGAGCTGTAAAGCGTCAGTAAAAAAGAAAAAATAAAATGGAAAAAAGCATCACATGCATCTTAAATGAAAATTTCAATTGAAAAACTTAACAGCCCTTCAAATTGCAGAATTTTACACGCGCCAGTAAAGCCTAAATAACACTCAACACTTAGAGGGAAAAGGGTGGTATGGAGGAGGGGAGGAGAGAGGGATTGAGGGAGGAATGGGGGTAACAACAGGGGTTATTTTGGTTAGTTGATAGGGATTGAATCAAGGTGACTGGATTGTGTTTTGTGGCGAGATTATTTGCAGTTTAGGAATTTCTATTTGTTTACCTTTAGGTGCATATTCAGTCCATGTTTTTAAGTGTCAGTTTTTTAAACAGACATCTTAAGGATAAAAAAAGAGGGCAACATTATATTTAAAAAGACAGAAAGATACAGATTGTCTAATTAGACATTCAACAAACAGGTAGGTTTACATCCCAACCCTCCGCAAAGACAATGCAAGCATGCAGCAAGGCACACATGCATACGCGTAGGCAGACAGAGAGACGGGCTCTTGGTTATTCGTGGGGTTCACTGGACCTTTGGTGGTAATTGAATCAGTGTGAGTGCTGAGTAGAGCTAGCATAAAAACCTGTTAACCCAAAAGGTCAACTCCCTGCATTGTTTATTTAGCAGGGGGACCAGAGAGAGAGAAGAAGCAAGAGAAAAAGAGAGAGACCTAGACACAAGGCATGAGTGGGGGGTCGAGAATGAAGAGAAAATGGGAGCGGTGGTAGAGAAGAGGGAGAGGGAGGGAGAACGGTCAGTGAAAGGAAGAGAGAAGAAGGAAACGGGACACAGACTGAGGGAGGGAGCATTTGTGATCTGTAAAAATCACCCAAGCTTTACATCACTGTTTTTATGCTGTTGTTTATTTGTGTGGGCGATAGAGAGAGTGTGTGTGTGTGTGTGTGTGTGTGTGTGTGTGTGTGTGTGTGTGTGTGTGTGTGTGTGTGTGTGTGTGTGTGTGAGTGAGAGAGGGAGAGATTTGCCATCTCAGTGCAGCTATGTTTTTACTTGTGATGGGCCTTTGTCTAACTTGTTTGTGTGTGTTCAAGATTTTAAGTCATTTATTCTCATTCCAAAACATGAGGTAGTGTGAGCGGAAACAAACCTAAGCAATGAGCAGGTGAGATAGCACTATAGTTGTTAATAACTAACAAGTAAATCCGTAATATGCATTATAAAATTTCGTGTGTAATGATATTGCGAAGTTGTGAAACTCACAAGGTCCAAATTCACTATCAAAAACATTTTAAGAAATTGTTGAACTCCTGAAAACGCTTCACCTGCTTCCTACACCTTGTAATAGTAGCAACCACGTCAAAATGTAATGCTAAATAGTACTTGATTTGTTCATGTACAAAAGAGATTACTGTCAGACTATTTAATACACGAGAAACAAAAATGAAGTCAAATGCAAGCAAGGTATGAAACGTGGTAGAGGGTATCTCTAATCTTACTTCCCATATTTTTATTCGTGGAGTAGCTTTGAGTGATTAAAAGTTCAAAATCATCCTTATTTATCTTGCGCTGGGCCATGGTGCAGACCTTCAGTTTATCCACTGTCTGAAACAAGATGTTTTAGTTCCAGGAGTCTATTACTTTCAATAGGCTCCTTCTCACAGGAGGTTTGAACGGCAGGTGGGTGGGGCTGCTGGCTAACAGCTACAGCTATATGTCGGATATGGCCGTGTTAAGGATATCCCCTTTCACTGGCATCATACAGAGCCAAGAGTAGAAAAAACAGTCCAAGAGCAAGACTTTAGAGCAGTCTGGTGTGTGAGCTTTTGCCTCACAGATAGTATTTGTGCATACGTTCACCTGAATAATAAGCACACTAAAATCATAATTGGTCAACTTTAAGATTTGCCTAAAAGACATTCAAAATCTTTTGAACTTTAGTAAGAAATAGGACATCCCAGTCCAGTTACTAGATGTTAGCTTGCATTTAACTCTGTGGGAAGCAAGGCCTCTCAGTTAGTGTGCACATACTGTACTTATACAGCTGTTATCTACATGACTACATGCATGCTGACATACACATATACATGCTTGCACACTTTATCTCTCATACAGTCATGCCTGCATACTCTTAGCCTCTCATCTTCATTCACTCTCCCTCTCTGTCTCTCCCTTACACACAAACATACACACCGCCATCTGGGAAAGCCGTTAGCGGTTAGCGGTAGCACTTAGCGACGCAGCACGCTCCCTCAGTCCGCTCAGTCACCTTGATCTGCTTGCCCTTCACACAGCACCATTACTGCTATACTGCATCGCAGTGGGTGTGGGCATGTGAGTGTGTGCGTTAAGAAGGACATGTCTATGTATATGGACATGCAAAGGTGCATGTCCATATACATACTGCCCTATAATGGACACACAAAGGTGTGTGTCCATTATAGGGCAGTACAGTGGGATATAAATGCCCAGTAAGGAGGGGGGAGGGGGCATTTCCTTCAAATGAGCTACCATAAAGTGAAGTGTCACTCTGAATATCTTCTGTACGTCTTGTATAGGTTCATGTGATGTGATCCGTGTTTGCCATTAGTCTACTGATGTGAACAGCTACCTGGATATTTTGAATATGATGATTTGGGGTCTTGGTGGCACTCACACTTAATGAGAATGACAGTGGACATAAATTTCCTGTCCTGTCCTGTCTCTATCACTCAGTTTGGTTCTCCTGACCTTATGTTTGGTGAATACTGCAAGATTTTCTTAATTAGATGGATGGATGGATGGATGGATGGATGGATGGATGGATGGATAGGGGATTCCCCTGCAAGTTTTGTCATTTCAGAAATGCTAGAACCCAGTTCTGATCATTACAAAGCAGTCTGTGTAAAAGTTGCTCAAGTCTTTACCCCTTGCCGTTCTAAGATTCTATTGCTTCATCCATGATGGTCAGTATAATTAATCAAATTTATCTTTTTACAACATTTATTGCTCATTGTTAAGCTAGAATGTTCCTTGCAGTCCAGTCTAGCCTAAATATCTCACTACTGAAAGATGCAGAATCAAATTTATTCAATCATAAGTACCACAAAATCTATAAATACAACCTTAGTTTGCTCTTGGGAGGAAATTGAGAGAGAAAGAGAATTTTCATGTTAATCCCTTGGATAGGGATGGCAAAATCACTCTTTGTCCTTCTGATGTCATTCTTGATGTTACTAGTCAAATAATTCTTTTGAAATCCCCCCTCCTTGCTTTTTTACAGTCTTTTAAAAGGTTTCTTGTCTTTTCTTTTCCACTCCATCTCTTATTATCATTATTTTTCCTCTTTCTGCAGGTCCAGGACCAGTAGACACCCCAACTGTATCAGGGCTTCAACCTCGTAGTGTATCAATTACCTGGGTTCCTCCCACACAACCAAATGGAATTATCACAAATTATACCCTTTATCTTTACCCCACCTCTGTCACTTCTTTACACTATAAACCCAGTTCATTCTCCAGCATCAGGTGGACTCCTAACCCAAGTCTGCTTCCCAGTACAAAGGGTGCATATCTAAACTCAGGTCATAACCCCAGACCATCATCCAGTCTAACCACCCACCAAGACTCGAGCCACATCGCCATCTTGAAACCTGGCATTGCAGATAACCAGAATGAATCCACTCATGTTGTTGATGTGAGCGAAGGCACCAGTACCTTCTCATTCCACCCCACTGAACCTGATATCACCAGTGTATCTGCCATCCTCTCGGTGTCAACACCACAGTATAGTGCAGTAAACTTTAATACTGAACATTTTATAGAAGATGGTCCATTCCATAGTGCCCCTTCTAGTGCAGCTTCAAGATCAACACCTCTTTCAGTCACTGTTCTAGGGAATACCACCAATTACACCTTCCTCAGTCTACTTCCCTACCAAGCCTACAGCTTCCAGGTACTACATTTTAGTTAATAAACTGCTTTATGGTGTTTTGCATGTAATAAATATGCTAGCTTAGCAGTTAAAAGTGCCAGATTTACAGATTAAAATTCTTGGTCTTACACTGATAACCTTGTAGTCATAACACGTTATGATGTTTTAAAATTTGCTTTCCAATGTCAAGGTGGAAGCGTGCACTAATGCAGGTTGTTCAGTGTCTGAGAGGTCTCAGCATATTCGCACCCTCCCAGCTCCGCCTGAAGGGGTTCCTGCACCTCATCTTTACTCAGATACACCCACATCTGTCCTCTTGTCGTGGGGTACAGCAGAGCAGAGTAATGGACCATTAGAACGGTAAGACAAAATGACATAAACTCTGAAACACTTATAAACTCTTTGCAAAAATACAATATGCATTATTTTTCAAATGTATCTTGTTCTGGCTCTAGGTGGGTGATTGAGCGCAGAGTTGCTGGGACCAAACAAGTCTCCACAGTGGGTCATCTTCTGCCTGATCCTTCGCCTCTTTCTTTCCTGGACTCTTCATCAGCTCTCAGTCCCTGGACTACTTACCAGTATCGACTTGTGCTCCATAATCAAGCGGGCAACACCACAGGTAAGGTTTTGATAACAAGCTTGAGTAAAAGTAAATTCAGTCTGCCCAAGAAGGGACTAGTGCTGCAGCTTTTAAATTGCACAAAAAATGTTTGTTGTTACAGGGCCCTGGGTCAGTATTACCACCAGACCTTCTCGACCCGCTGGCCTCAGTCCACCAAGGATTAAGGTCTTGGGACCAGCAACACTTCAGGTAAGGGCAACGTTTTTTTAAACTGGCTCCTCAGAGTTTCACCAAAATCTTGTGGCTCTGTTATGAGAGGACAGGAGCTCTGAAATATGGCCCGCAGCACACAGTTATTATCCAAATCAGGCATGGTGTTACTGATCCTGAATTACAATATCTCTTAATACATTCAGCTGATAGAAGGTGTCAGAATCATAGAATGTGCTTTTAGAATTTATAGTGTTTATGTTTCAAAGAAATAGTCAGCGTCATTGAGAATCTCTTCAGTTACCCTATGTTTGACAGCGTGGAAAAGACAAAGCAATGTCACGCCGGTTCTTCCGTCTTTCCCTTTTTGGATTTAATGAGAAAGAAAAACATTCAACTCAAGGTCCCCTTCAGAAATGGGAGGGGCTCTGCCCCTGTCTGAGGATGCTTCCTTCCTGTCAGCCATTTTGAAGGAGGGACTAGAGTTAAATTCCACCACTGGCTAATCTCACATCAAGGCCTATCCATGAAAGCCACTGAAACAATATGGCATGCATGCCAATACAGA
Organism: Copadichromis virginalis; assembly: GCF_057382275.1. Classification (NCBI taxonomy): domain Eukaryota; kingdom Metazoa; phylum Chordata; class Actinopteri; order Cichliformes; family Cichlidae; genus Copadichromis; species Copadichromis virginalis. Next base: position 15,133,213 of record NC_140618.1, read on the forward strand.
CAGACGCACACACCCATGCACTCACAGACCTACACTAATGCTAACTGGAGAAAAATGCTAATGCCTGTCATCATTTCAGAACCACCCCTGTCATCTATGCAGCAGCACAGCTTTAGGGGTCACAGGTGCAAGAAGGAAAGCGTTCCTTCCTGGTTGTTGCTAATTGGACAGACAGACATGGGGCTTCCTGGTTACCAATTGACCTTGAAAACTAAAAGAAGGATTCTGAGCATCTTGATTCTTTTTTCATTCATTTTTTGTCAATTGCTTTCTACATTTCAATCTGCTACATGGAGAAGAGGCTACTGTAAACCATAACACATAAGGTTTCTCTTAATCAGTATCCTGGTTATGTTTTATTAAATTTGATTTTCTTTTTTTTGAAAGTGTTTGTTTTAAGTTGTGATTCTGTGGTCACGATCTACAAAATCTACAAAAGAAGGACTGAAAAAAGATACACTATAATGTTAGACATTATTCTCTCTCACTTCCAACTGTATCATAGGTCTCTCTCCCATTTAAATATACAAAAATACATATACAAAGGCACGCACACACATATACACACACATTCTGTACTGGCCTTAGCCCTATTGCTCTGTGTCAGCTCGGGGTCTCTGCTGTCTTCACCATCTCCAGATTACATCAAGCTATTCAATCTGTAAATGACTTCCACCACAAAGCACACCCAACACGCACTTTGGGAAATGAGCTACCTAACTCAAAATGACCCTGCCCATATGTGGTTGTGTGTATGTGTTTTAAGTTGTGTGTGTTGGTAGGTGTCTTTCTGTGTTAGTGGATGTGTTACTAGGAGTGTGTTGTGTGTGTCCTGTATAACCTCACAGTGTCACTTGTTAAATGAATATCAAGGTTGCATGAGAAATAATTATGCTTGACATTCATTCATAATACTCTCATCAACAGTGACCACTTAATCACCAAAACTCATAAGTCTCAGCCAGCTCTGAACTGATCAGTTATTGTACATGACAGTTCGTATGTAGGTGTTTTAGATTGTACAGTTCATAAATTCGCAAGTGTGTATGTGTTTACAGTGTGTGTTTATACGTGAATGCGTCAACAAAATATCATCGTAAAGAAAGCTGTAATTTCGTATTACGTGAGTGTGTTTGTAAGTAAATGTGTGTGTATTACCATTTGTGTGTGTGCCAGTTACCTTCTTCCTCACCCTGAAATGCTGACAGACTGAACTGTTTCCAAATCAGATGCAGTGCTCAACAGCAGCAGGCTTTTGTTTTTGCATGCAGCAATTCCATTACCAGCTGCTTTCATTATTTTAGCATGGTGTTTGTGCATGTGCGTGCGTCTCTGTGTGCCCTATTTTAAATGTGATGAAAGGCATCTTCTGCTCAAGTCAAAGTCAGGTTATCTTTACCCACATGACAGCTCAACACACACACACAGAGACAGAGTGACCACCTAAATACTGTTTTCTCACTTATGCAGGTGACTAGTGTCACACCTGAAGACACATGCATTCATTTGCACTCTGTCTGCATCTTTGCACGAGCACACGCTGCAAGAACACATAAATAAACACACACCCTACATCATGACTTCCTGTAGTTCATCCATCTAAAAGCTTTTTTTTTTCTTCCTATCGAGAACGTTTAAATGCCCAGTCAGTTAGGACAGCATGGCAGTTGGAAAGGATTAGACAAATTTTCTCAGCACTGTTCAATTGTATCTGAATATACCATGAGAAACACAATGCTTATATCATATACCATTTTTTGTGTTGCAGGTCACATGGTCACCCCCTCTTATTCCTAATGGAGAAATTCACAGCTATGAGATCCGCCTCCCAGAACCCCGTATCACATTCAGCACTAACAATACTTCTGAGCTTAACGCCACTGTAACGGACCTTGTTCCATATACAAATTACAGTATCACTGTGTTAGCATGCTCTGAGGGTGGAGGACATATTGGGGGATGCACAGAAAGCCTGCCAACTCAAGCTACCACATTACCCACAAGACCTGAAGGGCTTTCACCGCTATCAGTAGTAGCAGTCAGTGAATCTTTCCTAGCCATTTCATGGGAACCACCGACCAGGCCCAATGGACCTAATATAAGGTAACATCCATATCTCTTTTTTGCCCCCTTTTTTAACCAGTGATGGCAAAGTAAAAATGTATGTCTTATATCACTTTAAGTCCACATTTGCTTACACGATAATATCCAGCACACAAATGTGGCATTTGGATATGTGAGGTGCTGTTCTACATCAAAAAAACTTTTATAATGTCATTGTCACCAACATTGACAAGCTGAGACTTTGCACCTAAATAGTCTTCTAAGTCGTCATAAAGTTTTTATAGAAAAACATTAGAGGTAGCAGCAGAAGTATAATAGTCATTTTAAACATATTAAAGAACTGTTGCTTTTACTATTAAATTAAGTTATGATTTTTTGTTTTGGATACCCCTCCTGTTTCACAACACACATATAAACTAAGAGCCACTCCACCTGAGCAATATAGTAGCTGCTTTGAAGCAATACAAACCAATTACATCCATTAAAATACTGTCAGTTTAAGGTCACAGAGGGCTGGAGCTATCAGAGGGCAGGGACGGTTGCTACTCTGTTGCAGGGCGACAGACAACCTTTCACATTTACAATCAAACCAACAGTCAATTTATAGTCATTGTTAAACCTAACATGCGTGTGTTTGAACTGTGGGTGGAAGCCAGAGTACCCAGAGGAAACCCATGCAGGCAGAAAGAGACCGTGCAAACCCACACAAAAAGACCCCAGATGGCCTTTGGATTAAACCCAGGACCTTTTTGCTGTTATCTTCTGTTTCAAAGTACTTAATAGAAAAACATGAACATTTAATCAGCATTTATGCTATGGATCAGTCGTATAATCCATAGGAATGTAACTAAGTGAACAGAAAGTAAAAAAGGGAAATTCTTTAAATTGCCCTGCACAGAAACATCAGTACATCATTAATTATGTGAAGGACCCAAATCTGTGTAACCACCATTAACTTTACATAATCTGACTTACCCCTGTGTTTTTATTCATTAGCTAGCTTTAGCCCAAAGTTGGAAACCAGACTATAAGAACTAAAATCAGCATGTCGATAATGAGAGACACATTCTGGTGATGTTCAATTGCTGCTGAAAAACTTAAGCAAACAAGCAGATAGGAACACGTTAACAAGCTGCTAACATGAGTGTGCTGGTAATGAGCTAAGTGTTCGACATTTTTTAATCAGTGTTTTCTCAGTCCTAATGCACATTCTGGTTCATTTTGTTCTGTCCTGTTCTAGTCTGTCGGCGATTAGGCCTAAAATAAAGGTCCATTTTCCTAGTGGGTGATTAAAATGCATGAGCCTGTCTCTCTGTTCTGCTCTGCTCAGCTCTGTGTGTTTGTCTAAGTGGGTTGGTTAAAAGGCGGCATTAAGCCCTTCTCTTCTGATTACAGCAGAAATTAGCATCACTGTAGGGAGAGGAAAACACAAACCCCGCAGAAAAAAAAAACAACGGATGGAGGGGTGTAGAGAGGGAGGGATGAGATGCAGTGAAAGAAGAATAGAAGAGGAGGGAATGAGTGATAAGGATAAGAACCAGTTGAAAATGTGCGTTTAAGTGTGTGTGTGTGTCTGCAAGCATCCATGGGCAGGTTTGTGTGTACAGAGGGTACAGTAGGTGTCTTTATGCTCAAATTAGCTAATGTTGGAGTTAATGGATTCCTAAATATCCAACCGTGTGTGTGTGTGTGTTTTCTTTTATTCAAATTTCCCTTTCAGATACAAGTTGCTCAGACGTAAAACCAACCAGCCCCTGGCCATCACCACAGTTCCCACATTAACAGCCCAGTCTCCACCCCCCTCCGAAGATCTCCATCGCTGGCTCCATGTTTACTCCGGCACCAAATTGTTCTACCAAGATAAAGGCCTAAGCAGGTGAGATTACTGAAATGAGCTCTAGAGCAAACGGCAGCGCTGCAGCAAACCGTGTGTGCAGAGCCGATCGGCGAGCTGCTGCTGATGCCGATCTTTTAATACCGCTCAAAGATACATTAAGCAAATATCCCAAAGAATTAAATTGTTTTTCACACAGCGTCCCCTAATCTCAGTTTGGCACTTGGTGGAAGCACTTTTTTTTCCACCGTGCTTGCTAAACAGCTCTGGGTTTATGTCTCCACTGTGCTTTATTCAAGGAGTAAACTGAAAAACTTTTGAGTGTGTCAGCACTTTTCATTTGGCAGGACTTTTTCATGTGATGCAAGAAGAAATACAAGTTACTATTTTAGCACAACTATCAGATAAACATATTTTACTTTATTCTACCAGTATGTGGTTGATTTCCAGTTTAAACTAATGTTTGCACTACAAAGAGTGATGCTGCATCTCTACAGATTCACCCGTTTCCAGTACCAGTTAGAGGTTCATAATGATGTGGGAAACACGTCAGGAGAGATCGTTACAGCAGTGACCATGGCTGGGGTTCCCCTCCACCCTCCATCTCTGTCTGCCTCTACTATCAATCACACTGCTATACAGGTCAACTGGACACAACCATGTAAGATTAACTTTCTTCTTTTACACACTGTTCAGGAGAGGTGTTGAAACTCACAGCGTCTTGCACAGGGTCATGCTTTTATTGTATGATGTCTGTGCTGTCCTGTCTGTTTAAAAGAAAGTGACACCAGAGACTGAAAGTATCTTTTTACTTTCACTGACCTATCACTCTTTTCCATTTCTCTTGATATCTATTTTAGCTTTACAAGACCTACAGGGAGAAGTGGAATATTTCTTTCTCACAGTGGAGTCTCCAGAGCCAAGTCTGATCTTAACTTTCACCCCTGAGATCACCTCTGCAGTGATAAGTGACCTCTGGCCCAGTACCACATATCTGGTGTCATTACAAGTGTCCAACGGAGCTTATAATACATCTAAGGCAGTGGTTAATGTCACCACAGCAGATGGAAGTATGTGTATATTTTACTATTATCTTTGGCAAACAATATTTCTGTTTTGTTTTTTCATTCAGCACATGTTCTTCTGAGGTTGTGATTGTCTGTTTTTGAGCCATGGAGAAACCCGAATTGGGTCATGTACAGTTTCTTAGGACTTTCTGCATTCTTGTGAGAAATTGATTCAGGTTAAAGATCAATTTTTAGCAGCAATGAGTTGAACTAATCATTTTTGGTATGACCAGTTTCTCACATGGCTGTGGAGGAATTTTCAGAGGTTCTTTTGTGGCAATCTGACAAGCAAGCAATATTTCTTCAGTCTTTTTCTAATTGAACTCTCATGAACTTCAATAATTAGCATGAAACTTATATGCATGTTCAACAAGGAAGATCTGTAATCACTCATCTGGCAGCTTTACTGGGTACTTTTCTGTTTACACGTCAACCACTTTCCCACGGTGTCAGTCTCAACACTGACATCATTATTCTAGTCCAATCATTGTCTCGCCTGCCTTCTTTGAGCACATCAGCTCTGCTTTGCATGGTTTAAATCTGTACTCTCTGTCATTCTCCCTTTCAGATTGTTTTTCGTGTAACCCACCTTCTCCCCATCTCCACCTCAGACATCTCAGCCAGAGCTTTATTCAAACCTCAGTCTTCATCTTCACCACCACCAGCATCTAGACTCTGGGGGGTCCTGTCCCAAATCTGTTCTGCCCTGATTTCTAATCGACAAATACATTAATTTCTTTATCTCTATAGATCATTTCTTCCAAGTGATCTCTCCTTATTGAAATGCTAACTGAGGAAAGGGTCTGAGATGTAGCTCTTGGATTTTTTTGGAGTTTCTTGGAGTGTTGTGTGATCTTGGGATGACTTTGTGGAAGCTTCCACTCTTGAGAGGACTGTGGTATTGTGTTACGTATCTGAATACTCCACACCAGCAAGCTACCAAAACTTCTTCGTTTATAGACGTGATCACACTTGCTGATGATCAATTAATTAAGCACATTTGATTAGCAGCACCTAACAGCTACTTCCTCTCTTAATTCCTATGGAAGCAGTAAAGGTGTACTTAGATTCTCAGAGGACTGTGGAGAAAAAACTTTTCTTTTCACATGACTGTACATTGCTTCAATTCAGCACACTTAAGTGTTGTGCCTGGGTTAACATGGATTTCTCTGCGACATTGTGCTTCACAGGAGATGTTAAACACATCATGTAGTCAGGCATGAAATCAATACAAAGTGTGTGAAGCAGATTTAAGGTGTTGTGAATTGCTTGTTTGCACCATAAGCAAACAAACACACAAAAATTGCACACATGCTATAGAAACACAAGCTTTGTTCTACCACTAACAAAAAAGAGTTCGAATTACTGTACTTTGCAATACAATTAACAGTTTACAATTCACAAGAACGAAGTGAAAAGTCAGGTAGAAGTAACAATGATTTGCCAAAATTAAATACATTTAATTTTTAATTTATACCAAATACCAACATTTACGGTAAGAGACACACAGACATATTACCTGTTGATGCAGTTAAAAACCCGATGTGGGACAATAGGATCACATAAACAATACATCAGAATGCAAAGCAGCAAGTATTCTATTGGTTATTCCATCGAGTAATCAGATAAGAAATACTTTTACCTTCTAATGAGCAATAACAAATATTGAAAAAAGAAAAAACACATCTGTCAAAATAAACTGCTCATTGGTTTCTATTTTAGACATTACAGTATTTTAATAATGTTACTGCATACGACATCGGTATTTACATGCCATATTAAAATTTAATTTAAAAAATAAATAAATAAATGATCATAAATATGTTATTATCAATAATATAAGTTAGACATGGAACCTAAACTAATTTTAGTTTATAATAATTCAGTGTCCAACCTAAAAGCCCCAACTCAGTGGCTTAGAACTTTACTGGCCCATTTCGTTCTGTAAATATAACAAATTTTTCCCAGGATGGAAAAAAATCTTTTATATTTATATTTTAAAATGTTAATAGAGTTCCATTAATATAATATTATATATTATTTTCTTTTATTATATATTATTTATTACTTTAAATCTGATCTGAAAAATAATGTTATGAAAGCTTTGAAATAAACATTGTGTAGTACACCTCATGCCTCCCTATAGACTCACCCCTGTTTATTGCAGGTGTTGCAGGTCAATGCAAAGTGGTCTCACTTTCTATTGCATTGACCTACTGTCAGCAAGCAGCCTAATTTAAACATGTGTCAGACTAAGTTAACACTTCATTGCCATGTTTTATAGTAGCTTTACTTCTGTTGCTTTACTGTAGATTTTCACTGTGTAAAACAAACAGCGGCTGATGAAGCAGCTACAAAGTTCACTTTTCTTCACATTGGAGTTTGTTAAACAGGTGCTTTGATTAACGGCTGTTGCCGTACATTATGGAAAACCATAACCACCAGAACATTGATTGACATCATTACAATACAACTCTAATACTGCATCATCTGTTCCCGGAGCTTTAGCTGTCTGCATAATCTGTTAATATTTGTAAAATGAACAACTGGCACTCCTTATCAGGATATAAAATCTGGTGCTTTGAGAGAGGGTATTAAGTGGAATATGATTATATCAGTTCTTGGATCTACTGGTATTTCCCTTTTCAATCAGGGTCAGCTTTTAATACTTTTAACCATGAATTGTTCAGGCTATCCAACTGTCATCCCTACTTTTCTCTCCATTTCCTCTTCAACTTTCAGCCCAGTCTCTTAGCATTCAAGAGTTATCTTTCAAATCACTCTGTGTAATCATATGTCAGAGGCCACTTACCACTGTCTATAGTTTTATTTCCATCTTCACTTCCCTCTTTGAAAATCTTTCCATTTCTTTTTCCTTTCTCACACATCTCTTCCTTTCTCACTATAATCATATGTCAGGAGCCTCTTTCTTTCGCTCTAATCTGAGTAGTATAATAAAAAGTGCATTAAAAACATTAGAAAATCATTAGGTGCTAAAGGCAAAGCATGGCTCGTTTAACTGAGGGGGCTCCGGAGGTAATTTCATTATTTTACAGCCATAAGAGTGCAAGCTCACACACACACAGACACACCAAGGAGGTCTGATATATTTTAACTAATGCAGCTCAGCCCTACCAACCATCTTAACACCGCTTGCAGTCTATGGGGCAATGCTAACATCAGAACTAATTGGCAAGAAAAGTGCATGCTTGTCTGTGTGTGTATGAGTGAAAGAGCGCCTGTGTTCAGTATTGCGTTGATAATACCATCCTGCAGTAAATGAAATGTAGAGCTGCAGTTTGGGCTGAGGTAAGTGCTTTGGCAGCAAATGAATTGGGATAACGTCTCGGAGCTGGGTGCATTTTTACTTAGAATAATAAATGGAGTCTATATGATCACCCCTCTGACACACAACCCGTTTCTCTTATCAAATTCCTTTTCCTTCTTTTTTATTTTTCTCTCACACTCTGGTGTTTCTCTCTTTGATTTTGAATTTTGCTCACTGCGTCTGTGATTAATTCTTCCATAGATACTCTTCTTTCTGCGTAATTCACTCCTCTCTTTTGTCCCACACTCTCTGAAACCCATTTCTTATACTCTAGTTTACCATCCTTTATTAATCACCATGCAGTAGGAGTTTTACATTTGCTAGAAGAGAATTTTTAAAAAAAAGTCAGCTAAATGAATTACGGAAAGGAATTAAGGGAATTACATGGAAGAGAAACTATAATAACAGAATACAGAAAGAGGCAGTTATTCTGAGTGAGTGAGGTGATCGTATTGAATCTATTGTTCTTAGTGAAAATGCATTCAGCTAAGACAAGTTAACCCAATTCATTTGCAGCCAATGCACTTATCTAAACCCAGCCCACTGCTCTACATTTCATTTACTGCTACACAGCATTATCTACGCAATACTGCACACATGCAGACACACAGGTGGTCACCCTGCCTCTAAAACACAGTCACAGTTCCCTGTCATGTATGGATATATGGATAGTCTCTGCTTCTCTCTTTTCTCTCTCTTACACACAGACACACAAAGACCTCTAGAGTTGTATGAAAGCAAATATGATATTCATACAATGTTCCTAATTAACATGCATTTTAAAATGTTCACCATGAGGAACACATAATTTTACCATTTATGTCACTGACTAGAATTTTTAGAATTTTAGAATTTGAATTTTTTTACCATTTTAATGGTGTTTTTTTTGTAAAAATAAATAAATAAATACAAGCCCTTTACAAGCAATCATCAAATGAGTTTCGTTGTGAAAGATTAGCACTGATATACTCTTTTACAGCTCTGTCCATCTATTTTCATAACAGGTGGTATGTAAAAATTTACGTGTGTTGCCAAAATTCTTGCTATAATTTTATCAAACATGGTTTCACGATGACATGTCTTGTGTCATGTTTACAGTTTTCATGATCTGAAATAGTTTGTTTTCATAAATGGAGTCAATCATTGTGTGTACCTCACAGAGCCAGAGGGGATGTCTGCCCCAGAGGTGGTTACAGTAAACAGCAGCACAGCACGTGTCCTCTGGATCCCTCCTCTTCGACCCAATGGTGCAGTCACTGGTTACAACATCTATGTTAATGATCGCCTTCATGGCAATGTAGACAACAGCTCAGGGTCATACCTGCTGGGGGACCTACTGCCTTTTACTGTCTACAACATACAGGTACTCATACAAACAAGTGCAAATATGCAAAGAGAGACATCTACTGTAAACATATGCATCGTGTTTTTCTGTTGATGTGCTTTTTAGGTGGAGGTGTGCACAGTATATGCATGCGTACGGAGCAAGGTTACCAGAACTACTACTGTGGAGGACCTGCCTGCTGACTTGGCAACACCACATGCCCAAGTGATAAGTCCCAGGTAATTTACAAATGTACTGCCATTTTTTCATGATAGTAATTTTTTTTCTTTAACTTTCTTTGACAGCAAAACTTTTCTGGCACAACTTCACCTGCTTCCAAGGTGCATGGAGAGGATGAAAGAATTCACAAAGCAGGAACTCCAGCAACACTTGAGGGAAGATAAACAACTTTAATAATTGACCAATGCGTTTTGGTTCATCATGCCATGACCCTGATGAAGGCCACAAGCCGAAACGCATTGGTCAATTATTAAAGTTGTTCATCTTCCCTCAAGTGTTGCTGGAGTTCCTGCTTTGTTTAACTTTCTTGAAAAATTAAAAAAACATTGCTATTTTGTACTGTAAAACTAGATTTAGTGGACAAACTTTAAAGATTGCGATTAGTCTCTCAATTCTACCTTAAAATGAAAATAATCTACTACATTTTCCTCATTATAAAATTTGTTTAGATCATTGACATTTTATTTGTAGCCAGTTAATGGCATATGAAATGTTTGTTTCTCATGTGTGATGCAAACCACATTGTTGCAAATCTTGCACTTGCAGAAAAATGCTGATTTGTGGCTTATTTTTCTTCTAGGAAACTGAGCAAGTTATAACTCTGTATGTTGCTAAAAAGGTCTTTCCTCTGCCAGATGTCAAGAGATTAAAAAAAGGGGGGGAAATCAATAGTGTGAAGTGTATAAAGATACACACACCCTGACACGTAACTCAACTTTGTCAGGCATTAACCATGCATGAACGCGTGTGTATGTTTCAAAGTTTATGTGTGACTGTGTGGGTACAATTGTGTGAAAGGAGTGTGAAGGAGAGCATACCCCTGCCTATCGCTTTCATTTTGTTCTGGTTGCCCCCCTTCTCTCTCTGTCAGGGTGGTGAGATTAGATTGGTCCCATCCAGGCAGACCCAGTGGGATCATGCTGGGCTTTGAGGTTTTAAGACGTACCCTCAGATCATGTGCTGGTGGGTCAACAGGGATCACATCCGCCATGGGGGAGGAGTTAAATGGCACAGGTGGTTTAAGGTTTAGATGTTCCTACCTGCAGTGTCCGGCAAGTCATGGTGTGTGCAGCACATCCTGCTTCCATCCAGACATACAGGTGATTATGCTGCCATCATTTTCTACTCATAAAAATATCTATTTTTTTTTCCAACCATGTTTTGAAGAAGGTCAGGTTAAAACAGTTTTATTCATATTGACATTTGTTTAGGGTTTTTTTTTTCCAGTGTTCACTTTTTTCATCTTTTTTCTGCTATAATCGTCTCTCCCCTGCCCTTTCCACTTCAGTACTTTAGTCTCTTTTAACTAGAAGTTGCCATGAGTAAACATTAAAAAATTTGCTGTACAACAACAATGTGCAAAAGGTCCAGGGTCTTGGCTGCTGATCTGAAGGGGAGAATGCATAATCCCTCAGGATAGTATGGTCGTCACCACAGAGACCAATAGGGAAGTGCGAACACTTCCTTTTCCATACACCCACTTTTATAAGGGATTCAGAATCAACCTCTCAGTGATTAATTTCTCTAAACAGATTAACTTGTCATCTGCATTGACTTCCATCCTTATGTCATTGAATGCCAGCCAAGTTGGCACAGTGAATGCCTGCTATACATTTCTCCCCACATTACCCAGGGGCAGAAACAGTATCAACAACATATTTACAAGTACACCCACTTATGTACTGCAGGAGAATATGCTGAGATTTAGCACATGCAACATATGTGCTTAAAGAGAAGGGCTTTATTTTACAAATGTGTACACAACACACACACACACACACAGGCTGACAGAGGCCTCTCTGCACAGCTAGTCATGTGAGCAACATAAAGGAGTATGGATACATACTGTATTCGTCCTTGTTTAATAGAACCACATAAGTTATTTCCTTAATGTAGTCCCGAGTCCCAAGTAAGAAAAACAAAATGTCAGTGGGTTTTTTTATATAAACAAGGAGTGATGGAAAACGTGGAGTTTCTGACTTGATTATGTGAATATAATAATAGAAAGTGCTAACTTGTGCACCATGAGCTCCCAATCAGGATTGAGCTCCCAAAAAGTACCACTGTACCTTTTAGTCAGTCTAGAATTCATAAAGTTACAGATGTTATATGTTGAAAAGGTTATTTAGAGTCATGGCGTATTTGAAGAAACCCTGAAACTGTTAATTTTGGCATGAGTATTTCATTACAATCATCCTAAAATAAATATCCCCCGCCAAAAAGTTTTAATGGCCTCCTATTTGACTTGCAGTGCCACAGTCAATAATCTCAACTTTAAGTATTTGTTTGAGTTGATTTTATTTACATATCATCTTATACGTTTTTTTCAATTGCGTATTAAACAGGTTTGCTGCAGTGGAGTAATTTACACAAAGAAGCCACATCATCACTGCTGTGAGGACAGCTATTTGAGTTTGAATAACTCCTCCAACCCAGTCTGCTGCAATGGCAAACTAGTCCCATCTCTTCCTGACCATCAGTGCTGTGGAGGATATTATGTCCATGTGAAAACCAGTGAGTTCCAAATTACTTTATGTAGTGTGTTTCCACTAACCTCAAATCTATTGTGTTCTGCTTTCATGGGGTTTGCTCTTCTTCGTGTTGCTCAAGTGTTTACTTCATTTGTCCTTGTCTTTGTAGATGAATACTGCTGTCCTGACCACTCGCAGGGCCGGGTCTCTGTGGGGCTGGGTGACAGCTGCTGTGGGGGGGTTCCTTACTCAGTGACAGGCGGCCAGCTCTGCTGTAGTGGGACCCTTCATGATGGCTATGGGGTCCAATGCTGTGGAGGCCAAATCGTGGATAAAACACTGGTGTGCTGTGGTGATGCTGAGAGGGGTGCAGTGCATAAATATGCTCCAGGTGAGTAAAGAAACACATGGGTCAAAATGTAAGCTAGCATTAGCTGTTGTTTGAGTGTTTTTTTTCCCAGTGTTGAAGACACGGTTGTTTAAGTCTGACAGCCTGATGAGTTGTCGTCGTATCAAATTTTGTCTGGAGACAAAGTAAAGGCCCTTTTAAAAGAAAACTAGTTGCTGTGGTGTAAGAAGGATTTTGTCAAAGTGAAGTTGGTGGTTATGACTTAACGTCTACCTAGGGAAAAAGCGACAGGAGAGTTGAGCAGAAGAAAAAGGTTGAGAGATAGACACATGGTGCAGGAACGTAGGGTCGTTTCCCTTTCTTTCTCTCCCGCAGTGTCCCAAAGCACCCGGATACCATGGCACAGATGGGACTGTGCGCGTGTGTCGGTGTGTTGGTGTGTGTAAATGTGTGTGCCATTAGACATCTTTGTCATGGCAGATGATGATGAAACACACTCAGGATGGCACCGTTGAGGGCACTGCCAAGCACACAGCAGGAGAAATACACACTCATTCTCTCTCATACGCACACACTTTTACACATTTAGACGTTTTTCAGGCGCCCCCCATACACACACACAGAGTCAACAGGGTGCTCTCGGCAGGGTTTGCTTGAGTGTTGAGTGCCAGAGAAAAACACGTGGACTCTATTCATCACACATAAACAATGGCCCCATATGGGCTGGCCTATAGTACTCTGTTAGCCTATCCATACACACACTCACACACAAAAGCTCTACTTACGCAGAAATATATAAATTGCTGATTAAAAAAATTAATAGAAAAGAGTTATTTTTCTTTCTTGGCTGTTCTTTTTTTTTTTTTTTACCCCCAACCTGTAGTTTTTATTGATTGTCAGTAAGACTCTTTTGGAAAGTTGTTAAGTGTTAACTTTCTTCCTAGTAATCCTTTGTAATTTAACATATATTATTATATTCCACCTCATCATGCCATTGCCCATTTTGTCTCATCTTTCTTTTCTTCTCCTCCACTGGATCCTCTGTTATCTCTTCCAGCTGAGCAGGCTATATGGTCATCCTTCATTTGAGGAGGCCTCCCAAGGAGTGCATATGCTCCCTACCTCTTCTTCCTCTCCATCTTCTCTTATTTCTCATCTCCTCTCCAACTCTGTCATCTTGTTTTACTCAACTCGTTTCCCCAAACTCTTCTGCTTCATCCTCTGGTCTCTTGCTCTTCCTTTTTATTCTCTTACCACGTTTTCTTCTAACTTTTCCTCCTCTCTCCCCTCCCTTCCTTTATGTGCCCCCTTCCCATCCACTCATCAGTCATTAGCGTTAGCTTCCCCATTGAGAACATATGGTATGATGGATCGTAGGGCTAGCGGCGCTAGCAAGGCTAAGGGCCATTTGCCGGGTGCATTGCGCTGTCGGGGAGCCCTGGGGCCAGCTATGCAACCTCGACCCCACACGTCTGTTTCAAGACAGTCACACACAACATGCGCACAGCAACACTATTATAGGATAGGCTACTTAACCTTGGCACCACACACTCTCATTTCTCTTTCTCATTGAGTGCAAGGTTTGCTATTTTTAATGATGCAGAGAGACAAATTAATGTGTAAAAGACAGAGAAATGGAAAGACGGAATCAGAGAAACTAACAACATCAGAATATATGCAGGTCACTTTTTTAAAGTGAGTGAGAAACAAAAAGTAACTAACTCTATATTGTATAACATTTTGGTATAAACACTTGCATTGAATGAAAAAATGTCAAATTAAACAACTGATGCAGAAAGAAATGTAAGAGAAGGAGAAAGTATTAAAGAATAAAAAATACTGAGTTAAATGCAAACACACAAAAAAGATCGGAAGTGAGTAATAGAGAAAGTACAAGGAAAAAACCCCCAGAGGAGTGGTGAAGAGCTAGATGGAGCAGATTAAAGGAGGAGTGAAGGGTATCCCATTGTGCCCAGCTGATAGACTAGGTTAGGCTGATGTGATTATGGGGTCCCTGAAGTGCGATCTATCACACATTACCGTCCACACTGTCAACAACCATACACACACACTGCAGGGGAACAGCAATGCCAGGAGACAGCCGTCTGGCAACGGATACGTGTACCGGCTTGTGTGCACATGTGCACACGTAGATAAACACACAAGCATTCAAACACAAACACAGCAACAATCAAGCATCAGTACACACACACCTGTATAAAAACTTGCATGTGATGACACACAGAGTTGCATGTGCTTGCACATTCATCCAAAAATATACACATGGACACATGTGCTTTGGGCTGGACTATTTGATTTAAAATGGGAAAGCTCCCAGTGTAAATCAAATGAAATTGAAGTGGGTCAGAAACTTACCTCATCCAACCCTTCTCAAACACAAGAAATCAACACAACAACACACATCAGTGAGCAGGGTTCAGTCTTTCTTTCTGGTTGTCCTGCAGTAAAAGATTTGGCATCAGTCTTACTTTCATTTTCTGAATTGTCTTCCACTCATTTCCGCTTGGGTATCATTATTTATTATTTCAGTGGCTCATACTGAAATGTTTTAAAGCTGCAGTGACTTGCATGTGTTTTTGTTTACTTGTTTGTTTGTTTGTTTGTTTGTTTTCCAACTCAAGCTCCTCTCTAGTGTTACTATCAAATTATTATATACTAATATTCTTTTTCCAGCTTATGACTATGATAATAATAGCACATCTGGAATGTATTCACAATACTTGACGTTCCGTATTTTGTCATAATCCACCCTTATTTCTAAAAACATCAAATTAATTTTGACCTCATAATTCTTCACACAATACCCCATATTGACAAAGTGAAAAAAGTTTGCTTAAAATTATTGCAAATGTATTAAAAAAATAAAAAAAATATATATATATTGTAGTTTCTCCCATTTCCAGAACTCATCAGTAGGGATAGGTATCGTTTAGGTTTTATCCGATACCTTTACCAAACCGGTACTTTTGAAACGGTGCCGGTGCTTAAACGGTGCTCGAAACGGTGCTTAAAGAATGAAGAACACAAAATTGGTCCAAAAACCTCTCATGTTCAGCTGTTTTTTTTTTGTAAAAAGATAACAATGTTAGCCTTTTCTGCAGCTATAGGGGATTTATGGCATCACTCTTGGCTGGAAGCAGTGCTTAAACAATGGAAAAAACACAAACTTTGTCCAAAAACCTCTCATGTTTAGCTGTTTCCCTCTTTTTCTTTGGTCATTTCAGCCTTTTTGGCCAGGGTGAAGGGAGTATCTGCCATCAAACAAGAAGACAGCCGCATGTAACTACGACAGTGTTTGCTAGTTCACCTTACATGCATTAATTTAATAACGTGGTTAGTGTACTCAACGTAAATTACACACGAACAATATTAAGCTACTCACACAGAGAAGAACGGCTGCTGCTGCCATCATCATCCTTCATCATTTCTGCTACACTGGCAGGGCTAGGGGCCAGGACTCTAATCTTCGGGTTTTTGGGGGATGTTGCTAACTCCGGGTCCGATAACAGGCAGCACACCCGCAGTAGATGTGCTCGGTGTGAGGTCTCGCAGCAAGCTATCAAATACGGCACATTTTTCGGTTTTTAACAAAATGCTATACGTTGCCAGGTGTTTCATCAGATTCCAGGTGTTACCTCCTTTGCACAGTATCGCGTTAAAGCACTTGTTGCAGGCTGCTGAGTTTTTGCTGTGAAGTACAGCCAGACTTTGACCGCTTCACCTTGGGCATTTTTAATCTGTAGCTCTGCTCTAAAAGAACGTACATACCTGGACCCGCTTACTATCCTCAGAAACGTAAAATGATTGGCTAGAATCCAAAGTGTATGACGTCTCAGAAAAAAAAAGCACCGAAATAAAGCACCGAAATGTGCGCTGCTTTTCGGTCTGATTACTACCGTTTATGTCAGAACCAGTGCCCATCCCTACTGATCAGTTGGGATGGGGAGCATCAGTGCATGGACATTTTTAGACCTCTCTAGAGATGTTCAGTTGGGTTCAAGTCTTTGTGCTGGCTGGGCCACTAAATTGTCCCAAAGCCACTCCTTGGCTATGTGCTTAGGGTCTTTGTCCTGTTGGAAGATGAACTCTTTCCCCAGTCCAAGGTCCAGACTCCTCTAGATCAGGTCATAGCAAGAATGACTCACAATACATTGCTACAGTCTCCTAGCTCCTGCTGACAAAAAACCTCCCCACAGCATGATGCTGCCACCATCATGTTTCACTGTAGGGATGATACTAGCCAGGTGATGAGTGGTACCTGGTTTCCTATTTATTACATCAGACCAGAAAATGTTGTTTCTTGTGGTCTTGGAGTCCTTTTGGAAAACTCCATGTGGGCTGTCATGTGCCTTTTACTGAGGAGTGGCTTCCATTGACCATTCTACCATAGAGGCCTGATTGGTTGAGTGCTGCAGAAAAGGTTGTCCTATTGGAAGGTTCTTTTAACCTCCTAGGACCTGGATGTGGACATCACATTTTGGGCTGTCTAGACCAAAATACTACATTTGCCTCTACAAGGGCCTGATATCCACTTACGAGGACATTATACTGCCACTGCTCTATTGAAATTTTAAACAAATATCCTCATATGTGGATCTCATTTTTCTCAGAAACAAAAATTAGGTGAAAAAAAATCTGGTAATTCTTTGTGTTTACATTCATTATGTGCCAATCAGCCCAAATGTCAAAGAGAAATTAAAAATGCATGCCATGGAAGAGTTCGGGTCTTAAGAGGTTAAAGTGACCATCGTGTTTTTAGTCACCTCCCCGACTAAGGCCCTTCTACCCTAATTTTCCAGATTTGCCTGGAGGCCAGCTCAAGGAAAAGTCCTGTTGGGATGATGGAGCCCACTGTGCTCATTGAGACCTTCTGCAGAATATTTTTCGTACCCTTGCCCAGATCTGTGTCCCTGTCTCAAAGGTCCACAGACAATTACAGTACTTGGACTTTATGGGTTGGTTTGTACTCTGACATGCACTGTTAGCTATGGGACGTTAGACTGGTGTGTGGCTTTCCAAATCATGTCTAGTCAACTGAATTTACCACAGGTGGATTCCAGTCAAGGTCTAGAAATATCTGACTGAGCATCTGTGGAAATGAATGGGCTTGAGCTGAGCTGAGTATAAATGCAAAGGCTGTGAATACATATGTACGTTTTATCTTAGTTTTTTAATTTTAATACGTTTTCAAGAATTTCAAGCAAACTTGTTTCACTTTGTTCTTTTGGTGTATTGTGTATAGAATGTTTTGGTGAAAAATAAGTTTAACCCTATTTGGAATAAGGCTGTAACATGACAAAAAAACAAGTGAAGTGCTGTGAATACTCTCTGGATTCAATGTACATTAGTTTTGTGGTGGGAATGTTTCTTGTGGTTGAGAAGATCCAGTCTGTCACCAATGTGGATCCACTGGAGCTTATTGTCCGTCTTGTTTTTTTTTTTTTGTTTGTTTTTTATCTATCTGTTCAAATAACACTTACAGTATACACCTACAGTATATACCATCAGTAACAGCCAGCCTAATTTCTACTCTGGGCAATTTTGTAGTTTGATGTATTATTGTGATGGGCCATAATCCTTTCCTCAGTGTCCTGAGTTGTTACACAATAACACAAAGTCTCTGTGCTAAATCCTTCTCTTCCAAATCTGCTGGTTTGTTTAAACAGCTTCCATTTCACTTTCAAGTAGATTAAACACTGTTTGTTTTTGGACAAGAGAGCCTCAGTTTTCCCACAGTATTTCCTCCTGTGCTGCAGGTTCGAGACCAACTTTTAAGCTTTTCATTTGCTCCTCTTTTCTTCTTTTCCTGAGTTTGTATGTAAGATGTTTAGCTAAGACTTAGGTGAGATTAGATGGAGTTTAAAGGAACTGAGTTTGGCGTCTTTGGCCTCCCGTTGGTTCCTGACTCTCCTTAAGTCCCATGCCTCACTGGGCTCTATCATTTAACCTTTATACTTTTTCATTATCATGTCCAGATCTTTAACTCTTCAATCTGCCCTTCAACCCCATCAAATCCATCTCTCACTGTGGGTGCTACCATAAATGCCCTCCCCACTTCAATTTTTCTGCAAGTGAGTGAATCTTAAAAAATGTGTGCATTTCTTTAACTCCTTCTCTTACTCCCTCCCTCTGTCCCAGCCCAGCAGGCCCCATCCAGACGTTCAAGGACAAATCTGAATATCCCTTTTCACCGTTTAAGTGTTAAAAGCCTGCCGGTGCCGGGGTGTTATCTTAACGCGCCTTGCCGTGCCATCATCAGAGCGCGTGATGAAAATGGCTGTGATGATGCTAAAAGAAAAAAAGAGGAGGGGGAGAAAAAGTAATAATCAAATATGTTTTTCAAGGGCACAGTGACCATTTGCTGGAGGGAAATTATCCCAGTAGTTAAGCTAGCTCACTCTGAGCCTGGTGGAGTTGTGAGAGTGGATTCGTTTGTGTGTGTAAGTGTGTGCAAATGTGCAAGGTGTATTACTTCAACTTAGTGCATGCATCCTTTCCTTCTTCTCTGTTGCTGAGTGTTTTTGTATCTGTGTGAACATGTGGTTGCTTTTTTACATATATCTTTATGCACAGAGGCATAGATTCTTTGCATGTCCTTTGATTGTTTATGCCAAGAGATTCTCATCACTTTCTCTGTGTGTATGTATTTCGGTTTGTGTATGTGTGTTTATCATTGCCAAAAGCCCCTCATCAATGATGGGTAGCAAATGGCCAACGGTAGTGCATTCCAAACAGCAGCGTCTGGCTGCTTTAGAAGATCGAGTACTCTCTGAACACAGGAAGACATTTCTCTCTCTGTTAATGTATTTATGATGATGGCTTTTCTATTAGGTTTACTTTAATGACTGGCAAGAATAAAACCAGAGGCTGTCAGGAACACAGCACACAGATGAGGTGTGTGTGTGTGTGCGTGCGTGTGTTTGTGTGATTGTGTCTATGTTGTATTTGCGTTATTATATTTTGTTTGTGTTACTCTTGTTGTTACATGTTTTGGATACATTAAAGTTGTAATTTAAAAGTATGCACACACATGCAGATTTACATTTACAGGAAGTGATTACTATTGTATGAAATTAAATATGCTTATCTGATACAAAGATGGACATCGTTGCATTTAAAATAGTTTTATATCAGTACCCTTGAATAACCTTGAACAAGTCCAATAGGCAAATTGGCATTTCCGAGTTTGCCCTGTAATGCACATCTACTAAAAATCTCAGATGAGTTTGAATCTCAGTCCAGGCCAGAGGTCAAGTTTCCTGAAAAGCTTGTGAATGCAATAACTTGAGAACAAGACGTTGTGTGATTTACAAAATGATACCATAGGTGCATGTACTAGAAGGCTGTGGAAAATGAGAATGTCTTTATATTTTTCCCATCCACTCTAAAGGGGGCTATTTTATGTATCATAAAGATCCTGAAAACTTTTTGGCCAGCAGATCGCATCCATTCAACACAGTGCTTGTGATTCCAGTAGATACACCAAGGGGTATTTCAGAAGCATCGCAGAAGGAGCTCTTCACTCTGTATCACCTAAAGTAGCACACATCAAGCTCCACAGAGCAAGTAAATAGTGCAGGAAGTCAAGCACAGGAATGGCATAACGACTCCTGAAGTCAGAGCTGGTGTATTCTTAGAATTGAAGTTGAGGAGAAAACTGGTGGATTAGTAGAAAGGCTTTGATATAATAAAAAAAAAAAAGAAAAGTTAAAAAAAAAAAAAAGAAAGGTGGGTGGGTGGGTGGCAAAGAGGTGTAAGAGTAAGTAATTGAGTAATTCAAATCCATCAGGACTCTCTTGTGGGGTGTTTTCATATTCTCCGTGTACAGGTTTCCTCCAGATACTTCCTCCAGTTTCCTCTTATAGTCCAGAGTCATGCATGTTAGTTTAACTGGGGATTTTAAATTGACCAGTGGTGTCTAAGCAGAAGAAAACGGAGGAATGGATAGATATTAATTATCATTAGTTGTAATCAGTATGTACTTTAAACCATACAAACAAAAATTTTATATTTACTGATTCTGTCATGAAATTTGTTTTATTTTAGAAGATCTCACTGCATACAAAAAGAAAATCTTGCTCATTTCATATCATTTAGTTGTTCTTTTTTGTGTTGTAAATCTGTTTAAGTCTTTTAGTTGTTGGTGTCTCCTAGTCCTCATCTCATTCTGTGTCCTTCTGACATATCGTTTAAGCACACATGAACAGCTGCTTCCTGTGTTTCAGTCTTTAGTGAATCCCTGTTGGGTTTTGAAATTTTAACTACTAGCAATCCATTCATTTGAGCTTAGCACTCACACAAACACTTAAAGCGTTTATATGCAAAGATGCATGTACAAGCACACGCCCAGCTGGTAATATTGCTGAGATTAGAAAAAAAGAAAAGAAAGATGTCGGAAAGGCAAGAGGACATCCCGTCAGCTGGGAAAAGAGTATGTGTGTGTGTGTGGATTTGATTATGTGTACGCTTGCTGCCTCAACATCCAGATGTGTGCGTTCCAGGGGAATACTGTGCACTGTGTGAGAAAGTCAATTCACAGTGATTTCATCTCTTGACATGGCATATAGTTTGGCCTCTATGGAGCAGAAAGTACACACACACACGTTTTTTTGTATTTCAAGTTGAAAGAGTTGCTCTTTCTTTGACTGTGATCAGCACAGAGCTGAAAGAGAACGTTTTCATAGGGCTCTGTGCAGTTCTGTGAAAAACTAAGTTCACCCCACAATTCACTAGCCTGCACTTTCAGCGGTATTAACATGAATTTAACGGTTTCTTTATGACTAAATCAGTGTTTCACATCATTCTGGACGAATTTTGGCCCACCCTTCTTTATGATGGTGCTTCAGTTAATTGACATTTGCAGGCATTTTTTAATGCAGAGATCACTTAAGGTCCCGCCACAGTATTTTGAATCAGGTTCAGGTCTGGACTTGGGCTGCGCCATTGCAAGCACTTGATTCTTTAACCCTTCTAATTTATACTTGGTGCTGTGCTTGGGATCATTGTCCTGTTGAATGACCCATCCAGGTTTTAGGCGTCAGTCAGATGGTCGCAGATTTTACTATAGAATACTTTGGTATACAAAGGAGTTCGACTCAGTGACTGAACGGTGTCTACGTCATACGGCTGAAAAACAAGCCCACCCGATCACCCCTCCATTACCATGTTTGGCAGCTAGTAAGGTGCTTGTGTTGAATTACTGCATTTGTTTTTTGCCACTAATATTTGATTAAGTCTTATTACCCTGCATACAAGTGCAAAATTACCATTGTATTCGCTACCCTTCCATTTCTGTATATAAGCAAGAGAAAGTCTGACCGAAGAAACTGAAATAATAATGTCACAAAGGATTAGGCTGAGTCAAGTATGACTTTAAAAAATATTTGTAGCTTCCTAGTAAAGTCAGAAAAAACGAATTCTGCCTTTAGTGCGACCATCACCTAAAATTCAAGAAATAAAAAATTTCTAAAAGTATTTGTCTTTCTAACTATAAATGTGTTCAAATCAGCCACAAATATAAAACCATTGGAGTGAAGATCACCTATCATCTTGTGGTATTGCAGTTCTCTGCTAAGAAGGTTTTTTTTATTCATGCTATACATCTAAAACCTTCTCATGGCATCATGGGGAACAACCCAACAGCAGTAGCTGCCTCCCCAAAAGGACTGTTCGTTGCATTACGTCACAAAACTGCGAATGCTCACCTCGGACATCCCGGAAACCTTTGTGGTCAAGATTTTGGTTTTCTCAGGTTAAATCTACAAGAAAGATTATTCTACTCTTACTTTCATAATAGAATAAATCTCAAATCAAAGACATATTTTAAAATATTTCAGTGGTTTTCCTATTGTAGTTTCATGTAGCCAGTATGTATCTGTCATGATCTATAATTTTAAGTAGCACACGATTTTTTTTCTCCATGAAACCTGCTTCAGCTTAAGTGTGTGCTGTTGTGCATAAACACAAATATGTGTATGTGTACATTCGCTGTGCACTTTGTGCCAAACCCCTTGTAATATATTCAGGTATTTAAAAGTGTTTGGTTTGTTTAAAGTTGTAGAGGGGTTTTGGTCTCCTAGAGAGCTCGGATAACCCTAATCCACAACACACATTTTTATCAGTAGTTCATTGGCAGGACTAAATATTGACTTATCATTAAGTGGAATGACTGAAACCCTAATAATAATTCACGTTGTCTAAGCACCTTGTGTTGACGCGGCGCTCCCGACGCTATTAACGAATGTATGCAAATCCTGCGTAAATCTGAAGATTAGGGCTGAAGCATTCTGTGATGCAAGAGAGAAAACAAGAGGTGTGTGATAAAATGTTGTCTGCACATACACAGCCATGCAAAAAAAAAAAAAAAAAACACAACCCACACAGCTTATAGAGAGGAAGAGAAAATAGGGGTGTGCGTTTCAAATGTTAACACAAATGAACAGGGATGTCACACATACCCATACACAGATAACGCGTATAGAGACAGGGATTGAATTCCTGCTGAATGCATGATAATACAATAGTGAAGTTTAGCTGCAGAACAGTAAACAAGAGATTCAGACCTATGAACGGTGTGAATACAGAGAGAGTGATAGAGTAATAGTGCAAGGAAAATGGGGTAAGAGGAAGGCAGAGACAGGAGGAAGACATGGAGATGATAAAGAGAAAAGGTAGCAAGTTAAGGAAGTACATGCATGAGGACCAGAGAAATGTGAACATTCAGGGGAAACCAGCAGTTCGTGCAGGAGTTTGCTCACCTGTAGAGAGAAAAAGAAGGTAGATTATTAAAGGTAATATAAGATTAGACAGAATGTGGGGTCAGGAAAAGAAATTCATCAGTGATGATGAAGATGTAAATCCTGAACTTCAGGTCACAACTGATAAACATGGCATTTCTTAGAGTAGGTGAAAGACTTATGTGTTTGAACAGAACCATGTTCGATGACGCAGAGAATGACGGTTCGATTGCTGCAGAGGAGCTATAAGTAAAGCAAATGATTGAAAACTGTGAGATGCAGAGGGCCTGGCGTCCGGATGGAAAGAAGGAGAAGAGGTGAGGATGCTGAGAGGACGACGGATGAGTAGAGAGAAGCTATTTTGGAAAAGTGTTGAGCTGTTTATTTGCGCGTCATTGAAGCTGAAGTAAGGCGCTGGGGGAATTGGCCACCAAGCCCCCGCTCCGCAACAGCTGCCGCTGCTAAGTGAGTTACTAGCCGTCAGACTGCTTTTATGTCACACAATCACATACACATGCGCTTTCCTGTCACATTGTGCCTGTGATGGATGCTTTGAGCATATAATGCACTGCAGCGGCGCAATGGAAAATATGTGCCATTCTGCACTTTTGGCCTTTAAGTGAACTGATTGCTTAAATTAACAGAATTTAATGTGCTGAAAGTGTAAATGCTGATTAGAGTGTTAAATAATAAGTTATTTATCACTCCACAACAAGCTGCATTCCCATTAAAGAGTGAAGCTGTGTTACAAAGCAATGACTTAGTGTTTAATGTGTGCTGTCAAATAAAATGGGCATCACAGCTGGGGGTAGATAGAGCTACAGATCAGCATGTCATCAACTGTTAGGATACATTTGCTAAATACCTCATAACATATAGATTATTTTCACAATAAACTAAATAACCAGTAAGACTGTGGCTTCTTCCGGTCTATCGCTCTGTAATTCAAAATTAGGCGCTTTTACTTTGGGAGCGCTCTCATTAAACTGTGATTAAAATCGGTCTATTTTTTTTATCATTGCAGTTAGATCTTTTTCGTCAGCCTGGCCATCCTTTGCTCATTTGTATTTCTAATGCTCCTTCACAGCAGGGAGTTACTGACTCAGCATTATAGTGGGACGTTATTATAACCTTTAATTCATTGCAAAGCCAGAGCTTGCCAGTCTAAACTATCGTCTAAAGCTAATCCATCCAAGCAGCCAGGTTGACTGAATGGTTATCAGGGCCACTAGAAAAAAGGCAGAGTGGAAATTCACTCCGGTATCCTCAGCTGCTGTTAGGTTCGTCTCTCCTACATGCTGCTGTCGGGTTTGCCCTCCTCTCCGTGACCTAACATTCATCAGATCCACGAAAGTGTCAGTAATTTTCAATTTGTATGATTTATGTATGCCAAGTCAAAACAAGTTGATTTAGTTGTTATAGTATCAAAAGATGGCGGTTTTGGAGGAACCCCATGAGCTTAGGGGTTAGACAGCAACCAAGATTCTCCACCTCTCCCTCGGACTGTCATCTTTTTATCATTGCTGTCTAACAAAGACCATAGAGAACCCTTATCAGTGCTCATTGGTGTCTTTTCTAAGTAAAACAAAAATTTTGGGCTTCCTAATTATGCTTCAACATTGGAATACAAACATCTTGTTAAGAAATATTAGGAGAGTTTTCAATGTACCATTAGTCTTTAAATATCCCAACTATTCTTTAACAAGCATAAGCTATTTTTATTGGATCATTTCTTGCTCCACTAGGAATTTCTCCCTTGAATCTCCGTGTACTGCCAAAGTTTTAATTTGTCTGTCATCGAAACCAACTCACGTTATTTCAGTTTGAAATGTGAAGTGCCGGAGATTGTGAAGAAACATACTTGAAATTTGATATTCAGCTGCAAAACATTTACAGGTAAATGGAGTGATAGCATGCATTTTAAATGTCACCTTGCTGCTGAAGGTGAAGTGGTGGCAGACAGACATCACCTATCACTGTCAGAAATGGCAGCTCTCAGAAAAACGCACTTCCTTTCCCGTTGCAGTCTTTAGACAGCATAGCCTGAATATTACTGCTCAGAGAGGAGAAATAGTATGCAGGGGAGGAGGGGATGGAGGAAAGAGGAAGAGGATACGTGGATAAGAGTTGATAAGAAGAGAGGCACAATAATATTTAGAGCAGCCTAAATACTCTTTCTGTTCATATCGGAAAACATAGATTAAGGAGTGAAGGAAAGGGGAGTTTAGAAAAGGAGGAAGGACGAGGACTGAGGCAGTAAGAAAGGTTACAGAGGGAAGAGGATGACAGAAAAGATGAAAAAACTAAGAAGCCCGAATAGTATTACAGAATATCCTTTTTAGTGTAGAGTGATAGATGACCAGGAAAAGAAAATGTGTTTTATGTTATAGAAAAACAGAAAAGCTGATTTTAGACATCAGACATCACAGCAAAGCTGTTATATAGAAAGATAAAGAGAAATATCCAATAAATCACAGAGACGATGCCAGGAGGCCAGCTGAATCCTGGGAGTGTGGGAAGACCTTTGATGGATTTGTATGTTTCTTAAACAGCTGTTCAGACTTAAGAAATGTGGGAATGTCGTTTTATTAAAAAAAAAAAAAATTAATAATTATCACACCATATATATTTTCAGTACCTAAATTTGCACAGCACACTGTAGTGTGAAGTGGATCCAAGATAAATCATTTCCTGGTATGTTAAGATCAGAATGAAAGTGGAACAAAATAATGGCATGATGCATATTCTCTCTTGCTTCAGGTTTCATCTGCTGTGGTCACGAGTATGTAAGCTCTTCAACAACTCTTTGCTGTGTGGGCAATGAGGGATATCCCACAATGCACCCTGCTGGCAATGCCACAGTGACACTCCGCTGCTGTGGTTCAAAGGTCATACATCAGGATCAGGAATGCTGCAGTGGGATTGGCTTTGACCCCCGACGACATGTGTGTGCAGACAGACCCACGCCTGGTCTGGTAATAGAGGTGTGTGATTACGTGAGACAATGTGTTTTTAGTGTGTGTTTTCTTGTTTTCCACGTCATTAACCTTAGACGGGGAAATCTGAAGCACACTGATCATTCAGTCAACCAGTATTTGGCAGCTGTGACCATTTCTTTCTACATCTGTATTACAGATAGCAAAATAAAGGAAAAACCTGATCTGGTTGAATGGTTTAAGTTCACTTTCCCCTTAGAAGGAAGAGTGTAAAACAGGTTCTGAGTGATCACCTTTATTAAAGATGAAGCATTTATATGTCGATCTTTAGCCACAGGTAATCACTGAATGATTGGATAAGTATGAAATAGTTGACAATCACATGCTGACACAAGATGTCAGTTCTTTTAAAAACCGCTGCAGTTCGATTGTCAAGTATTTAAGGTGTGATATTGCGAGCTAGAAAAAATGGCAGGTGGACTTCTGTAGGTTGCCTCCTTTTAAGCTCTTAAAACTACCATGACCTTGTTGACTGAGAACTGAAAGGTTTCAGGTGTTTAGCATCTTCAAGTAGTGTTTCTTCTGAAAGTTTATTAGTGGACGAGAAATTGTAGGATCACATGTAGAAAATAATGTCATAAATAAACAAAAACGTTAAATATTGATCTTATATTATCTGAAAATTGTAGGTGTCACATTTACAAACTGACCTACCCAAAAATAGAAATGGAAATGGAGAGGATAAGACTGCTACACATTAGATGCCCCAATTAAGCATTTGCTAAAAGCCTTGCAGATTGGCTGAAATTACATGAAGGAGCTGATCATCTCCAGCAGCCCAGTGGACATTAGACAGAATTTCTGGGTTTTTTTGTCTATCAAACTTGCTCTCATTGTCGCATCAGGAGTTGGGGACTGGCCCATCCTCCATTTATCAACTGAGGTCCTGTGGCGTTTGTGTGTTCCTAAGCCAGCATGAGATGGCACATGCATGCACACATACACACACGCAAGCAGTGACAAAGGGTAGGAACTCTCATTAGCTCTAATGATGTCATTAAGAGCCATGTATGCAACACAGACACACACACGCTGTATATAGTGATTTTCTCCTTCAGAATATAACAGCAAATAAGAGGATCGTAAGCTTTCATGAGGTACGTTTCTGTTCTAGTTCACTTAAACAAAGTTTTCTTTTCTCTTCTCCTTCATTCATTCTGTCGGTCTCTCCTTTTTCTCTGTGCAGCACCAGTGTTTGCAGGGCGCTGTGTGTCCTGTGGCTGCAGCATCTACAGCTTACTGCGGCTCCTGTGGCCTTGATCCATCTATGACTGCGTGCACATGGGTCCTGTCTGCGCACACACACCCTGAGACACAATCCACAACATACTCACCGTTCATCAGCATCACGCAGGAAGCTCTCACTGCGGACCTGTCTGCACATACAAACAGAAGTAATGACAGTTACAAAATGTTTGACTCACGCAGTCACGCACACACTGACAACAAGCAGCTGAAGGGAAGCATGTGCCCATCGCATGAGGAGGTAGTGTACAGTGGAGATGCCACCGTATATACATTTACAGGTAACTGATGAGCATGTATGTATGTGTCTTTTTATTAGCAATTTAAAAGTTCCTGGGTATGTGCCAGGTTAGTGTCTAGAGCAAGGGTGTTAAACATACAGCCCGGGGATCAGACTAGGCCTGGCGAAGACTCCAATCTGGCCCACTAACCAGTTTTAGTTAATGCAACAACATAAATTTAGGAATTGTTTTGATTGTATTTTTATGTTTTTATAGCTTTTCCTCTTGAAAAATTATTGTTTCATAATTACAGGACTACCAATTTTGTGATGACAAATTTGTTTCATTTTGCTTCTTCTTTAGAGTCCCTGGTCCAGAGTATCTAATGTCTGTTTTACAGAGGGTTTTTTTTGTTAACTGTTGAAGTTTTACCAGCTTTTGGTTTTCTTGTCACATCCTGATTATCACTTAGAGTCCCCCGAGAGCAGCAGTGCCCAGCCTTCTACCTTTCTACCTTTAAAACCCACCTTCCAGCCAAATGGCTGGTAGGCTTTTAGCTAGGCTTTAGCTTCAGCCAAGTGGAAGCTAAATTGTCTAGTCATTCATATGTAAATTAGGTTGTTATCTGGGAATTCTGGAGGGGAGTGGGGGTGTGTGAATGAGGGGGTGGGGGAGCTGCTAAAAGCTGTGAACTTCCTTTTGTGTTCGTCTTGATGCATTCTCAATCATCCAGGGAAATAAATCTCCAAAAGTCACCAACTTGGAGTGCTTCAGTTTGCCATCTTAGGGAGAAATCAACACACATGGGTGTATGTCCTTTGTTGCTGAGATTTATTGATAAAAACAGTACAAAAAACCAACCATTTGCACACATATTTACAAATAATAATAAAAAGTGAGTGAGTACATTTCAACATTTTCAGCAATCACTCACAATCCTGGCACTGCCATGGTATCTGTAGTCTGCATTTACCACATGTGTATCTGTAGCAGTGAATACATCGCACAGTGGCATGATTGTTCTTGCATTTGTGTTTGACCTGACACATGGCTCTTTTTCCAGGGCTAGGTGTGGAGGGTTGTGTCCAAAGCAACTGTTCTTTTCTTGCCTTCTTCCCAGCTACATGAGAGTGAGCCAACTCTCATCTGGTCCATCACATCTACGCCACACTTTGTTTTGTTGTAAAGGGTGACAGTGTTTGGCTTCCTTTTGGTAGTGTTGGGAAGCTGGGAAGAAGGCAAGAAAAGAACAGTTGCTTTGGACACAACCCTCCACACCTAGCCCTGGAAAAAGAGCCATGTGTCAGGTCAAACACAAATGCAAGAACAATCATGCCACTGTGCGATGTGTTCACTGCTACAGATACACATGTGGTAAATGCAGACTACAGATACCATGGCAGTGCCAGGATTGTGAGTGATTGCTGAAAATGTTGAAATGTACTCACTCACTTTTTATTATTATTTGTAAATATGTGTGCAAATGGTTGGTTTTTTGTACTGTTTTTATCAATAAATCTCAGCAACAAAGGAAATACACCCATGTGTGTTGATTTCTCCCTAAGATGGCAAACTGAAACACTCCAAGTTTCCTTGTGGCTCAGGAAACTAACCACTCCAAGTTGGTGACTTTTGGAGATTTATTTCCCTGGATGATTGAGAATGCATCAAGACGAACACAAAAGGAAGTTCACAGCTTTTAGCAGCTCCCCCACCCCCTCATTCACACACCCCCACTCCCCTCCAGAATTCTCAGGTAACAACCTAATTTACATATGAATGACTAGACAATTTAGCTTCCACTTGGCTGAAGCTAAAGCCTAGCTAAACACCTACCAGCCATTTGGCTGGAAGGCGGGTTTTAAAGGTAGAAAAGCCAAATGGCTGCTCTCGGGGGCTCTAAGTTTATGCGTCTGATTATACCTTAAACATGTATGTAGTTTTTTATTTGTAGCTAAAGTTATAGCTCCATGTGAGTCAGTAAGCAATCTGAACAGCCAGGAAGATTATACCTACTTTTTTAAGACAAATCTGTAGATGGCCAAGTACCAAGTCAAGTTGCATAAGTTAACTCATTCACTGCCAGCCATTGGCAGTGAATGAGTTAAACCCATTGACTCATTCACTGCCATTGACGGCTATAGACGTCAATGGCAGTGAATGAGTTAAAAGACACAATCAGTTTTGCCACTTGATGAAATTTGATTGTGGTCCAAATATAAGATGACAAATGAATGCATAAAGTCAGCCACATCGCCCTCTAGTTCCCTAGAAATTTAAGTTAACTAGTCTTTAGTATCAGTACTTTTCTATAGGCTTAATGTGTTTTAGTTATAAACATCAAGTATTTGCAGCCCTGCATTGAAATTATTACTTTTCTTCCACTTCAGTTCTCTAAGTCACAATGAAGAATAAGTAAAACGTTACAGCCATCTGTAAAACATGGCGTTCACAGAAACTGCAAGCCTGCAGAAGCCAGTTCTGCATTTACTCTAAATGTGTCAGCCGCTACAATCAAAGGGCTTTACAGACAGATGCCCTTCTGCACACACTCCCTCTGTCACACACACGCACCAAGACAGCTGCTGCAGTGCACGCTAATAGCTCTAACATGGTAACTCTGTCTGCGCTGTACACTTGCGTGTTATTAAAACTTAGAGATGGGCGTTTAAATGCCATTTTCACATTCTCTACTATTTATCAGCCCAAAGGGAGCAGGAACGTGTTTGTGTTTGTGGGCGTGTGTGTCGTGATTTTCAGTCTGTCCACACATTATTTATCTGGGTAGTTACGTCTGTTAAATCAAGACTAATTGTGGTTGTGGATATGTGTGTGTGTGGGTGGTTGTGTCCTCATAAATGATATGTGTTTTTGCATCCAGTTAGTTACTATTTTAGTGTGGCTCTGGAGTGTAGCTCTGCGTATGTGTTTTCATTACTTTGTCTGTGTATGTGTGCATGTGGCATGGGGTGGTTAGGATAAGAGTTTCTAGGCGATGCTGTGACACCATCTGGGCAGAGGCACATAAAGCTGTCGCCACCCACCATACACCAGATGTTTCTCAAGCACACACACGCATGCACACACGCATTCATGCGCAGAGTATCATGCTATACTTCTCTGGGAGAAAAAAAGAAAGAAGTTAGATCACGCCCAGATAGCTCCACATGTGAAGTGGGTGACATAAGTGTAAGCTGTATTATCCACAAGAGCTTTGTATTAACTTAGCTTTTCAATATCTTACAATCAAACACAGAAAAACAGATTGTATTATATTTCTAGGCAAACCTCACTGCTGTTTTTTTCATCTGTACATTTTTTTCTATTTTAATTATTCCAGAAGTACAGACAAGAATCCCAGACTGGTAGTTTACAAGAGACCATTTACACTCCTAAAAGTAATGCACAAATGTGTGCAAGTACAACTATATGTATAAATACTACTGTGCCTGTACCTTTGCAATAGGGTTGTAATAACCTGTCTGTCATAGTGCTTCGTGGCCTGACATTCACACTGGTGATAGTGCTTATATATAGCCAGGGAGCTGCTCCTGACTGTTGTTTGCACTTACGCACCGAACGACAGTTGAGTTTGCTTGGAGTCCGTGGTTGGGGTGCTCGAGAGTGCTCCATCGCTTGGAGTGAAGTGGAGATCTGGGGCACTGCCTCTGGATTGGCAGACTATGGTGGTGATTATCTTTAAGAAGGTTGACCGCAGGGTGTGGATCACATTTTTCAGCCTGACCGGGATTTGTCCATTAGTTGAACCTTGGATTCTAGAGGAACAATGCACTTTTTGTACTGGTCATGGACCAATTAACCAGCTCTTTAGCCTTTCAGGAATATTAGAACTTGCTTGGGAGCTTCCCCATCCAGTCTACACATGTTTTGTGGACTTGGAGAAGGCATTCAACCGCATCCCTCAGGGTTGCCTGTGGGAAGGAGTGCTGCAGGAGTATGGGGTGTCTGGCCCATTGTTAACAGCCATTCAATCCCTGTACAATTAAAATGAAAGTTTAGTCCGCATTGATGCCACTAAGTCAGACCCATTTCTAGTGGGAGTTGGACTCTGCCAGGCCTGCTCTTTGTCACCGATTCTCTTCATAATCATCATGGACAGAATTTCTATGTGTAATTATCTGCTGTAAAGCTTCTGACCTCAAAATCTCATCTCTGAAAATTAGCACCTCCAAGTCTGAGGTCCTCAGACAGGAAAGGGTGGAGTGCCCACTCTGGTTCAGGGATGATCTGCTGCCCCAAATAGAATAATTTCTAATCGTCTTTTTCACAAGAGAGGAAAGAGGAAAGAGGGGCGAAAGAGATTGACAGACAGATGTGGGGTGTGGCTGGAGCAGTTATTTGGACATGAGAGCTGAACATGAAAGCAAAGGTGTCAGTCTACATTCCTACCTTCAACTGTGGTCACAAGCTTTGGGTAATAACTGAAAGAACAAAATAGTAGAAACAAGCAGAAGAGTGGCCGGCCTCTTCCTTAGAGATAGGGTGATGAGTGCAGTCCTTCGAGAGAGGCTACTTCTCCACATCGAAAGGAGCCAGTTGAGGTGGTTCGGCCATCTAACTATAATGCCTCCTTTACATGTCCTTCCTTGGTTGGCCTAGGAATGCCTCGGTGTCCCCCAGACAAGCTTCAGGAGGTGGCCGAGGAGAGGGAGCTCTTGGTTTCTGTGCTTAGGCTGCTGCCCGCACGACCATGGGGTGGAGAAGCATTCACTTTTTATTTTATAATAGAGATGCACTTTGAGACTTTTAAGTAAAATGGAGAGGTGAGGGGTTTATATGGAATTAATAAACTTTTAATAATGCATTTTTGTCTTTCCCTTGCCCCCTTACTGTCCTCCCGTTTTTTTGACACTTACTGGGAAATAGACAATGACCTGGAGCCTTTTACCACCTATGAGTACAGAGCGAGAGGCTGGAACAGCTTTGGTCGAGGCTCCAGCAATGTTACAACAGTGACGACTACTGAGGACAAACCATGGGGAGTGGCAACACCCCGCTGGAGCCGCCTAGGTGAAAGAGATGATATTATCCAGTTGCAATGGCAAGCACCTGCCCGGAGTAATGGTTTGTATATGTGCATGGATATTACTACTTTAGGTTAGATCCAGTGATTAAAAGTCTTTCTCTGTGTTTGGAGTTCAGCTTGAGTAATTAAATTAATGCAGAGGCAGAAAAATCTAACAGTGGTTACCCAATTATCTTTAAAACTTCACCAGGGGAGATTACCCACTATGCTATACTGCGTGATGGACAAGAGCGTTACCGTGGGGATGAAAACAGCTTTACTGACGTTGGTGGGATCAGGCCTTTCCAGGAATACAGTTACCAGCTGAGGGTCTGTAACCGGGCTGGTTGCACTGATAGTACACAGGTAAGAATTTGTGTGGTTTGATGTCTTGTGATGGTTTAGAGTCGCTACATTTCAACATCACATGTTTCATCATAGCAAAATAAATATAATTTTGAGCCAAAAAAAGGAATGTGCCTTTGATTTAACAGGAAATACTCTCTATTCTGTTGTCTGTTCCAACTCAGTGCTATTTTTCTCTTCTACCAACTTTTCATGTAAAATTTTCTTACTTTCACACAGCAGCACACATACACACACTTTCTAAAACCATACTCTATTGTAGCACCCCATTTCAAAATGACATTATTCCACTGTATGATTATCTAATGGCTACTCTAAAAATGGCCTTAGCTTCACTGAACTAAGTACCACACTGTAGTTAAGTTCACTTCTTTAATTTTGCTTGAACACTTAAAGGTTTGTAAAAAATGATGAAAGTTAATTTTAGAGAGAGCATTACTTCTTCTTGAGAGAAAGTAGAAATGTAAATGAATGTTGTCAATGTCTGATCACGAACATACATTGCACTTGCAATTGATGGAATAAAATAACCTTAGTGTCAGGCAGGTTTATTCTTGTCCTTGTCACCTGTCTGAATACAAATATGCATTTTTGTATTTTCTCTTAAGAAAATTGTGTATTTACATTTAAACCCTTAACTTCACTTAGGGTTAATTTTTAAAAACTAGCTAAAAGCAATGGCCTGCAGTTGACTACTCTTCTGACTTGATGTTTGACCAGTGAATATCTTTTTACCGTCTCATTAAACCCACGTCAGATGCTGATTTGCAATCATTGTTTACATCATGAAGGTGGTGCAGTCCACAGTTGTTCTGCCAAGCGATATTTTACTAGCCCTGTCTGACCTTTGTTGTTATGAAATTATATTGTATGATGTTTCTACACTGCTTGAACTCTGTTCTGTTCTGCTGCAGGAACAAGCTGTTATTTAGCCATGTTTCCGCTCTCCCCCTGAATGCAAGGCTCTGGATTTGCTGAGCCTACCTGATGGTTCTGATAGTACCCATAATACCTTCACACAACTCCCCCTCCCTGCTATCTCGCTGGCTGTGAGCTGATATCACCACAACAATTAATTTCTCTGGCTTAGTGACGATGAAAGCTCATATTAAAAAATGTCTTTCTGGGTTTTTTAAAGTTAATTTAGCATCTCATTATTGTGACAAGCACATCCTTACATAAAGAGAAATCCTATGGCTGTGCTGCTGCAGGCGTGGATTGAGCGAAGCGGCTAAGATCAAGGAAAAATTGGCTAAATTGTTTGTGAGGGATTGATGGCATATCAATCCCTATTTGTGATATACTGATTTATTTAAGTACATCATAAATTAATTTCTTTGAAAAATAAGACTGGAAAAGGACAAGAGGAATGGTAAATGGTAACAGAGAGATACATGGGATACATAACGTATGGTTATATATGGCAATTATGTTACTGTTGCAAGCATTTCCTGCTGTCTGTAAACAGACTAAAACACATTGTAGTTTGTTAATACTAATGCAACACCATTCACCTCCTACTAAGGACTGATGTTTTTTAATTCACTGGTTCATTTGTTGGCTCTTGTATCCTTACAGAACTTAACAAATAATAGTTGGCATATTGATGATTAGTCTGCTAACTGTAAATAGCCAGTAAAGATTTATGGTAATTAAAATTTTTAAAGCCAGAGCAGTTCCTGTCAAACCCTATCAAACAGTGGCTACACAACACAAGACTGCAGACTTTGACTGTGAACCATTAGATTTGTCCTTTTTGTCCTACTGACAAAAATAAACATATTACATAAATATACAATTTCAGTTTCTGCCTGGTGTCTCGTTTGCACTTTTGCAAGCATGCTTTCAGTTCTCTTTGTCTTTCTGTTTGTCAGCACGATTAAACTTGGTGGCAAGGTTGAGCTGAGACAGAAGAAGTCCAGATCTTAAAGAGAAAGACTTTTTAATTGTAGGTTTAGTTCTGGGCCATGAAATAGGACATTGGCCTTGGAGGATGATGATAATGCTAAACTGCCACCATGCATCATACAGTGATGTGATTTAGTTTTTTCTTCTTTTCTATATTTATCTTACTTACATGGGTGGAGAAGGTTAGGATAGCTAGGATAAATAAAATAATCATTTAAAAAAGTGCATTTTGTATTTACTAGGGTTATCTTTTTCTAATAAAAATTTTTAAAAAATAAAATAAAATTAGGAATGCTGAAACACTATTTATAGTACTTTTCCTGTCTGTGAGTTATGTAGGCTTAAATCACAAATAATAAATTATTGTTTTAAAACAAAATTTTTATACCAGTAAAATCAAAATGTCTGCATGATATTGGATTGTTCTCCTGTAAAAGTATAAAAAAGTAAACCACAAAAATTAAACAAAATAAGTAACTTTAGCGTCACACTGAAGATGTGAGATGTTTTACATGTAGTTAAATGTAGAAAACCTTTACAGATTAATCACTTTTGCTTTCATGCTTCCTTTCCGTAACCACTAAGATAATTAATTCTCACAGTTTACACCTAAGAGCTCAAATTCTTACTGGGGACTGTAGTGCAAATCTGTAGACAGTATCAGTGATGTATAAAATGTACCTTATGTTAGCACTGCTTTAGCTTCGGAGCCAGTTTAAATCTTAACAAGCAAAAGGTCGCTGGTTTGGTTTCAGTTGAAAACACTTGAAACTCTGCCAGTTCAAAAACCTTCATAGCGACCTGCTGTAGCGACCCCTAACAAGAAGTTTTATAAATTCCTTTTATAAAACTTTTTAAACTCATTGGATCATCCTGCATGAAAGCTACTAAGAACCCTTTATACATACAAGTACCATCAGACTACAAGCCCAGTCTTCCATGCTCTCTTTGTCTAACTCTCTTCCTCACACACACACATACATATGTTCACACAAACAAGCGCGCACACACTCGCGGCAGAGGGTAGGAAGGGAGTGAGTTGGATTAGTTTGTACACCAGTGAAAATTGGCCAAACAGTCCCAATTATGGGATAACTTGAGCTAACCTAATATACCACTGCAATTACCTGGCATCAGCCTCCTCACATACACACAAACACACACAGGCACAGACACAGACAAAGAAACACAGGCACTCAGGAACGCACACCTGCTGTGACAACAGAAGGTCCTGATCTAATATGGTTGGTCACTTAGAAAGGGAGGAAGAGCGATTGGTCCCTCTCTGTCTTCAAATCCTTTTGTCCTGTTCTTGCTGCTATTTGTCTCCTGTCATTTCCTTGATCTTAACATTGTAGTCCTCAGTTTCTCCCAGCTGTTGTCTCTGCTTTCTTATCCTTACTCTTTCTCACCATCTCATTTTCCTGAGGCTCACAAGTTTCTACTTTTTAATATGAAAAAAGATGGGATGAATGACAAATATTCTTTTCATTTAGCCAAGTAGGTTTATTGCATAATCTGTAATCTCTGCTTCTTTGTATACCCTACACTGTTGATCAGTCATGTTGGGACATATTTTGACTGTATGTGAAGAATTAAACCATTAGTTATTAGCTGATAATTTAGCTTCTTGTTGGCTTTTTGATGTAATTTTATGTATTTGAATTTGTAAAGAGTGACACAAAAACGAACTTCTGAAACCAGATATCATTTATCCACTATCTGGATATTCGTTTCAAATGGGAACGCCCCCTAATGCTAAGTCAAAAGACAAGCCAGTTGTTTGATCTATCACTCCTTTCAGTGAACTATAAAAAATACAAATCAGTGATTATAAGCCAGATGTAATTAATAAGAAAAACTAGCATCACGGGTCACTTAGCTGCTTCCTGAAGGGATCCCACATTATCCATCTGTCTCATCAAGTCTGAGTGCTAATTTTTGTTTGCCAGTAAAGATATGTGACATTCACGGATTAAGTTTTCATTTTTTTTACATTCAAGGAAAATATTGGCAAACACTTGACTGAAGCACACTCTGACTGATACTACACCTCCCCTGCATCCTCCTTCTTCTCTGCTTACTTTGCTGTTTTGTTCTGCCTCTGTCTGTTTACATGTGTACACCTGCATGCACCTGTGTGTGTTTATCTGTGTGCACGCACTTGTGTGTCTCTTTAGTTGTAGTTGCTGTGCTCTAATTGCATAGCACTGTGTGGGACAGGTGGTGGAAGTGCTAGTGACAGTCTATTAAGGCAGGATATCCCTGTTGCCATTAGCAGCAGATTGCCCTGTGATTCTGTGGTCTCCGCATTCACTCAGCGTTCACATGAGCTCACAGATACTACACTACGAATGTACAATACAATGGTCACTCTTATTACTGTACTAAGAAGCAGTAATTTTTTAACTTGGCCTATTAACAGATTGTTTAGTGATTTGTTTTAGTATGGTAGCAGTGATCAGTAGTAAGACATTTTGCACATCCTTTATAATTATTGCATTTCCTACACATTGCATTGCTTGAACAGCTTCCAGTCGGATCCTCTGTCCTACTGGAACGCTAAAGGAAATGATTGGGGGAGTAAAGGCTCAGGATGGAAGCAATACTCTGGTGCTGCTGTAGTTCACTTAGTCAAGCAGGCAGCCCATATGCTGAAAGGCTGCAGGAGTCTGGGTTTGATTCTGCCCTGGGTCTGCCCCTCGTTTCCTCCCTACTTTTGTGTTTGCTCTCTGCTGTCTGTCCTCTCGAATAAAATCCAAGATCCAAAAAGAATTTGAGTTATATTCTAAAGGGAGATTTCTCTGGAAACAAGTTCATGTTCAAGTACAGTAGTAACATTTTATTTTTTAAGTCTTTCTGTCAAAATTATTCAGTTTCACTATATAAATTATATTCTTTTATTGTACATGAGTTCATACCAGTAACAGTTCGCAGGAATCACTGCTCTTCCTACAGTATTGTTCAGATTTGAATGAAACCTAGTTGGGTCTTCAGTCAAACTGTGCTCAAGGTCAAGTTCACATTTGTCACTGGGGTCAGTAACCTGTAAATTGTGATGGATCTTGAACTGGATGACCTACTATGTCATTGATATTCTGGTTAGTTTCTATAATGCAAGTTATGAATAATTTCTTTTTTGCAGTTTCATTTACAACACAGTAATTTGTGTCTGTCTATAAACATGCTAGTTTTCTTCATTTTTTCTTTATTTTTTTATTAAGTTGCTTGCTTAATGCATTTGTATATTAAAGATCTTCCTCTGTTATTAAAAGACTAGGAATCTTAGAAACAGGACCCTTTTTTGGTTGAAGTTGAAGTAAAATATTTCAAAATTGTTTTATATGTCAGCAACTTTTTCAGTTTTTCTTTCTTTGTGTTTTCTCTGGCTGTTTTTGTTTGTATGTTTCTGAACCTGTGTTTATGTGACGTGCATGTGTGTGTTTTTAGGTGGTGGCAGTAACAGTCCAGGGCGTCCCAGAGGACGTGCAACCTCCCGTGGTAACAGCTGTAAGCCCCTCCTCCCTCCACGTGAACTGGTCTGAACCTACTTTTCAAAATGGAAAAATACAGCGGTACCACCTGAACCAGACTGGTGTTGGAACTATATTCACGCACATCGATGGACCCAGAAATTTCACAGTGACTGGTAGGACATGGCGTATCCTTCTCCTCACTTTTCCTTACTTGTTCATACTCTCTTCCTGTTTTTTTTTCTTGTTACAGTCTTAATTGTACTTTCCTTTTTCTTCAGCTTTGTCCTCCATTGTCACGCTTCTTGTCCCTTCTTCTCTGTCGTGTGTTATTTTGCGTACCGGTTTGTAGAAGCTGTGTAATGACTGAATTTACACCTGATTGCTGCCACATGCTCTCTGTCCTAATGGCCTACACAAACAGAAACATACTGGCATGTATGCACATAAAAGAAAGAAAAATACACGATACATAGAAGCACAATCAAACACAACATGGTTAGAAAGATCACAACACAAGCTGAGGGTCACGTAATTTCACAGTTGAGAGAACAAGTGAATCCACAAACAATCAGATAAATCTACCAAAAGATTGACTCAATGGAAAAAGTCTCAAAAGGGAAAAACAGACATGTTGACTTACCTTCATACTACAGATTTGCACATGAATATGATGGTGTCAGGGCTGGGCGATGTGTGAGTCTTGTTTTATCTACTCCAAGGGGGAGCAGTGTTGTTGGCCTCCTGCCATGAGTTACAACACACATATACACACACACGCAAAATCAAACATCTGTATAAAACACTGTAAAGAAAACATTTACTGTCTCTTATAAAACAGATTATATTAGTGACAAAGGAAAATACAAATCGAATATCATCACTGTGGGTGTAGTAAAGTGTATTTTGGGACTGAAATAGCACTATCTGAAAAATGTTGAGTCTTTCAAAGCTGATTGCATTACCCCCTTTTAAATTTTTATGTATAGGAGTCAAGTGATGACATCTTTTGAAGCTGAATTTCTGTGGCATTTTCTCTTCACAGTTCTCTACTGTGCTCTGTGTTGGATTCAGACCAGGCATCAGCTTTGCCAGTAGCCAATAGACTATTCCCATGGTGCCTGTGGTTGGCTTGTATGGTCAGGAGTTGTGTGCATGTGTGTTTGTATGTGTAGGCACGAAGCAAAGCAAACAATGCCAAATAGAGATGGTAATGTGCTGTAATACTGTACCAGCCCCGTGTGCCAGTGTAAGCAACCAGCGTGTGTGTGTGTGAAATTCCCCTGTCCCCCAGTGAGACACTGGAAAACTTTCAGCCAAAATCACTACTGGGGCAGTCTTTTTCTCTCCTCCTTTATTCCTCTCTCTTTTTATCTCTGAACTTTGCAGCTCTCCTTTTGGAGCACATCCATTTTTTAGGAAGTCAGTGCAATTTACTGGAGTGTTTTTTTGTTTTGTTTTTTACAGCAGTTAGAAGATAAGATTAAAGATCTAAGAACTTTATTATTTGCAAAATAATCCTTATACACGACCACGAGTTGCTCAATAAATAGAAAATAGAGAATTACATGTAACTCAGTGGCTAGTACTTAGTGTGACCCTCATTTTCCCATCAAAAAACTGCCAGACTTCTTGAATAGATTTTACAAGAACCATTCCTCAGAGATTTTGGTGATTTAAGCTTTGTGACATGGCGCATGCTGAACAGCGTATACTGTGGTCCAAAAGGATGGATGTGGATGGAAATAGTTAACAGCAATTCTCAGGTATGCTATGTCGCTTAAACTGTGCTCAGTTGGTATTAAGGGGCCCAAAATATCCTCCACAGTATTACACCATCAGCAGCAGCCTGAACACTTGATACAAGGCAGGCTTGATTTATGCTTTCATGTTTTCACCAGACCCCCACCAGACAACATCATCCTCTGTTGTCCAATTTTGAGTCCGTGTGAATTATAGTTTCCTGTCCTTAGCTGACAAGAGTGCCACCCGATGTGATCTTCTGCTGCTGTAGCCCACCTGCTTCAAGATTCAACATGTTGTGTGTTCAAAGATGCTCTTCTGCATACTTTGGCTGTGATGAGTGGTTGAGTTAGTGTTACCTTCCTGTTTGCTCTGTCTGACTATTCTCCTCCGACCTCTGGCATCAACACGACATTTTCACCCAGAGGACTGCCGCTGACTGGATATTTTCTCTTTTCGGATCATTCTCTGTAAAACCCTAGAGATGGTTGTGTGGGAAAATCCTAGAAATACTCAGATGAGCTAAAGTTATAACAGTAATTATTGCACATGAAAAAATAAAGTGGCCTGTTATAACGAGAAGGGGATATAACAGGGATAGTGAGATAAATGATATCCAGTGTTACAGATATCACTGACTCTTACAGAAGGAGGAGGAGCTGAACAAAGTGCTGGTCGCTGGTAGAAACAAACTCCTCCTTTCATATTACTCCACAGTGTGGTGTGCAGGGAATGAGATGTATTGTCTGTAATACTGAATAGTTTCCTCAGCATTGTCTCTCTGACATCTCCACCAAAAAATCTGAACAGAATCTAAACATTTTTCAGGCTACAAATAGCTTTAAAATAGTTTTCATGTATTTGTTCATATTTCAGGTTAACTTGTATATTTCATTTGGTATTATTATTATTATTATTATCTTTTTTATTATTATTATTCTTGTGTAAAGCTTTGAGTTTTGTTTTATTTTGTCCTTATTATCCTGTATGGACTAATCTTCAGCCAGTCATAAACAGACAGGCTTAAAATGTTTTACTTTGTAACTAAGCAAAAACTAATATAGAAAAAGCGAAACGGTGAGTTCAAGGAAGACTGAGGCAAAGATGTTCAACAGAAAAAAAAATTAACAGAAGACTGAAGAGAGAAAGGATCCGAGGAGTGACATGTTTTAAAAGGGAGTGAAGGAGAAACAGAGGAAGGAGTGAAACAGATAAAAAGATGGATGGGCGAATCTAAGTGTTTTCAGTGAAATATGAACAGAAATAATTGCTGTGCTATTCCCTCATCCTTAATGTTTAATACGCTATTATTCATCTTCTCTGCATCTCACCACTGTCAGACAGACACTTCAGGATCTTTGTCACACACACGCTCACTGAAACCACAGAAACTGCTTTTTTTTTTAGCTACAACACTTACGATTTTAAATCTTTTTTTATGCAGGATTGTAACTGGATCTGATGAATTCCTCAGACCAAAAATGGCCTCTCTTATTATTTTGGTATGAGAGGTGTACATTTATCAATGAAAGCTCAAATGAAAACTTCCATGTGAGCTTTTTTTAAAAAACAGTCAAGTTCAAATTCATTCCAGCTGCTTGTACCTGTTGCTTTTGAATTAAGATACAAAAATTCTGAGATGTATTTGTTGCCCAAAGCGTCACCCTTTTGGCTTAAAATACACATATATATATACATACATATATATCAGACATTTTAGGAATTTTTTGTTTGCTTGCAGAAAAATCTTCACCGTGATAAAGTGGAGCACTGAATAACAGCACCGTGAGTCTAATAAACCACTATGATGACAGAAATTAAAATTATAGAAAAAAAGCGACTTCCCCCATTTCTTGTTTATCCTTTTTTGCCACAGGAAAAGCAACAAACAGACTTGCATTAATGGCATCCAGAGCTGTTTTAAAAAGTGACACTTTATAGAGAGAATTAAGTACAACTGTACAAAGACACCCCATGTGAATCAATATTAAGTATTGCTATCATTAGCTCACAATGAATTATTGCCTGCAATTATATAGATTATGGCATTAATCATGTGTTTAATTGGTCTTTTGTAGGCTCGTTATTAATTCAGAACTGCAGGGAATAGAGTATGTTCTTTTATTTATTAATGCATTTTCCTCACAGTCCACTCTGACTGGTACGCGCTATAGGTACAAGTACGTAGACACCGAAGTACCTTTGTTTAAATGCCGAATATGTCTCAGAAGTCTCATTGTTATAGTATGCAGAAAGTGTTCGATCAAGCCATTTAGCAGCAACACACTATAACCTTCTCAAGAAGTTAAGAATAATTATATGAGGGAAATTGTGGAAAGATTCTTTTAGATACTGTTGATTTATTCAGATGCTGAGTGGCTCGATGCTGCTTCTCTGTTTTTCTTTTGTTGGTGTTTACTTAATAAAAGAAAGGCACAGTTAAGTAAAGTCAGAGTACTGACTCGGATCAAGAGACAAACCAATAATCAAAAGATAATCAAGCAAAATGAATGTATGTTTCAACATTCACTCTAAGCTATGTTAATTAATGCCAATAAAACTCCATGATGGAGTGTGTGTGTGTGTGTGTGTGTGTGTGTGTGTGTGTGTGTGTGTGTGTGTGTGTGTGTGTGTGTGTGTGTGTGTGTGTGTGTGTGTGACAGAGAGAGTGAGAACCTGATCTCACTGTTCCATCCCAGACGGTCTCTGCATTAGGGAGCCACAGACAGGAAGTCAAATTCTTAATTATTTAGGAGAGGTGTTATCAAAGCTCTCTTCTCTCCCTCCTCTCTTTTGCGCTCTCTTTTCTTTCATTCTCTGCATCAACTCTTTTTTCTTTCCCATGATAATTTGTTTTTCTTTCCAGTCTCAAGTTTTGTTGTACCACCACGCTCTCTCTCTTTTTCTCTCTTTAAATTCCTTCTCAGCCGTCCTTGCATTTCTTTCTTCTGCGATTTTCCTGTTTGGTTTTTCCACTTTCTCTGCATCTACTCTTTCACTTTTCAATCCCCACCACCCCCGCTCTCTCAGTCTCTCTCTTTCTCTCTGTATCAGGTGACAGGCATGGTATTGCGGCCTGCGCCCATCATCCTATCATATTCTCTAATGCAAACAGAGAATGGCAACCTGTCAATAAAATGCCGTTTTCAATCAGTTATTTTTACTGCAACACACACACCCAACAGCAGTCTCACATTTGTGTCACTTGTTTGCTCTCTTTCACACGTCCAGTCTCTCTCCTTGACATTTTGCTCGAACACCAACTCTCTATCTTACTTCCAGCGTCTCTTAGTCTGCGTTTCCCTCAAACACAAACACCCAGTGTGTCCAACTCTTACGACGACAGGAACAACTCTTTGTCAGTGAGCCGCTGGCTTCTCGCATCCAGACCCCCTCCACCTGTTTTTCACTTCCTAGTGATCACTGCTATAATGATTGAAGCTTCCTCTGTCTTTCCATAATCAAGCACTCGAGCGCATGCATGGCTACACACACATGCATACAAGTATGCGCACACACCAGTATGCGCAGACATGGCATCGTTTCTCCAGCAGATCAACACTGCCCTCTTCAGGACCAGAGTTATAGCTAATTTAAAACATAGCAAGAAACATCAAAGGGGTTCTTCTTTAGGTTTAAATGTATGTGCACATGCAAATCTATGAAATGACAAGTGCATCTGCACTTATTTTTGCCTTATATAGAAAATGGAAGAAGGAACAAGAGAGTCAAGTGATGCTAGACTTTGTAATTGTTTACGTTCAAGGGTGGAATTGATTCATTCGTTTTCACAAGCACGTTCTCCGATCACTCCACACTCCTTCATGGCACGATAATAGGCTGTAATTAATAGGCAAAACTTGAGAATTCTGATGAACTTGTGAGACATTTTGTTACCTCTGAAGCCAACACCACGCCAACAGAAAGTTCTCTCCTCATGGTCTGCCGTAAATTGTTACAATTTTTAGCTCATGTAGGCAGACCGCATCTGTTTGTGTGTGAAAAAATGTAGCAAAAGGTTACCGTTTTTTTTTCAGCGTTGCGACAAATGACATCATTGGCACCGTAGATATCATTTACTATGGTAGAGTGCACACATGCAGATACACACGCTTAG
The DNA here is from genome assembly GCF_057382275.1 of Copadichromis virginalis. Lineage (NCBI taxonomy): Eukaryota > Metazoa > Chordata > Actinopteri > Cichliformes > Cichlidae > Copadichromis > Copadichromis virginalis. Next base: position 15,177,742 of record NC_140618.1, read on the forward strand.
TTGCACAGTTAAATAGTGTAACAGAACCTTACGCTTCAGCCCTGGTTCTTTCGTATGGCTGGCAGATTTCCTTTATTTAACCCAAACACAGGGCAACATTGCGAGAACATTGGCACACAGACACATTGATTAGAGCTTGGGTTAAGCGTGGCAGGCTGCGAAGCATGTTAAGCAGGGTAAGTAGTAGAAAGAGACGTGAGGAAGACGCGGTGAAGGCTTCCACTGTGTGTGTGTGTGTGTGTGTGTGTGTGTGTGTGTGTGTGTGTGTTGGTGCACATTTTCTTTTCTGTATGTAGTCAACACTGGGTGGGTATTGTATTGTAATGCATACAGCAGCTGGGATACACAGTAAGGTTTCTCTTTCTTTCTCTCACCCTCCAAATATACACAGTTGGAGACAGATTTTGATTATCAACAAAATCACAACAAAAAGATGTTTATTTAAACATTATTTCTACTAAATTACAGATTTAATCTTTGTGTAGTTTAATTGTAATATCTGCATCATTAGTTTATAGAGTTGTCTTTGAACTTTCGTATTAATCATACACATATCGCTCCTTTTACTACAAGAAATTTTAAATCTTTCCATGGAAAAAGTTATGATTCGGTTATTTCTGACTCTAAATGCATTTGTAATATTGTAATAAATGGGATTACTAAATAAATTGTATAGATGTTTATTACTATAAAAACACTTTTAATGACAAATGATATTAAATCAATTCTTCCTCACCTAAAATAACGTGCAAATAAAGAATTCAGCACACTACATTATGCAGTCATCCTTTTGAAATAAAGTCATTTTAGTTCTTTCATTTTCCTTTGGATTTGATTTGCAAGCTGTTGTATGCTGTCAGCTAAGTGAATGACCATAAAACATCCAGTCAACCCCCAATGTCAACACTTAGGATTTGCATTCATCCTCACACTCGCACCTTACATCAGCAATCAGGCAGGAAATATATCTGAAGGAAAAACAGGTTTCCAAAGAGTAGGAAAAAGAACTTTGTTTAGGTACGTGGAGGATTTTTACATTTGCTTCTACTTTTTAAATCCTATTATAAAAGCTGATTTCCTGTGGTTGCAGCTAAAGGACCACTCAGTCGCGATGTGATTTCTTTTAGACTGCATAGCAGGTGCCTATAAATAAATCATGTCTGGACACAGTAGCCTAAACGCATACAGAGGTATCATAATTATCATAGATCAAAAGCTGATGACATTACAGCGTTGGGCCGGTCCTATCCCGTGTCAGTTCCGCGGCTTCCCATCTTTACGTTGTTTCATTATTGAGTTATGGCATGCATAATTTAACACCGACAGATATGGATCCATCCATTGAGAGAGTGTGGAAAGAACAGAGGGAGAGAGAGGGAGAAAAAACAGTCAGGAAGAAAATGAGTGATATCATCTGAGCAAGCATTCCCTTTTTTCTTTCCCTGTTCCATTCTCCCTGTTTTCCAGTTTACTGTTTCCCTTCTTACCCACTTTATCCCTCTCAGTTTATATTTGTGGATTTCATTTTTTGTTGCAAATGTGCAGTTTATTAAAATGGGAAAATGTTTAAAAATGTGGACATGGGTTTACTAAGGCATTGATTTTAGCACATGCTCACACATATCTGTGTGTTACAGGTTTGCAGCCATACACAGAGTATAGTTTTGTGCTTGTGGCCTGTACGTCTGTGGGATGTGGAGCCAGCTTACCATCCACAGGATGCACCCTGCAAGCCAAGCCTGCTGGTATACGCACACGCGTGTGCACACACACACACACACACACACACACACACACACACACACACACACACACACACACAAATCCTCTAGTATTTCAAATGTATTTTTCAAATGTATGTCTAATTTACAACCCAATGGTTGGATATTTTTTGTTGTTTGACACAGAACAATATCACAGCTTGTTATAATTTTAATAAATACTGAAATGAAGTATGTCTGACTTTTAGTATTTTTGTTTTTACAGTGTACCTTGTCTCTTTTTGATTTCTTCTTTACATCTATGCTCTTTTTTCTGCTCTGATTTCTGCATCTAATTAGTTGCCCCCTGTGCTTCCTCACTGTGCAGTATTTCGTAAACCCTTTAGCTTTTGGCTTTTTCATTGTATCAAGTGTGGACACTTTATATCGTTGAAGTTTGTTGTTGTTGTTTATTTGTTTTTTTTATTTTTTATTTGATTCTTGATTCTTCTTGAAATGCATTGCACATCTCTTCTCTTAGATTTCCTGCTATTTCTTTTCTATTTAAATAGGATTTTTTTCTCTTTTCTGCACTTTTTAAGCTATTGTTTGTTGTACATTTGTCCAGTCTCCTTATTTCTTTTATTTGGAGCTACTATTTCTTGTTTTTTGGGCTCACATTTCCTTGCACTTATGCTTGTGTCTCATTCTTACGTAGTCTTTCATCATCTTAAATATACCAATCTTGGTAGTTGGACTGAATATATGGACAAAATATTTAAGCTGATAAAAAACTAGATTTTGAACCATCAGTGTTGCTCATTTTAAGTCGTGAAATTATAATTTGATCATATATATTGTGCTAGCATTTCAGTGCTTTACTTGTTAAACAAACAGTGCCCTTAGTTAACGAACAATAAGCTTTAATAAACAGCCTGGTTTCTCTACACAAAGTGATGCTATTTACTTTTTTGGAACAGAAGTAGGACTGCTGACTAATTATAGATGCAAATTAATTATTTAAGGAGGCTCTCATTTGTTCTTCTTTTCTTTTTTTATACTCCAGGTGTGTGGTCGAAGCGCAGACACCTAGTAATAAACACATCTGCAGTGGAGCTGTACTGGGATGAGCCATCCCAACCTAATGGACACATCTCCCAGTACAGGCTGAACAGAGACAGTCAAACTATTTTTACCGGAGACCACCGTGACCGGAATTTTACGGACACTGGACTCTTGCCAAATCGCAGGTAAAGAGGATGAACTCGCGCTCATTTATACATGCAGGAATATAAAAACGTGTGTCCATGTAGACGTCACACATACAAAAACACTTGACATGCAGCTTCACAATTAATCATCACCGCGTTTGTGTCTTTATACGTGGATCACCCTAATTTAAAAGCATTCCTATCGCCCAATCCACGCCTCTCTCAGGACTGCACTCTGCACATGTCTGTTTGTGTCATTTAATGAGCAAATATTTGACATGCCAATGACTGATGCAAACATTGCCACGCACACAAATTAAAATCACGAATCAGATCTGGCTTTTGCTTGCAGACAGCAGTGAAGCGTTGATTTTGTTTATCTGTTTATTTTCATTTAACCTTTATTAATCCATGTCTTTTTTCCAGTGCGGATGTTCTGTTTTAAATATGGGAACGATACCTTCCACTCCCTATTATTTTGACTCTCCTGTTTCTCCTCGAGCTTCCCTCTCCCAAGACAATTTCTCCTTACCCCAAATAGAATTCCTGGGATAACACCCTGCAGTACTCCAATCTCCTCTATGTGTGAGTGAAAGAGAAAGAAGAGCGAAAGAAGATAGCACTGTATGTGTGTGTGACGTTTAATTTTCCTTAATTCCAGATAGTCTGCCAGGAGGCATACCTGCTCCGACCCTTCGCTTCTCATCGCTTGTCTCGCTTCTGATTCCTTTCTCTTCCTTCTCACCCTCCCTCCCCTCCTATCCTTTCCTTCTTACCTCATTCCCTTCCTCTTCCCCTTCTTTTCCCAATTTAGCCCTGCGCCAAGAATTACACAGGGAGCACCGGCCCCATTATCCAGACAGACTTGTGTGTGCATGTGCAAGTGCGCACGCTCACATGACTTTGTGTGTGTGCGTGTGTACGTGCGTGAGACTGCTCAAAGTGGCCATTGATTATTTATGACAATGTTGATTAGCTGTCACTTTGCTTCAGCAGCCCAGGAAGTGTCTAAGATGACGAGAGAATTAACCTATTCCCTCTGGCTGGCCCCGCAGGACACACTCACACACACACACACACACACACACACACACACACACACACACACAGAACCAGATTCACAGCCAAACAGATGCAAATGCCTCACTGACCGATTACCTTCTCCACACACACACAATTTTACTTTTGATATCCCAAGGCGCTGTTTACATTTAAGTAAATATCTTCCAGTGATGAAGTGTTTAACTTCATTCTCCCACTGAAACCTTATGCCATCATAAAATTCTCCCTCTCCATCACTCTCAGTCTCTTCTTCACTCTCTTCCTCTCAGGATTTCTGTCCCTCTGTCTTTCTATCTCTCCTTGACATAGTCGGTGTGTCTCAGTGAGCCACATTTATTTATGTTTTGTGTGTGTGTGTGTGTGCATCTGTGAGAGTAACATATGAGTAGTTTTAATACCTTTTCCTGAGTGCGTTCTAACCCAGTGCAGAGGCACTAATGGCCTCCTGTTTAAAATGCTCTGTACAGGAACAATAACCCAACACCCGCTGCCTATTAACACATGTGTGCTAGAGTTTATAGCAAATTAAAGGCTTTTAATGCTAAATGGTGGCCCACTTACACAGCTAATGTAGGCTTTAGCACCAACCAGCCACACGCTCTTAAAAGGGAAATCTATCTTATGATGTCATTGTCAAAAGAAGTAGAGAGTGGGTCGCGAGCGGCAGCGAGACAAATGAAATCGAGAGAGCAAAGGTGTATAACAAATGTGAAGAACAGCACAATGATAGTTATTACAGATAAATAGAACCTTTAAAGTGTTGAAAACTAAACTTTGCTAGCCTTTCTTCTTTATAGAGTTTGTTGTTTATGTAGTTTAATCAATATATTTATTACAACTTTTAACCTTCATGTTTGTATTTTTTTGTTTTTTATTGATATTTATAATTTATTTATTATTTTTTTATCTTCCATTTCTGAATTGGCTTCATAGTGTAGTAGTTTAGCCAGTCACCCAAAACATCCCCTTGCATATCAAATCGAAATCGAGGCATCGAATGTAAAAAGCTGTGGTGACCTCTCGCAAATAAGAAATCGGCTAAAATAAGCTACTTCCTTCAAATATCTCTACTGTAACCAAACAAATACTTGTGGACTTAATAAAAAATATTTGCACATTTGACTTACTAGATGAAGATGAAGAAAATAATGCATGTGATGACAAATTTCCTGTTGGTCTGAACATACAGAGCACAGATTTTCTTATGAAGTTCATAATCTAGTAAGATGAAACTCAATAGGCTTAACTCAAAAAAATAGTTGAGATGATATTATCAGGATAGTTAAGGGCTGGTCATATTGCATATACATTAGTAGAGGTTTTCCATTTGTGACTAGAAACATTGGGGAGAAGAGTACTGAAACAAACTGCGATTCACTGTGATTTTCAGGATTTGGTATCCAGCAGTCCTTCTGGCTTTTCAACTTTCTTCTTCCTTCAGCCCAAAAGTATATTTTAACTTGTCTTGTGCTCCATATGGGTGTGGTAGTTCTTGCTAGAAAGAGGTATGACTCTGAGAAGAGAGAAGGCGTGGTAAAAGAGAGACTTTGCACTACTTGTGCAAATTTTTTTCGATTTTTGATGTGTCCGAGAAGCACATTATCAGATATCAGTCATCTCATCAATTGGTCTCTGCTTTAAACCAAGGTGTGAAGGAGGCCTTTATTACATGTTATAAGGCTTATAAGTCCTCTTAGCAAGCAGTGTTTTAATAAAAGTCTTACATTCTTCTGCTAATGCCTCCAGTTCTACCACATAAAAATGCTTCTCCTTAGACTGCACTTGCATGCTGTTTCCTGAGAATAAAACCTACACTTACGTTTGTCATATTAAAAGTAACAAATTGCCCCTGTGGTGTTAGGAGATTAGCGATATGCTCGGTTCATGAGTTGTGTTTGTTCGTGGCTCTTTGTTAATTTGTGCTGCTCTTAGTAGATTGCACTGGTCATTATTGAAATGAACAGGTTGCATTTGCTTTAATGTTAACAGATTTGTACTGTTAGTAGATCATCCACAGAATTTTCCACTTCAATTGTGGCTTCACACTGATTTACTATGAGCAGAGATTTTGTTGTACATCAGTGAGACCATTGCGTTTGCACAGCTGGGCTGATTTTCATTATAAAAATGCAGGGCAGCTGAACTATCCAAAGTTTGTTCTGGCTGTAATTTTCTTCTACTGCACAACATGCACCGCATCGCTAAGTAGATGCAAATGAACAACCATGTAGTATGTTTTGTAGCATGTGAGTAAGACTTGAGTTGATTGGATGCTTATAAAGGACAAAAGATCACTGCCACAGATGGAAGAAAAGTACAAATAGAAATGTTGCAAAGTGGAAGTTGCTTAGTAGATAAATACACTTGAATACTTGATGTATGGGAATACATAAAGTAAACAAATTTCAGGTCATATACTGACAAATGCTAAGAAATGTTATGGTATATCAGCCTTACACTGTAATGTCTGTGTTGCTTTCTCCACACCCTTCTTTGCCCCACTATCTATTTAGGTACTTGTATGAGCTGGAGGCTAGTACGGGGGGTGGGACTGGTGTGAGTGACAAATATGTTATACAAACACCAGTCTCATGCCCCTCTGGGATCCCACCGCCGCACAATGTGACAGTGTCAGGCCCCTACTCCATATCTCTTGCCTGGTCCCCTCCTGGTAAGTAGCAATCTGAATGAAAGGACACATGGATGGATGAAAGGCTGGATGGCCCTAAGTGATTTTCTGTAGAGTGTATTAAGTTATTTCACTCAGAATGGTGTCAAAGATTAGACGTTTATTTTAAGTTCTAGTTGTTCTCTATCATTTGTATATTTAAATTTGCTCCTTGGAAATACTATTTATATTTTTTAGACATTCCAACTCAGAAACCATGCTTAGCTTGTTACAACTCGTGATTCTTTAGTGCAGTGAATTTAAGTGCTAGCTTTCTTTACAAGGGACATTAAAGGTATTGTTTCATGAAATCAGAAAAAGGGTGGCTCACACCCACAAAAAAGCTCTGAGTACTCACCTTCTGGCCTCTCAAGACCTGGGCACATACACAGGCATACATGAGCATACACATAGGGCTGAGTTTCATGCTTATGGGGCAGTGATTGTCTGCCCTAACCCATCTATCATTGACTATTACTCTCTCATTAGGCTGATTTCCTATCTCAGAAACCGCTTAAAGGGCCAACTAGCAAAGACACTTCACTTAGTAGTGTGTGTGGGTTTGTGTGTCTTTTGTTTTTGTATATTTTTGTCTGTGTTTATTTATGCAACTTTATACGTATTTCATTGTGTATGTGCATGCGTGAATGTGTGTGCGTGTGTGTGTTTGTGTGCACCATTGCAAGATATTTCCATAGGCAGGCCTATTCTATCGTCATTATGGGTTGATTTTAAAGGTGAGGAAATATCGGCTGGGTTCTCACGCTTGGTTAACTCCCTGAGCCCAGAGTCTGGAGTGTTTTCGTCTTGTGTGTGCATGGGTGTGTGTGCATACCTGAGTCTCTTGACAGTGTGTGTGTGTATGTGTCTGTGTACATGCACCTGTGTTCATGTCTTCAAATGCATACACTGACTGCCAAAGCACTGACTTATGGCTATTAAAAAGGCATTTACTCGAGGATCAATTTCTCCATCGCGGTGTTGGTGCCTGTATGTGCGTGCATGTGTGTGTGAGAAAATGTATTGAATGCAGGCTTTTAGCTGTATGGAAGAGAACATGCATGAATTGTATGTGTGTGTGTACACCGTGTGTGTTAAATACAAGATGATAATGCAAGTGATAGGTTTTGAATTAAACCTTTACGGCATTATCACGCCATTATCGCTCACACATAAACACCTCCACGCACATGTGTGTATTATGTGAAGGTGTCTTACCTCAAAGTGTGTCCATTTAAAAACCTGAATGTGCTGAAGTCAGAGATGTGTGTGCAAAGGTTTGTGTGTGCATATGTGAGTTGGGGGGTGAATAATTGAAGTCTTTCATTTGTCTGGTAATCAGTTCGTTCTCGAGATATCCAGAGTTCATGAATGTTGAATAACCCATCACAATACAGTTGGCCTGAATTATGGAAAAACCTCCTGTGAGAATATTAACAAAGTCCAGGGGCATGTGTGTATGGGCGTGTGAGTGTTATCTGTATGTATACATTTGTGTGTTTTTGTCTGGTTCTAAGGCCCACAGTGCTGGGATTGTAAAGCCAAAACTTCAGAAAAAATTGGGGAAAAAACAGCGAAAAAAGTTCTCAGAATATTTTTTTCTTCTTTTTTTCTTATAAATCTATCCCAGTAAATGACATAACCACCTAAAGGTTATCATATTGTTTCTCTTTGCACAGGTCAACTAAATAACAGCCAGTCTGTGAACTACAACATCCTGTTAAATCCAGGGAGTGAAGATGCAATAATACAGCATGCTGGACAAGACCTGCACCTCACTGTGACAGATCTAAAGCCTTTCACTATTTACTACATAAGAGTGCAAGCCTGTCAGATAGGTATATATTTTTTAAGTGCATGAAGTACCGATCAGGTAGATTGATAAAAACTTTATGGCCATTTTACTTAGTTAAGGTGTTTGCTGTTGTGTCTCTAACCATGTACCAGAATTATTTCTGATTGTTTTGTTTCATATAGAGGGCTGTGGAGTAGGAGATGGTGTCTTTGTGCGGACTTTAGAGGCCACCCCAGAAAATCTGCTGCCCCCCAAAGTAAAGGCAAGTGAAGCCAATGTTCTGGAGATTCACTGGTCAGCCCCCAAGAAACCAAATGGACTCATCACCTCCTACCATATATACAGGTAACAGATGAACAAATATAGTACACTGAGACATATGGCCTGGCTTTGCCTTCTTATAAATACCTGTTCTTTTCTCCTTCGGTATTAGGATGTAGTTGTGCTATGAGACTGTGCTTTGTCCAAAGGTAGTCTTGTAGGTTGAAAAAGTGTACAGTGCATTTTTGAGGCATGTCATTGTTCTATATATCGACTCTTCGCCAGTATCATCAGTACTTACACCTAAAGTGACTTTATCAAGTTATAGTGTTATAGTGGTATTCGAGTTTTTTAAACCCTTCTGAATTTTCTATATGTTCCCATAAATGTATCACATAAAATAGAATCAGATTTCAAGTCCTGCTGGTGGATCTATGATTAAAACACAAGAACATGCAGAAGCCACATGCAAGGCTTTTTTTTCACATTCTCATACCTACACTGTGTTCATGTGCTCAGAGTACCAATTCAAACTGTTGAACCAGAAGTAGCACACATGTATCACATACGATTATTACATATAAGATACATAACAATATACATATTTGCCTTTCTATGCAGTAATGGATAAAAGTTTTAGTGATTATACTTTCAGATAAATGTCTACTTAAAACTCTATTTATTGTAACCGTGTGTGTGTGTGTGTGTAGGTGTGTGTGAATGTGCATCATTAATACATGCTGAAGGTCGTGGTCTGCTTGTTGACCAAAGAGTTTGTGATCTGTATGCAGGGTCAGACCAGACTAAGCCCTTTAAGTCCTCAGGAAACACACATTAGCATAGCAGTACACACACACACTCAGTGACACATCTGGCATGATCAGACTCAGGCAGACAGGGACTTGGATAAAACAGGAAAATCTCTCTCTTTCCGTCTCTCATGCACACACCTGAAACCCTACGTAATCAGACAAATGGGCTTACCAAAGACATCAGGGTGCTTGCATCAGCTCATGGCTTATACAGAGTGTTTAAGATGTGATGATCCATTTTTTATTTGAATTCCACACAAACTTAGTGTCTTTATCTTTAGAAAACTGACGTAAATATGTGCAAAATTAAAATTGATTTGATATAGTTGATGTTTAATTTAAAAAAAAAGAAACATCACCAAAAAATTGAATATTTAAATTTTTAATGAGGTGTATATAGTATGAAAGTATTTAAAGGAAACTGATGAAAAGCTAATACAAGTGTTTATTTTCTCTTAGGCGTCCATTAGGAACAGAGGAGGAGCTGCTGGTTTTCATCTGGTCTAGTGGGCCTCTTGAATTTTTTGACGCGAGTCCTGCTCTTCAGCCCTTCAGCTACTATCAGTACAGAGTTCGTGCCCACAACTCTAGAGGCTCAATTCTGAGTCACTGGGCTTTGGGCCAGACATTAGAGGCAAAACCACAAGATATGGCCGTTCCCATTGTCACTCCTTCGGGTAGGTTCAACAAGTCACATGAAAACCAGTATTTATTAGAGATGACCTCATTACGATTTTCTTTTGCCAGTTTCAATTTACAATTATTTTGTGTTTTCTTTTTAATAAGTATAACTGAGATCATAGTATAGCATCAAGTAAATATCTGAGATATTGATCTGGTTGGTAGTAGTGGAGGGGTTTGTTTATCACTTTTAGCTGCTTTAGTGTTGATGAACTTAACAACAGGCAAATTAGAGGGGAAACAATGAGACAACCATCAAACAGGAATGATTTTACAAGTGGAGGTCACTGGCATTTTTCCCTTCTGATCTTTTCTGGGGTTTTTTTTCTAGTTTTGGATTTAGCTAAATTCATTGTCAGTACTGGTATCACAAGGTGAGACCCCTACAAAACCCTACAGCATCTTGCAGCCCACTGGTGTGAATGTCTCTGACAAAATAGTCAGACTTCATTTGGGTGGTCTGACATCCTCCAGTGGGCCCTTTGCTCTCTGCCAGCACCGTGGAGTCCAGTTGACATTTTCCATAGAATACAAGAATTGGCAGGTTCACCGCTGGTACCCTGGGCTTGTCAAGAATAACAGCAGGTTCACAGTGAGCACATATGACATATCTGAAAGGATCAGTAGAAGGCATGGAGAACAATATGCTGCCTGTATCATCGTTCATCATGGCCGCTTTGGTGCTGGGTCAGCGATGGTCTGTGGAGGCATATCCATGAAGGGACATACAAACCTAGGCAACAGCACCCTGACTATGATTAGGCTGAAATCCTCTGACCCACTGTCAGACCCTACGCTGGTGCAGTGGTGCCTGTGGTCCTCCTAGTTCATGATAATGCCCAGCCTCATGTGGTGAGAGTATGTAGACAGTTTTTGGAGGATGAAGGACTTGATACCTTTCACTAGGCCCACCCTCGCCTGACCTAAATCCAATACAGGGGTGGCCAACTCCAGGCCTCGAAAGCCGCTGTCCTGCAGGTTTCAGATATCACCCTGGGTCAACACACCTGAATCAAATGATTAGTTCATTACCAGGCCTCTGGAGAACTTCAAGACATGTTGAGGAGGTAATGTAACCATTATATCAGCTGTGATGGATCAAGGACACATGTAAAACCTGCAGGACACCAGCTCTCGAGGCCTGGAGTTGGCCACCCCTGATCCAATAGAACCCCTCTGGGCCATTGTGTTTTGGTCCATCCGATGCCAGCAGGTTAAAACTCAGATTGTCCAGGAGCTCAGTGATGCCCTGTTCCAGTTCTGGGAGGAGGAGGACCCCATCCATCATCTCAAGCCATGTAAACAAACAAACTACTGAGTATTTTCAGGGTCTTTGAATTCAGCCCTCTGTAGGTTGATAATTTTCACTTCTATCAAACGATATGGTGTCCTTTCATTCTTAACACATAACCCAGTCCATATCAGTGTTTTGTGTTCATTGAATTTTTTTATTCAGTGTATTTCACCTTACCAAACAAAAGCAAGTGCAACAGATTTGTATAACAAAACAAATTTCCGGTGTATGTTTATGACTTCACCAGGTAACAGGACGTGAACCCTTTTCTCTTTTTCGCTCTTCTCCAAAATTTTCTTTGTAACTGCGTTCATCCTCCGCTCATACCGAGGCTGCTGGGTTGTAGCTGGCTCTAAGCTCTGGATAGTTTCATCCAGTTTTCCTTTGTTACCTCCTTTAAAATGTCCGTGTTCAGTTAGATGACGGTCAAGTGTCTGATTAGGTTTGTTGTCACATATGTTTTCGTGGCTCTCTGTCCCTATGATGTACTTTAGCAAACTTTGTGTCTTGACTCACATTTGCATGACTAACACGTATAAAATTATCTTGTATTGATTTATTGTAACAGTTCACCATGCTACTTTGACAGGTGCGTATTCAGTCCACCTAAAATGGAGTGAACCAGGACAGCCCAATGGTCTCATTTCCCATTATAGGCTGGTTTACAGGAAGCACCAAAAGGACCCTACGCTCAACTCAACTATTGTTACTGCTCTCACTGTAGAGGTAATCACACACACACACACACACACACACGTGCATGTCACATGTCATTCATACAATAAATGTAAAGAAATTTGGACTGTACCTGTGGTGCTTGTGCCATCTGTTTGCCAGTGAGGGGCCTGAATAGACATAAACACACGCTGCCCATGGTCTGCTATTCCCAAGATCACTTCCATAATTCTGTATCATGCTGGATGATCTAACATATCAGAAATACCAGTATGAGCATGTTTCCTGATACCAAACACACAAACACACACACATATACAAACACCTTCATTCCCATATATATGTATATTATACATTAACAGCTGCCATCTACTCTCAATGTGAACTGGCAGCTCAGAACTTGCTGGCATCCCCTATCCACCATACATCTATACGTGTGTGTGTGTGTGTGTGTGTGTGTGTGTGTGTGTGTGTGTGTGTGTGTGTGTGTGTGTGTGTGTGTGTGTGTGTGTGTGTCTGTCTGTCTGTCTGTCTGTCTGTCTGTCTGTCTGTCTATAATATAATAATCTGTTTGTGAAAAATTTCAGTTAGTTATCCATTTAAAAATCAAAATTAATTCAAGAGCAACCTGGTTTTAGATAGCTGGGTTGCTTACCACACATAGGAGTGAGTTGTGGTTTAATTCCCAGTTGCCCAGACCTGCATCTTCCTGTTTTTATGCTCTTTCCAGTCTATAGACACAAATACCACAAAATAATCTTTAAGAAGAAGCTAAAATATAAACAACTTGAAAACATTTTAACATAAAATTTTGTATAAAAGGAAGGAAGGAGAAACAGACTGAAAGAATATGGTCAACATTAAAGCAACAAGAGATCAAAGAGGTAGATACAGTAGCTGTTAAAGAAGTTAAGAATGAAAAGAGCTAGAATGAGTGAGATGAAAAAGAGAAGGGGAAGGGATAAAAAGACAAGTAAATGAACAAGCAGGGAACGAGACAGAGTGATAGATAGGAAGGTAAGGAGGAGAGCAAAAGAGAGACAAGGTAGAAGTATAGATCTATATTCTGTCCATATGTGTGGCCTCTTCTCCCTCTGTGACCTTTGGCTTGTCACTCATAATTAATACAAGATGTAAATGGAGACCTTTCACCTTCTCATTGATATGGAACACTCTGTGTTTGTGTGTGCCTGTGTGAGATTGTGTGTGTGTGTGCAGGAGGCTCATTGACATGGCATAGACTTATTTTGGTGGCGGTCATTTGTCACGCAGTTGTCTTCACCACATGCACTGCGTTGTTTAGGAATACACAAAGAGTGTGAAAATTAGAAAGCCTTTAGCTGATTCAGGAAGAGCAGACTTTATCTGAAGGATTACAATTTGTGTTTTGACTTTGTTCGCTTTAGCATCATTAATCAAGGATTCAATGGCAAAAAAAATGCCTAAGTCAGGGGTGTCCTGCGGGACAGAACCAGCCTGTTAGAGTCCACTGGATGGCTTTGCAAACTTTGTTTCTGTCTGAAATGTTAATTTTATCCAACCCAGATGTCTGAATCTTTATTCGTTTTAGAGCCTTCTGACTGACAAAATCATTCCCTGACATGGTCGGGTCAAAGATCTGTGTTGAGGTGTGTCTTCAATTTGCAACAATTTGTGTAGTGTTTTTGTATTATGTAACAATGGTTTCATCTTTGCGAACAGCTGCAGCATCTATTTGTACTTCTAACATTAAAAGAAATGTAGGTTCCTCTGACTTTATTTTACTATTTAATTTTCACCCCTCAGCTGTAAAAGACTGTTGGGTATTGGAATCTTACTGACCTTGCTCTCAAGGTCAAAGGTCAAGTTTTTTGAAAGTCTTGTGAATGCATTATCTCGAGAAGAAAATCACGTAGCTGGATCTTCTAGAAGGCTGAGTGGTAGCACTGGCAATATTTTTTTTCATTGAAATTTAATTTAGATTAAATCGGGTTGATCTAAAATAAGTTTGACAGCCCTGCTAGATTAATTGTAAAATATGGGTCATAACATTAATGTGAAGCACATGAACAGCTTATATTTTGTTTTCATATTAAACAGTCACAAACCAGTCTAGCACTTCTCCCTGTAATATTTTGTTTCAACCCTTATTTAAGTTTTTTCCTCTAAAAAGGGATTCAGTCTTTCACACTCTTCATCCACTTCAATTTCTTTTGTGCATGTAGTAATTGTGCATATGTGCGTGTGTGTGTGTATCCATTTGGTATGTGTCTATTTGTGTGTGTATTGATCTCAGGCTGGGCTGGGAACCCTGCTCTGTGCCAGCTTGGCTGATTAATGGGGTCGTCATGGCAATCGGACGGAATGAGGGTACGAAGCGCAGGCGGCCTGCCTCGCTAGACACCTACACACCGCTTGGCACACACACTGTCTCGCGCGCACACAGAAATTCACTCTCCATGCTTTACACCTTTCTGACAAACATGCTTGTCACTCATTCTACCCTGTCAGGTTGTTTTTATTGCACGGTGCTTCATGTTTTGGTTTTGGTCGGGTTTTTTTGTTCTCCTTCTTTTCTCTCAAGTTTCTCCTTCTCTGTGTTCATGTGCTGTTGCTACTGCTTCATTTTTTGACAATATCACTTGAGATTCTGGCCACCGGTAATCATTTTGCCCTCAATAGCTCTGGACAAATGCTTTATCGAGTAGATAAAACTCTATTTTCGCTCGTGTTCAAGCTTTCCACCTCAACCTCCCCACAGCTTACTTCTTTTTCTTCTTCTGATCACATCTGTCACTATTTTAATCTCTTTTGCTTTTTTCTGTCTGTTCCTGTGCGTTTTCTTCTTTAAAACTTCCAGTCTCTTCTGTGGCTGATTTTCTTGTTTCTCTTTAGTGTCTCAACATCGTCGTTCACCTTACTCTTATGTCTTCATTTCCCCAGCTCGTCTCTCCACTCTGCCTTCGTCTCTTTCCAGTTTTACTACCTCTTTTATGCCTTTCACCCTTTAACCCTTCTGTATTGCACTCTTTCTTTAGCTACTTCCCATACTCCCTTTGCCCCTCCTTTTCCTGTTTTTCCTGTATTTCTCTCGTGTTTCCCTGCCTACCAACTCCCTCTTTCTCCTACTTTACTCTGCTGTCCTTTCCTCCCTCCCTTGGCTATTCCAGATGTTACACTGTGGCCCTTGGGATCGCTGGTGAAGAGAGACCACAGGCATATGTGTATTCAAATGTGTGTGTGCGCATTACTTTGTGTGCATACATATGTTTGAATATGGTTGTGTGTGCTTGTGCGCACGCACAACATATCTGTTTGTGTGTGTATAATGCAACAGTGTATGTGAGTGTGTGCGCGTGTGTGCTGTATTAATACATCCCATTGATCAGAGCAGGACCCCTGACAGTCATCATCCCTGAGAACCATCTGGCCGACGCCTGACGCTCCCTCACCCAAACAGAAGCTGACACCCTATTAATCTGCTACCGCCATGCATACATACGTGTGCGTGCGTGTTTCTGTGTGTGTGAATGAATGAATCTGTGACAGTATGTGGAAGAGACTGTGTAAAAGGTTATGTGTTGCGTACACGTGAACATTTTTTCCATGTCTGTGTTTCTGCGTACATGCTTGTGCGTGTCTGTGCTCCACAACTCCACACCGTGCACACACATACGGAGGTATACACGCACCACTCTGCCATCCGCCAACAACAGCCGGCGCTGAAGGGAGCTGAAGGGTGCTTGGAAATTAAGGTTATTACACAAATTGAGCCATATGGTCTAAATATTTCAGAGCTGAAATTTACTAGGCAATAAAAATGGCCCCTACCTCGGTAATGGTGTAAATTACAGCTTAACCACCAGCGCTAATGATGTCCTTCTGTACGCCCCGTAACCAACCGTACATGAAGGACACATTGTTTAAAAAATACCCCAGGAAAAGCGAGGGAGAGAGAGGAAAAGGGAAGAAGGGATGGGGATAGATGGGGAAGGATGAAGTGAAGGGGGGTAAGGAGGAAGTAAAGGAACTGAAGGAAGACAAGACTGAGGGAAAGAGAAATAAAGAGAGGAGTGTAAGAAAGTAAGAAAGTGATTAATATAGAGAGTGGAGAAACAGAGAGAGAGAGAGAGAGCTAGCAGCATGTTTACAATCTGTTAGTTTACCATTAAGAACCCGTCAGAGAGTGTGGGACAGCGAGGGCCAGCCGGCGAACTGTGTCTTAAAGCCGATATGAGGTTTCACAGGGTCTGTGTGTGTGTGTGTGTGTGTGTGTGTGTGTGTGTGTGTGTGTGTGTGTGTGTGTGTGTGTGTGTGTGTGTGTGTGTGTGTGTGTGTGTGTGTGTGTGGGTGGGTGTGTTTGTGTGTGTGTGTTAGGTATGCCATCAGCATGTGTGTATTTAGGCAAGTGTAGTCAAAAGATGTAGAAGGATGGACGTTATCAGAACATGCGGTGTGTTTGTCTCCAAACATGTTGAATATTACATTACAGGTCAAAAAAGAAACAACCCTAAACTCCTGATGTGAGTATGTTCTATGAATTCAATCATTTAGAAATATTTAAGCATTTCAGTGCGTTGGCACTGAGTTTGAGATGAACATATCAGTTTGCAAAGTTCTTAGGTCAGTGGTTCCCAGCATAATCTAAAAGGTCTCCCCTTGATCAACATGACCACCCGTTTGTCCAGTACTTGGAGAGTACTCTAGTTATTTCATTGATTATGTTTAATGAACATTTTCAACTGTATATTTGTTATTTTTAGCTTATAATTTCAACTGTCAATCCGTACATTTAACAATTTCCTGTACTTATTGGCTACTTTCAACTAAAAAATGACTTACTTTTTAAAAATGTTAGCTACCTGTTTATCTAGTATGTTTAGCTAACAGTTTCTTTTTGTTTATCTCATTAAACTAACAATGCCTGCTTTTGGCAAGATATTTTAGCAGTTTTTTCACTTTTGGACTTTTATTTATATATTTGAATCATATTCATTAATTTTCTCTGCCTATTACAAATAGGCTTTCTTTTAGTTAACTGTTAACGTTTCTGCTCCAATATGTTCAGGTCAACTCAGCTCCTCAGGTGAAATGAAAATGTTTTTGGGCTAAAGCTCCACAGGATCCCTGGACTATCTTGCCCCCATAAGGATTTCTGCGTTGTGCTTTTGCCAGCTAATATCTAAAGCAAACATGTGAATGCAATAGGTTTAGCGTCACCAAATGGAGGCTTACTTCCTGATTGTCATGTAGAAGATATAATCAGAAGCACAGGATTCACCTCTGCTTACATTTTATAAATATAGAGGAAGTTTAGAGATTACTAAATCAGCTTAACATAAAGACCAAGCAGAATATTCAAGCTGATTTGGCTCCTAGTAACAAAATTAGCCTACCAACAGTTGTAACACTCACAAATTAAACCTTTCTACTTCCTTTGTATATTTATTTATAAATGCAAGTTAAAAAAAAAAACATTCTCTCTCACAAAGTGGCTTTGAGACGGTAGTGACTTTTAGGTCTCCAGTGTGACCTTAAATTTGCAACAAGAGAAGCAAATAAACTCTTTAAGATTCGTTCTCAGTCCATGTACCAGAGAAACAAAAACAAAAAAAACACAGTTACGTGAAAGGCTAGCAGTACCTTACGTGCCTGACCTCTTATGATATGTGGCTGTTCTTTAATGTGTATGTGTTACACGTTTTCTAAAGTAACTGTCCAGTTAAGTTTTTCAGCCACAGTCATGAAAAGGAAAGATTCTCCATCTTACTGCAGTTTTATCCTTGAAAGGGTATACTTTTATTCAATTAATGTAGAAGACATACAGATGTTCATACGTGATGGTAAATCTAAAAACAAATAAGTTACATATAAACGGGCAAAAAGCTTTACTTGTTGCATTTAACCCTCTTTTAACTTGCTGCTCAGCAATCCTTTTTGCATCACTTTAACCATAAACCAGCAAAAGAATGTGGCTGAATAGGGATAACAAGGCTTTGCCCTTGCGCTCAGTGACACCCTTTAACAAATGAGGAAGAGAAAAGAGAGGAGGGAAGAGAGAAATGCAGAGCTGAGTGTGCAGAGAGTGAGGAGAGAGGCATGAGGAGGTTAAGAGAGGAGGAGGAGACAGGTGAAGTGAGGAACAAAGGATTAGAGGAGAGAATAAGGAGACTCATATGCAGAGTTTGTTAGGCCCTCGGCCTATCAGACCTCTTAGTTAGAGGTCTCCATCTCTGATTGGAGGGCTCTCAGCATTCTGGATAAACAGCCAAATAATCAGGCTGCAACACTCCCTCCTCTCCTTTCTGCAATCTTTGTTTCTACTCGTGGGTTGTTTTTTTGTTTTTTTTGCAGCTCCTCCCTCTATCATTCCATACTGCCCATTCCTTCATCACTGCATGTCCATCTGGAGTTTCCCTGCTTCTGTGTAAAATTACAGTTTTTATCTTATGCTCATCCACAATGCTTGCCCCTTCATTCCCTCTTCTTCTAGCTTCCTCAAGTGATTTTTTTTTCAAGTGAGTTTACGTTCTTACTTCCCTATCTCTTCCTGCTCCGTCGCTCCTACACACACACCCTCTTTCGCTGGGTAATGATAGGTTGGTGTTATTGTGTGTCTGTCTGTGAAGAGGCCACACCACCCAGTGTAGTACTCTCCACTTTGAGTCGGTGTTTAGTACTGCAACCACAATATGATGGTCATCACTTTAAAGGAATGCTGAGAGGGTGCGAATGCATGAGAAAAAGAGAAAAGGACTTGCTATATTTGTGATTATTGAGTCCATTCAAATCTGGAGCATGTGGGAGTGTGACAAGTAACTGAATATTTGTGTTTGCTTTGGAAGTGGGGACCATTTAGTTTTGAGGAGTCCTTCCTACCTCTCTGATGCTGTCTCACACCATG
Source organism: Copadichromis virginalis (assembly GCF_057382275.1). Lineage (NCBI taxonomy): Eukaryota > Metazoa > Chordata > Actinopteri > Cichliformes > Cichlidae > Copadichromis > Copadichromis virginalis. The sequence continues at coordinate 15,196,784 of NC_140618.1, forward strand.
GGCATATATATATTTGACACTTAGCATAATGTCTATCGATTGGTAGGGAAAAGATGGCGGGGTTGCCAAAAAGCCTGTAGGATTTTTGTGATTCTGGTCAGTCTGCTGTCTCCATCAAGTGGATTTTTAAAGCGCTCCCATTCACCTCGCAACAAACAATCATTTCATTACTTTTGATGTCTTTTGTAAAGTTGCGATAAAGAAATATTATTTCCTGAAACATCCTCTAATTTAATTATTATTATGTTTGCCAACAAGCAACAATCCCCTCATTTAAAATTGTGTGTATAAAAAAAATATTTTTTACTTTTTTCCCATTTTTTTTTAACTAGCTTTAAAACATAAAACAAGAGACATTTTTCTATTGCCTTGTTTTATGGAATAAAGCTTATCTGAAAATATATCATTAACATGTTCTCTTATTTTAATTTCACAAGAAATCTGTGGATTTTTAGCATGCTGACCATTACTCATTATAATTTGTCCACTGGTCTTTGGCTGCATAACACACACAAATATAAACACGCGCACACACAAGAATATATATACACACTAAATATGCTGTTCCCGGGGTCCAGAGATGCCAGAGCCAATCATGAATGTCTGTGTGAAGTGGGCATGCCTGTTCCAGACCCCTGCAGTCCCTCTCTACATCTGTGCTGGCCACAGACATAACACATGCCTAATGGCCACTCCGTGTGTCTGTGTGGTGTGTTTGTGTATGTGTGTGTTTGTGTACGTGTCGCACAAAGGTCTCTATGTGTCAGGGTTTGTCTAACGCACCCTGACTAGCAGGGACACCCATGCAGGGCATTTTGCAAACAGACACAGGGCAATTGTTCCAGCAGCATTGAATTAGGCATGCACGCATAAATATGCACACACACACACACACACACACACACACACACACACACAAACTTGGCTTGAGAGCTTGGCATGGGGTGCAAGAGATCAGTGTGTGGTGTACTGGCTCACCTCAGAAACCTCTGAAAACAATTACTGCTCTCACAGGGCTGGTCAGGGCACAGCTTGTACTAATAGGCTGGACAATTGAATTGAATTGAATGGAACTGAACTGGATGAGATGAAGTGATTTGAGCTGAATTAAGATCATTTAAGTCAAATCTGATGTTAACATGTTTTATCACATACATGAAAGAAGTAAGACACACAATAAAAAAGCTGAAACAGCGTGGTGCTTTATTATCTCTGCAGGAATTAATATGACCGAGCAGAGAAGCCAGAGAAGGCCTGTAGAGACAAACGTCCTAAAGGCAGACCAGTTGGACCCCATTCATCTGTCACTAGGCATTGTTCTTTGATGTATTTTCTTGGGCGCTCATCTTACGTTTACCTATTCTTTTATCATGCGTGGGTTCGATACAAGGAGTGAAATGAAGTGTTTGTGTATGTGCATGCATGTGTGTAGCCATATGCTAATGCTGGTCTGTCTCTGTCTCTCTGCGGGGCCTAGAACTGTGGCCTTTGTGAGATAATCAGCATAATTCTTTTGACAAATACACATGGTTATTCTTAATTAGTATCACACACTGTCCCCCTGGCTGCGGAATGCCTCTCTACCTGAATATCACGCATATCCACAGATGTGCAGTCTCACACACACACACACACACACACGTGCGTGAACAGTTCTCGGGACACATTGGTACATACAAAACAAGACGCTCCACATGTGGCCTTACTTGAGTAAATAAAAACAGATACCAGTACATGTGCACACACATGCAGGCTGGCACTTTAATTTAGGCACTCAGTCCACAGGGCCTCTTCTTTAGCTCACACACACACACAGGAGAAGTCAGAAGAAAGATACAGAAGATTGAATAGATTGCTTCTTTGCAGTCAATGTTAAGTTGTGTTGAACCATCTAAGATCCAAGAGCTCTTTAATGTATAAATTAACAAGACCTCTTCCTTTCTTTTCTCTTCTTTCCTGATCATTGTCTCCATTTCTGTACTTCTGTCTTGTTTACGCTGCCTCCCTGTCTCTCTTTCTTTCTCTTGACCTCCCTTTCCCCCTCTCTGTTCTTTTGCATTTTGTATGATTAATTGGTGACTTTGATCATCCGCACACATATGCACCAGCCCATGCAGAGTGAATTTAGCTTGACAAGAACCTTTTCCTTTCATATCTTAGATTGCAGCTTCCCCCGTGGTCCTTGATAGGTTGGCTGTGGGTTTGGGTGGTTTTTGTTGGCAGTTTTACTTCTACAGTATGTAGAAGTATGAGTGTAATACTTCAGTGTTTCACAAAGTGGAATACTTTATATTTTGTGAAGCACTTGATACATGCAGATTACTTACCATTTGGAAGCTGGCCCCAACATTGAAATGAGGTTATAAATACCTATTGCTGAATTGGAAGAAGCAGGTTGGGAACTACAGTCCCAGCTGTATGGTTTTCAGTATTTTCATATATGTGCTCCCACTGATTTATCTAGTGGATTAAATTAAATTTACCTGGTAACTTTCAGTTCATGTCATGATTTATTTTGTAGTTTTTCATGTATGCCATTACCTACGCATTGTCAGATACCTTAAAAGTATTTGCTCGGTGTGGCTGTGTTTGTCTTTGTGTGGCTTTGCACGCTGTGTGTGTATGTGAAAGTGCATGTATGAGAGAGGAATAGTTATTGAGGGAGCTGTTAATGTAATGTAATAGTTGTGTGTTTCAGTGCTACACTGTTTGATTACAGCCTGTCTGCGTGCCTGTGTGTGTGAATTTCACAGTGCTTGATTTTTGAGTGTGTGCGTGTGATGTAGCGAGCAGGCCGTTAATGTGGTGTGTTTCAGTGATAAAGTGTTTGAATGTATTGCCATCTAGAGGCATGTAGCAGAGTCTCCACGCTCCTATAAAATCTGCCAGCGCCAGATGCTGCTATTGACAATGTGCATATGTTAACCGCTTTATAGGCCACATGCCTCACATATTTCACTGGCTTTTAAGGTAGAGAGATCTCTCATTCCTGCTCACTTAATCTGTCTCTCCCTTTTGCCACATCTATCTTTTTTTTCTCACCCGCTTTAGCTTTCTCCCCTCTTTTTCCACTTCACTCAATCTCTCCATGTCTTACTCTTTCTCTCACCCCCCTTCCTCTGTCTCACCTTCTTTTATTTGCTTCATCAGTTATTAACTTACTCACCTCTTACTTTTTCTCTTTTAACTCTCTGCCCTACATTACTCTACTGACACATACTTTTTTTTTAAATTCCACTGTCTTTTTTTCCTTTGTCTCCATTTCTCTCTCCCACCACCCGTTTCTCTTTCTATCTCTTCCCATCCTTTCCCCACCCTTTCTCGCTCTGTCCCTCCCTCCCTCTGTCTACTGAGAAGTGCTGTGATTTGCAGGAGGATTTAGCTTGTGTCTAGGTGTCTAGGGGCTTATTAATCCTATTTTGCTGTGGATGAAAAATATGTTGGCTTCCAGACATGAAAACAGTGAATACATGCATTCTGGTTCATCCTTGGTGCCAAGCTACGGTGATTTGTCTGGGTTTTCATTTGACTCAGTTTGAATCTGAGTCTTTTTGATCCCTTTGACGCTGCATTGAAGTGGGTTACCAGTTAATCTCTTTACATATGCTCGGTTATGTGAAAGCATACAGTCCTGAACAGACAATTTTAACTGCAGACTCAACTCTTGAAAGAAGTGTAATCTCCTGTGTTGTATATCCACACAAATATGTTCACACACACACTGAAAAACATCACTCTCATACCTGCTTCAAAGCGCACAGTCATAAACAAACACAAAATCAAATAGGCAATGCTACATCCTGGAGCCTGGTGCTCCCAGACTACCATGTCATCGCACGCTAGGGCCTTTTGAAACAACAGTGTGTCTCTTATCAATTAGTAAATGGTGTTCCCTCTGTATCACACACACGCATACACACTGCCCCTGTGTCTGCCAGGGTGTTGGGCTAGGTCCCACTGCCTAAAGCTACTGGCAGACATCCTGTGCCTGTGTCTGTTTGTGTATGTGATATGAAAGGGTGCATGTGTGACATAAACACACAATCTGGAAGCTTTGAATTCACCCATAAGGGACAGCTGTCTGCCTGCCAGTCTCTCTCTCAGTCTCTGCCACTTTTCTGGTGTCTGCTTACCACTGCAGAGGATGTATGTTGAAATGTTGATATGGCAAATCCCAAGTTATGTCATCTTAGCTTGCCATTGTTTCAATGCTCCTTTTCATTCCATGTTTTAATGAGTAATGCTCTGGTTTTTATTCATGCAGGATTTGTTTGTGTAACTAATTTTGTCTCTCCCGTCTCTTGCTTTGGCTCTCTACCCGCTTTCATGTTAGCCTTTATGTATCTGCCATTTTTTTCCTTCTTAACGCCTGACCAATTATTCTGTTGTCTTCACCCAACCATGTCTTGACCCCACTATTCTTCTTCCCTGTTATCTCTTTCTCCAACCTTTTCTCTCATGATGTTACCTTTTTATCTCCTATCTTTTTATATCACACACTGCTCTTTTTGTCTCTCTCAGGATTCACAGCTAGAGGCAATAGTCTATGGTCTTGAACCATACAGTCAGTACAGTCTACGAATAGAAGCTTTGAATCGGGCAGGTAGGTTGAATTTGTTGAGAAACTAATTTAAAAGATGATTTAGACCAGCTACTGAACACCCCCAATGAATCTGTCCTGTAACTTTTCAGGCAGCGTGTCCAGTCCGTGGGTGGACATTAGGACCCTGGAGGCTTCTCCAGCCGGCGTGCCTAACTTCACAGTGAAGCAGAGAGAGCAGGGCAGGGCGTTACTGCTCAGCTGGGATCCACCACAGTCTCCAAATGGAGTCATCACGGTACATCGATACACATAAGAAAATCACTGAGCATATACCAAATAGTGCAGTCCACCTAAGATAAGATGCAATAGTAACAAGGTAGTTACGGCAATATAGCATACATAGACCCACATGTGAAAGTCCACAAGACCCCCAGAAACATGAAGCACAATATCTCAGTGTAGTTTATATGTGCACAACTTCACATATTTTTTTGGTGTATGCTACATGTGCAACCTGCAACTAAAGTCAGTGCTGTTCGCATGTCCTACTTAAACCCATATGTTTCATATTTGTCTTGAAATTTCTCTTCTTTCTCTTGTCTCCTTTTGCAGATGTATAACTTGTACAGTGAGGGGAACCTAGAGTTCAGTGGTTTGTCACGTAGTTTCCTTTTTCGGCGTTTGGAGCCATGGACCGTTTATACGCTGACTCTTGAAGCTTGTACCTCAGCAGGCTGCACACGCACCCCTCCTCAGCGCATTGCCACAGCAGCAGCACCACCTGCTTCCCAGTCTCCCCCTAGGCCTCTCTTTGTTGGCTCAGACCAGGTGTCACTTACCTGGGGCCCTCCTTCTCAACCCAACGGGCCAATTAAAGAATATTTCTTACTTGGGAGGCGTTTGGAAGAAGAAGGGAGTTGGAGAAGTAAAGAAGAGGATATTGAAAGGGGGAAAGTAGGTGAAACTCTTAAAATGTCTAAATTTAGAGTCAATCTGACCAGTTGTAGGAGGGCTTGGTAGAATATACTAGAGCTCCCAGTTTATAAAATATTGTTTTATGTCCTGTTTTTTTATTGATATATATATTTAAAAAATATCACAGTTTACGAGGTTAACAATTAAAATTGCATTAATATTGTGCTGCCAACAGATCCTCTTCAGAGAAGCGTCCCCACGACAGGCTGAAACCTACTCCTATACAGTATATGGTTTGCGTCCATGGACACAGTATGAGTTCAGTGTCTGTACTTATAACCCAGCTGGGCACACTTGCAGCCCTTGGGTAACAGTAATGACCAGACAAGCCCCCCCTCGTGGCTTAGCCCCCCCAACAGTGAGTCATCTCCAGGGCCGGCCCAGTGAGGTAGTGGTGTCCTGGACTCCTCCTTTGGAGCCTAATGGAGTACTTCAGTCTTACAGGATTAAGAGAAACAACATCAGTTTCTCTTTCAGTTTTGACCCCACTGTTCTCAGCTACACAGATGACGACCTCCTGCCTTTTTCAGCATACAGGTATTGCTTTTTTTGTTTGTTTTTTGTAGCCATACTATTTTGTAGTTTCTGGTTAACAACTTTATAAATGTGAAGACCAAACTTCATTTTATTTTGCTTTTGTACACAGCTACTCAGTCATAGCCTGCACGTCTGAGGGATGTATCACCAGTCCTCATACAAACATCACAACTCTAGAGGCTCCTCCTGCCATAGTGGAAGCTCCCAGAGTGGACAAAATCACATTCAATAGTATGCATGTTTCCTGGAGTAAACCACTGACACAGAATGGAGAGGTGACTCAATATGTGCTGAAACTTAACAACGAACAGGTTTATCGTGGAAGAGACCTAAATACAGTGTTATCAGGCCTGCAGCCACATACATCATATACACTGGTTCTGCTGGCTTGTACTAGTGGTGGATGTACTGCCAGTCTCACAATGTCCACTTCAACAGAGGAAGCTCCTCCCACTGGCCTGTCTGCCCCGACACTTAAGGTTGTGTGTTTATCTTTGACTTGTATTTAAAACCTTTATTGCCAGCGTTTATTTTCTGCTAGCGTTGGTTATTTTCTATTTTATAAATTGAATTATTTACCAAATATTAAACACAACTGGGGAATCTGCTTGATGTGCTTTTATGTTTCATTTGAAGGTTACTGGCCCAGAGTCAGTGGAGATTAGCTGGAGACCACCAGAGCACCCTAATGGCATCATCACAGGGTACGAACTCCGCCGAGATGGAGAAGTTATCTATGTTGGCACGGAGACGCATTACCACGACTTCATACTTTTGCCAAGCGTGGAATACAATTATGTTGTCAGGGCCAACAACAGCAGAGGCGCTGTGAGCAGCACAGTAGCCACTGCAAAGACGCATCCATCAGCTCCGTCTGGTGTGGGTCTCCCAACATTAACACCTGTAGGACCAAACCAGGCAAGTCGTCGTTTATTTAGTCATTGTGAGTGAAGCTGAATCAAGATCTTGTTAATGAAAGTTTTTTATGCTGTTCTTTATCTTACTAGGTGAGAGTAGAGTGGCAACCTCCAGCCCGTCCTAATGGAGACCTAGTGAGTTACACTGTTTATCAAAGAGATCCAGTCCAGCTCAGCATCATCAGCAGTGATTTCACTCCACAAGATAGTGCCTTCTCAGAAAGACACGCTATTCTTCATGGGCTGGCTCCTTACCACAGGTCAGTCAGTCTCCACGACTCTCCAACCTTTAGGCAGTAAAACACATTTATTTATTATTATAACTGTGTGTTTTTAGATCAAGTTTGACAGGTAGCTATATATGCTCAGTGTAGCTTTTGCTGGTGTTATAGTTCTTTGTTCCCCAAACTGGTTGCAGAAATGTTTCGCAACTCAGTTTGACATTTCAATGGACAATGCTAACAGTAAAACTTCAAAAATTTCCAAAACTGAGGGAATCATGTACAAGCGATTAGTCGCTACAAGGAACAGTTTCACTTGGTTTTACTTTAAAAAAATAATAATAATTTAAAATTCTAAGAATCTATTATGTTTATTTAAGTCTCTATATTATTATTTACGTTCACATGGACAATTAAGCGTACAAACCACAAAACAAAAAACGTTACAGTGTAATGTGAAATGGACAGAATCAGTGATGGTGGCTTTTCAAAGCAGGAAATCAAAAAAAAAAAGAAAAGAAAGAAAGTCAACTTTTAACATTTTGACAACAGTGTGGACCTACCATTGTACTATGTATTTCTGATTAAGGGTGCATCTGCAGTTGGCTGGCTATTTCTGTGTACACATAATGTGTGTGAACCCACAGGACTCAAAACATGTGAGCTCATCAGCCTTTTCTATATGATGTCTCCATGTTAATGTTCTGTTTGTCCCCTGTTTCTGTTTTCTATTTGTGGGCAGGTATGAGGTGAGGGTGGAAGCTTGCACAGAACTAGGTTGTTCCTCCAGTGACTGGTCATCTATACTCACGCTGGAGGCTCCCCCTACTGGACAGACAGCACCACTGTTAGACCTCCAACCTGACAAAGATACTAAACTACAGACCAGCTTTCTACTCACCTGGTCCCCTCCAGCTCAGCCAAATGGTAGAATCCTGTATTATGAGGTGCACCGCAGACTGGATAGTCCCACGGCCACCCACAACAGTGATGCAGTAACAGCTGTTTACAGGAATTCCTCTACTACGTGGAAAGATAATGGACTCCACCCATACACTGTATACCAGTACCAGGTATGTTATTTGTTTTGGGTAGAAAAGAAGGTTTGAAAGTGTTGACAGTAGACATTAGTAGCCACTAGAATCACAAACATAAAGTATCTTTTAACATTTTCAAATGATTTTTTTTAAATATAGAGGTTGAAGGCTTGATTCTGCAGAGCATGAGTGCCCTGCTTTTTGTCTTCTGCACAAGTCAGAACACACACACGCACACATAAAGCAAAAAGACCACTCTCATGCATCAACTGGTATGACATCCATATACTCGAACAATCGCAGACACACAAACACACGAGTAATCAGACAGGTGTTAAATGGAGTGGTCCATATTCATGCTGTTGTGCTCGTGCATTGGTACACTAATTGACAGGTTAGCCCTTTGGAAGCAACAATAACATTAGCATTCCTGCCTGTCAGACATATGAGCTGAGGCCAGAGAACCGGTGTAATTGATTGAGTTTGCCTGATTGTAGCACCGTCTTTATTTACGAGGGTCCTAATTTATGACATGAGGAGGGAGGGAGGGAGGAGCTTTGGGAGATGACGAGCGGGCAACAGAGCCATTAATCACTGGGCCCTCTGAGCACCCCACTTCCTGATTACCAGCCAGCCAATCGAATTAACTGTTAGCCTCCTTGGTAACAGAGCTTGTACTGGAAAGACCTTTTAATGGTGACCGCTACACGTCCCCTGAGGATTTTCCTCTGGGGAATTGGGATGCATGAACAATGCGGTGTTGAGTATTGGTGAAGTCATGTGTTTTTTGTTTGGGATTTTTTCTGTCCACGTGAACATAAGTGAGTGTCTCAGAGTGCATAGAAACTGTAAACATTTATAGATATTTCATCTCACCATGCGTTTCTCTGTTTTTCTAAGCACTAAGTGATGTTTTCTTAGTCAGTGTATTGATCTGTCTTTCTGTACACACTGTACCACTTACCTGCTTGGTTGTTTTACTCTCTGTCTGCCTGACTTTATTTAGCTGTTATGTTGTGTCTGTTACCGGGACCTCATCCTTTCTCTCTGTGTTTCAGGCGTACACAAGGACAAGTCAGTTCAGTTTAGCACACCACAGCACAGAGAGAGAAATCATATTAGGCTAATTACACTGGGTCATAAGCTTCTATTGACAGCTTTATGCTTGGTTTTAATTACTGCCCGCTTTCACACAACTTAGCCCCTTCACCTCAACTAGATGCACCCGCCAAGTAGTACCGTCAGCCTATCAGAGCACAAAGTTTGATTCCGCAGTCCAGCCTTCCAATAAAAAGGCTGGAATACTATCTGGAAGTTTCCTGAAGTCGTTTGTTGCCATGGTGGCTCATTTGCTGCCACGGAAACTAACAGGGTATATTTTTATTTTTTGTCTAATAAACCAAATCATGGCCCAATGGACGAGGGGAGGACAAGAGAGGAGAGGAAGCAGTAAAAAGTCTGTAGATGATATAGGGACAAGGAGATTAGTTCTGTCTTTTAGCAGTGGATCAAGTGCAAGGTGATCTGGGCTGACTTTAGCTGTGAACTTTTTCCTCCATTCTGTCTATGTGGCACAAACTTTTTAATCAAACCACAAAAACCATGCATCTCATTGAAGCGTACACTGTGTTGCTACCAGGGTAGGGAAAAGATGGTTGTTGCTGGGTAGAAGTATTTTATTGCTGCAGTTCATAATTTCTTATGGCAGCAGTAGCAAATTTGATTTATACCATCTCAAGCAACAAGTCATGTGACAGTTCCTGCGCAGGATCTAAAAATGCTGCTAAGAAAATCCATTTAGCTGATGCTATTGCTCTTTTTTTCAGCCTGTTTAAGTGTGCTTTCTTTGTTCCAAATCCAAATTTTTATAACAGTATGAGTAAATGTGACTGGCCACAGGTAACACCGTTGCAGGAGAACATGCAATCAAGGCCATAATTAATGTACAGTAGAGAACTAATTACTTCTCAGTTCCCCTCTGTACGCTACTAAAATTTTACAACAGCACATACATTTGTTCATTTACAGTAATAATACTTAGGAACCATTCATATTTACATATATAGATACATACATATATGCTTTAGGATTTGTATATGCAACATTTATCCTATTAAAGTTTTTTTATCTTTCAGTTCTCCAGCAGTTTCTCTTTTTTCATCAGTATCAAAGGATTTGTAACACATAAACACATAAAGTATCAGTATGATGTCAATAACCTAAATAAACATGATCTACTAGTGTGTTTCTATCTTTTTAAAAGATATTTGGACTTTCATTGCATTTTCCTACATATTTAGTGTATTGTTTTCAAATTCGGAGAACATATATCTAAATATGTTTTTTGAAAATGAAGTTTACATATGGCTGCATTTTCTAATGAGTTTGTCGATTCAGAAATATAACCACTGAGCTACACCTTTTGTGTCACTTATAATAACCATGTTTTATCTAAAAACATGCAGTTTAATTGCAAGAGGAGAGCAGCTGCCAATCTGAAAACACTATCAGTAAAGTGTTAATTTCATATGAAAAGTTTTGATATTATTGAGAAATCTGTTAGCAGAGCAGGTGATGAAAGCCCAGAAGTTTGCTCTAACATATATTGTGTGTCGTGGGAAATAACTACAATCTAAACATAATCTTATCTGTAGAACTAAACATATCTGTATCTATATACAAAAGAACACCAAGTTTAAATTTCTCCTGATTCCTCTGTTTGCTACCCTGCATCTTGCCCACCTTTCATCCTATCTTCCTTCCCCCCTGATCCCCAGTCGCTCCATCCTCCATTCTTCCTTCCTCTCTCCATCTTGGTCCATCTGTGCTGTCACTTAGATCAATCAGTCTGATTGATCACGGCCTAATTGACTATTATTGAGGTTAATTCAACTCGTAACACCCCTGCATGCACATGCATGCACGCAGAAATCTTGCAATCATACCCACAAACAAAAAACCCACACGCACAGACACACACTTTCAACACTAAAGCTCAGACCCATCCATCTGCCTTCTGCACTACTTCTGACAGGCTACAGATGACTTACACATGCAAATCTCCACCCTGCCTGACCCTGTGCTGTGTACACCTTCTAATTATACCCAAAACAACCACACAAATAAGATTACTCTATGGTGTGTGTGTGTGTGTGTGTGTGTGTGTGTGTGTGTGTGTGTGTGTGTGTGTGTGTGTGTGTGTGTGTGTGTGTGACTCCTTGATGAAGGTGAAAAGTAATTGTCATGCAGATATGTTAGTGGTGAGTTGCATGGTGAAAAGGTTTTGCTCTGACTGCTGATGGTAGTTTTGATGGATGGTCCAGTGAATTGATGTATAACTTTCTGTTGGTCTGGCGAATACTGGGTAATTATGAAAAGCCGTCTTCATCATGAAGAGTTCATAAAATGCATCTGAAATCCTAATGTTTGGGGTAAATAGTCTGTATCACATGTTCTCATTTGCTTTTATACATCAGTTATTGACTTGTGCTTGCATAATGTGCAAACTGAAAAGTTACCACATAACTGATAAATGTGCGGTCTTATATGACAGGTGTGGGCAGTTAATTCAGCTGGTCATTCAGCCAGTCCATGGGTGAGTGGAAGAACAGGGCCTGCCCCACCTCAGGGTGTAGGACCCCCTATTTTTCTGCACGTTTCAGCAACGTCAGCTGTAGTGGACATCCATGCTCCTGCCCAACCCAATGGGATTATTAGTCTTTACAGAGTGTTCTCGCTGGACCACAACAACCACACTCTGGTAAAGAGTCTTCTACTATATTCAGTAATACACTTAATAATAACTTGTCCTTGTTATGTTAACTTAAACACATTTTACCCCTCTCTGTCCTCTCCCTGTAGCTCTCAGAGGGTACATCGCATCCGCAGACACTCCACGATTTACGTCCCTATACCCAGTACTGGGTAGGAGTGGAGGCCTGTACTTGCTATCAGGTAATAATACTAAATGTAGGTTAGGCATTATACTCAGGGTCTATACAACTATACTCGGTCATTAAAGTTGAATACTATCTGGTAATATGTGGTATCTTTGTTGATAGTCTGTGCAGAGTTTGGATGTTCTCTCTCGGTCTGTGTGGGTTATCTTCAGGTCCTTCAGCTTCAGCTGCAGACCAAAGACATGCTTGGGGTTTAGTTAATAAGGGATTCTAAATTGGGTGTAGGCTTGAGTGTTTGTCTGTCTCATTGTGTTAGCCCTGCAACAGATTGGCGACCTGTCCAGGGTGTACCCTGCCTCTTGCCCTGTGACAGCTGGGATAGGTACAAGTCCCTGTTGCCAATCTGATTTAGATAACTGGAAGAAAATGGATGGGAAATATTTATGATTACCTCACCTATTGGTCAAATTTCAAATGCAGATTCAAATACTTACATCTCTTTTGCTGATTGAAAGTCATTCCCGAGTATTGTAGTTGCAAGTGAGGCCATATTTTTTAACACTTTTAAAATCTCTTCTTTGTGAACCATCATCAGTGCTGTAGCCGTGGTCCGCTGAGTGAGCTCCACACTCTTGCTGCTGCCCCAGCCCACCAGCCTCCTCCTCGCCTTGTCACTGTGACCTCCCGCTCTGTTCAGATGGAATGGGATGAGCCTTTGTCGCCCAATGGACTCATCGAAAGGTAAGAGAAAATCTTGAATTACATTTTGTTCTTGAAAAGTGGCGTGAGGCAACTGAAGTTGTGATGTAGCACTATATAAATAAAAATTAACCAAATGGATTTGGCTTAAATAAACCTGTACGTCCTTACTTATTTGAAAAGTGCACATACAAACTAAAAGAAAGAAACCCTATCATCTTGCTTTCACTTACACTCCTTTACTCTTTGTACCCAGCTGTGAGCTTCACCTCAGATCGCCTTGCCCTCAGCCCTCCCAGCCTATACCCCTACCTTGTATTGAAGGACCAACAGAAATCAGTTTTTTTGGTAAAAAGCAGAGCTACAATGTTACAGGTGAATATAAAGAAATATCATGCACCAGTGCCACTGAAAAGTAACACATACAGTAAGAAAGAATCGTAAAATCAATGTTAGGTGATTTAAAATAATAGTTTTTATTCTGTAAGTCTTGATTATGCTGGGATAACTGTTTTGAAACGTTTTTCTGCTTTATGAGTTTTCTGTGACTAACAAACTGCGCAGGTCTCGAGCCGTACTCCACATATGAGCTCAGAGCTGCCTGCTTTAATAACATGGGCAGCACTGCCTCCAACTGGACTACTGTCCACACTCTCAGTGAAGGTAACACATTTATTACTGCTTAAGCAGTCAGTAATATCTAGTTTTAAGAATGATAAAAACCACATTCAGATTTTCTCTTACCATCATTCTTTCTCCCTTCAGACCCCCAGTATGTATCCCCCTTCTCAGTAGACAGTAACCTGACTGTTATTTGGCTGGACTGGACTGGGTCTTTCTCCCTGAACGGATACCTGAAGGAGTACAGTGTGACTGAGAGCCAGCTGAGGATCTATACTGGCTTCTACAGCTATCTCCATGTTCCACGCATCTCACAGAAAAGTAAGAGCAACATACAGCATACATAACACAACATGTGCACTTAGAGAAAAAAGAACTAAAGCAAGCAGTAAACTATAAATCTTGTAAAAAAAATTTGAATACAGAATGAACAGCTTTTTGATTAGAGTAGGTATGCTGAAAAAGCTTTGAGAACTGAATAAGCTTCAATTTTAAATCTCTTTCTGTTTCAGTTTGGTCCTTTGTATGAATGTTTCTCACCCACTCTGATTTTATTTGAGTTGCATATTGTAATTAGCCCTACAGGGGACAGAGAGCCTGGTTACCATCATCTATACATGCTTATTTTATTGTAACCCAGAGTTGTTTTCTTTTCTGTCTTTCCCTCTCTGTTCCTCTAAGCTCTGTCATTTCAGGTGACTTGTACCACAAACAGTGGCAGTGCCAGCACTCCCACCATCAGATATAGCCCAGCCACAGGCCTTGGTAACGCACGCACGCGCGCGCGCACACACACACACACACACACACACACACACACACACACACACACACACACATTCTTCAATGATTCAGAATCTTGTTGTCTCTCAGATTCTGATGTTGTGAAGAAAATATATATATTAAAAATACAGATAAATCTAGAAAGCTAATTTATTAATAACTTATTCATGTTGTTTTCTTTGTGCAGCTCCTCTTGACCCTGTAGACAGTGGTAAACAGGGTGTGAGCATGTCAGCCACGCCAGTCTACTCTGAACTGTGGTTCATCCTGCTCTTAGCCCTACTGGGTCTATTTTTGCTAGCCATACTGCTGGGCTTAGTGCTACAAAGGTAAATGTGATTCTTGTAAAAGGTTTAGGGCAGCCATAGCACAGAATTTATTCTTCTCTCTTGTGAAATTCAAAGTGCACTAAAATGTACAAGTTAGCATAACTTGTGCAAATAAAACACAGCACGCTTCCTGCAAACAGAATGTATTTTCTGAAACTCCCTTACAGAGCCTTGAGGAAGAATCCATCAGCCAGAGAGCGCCCTCCGCTGGTTATGCTTCAGAAGACAAGAAAAGCTGGGGGAGAGACTTACATGGTGAGAAAAGGACAGGAGATGCAGCACAAAAACATAAAACGCAATTGAGAAAGAAAAAATGACCTAAAGTTTGGAATACGTAAGAGGAAAAAGCAAAGAAGTAAATGAAAGATTTAAAAAAAAAAATAGGTTAAAAGGGTTAAAAACCCAGGAACTATAAATTCAGTTTCTTAACAGGTTATCCAACTTATGGTTATCTGGGTCTGGAGTGTATCCCAGTTGTCACAGGGCAAGAGGCGGGGTCCTCAGCTGAACAGGTTACCAGTGGATCACAGGGCCAGCAGAGAAATAGAACCACAGACTCTCACAGCTAAATTTGAATGACTAACAAACATGCCTGTATACCGGTAAATTTGGTCCACAGTAGGTGATTCATCCATCAACATGCACATTTTGTAAAGAATTACAGACAACAAAGAACAGATAAGCACAATACCGTATAATTGCACTTTTAAAAGTAAAAGTGCTGACCACTCTGAAAATGGTTTTGGGTTTCTTTTTTTTACATACATGCAACTCACGTTTCATTGGTTGTGACTTTAGATCCAAACAACATCTGTTTCATAAAGACGACTAATCATTTTTATCCACTGCTCTGTTATTTTGGTTATTCGTTGTAATTATTTTTTACACCTTAATGTTTTTCCATCATAATACTTTAATTTCTTTCTCCATTCTCTGTCAACCTTTCTTCCTTTAATTTTTGATATTTATCTTCTCTGCTTCCACTTCTTTCTGCACTTCTCTGCGTATACGCTCTGTTTCCCTGCCTCCCTCTGTCTCTCTATGTATCTCCCTCTCAGAGACCCTGTCCTGAGCTGTGCTCTAAGCATCACTCCGGCTCTGTGCTCCTCCCTGATCTTCCCACAGTAAGATTATTTTCTGTTCTTGCTCTCAAAGCCTTAAATGTTTATCTTACTGTCCCCCTGCAGTTTGACACTGTAGCAGACTGTGTTGAGATCAGCAGCGTTATGCTTAAAAGCTACACTGTGTACACTGAGGTATGGGATGCTTGATTTAAAAGGGATGCCTGTTTGCGTATGTCCGCCTTGCTTGTGTAAGCATGCTTTGTGTGTGTGTGTGTGTGTGTGTGTGTGTGTGTGTGTGTGTGTGTGTGTGTGTGTGTGTGTGTGTGCGTGTGCGTGCGTGCATGTTACACACTGTCATATGACAGTGGTTGGCTTGTTGTGGTGTGTGAAGGTCTCTTCGTCTGTCCTCAGTACAATGTTGACTTTCTTACATGTAATGAATACAATGATCATTGAAAAAAAAAATTCAGCAAAGAAGGTAAATCAGCAACTGAATATTGTGTCATAGTGTCTCTTAAGGGTTTTATGGCTCCAGCAAAATTACACCTACGGCAACTATTCAGCCATGGAAACCCACCCATGCCATGAAGCTTATGCCAATTCTTTCTGCTGATGTTAATGCCAGAGGAGGTGGGGAACTTTGCGTACTCTATCACTGAGTTGCTCCAGTTCTTTAACACTTCCACTGCAATAATAGCGCTGACAGCTTCTAATGTCTAAGAGGGAAGACATTTCACAAACTGACTTGTTGCAATGGTGGCATCCTGTTACAGTAAGATGCTGAAATTGAGAAAACTCTTAGAATAACAAATTATCTCAAAAATCTTTATAAAGGCAGATTGCAAGGTTAGGTGCCTGATTTTATACACTTCTGAAAATGGGACTGAAAGCAACCTAATTCAAAAATTAAGAGGTCTGGCACAATATCTTTGGCTATATGGTGTAATACCAACAAACTCCCATGTGTTTATTCCTCCCACAATAAACATATTCAGCTGACTTAATTTCACTCCTTGTTTTTGCTGATGTGGCTCCTAATCAAAAAGAAATCCATACCATTGAATATTAGATCTAGAAGTATTCTCTAAGTATGTGATTTGTATAAAAGGCTTTAAACCCCCAAATCAGCCTCTGAATAAAACTCTACTCCTCAGGGTCTGACAGACACAAAGATAGTGAGCAGCAACTCACAGTTCAGCCCCATCTCTGTCCTACGGGTTCCCAGCCAAGCAGACCTCAGCCAGGCCTACTCCCAGCATTCCTTGCACCGCAGTGTAAGTCAGCTAATTGACAGGAAGTCAATGATGATGGAGGAAGGAAGCTGGGACAACCCACTGGCACATGATTCTGGACTGGTGAGTATGGAGTTATGTTTATTATGAATTTCATTTGTTAACTACAAGTACAGAAGAGAGTAGTGATGAGAATACAAAATTTTATGCTAATTATTCACCAGCCTCCTCTTTTACTATAAAGTCATAAGAATTTACAATATTATGTGTTTAAAGTTTTCATTAGTAGGGCTGAACGATATATCGCATTTGCGATAATATCGCGACATGATCAAGTGCAATTTTCTAACCGCAAAGGCTGCGATTATACTCTGGACATGTCCAAATTCATGGGCTGCATCCTCCTGAGGCCGCATTTGTAGACCGATTACGTCACAGCGACGCGCCGAAGGCTGTCCAAATTACTACCATATCCCAGAATTCATAGCGCGGCCCAGCCAAACTCCAGTTTCCAGCAATGGCGGCCACTACTAAGTTTTAAAATTACTCATACTAATCTTTCTGGGTCACAAAATAAACTTTTAACATATTTTCAGGCGAGAAAGTAGTTGTGTAAACATCAAATATCTGCTCGGTTTATCAAGATATCCCATATTTGCAAAAGTGCTTCGACGTTTTCAGAGGCGTCTGCTACCCACCAGCTCGACAGCTAGCCGGGAGCTCGAGGGTTACTGATGCGGCCGAGAACGGCACAACTCCCGGCACATCATTTTCAGATCACCGCGGAGTTTCGCTGCTCGGGTTAAACGTAATATATAAGTCACTTAGACAACCTAAAAATGTTATTGTTGGGCTTTTTTCAGTGTTTTGTTTGTTCGTGAGTAAATCGGTTTGGCTGAGATTAAAGTTATTAGATTAGATAAAATAAAACTTTATTAATCCCCCGGGTGGGTTCCTCCTTGGTTTTCACACAGCTGACTAAACGTCAAACAGAAAACTTATTAAACAGAAGTATGAGACAGTCGAGAATTTACACCAGTGTCTGGTTATATTTTAGATAGCAAGAAGCAGACGGCCGAGTTTATTAAACTCCACCGAGACAGCGGTGACGCTAATCAGAAGGCTAGACCGTCCAATTTCACGCCTTTAAATTTTAAAGGCGTGTTTGTGTGTGTGTTTATACAATTGCTATTATGTTTGCACTTTATGTGTAATGTTACTGACTGCAGAGATCAGTAAGATGTGTGTATTTTTTATTTATTAGTTTTATTTATTTAATATTATTTTTTAATTTAATGACTGTCTAGTAGTTCACAGATGTCGAAAAACTGAGTGTGGTAAAGCCACTGATTTTTTTTATGTATATTTCTGCAATCTGCACATTGTACTGACTTTCATTTTAATGTTTACACCAGGGTTCCTTGTCAGCACTTTATGCTCAGATGTTTGTAAGCTAAAAATAAACTATTGTGTATGTTCAAATATACTGTTGTGATTGAAGAAGTTAAATAAAAATGTCAGTCATCAATTCATGCATCACCTCATGTCATCGTAACAGAGGTCTGTCTTCCAGGAAAGAACAGTTTAAAATTAATGTAATATAGTATTGGCCATACTATATGATGTATTGCTTGTCTTTGTTTAATAATACAGAAGACAAAGACCTTAAAAAATAATCGCATATCGCATCGCAATCGCAATATTGGGGCAAAAAATCGCAATTAGATTATTTTCCATAATCGTTCAGCCCTATTCATTAGTATCATTGCCTAGAAAATATATGATAAGACTTTAATAAAGTTGCTTTGGGATTGTGGGTTTGACTTGCTCAATTCCTAGATGGATGCAGAATCAGTGAAATTGTACCAGAAAACAGAAATATGGACAGCTGAAAATTGCTTACTTTATTGTTTCTCTGATTGTTTTCCCCTCTTCTTTGATTCAGACCTAAATTTTGCGATCTTGTGTGTTGTTGTTTTTTCCAGTATGTGGAGGAAGATGAGCTTGTGGATGCCATCAAGGCCTTAAGTTCTGTGAAAAAGGAGCACACCATGTTCACTGACACTCATCTTTAAGACCTGTCAGGTTTCACAGTTGCCATTCAGACCTAGTTGTAAAACAAACTAGTAAAACACTGTTACATGCTATTTGCACAGGCGGTGCTAAATACGGTCTACTCAATTTAAGCTATAAGTTAAACAACACGTGTTATGAGGTATTAATTAAAGCATCATCATAAACTTTCTGTCACTTCATTAGGTATACCTTTTCAACTTCTCATTAACTCACTAAATATTTAATCAGGCAATCATATGGCAGCAGTCAATGCATTTAGACACGTAGACACAGACAAGATGAGCTGCTGAAGTTCAAACTGGCATCAGAATGTGGAAGAAAGGGGATTTAGGTGAGAATGAATGGTTGTTTGTTGTGGTAAAAAATTGTCTGCTGCACAGACAAATCTGCAACAACATTGTGTTTTGCTATCATGTCAATATGGACCAAAATCTCTTAGGAATGATTCCAGCACCTTGTTGAATCTATGCCATGAAGAGTTAATGTAGTTCTAAAAGCAAAAGAGGGTTCCACTCATTACTCGTAAGGTGTACCTAATGAAGCAGCCAGTGAGTGGATATAAGTAATATATATTAATATTTTGACAAATTTCAGGTTCAGAGTTGTACAGATAACCAAACATAATGTGGGAAAGAGAATATAATACAAGTATAATAAGTGTAATTTTAGCCCACTTTGTGTATGACTTGAATACAGTTCACATGTGGACACAGTCAGCAGTGACATAAAATCGGTCATTATTCCGAGTCTGTTCGTGATTGTTATCCAGTATGTAGTATCGGACCGTACTTATATTACGGTCCAGAAGAGTCCTTAAAGGACTGTTCTGATTGTATTATGATACACTGTTTGCCAACTGTTAGAGGTTTAGTCGTTTTTGAAAAGTGCAGATTTACTTTAGCTTTTACCACCTGAGACCACCATAGAAATGAATGTTAATTAATCTGAGTCTATTCTTCGTCAACCAGTAATTATGCCTAGTAAGCTTTCCCAGTATAGGAGCTGTAGTTGTAATGAGAAACATGGGCTTGATGTAGTTTTATTATAAAAAAAAATGCCAACTGTTTTCTTTTATGTGTTGAATGTGGCTGGGAATCACAGATGTGCCGTCTGATTGTTGCGATTATGTGAACTTGAAAGCTCAGTCTGAAATTCGGTCAGTTGTGTGTGTGCCGTTCAGTGCAATTTCAGTTTTGAGGAAGTGGCAGTAATGTAGTCAAGTCTTTCTTAGCTGTAAGTCAAGATACACTTTTGGGTTTCAAAGTGCATTCGTCTGGATTCTGTGTTATTTGTGGCTTTTGGTAATTTTCATCCTGCTATTAAGAAGATCAAAATAAAAGTGGCAATTTAATTGTTTAGTTGAGTTTTTTTTAATGCAGAAATGAAACATCGCTTATATTAGATTGAACATAGAGACAGTATTTATTAATAAGAGGTGTTGGCTTTATGTGTAATATTGATGAGTTTGATGTTTTGTGTACAATATTGAAGACTATTGTATTATTACAAAATTATTTTTCTTCTTTTTTTACATGATGACAGTATTATTTATGATTGTTGTATTTACAAAAGTCTTATTTATAGATGATTCATTTGTCTGTGGTTGTGTTTTTATCTGGTAAATGATAAATTTGACTATCAAAAAAATATTCTTCTAGTGTTCTTGCCTCTCATTTTCTTTAAGGTTTTTTTTTTATTTTTTTTACCATAAATAAATGCAGTATTCTTGTGTCAAGCAAATTATGAACCAAATTTTTAAAGAATCAGACCTCTTGTAGCATTTAAAAGATCCACAAATGTACCAGATTAATCTTCAAGCTAATGAGGTTTAAATATGAATAAAATAATGTAGAAATACAGTTCCAAAAAGCAAAATAGCTTGCTTAGAAATAATCCTTAAAATGTATGTAGCACTTTAAATGTGCCTCAGTTGCTGCTTAAACACAGTATTAACAATGGTTAAATACTACTGGATGTTACATAATGAATGAAGTCACTCTATTAAAAGGGGCTCCATGGTGATCTAGCTGAAATGTAGATTTAGGAATCCTCTTTTCTGCTGAGTTAGTATAACACAGAATTTTGCCACCAGCTGCACAGGGACTCAGTTACCACACACACAGAGTCAAAAACACAAGCACAAATACACACAGGGCCGGTGTCTCCATCAAAACTATGCAGCAGTAATTTAGTTTTGCTCCTGCGTCCCTTGAGGGGACATCAAGACATCGAGGCAAGTTTGAAATTAACAAAGTGGCAGTAACAAGCATGCCCTCGCTCAAGGACACCAATCTGACAAGGGCACTTCTAAAACATTCACAGCCACATTCACAGCTATTGTCAGCCACAGAGTAGGGGGGAGAGGCTGTGAAAAGAGAGCTTGTGGAGTGATTGTAAGGGACAGTATGGCCCTGAGCCCCCCACACACACACACACACACTTAGGGTTTTATTAAACTCATAAATCACAATGACGACAGACGCCATCGCAGAGAGGAGACTGTCTGAACGGGAAGGTTAGTGTAATGAGCGCGCTGGGGAGACACACATACACACCTTTGTGACACTCAGACAAAACAACAATTGCGCACTCTTAGTTATCCATGCAAACCTTACCCAGACGTGACTGACTTACGATGTATAGTATTAAAAAAAATAGTGTCAAAATTTTAAGTGGTAAAACTATCAGAAATTCACTTTCCTTTCAAGGATCTCATAATTTTTGTACATTTAGGAATATCAAATCCTAAAAAACACCCAAACAGCATTTGTTATAAGATTAATCCTGATATCACTTTGATGATATCTGCCCAGAAATCTCGACTGAAATGGTTCAAGACCGATGAAACATGATTCGTATGCACTGATAAATAAAGTAAATTGGAATAAAAAGGTATGTTTCTATCTAAATATAAATGTAAATTATGTAAATAGTTGAATATTTTTTAAGAATAACAATGTGAACTTATAAAAATGAAAAAAAATCTGTAATTTTAAGAAAGAAGCGAAACATGCTGAGTATAATCAGACGTTTTAGTGAACACAGTGGTAGTTTCAATTGCACGAACAATGTGACTCTATAGCAACTTAATATTTGATCATTACTCAATGCAGTGGTAAATAATATAGCATAATGCATACACAATGTAGAAAACAAGAATGCACAGGCCTTTTTAAATAAACAGATATGTATTTCTTTGAGCTCATTAGCATCTGGCTGCCATATAATGTAAACATAGCCAGGGGAGGTTAAGGAGCAACAGATAAGAGACACTGCAGAAGATAAACAAATAACTATGTGCAGAAATACTCATTTAACTCCATGTTCCTATAGAAAATATACATTAGCAGGTTAGGTCCGATAGCATGATTATATTAATATAGGCCTTATGTTTGTATGAACAGCGTATACATCAACACACCATTAGACAAATCAATGCATCCGCATCAGGATTTTGTTCTGATTACACGTCCACATTGCACACACTTAATGTATCAAAATGTTACATCTTTGTACAAGCCGTTAGCACACGGTCAGTTCTGTCGTCATTCAGAAATGATTACCAATGAAACATGTTACATTGCTGCTGCTTTTGGAAAAGTGTGATTAATATTTCAGGACATGGTTATGCTAATTAAGGTTGTCACTCACAGATATTTTTTTGTTTCCAACCTATATGGTATGCTTAAAACTAAAAGTACAAGTTACATTTTAAAAAAATATATAAAATCCCCCATCTTGGGAGGAAGTTTCGATTTTCCGATCTTAATGCATGTGAGGGTTATGTGCAATGTAGTCTGCTAATGTAATGTTAAGTGCCCATGTATCAACCACAACATCCGTATCGGACATTTACTGTTCTCAGTGTTGTAATGTTTATATGTTGCCAGTGCTGGCTAAAGACAGTGTGATGAAGAGCTGAAAGACTTTAAAACAGTTCACTTACTTTTTTCATATTCAAGATTTCTTTGTTTCCCTGGAACAAATTGGGGAATTTAAAAAAAAAAAAAAAAAAAGCAACCACAACATAATAAACATCAGTATCACTGTCGATCCAGAATTTCACAGTACACTCATCGGTAAATCCCTAATTACTTAATATTTAATGCCACTCTTTACATCTATTTTATCCCGCTGTAAAATCATAACACAATTCTAGCCAACAGCGACGTGGGCAGGTCTGTAACGTGCCTCCACAATGAGCTCCGTCTTCACAAGCATTTGGTCACAATTTCTTTCAATTAAAACACATTAACGGACTGATAACCGCCAAACAAGTTACATAAGGCACTGCAACAGTCATTCAACACAACACACATTTTATACCTGTTTCAAAGGGAGTAAAGTGATGTAGTGTAGGTCCTTGTTTTAGCATGAGTGTAGTGTGAAAATAAAAAAATAAATAATTAGCGTGATCTCACACAGGCACCACTGTGAAAATAATAATAATGATAAAGCAGGAACACAAACGGTTCCTCTTACTTGTGAACTATAACAAGCTGACAATAAAATGTGTTCTTTCTCTCTGTTGAGACAAGAACTTGACTATCTATACCACAAAATACTAAAAAGACATTTGCTTTTACTATTTTGTGTAAATATAATTTTTTTTAGCTTCGAGCACTGAATTATCTTCTTTGAATTCCACATATAGATCGTCTAATAAAATACCTCACATTTTTTAACATTGCAGTCCAACGCTTCACACAACTGTTTCAATTTTTGTCTTGTTTGAGGATCAAAGAGCCTGTTGAACTGCAATTAGCATCAAAGGAGATTAACAGCGTAACTTGACTGGAACTAACGGGTAAAACTGTGCCAGCTGGAGTGAAAAGCAGTCACTCATCCACACGGGGGTTCGACGTTTTTGCAGGCTGTTATCCACGTAGATTTCAGTTTGAATCGCCCGGGAACCAGAGTTATTCATTTCTGGTGTGCATGATAAATCCACTGTTGCATAGTACTGAGCTGTCATACAACTCTGTAAAGTTGTATCGCCTGCTTGAACTGCTCGCTCTCTATTGGCTTTTTAGTGTTGTTGCTTTAACAACAATAATTACTGTGTCCCAAAGTATTCTAGGATCCAAGTATCTGCCTAGAATTCTAGTGAAGGTAACACATTTAAGGTAAGTAAAAATCGATTGCACGACAAATTGCACATAGTGTCAGAGATGCTTGATATAATCGTGGTCTGCTCAATTCCACTGCTCTAGTGCTGAACGGATGAGTCAGCCAATCAGGTGATCAATCACCAAATGGGGTCTAGTTTTACTGATTTGTTCCCTTTTTATACCATTATAAGTGAAATAGTTTGTGATAGGTAACATGTTATGACACTGTTTTAGACTAAAACATCTAAAATGACTTATATGATAATAGAAGTAACTGTTAGTTACAGATATGAAGATCAGTTTAGATCAGGTTCTGAACAAAGTAATGCACACCTGATATAGGTTATTAGAAACACTTTGAAATATCTTGGTAAATGGTTACTGTTAGTGCTGTGGTATGTTATTAATGTTAATTAGTTCATGTTTTCACATTTAGAAGTGACCGACCACTCCTTTAACCGTACCTCGTCAAACAGACTTTTGTCCTGTTCTTGTAGTGGCTGTGTGTTCCTTAAGATGTTGCGTGAGCAACATCATAAAAGGAAGAAAAACGCATTTTTCTTTCCAGGACTGAGCCAGCAAACGATCTGATTCATGCCTAAAACTTAAAGTGCTAAAAAGATTATCAGCAATCTGTTAAGACAGCCTAAAATAAACACAAACAGAGACAGGAGGAGCATTACTGGCACCTGGCAGATTTTTACGAGGGTGAGTGATCTAAGAAAAAAAAAGAAAAGCATTCCTGCCATGACAGTGATGTTAGCGTTGGGATGTTGTATATTTATGTTGCGCTCAGTATAACATGGCAGCACTCCTGTTGTGTGGGATTTGAAGAGAAACAAACATCCTGAACCATACTTTAACAAGGCTGTTGTGGAGGCGGAAAGGGCCGTCGCTGCTTTTTTGCTTCGTGTTCCTCTTTTGCTCTTAAATTCTGTTATCATGATCACCTAGAGAGTGTACCTCTACGAGATAACTTCCACCGAGAGCAAGAGAAAAGGCGCCCTCACAGGCTGCTGTCCTGGCTGGATGGCTCAGGTACCAGCTTCCTGTGTCGTGGTGAGGTGGACAGTTTGGTGGGGGAAGGAGAGGCATTTGAAGAAGAGTCGCTCCCACCGCCTTCTGATCCAGAGGGGACAGAGGCAAGGTGTGGAACTGGAGGAGCCCTCTTTCTCCCAAGAAAGCTTCCTTCCAGTACTCCCCTTTTCCTCACACCTCCATCAACCTTCACCGCGTCTCCTCCCGATGCAGGAGCCTCTCCTTCTTCTGACTGAGCATGTACCTTTCGCCTGACGTCACCTCCTGGAATTGGGCTGTCTGGAGGCTGCCGTGCAGATTCCTGACTGGATTCAGCTTTTGTGGCAGATACTCCAGACGCTCCAGCTGTTGTGTTACAGCTTGCACTTGTGGTACGGGAAGCCCACAGCTCCAAGACTGAGGCTCTCCTCTCACTGTCTTCAGGCCCAAAGTCACAAAGAGAGCGGCGGGCATCAGGGGTCTGCCCTGTGCTGTCCAGGACACCTCGAGTCAGGCTGAAGTTCTGGAAGTCTCTATGAAAGCATGATAATATAGACAGTCACCGCTAGATAGATAATGGAACATAATGCAAACAGGGACAACTCAGCATTTCCTGAACTTACATTAGTAGAGCATAATCAAATTACTATGTTATTGAAATGCCAAGCAAAGCGACTATAAAGCCAAGTGCTTCTGTTATTGTAAGGCACCACAAAGTTTCCATCTCTCCCTGCTCTGTCATCAGCCAGAGCTCTTCTTTGGCGAAACACAGCATTGTGGGTGAAGAACAACTGATTTAGAAAGTGGTTAAATCGCACAAGAAAAACACTCAATCTTGCTTACTAGTCTCAATATTGGGTTTTGTTTTTTTGGGGGGGTTTAAGTTTTGAAATCCTAAAGTTATCACCTTAGTATACTCTTATTTGAACCCTTCTAGTATAAGTGTTTGATAAATGATATTTCACCGGTAGCTGTGGAAGGACTCAGTTCGACGAGCACGGGCCAGCAGGGGGCTCTCTCTGTAGGGTCGCACAGCTCCATATGTAGCCTGGGTCTCGGGAATGGGCTCCGGTGCCTGTAACTGCAGACTGATGACAGAAAAAGAAGAAGTCTTTTATGTTCCTTCAAACACATCTTCTGATAATTCAGACGGCATATATAGGCTTGTAACCTCAATAAATGAGTGCTGCCTTTCTAACCTCGAACAGGACTCTCGGAGGCGTGTGTGGTGTAGCAGAGAGGGGGCGGGGCTAATGTTAGGTGTCGCACAGCGGGAGGTGCTCAGGTCGCACTGGTCCAACAGCTGTAGCAGCTCCTCCTCTGTAGGCCCACCTATATCTATCAGAAACGAGAGGAGCCTCATTAAAAACTTACTGTTTCATTAAAACAAACACAACATTCGCCTTCACATTTCTGGCTTTTCACTAATCTCTCTCCTTCCTCACCCTCTTTCTTCCTCTCTTCTCCTTTATTGGCGGTGTCCATCGCAGTGGTCAGGTCCCACATTTGGATGCTGCCATTGCCGTGACCTGTGAACAGATAACGGCGAGGTCGGGACCCCATTCGACTGGAGCCCTCACACTCCCGTACCATGAAGCAAGTGATGGTGGTCCCATCCACTGACTGCACTTCGCAGATCCTGAGACACAAATATGTCATTTACCGGTAGTAAATTTTAAAAAGAAGTGCCAAGATCCTAAAGGGACATTTAATGAAAGAAAAAAAATATCATGTATGTCAGATAATAGGAAACAAAGTCAGATAAAGGTCAGGGGAGCAGAGAGGCAGGGCATTGTACCTTTTCCCAGTTGACGAGAGCCTCACAAACAGTTTGTTGGTGATGGGGATCACCTTCTGGATAAAAACTTGCTGATCATCTCTCTCTCCAAAAGGACCTGAGAATAAAAAGCCAACTCAGTGATGTTAAGATACTGCACAAATACTGCAAAAGCCACTACGTAAGGTGGTTAATCATAATTAAATTTTATTCTTTTTCAGTGTCAGCTTCACCAACATATAGATACATTTTCAGTTAAGGTTAATAACGATGATGATGATGACCGGTAACTCTAACCCTATTTTGCACAGGGTGGGATTTGTTGTTTATCTTATCAGTGGTGGATTAAAGAAATTCATGTGTATTACAGTGCAAACACACTTTTTAACTCTCTCACCTATATCATTCCCAGAGCCGTAGCTCCCGTGACTCTCTGCTTCCTCCAGAGACAGAATCTTGAAGGAAGCTAGAGGGGTGGAGCCTGGCTGTGTGGAGATCATCCCTCTGAAACGGGTTACTGTCCACGTCCGAACGTGGTTGTTATCTGCACACACTGACAGACACAAATACACAACCACATAAGATGCAGGCAGCTGTTATCCTATAAAATCCTCTATAGCCCACACATAGACAGGGATACTGCCTGCAACACCTTCCTCACCTGATACCAAATGTTTCTCAGACAGCATGATCTTTGTCACTGGGCTCCTGTGCACAGTGAAGGTCTGAAAGAGCTGGGGTCCTGATCCTACTGTCTCTGGGTGTTGCACGATCACTCTCACTGCTCCACTACTAGTCCCATAGGCTATCTCGATCCAGTTCCCACTCACACCTGAGAGTAGGAGCAGTGGAAAAACAAAAAGCACAATATAAATATGTACAACTAAGTAACGGTAGTTTTTCTGTGGGAAGAAAAACTTGCCCACTCACTGGTTTTAGGTGTGAGGTAGACAGACAGTGCAGTGATGGCGTCATTGGATGGGTCGTGATAAAGCTCGGTCACCAAAAGATCGTTGTCTTTCATCCTCAGAGGAAATTTTTGCATGTCTGAAAAGAAGAAGAAGGTTACATGTTAGCGTGTCTTTGTTGGGGTTTTATAAGCCCTTCACTGAATCATTCACTGACTCAGATCCTGGAATGAATCCTCTTAGTAAATTTCTATCTTTTAGATGGGGGGGGGGAGGCCATGGTTGTTTTATAAGCATTTCATAGAGAATGATGAATGCATGAAGCAAAAAGACATCTGTGTTTATTAGAACTGTTCCAGAATATTTTACTATTTTGGGGGTTTTTTAGGTATTCATTTTTAATCTGCTTCAGTGCCTGAAATGTTTGATAGGCACAGCAGTGATCATCATGGATCAAAGTTACCAAGTTGCTCCTGGTTTGAAGAGAAAAAGCAAGGGCAGTACTGCTTGGCTCACACAGAGAGGAACACCTCTGTCTGTGGCATTTGACAAGAGGTTTAAATGGAATAATGGAATAAAAAAAAAATCCATAAACTGTGTGACAGACAGAGAAAACATAAACCTGTCTGTGTGTACCTATGTAGTAGATAGAGCCATTGTTACAGCCCAGTAGCAGGAAGGATCCTGCAGTGTCACAACTGGTGATGGGAACCACATCTTGAACCTAACAAGAAAAAAAAGGGAACTAAAAATCAGTTCAGTACTGGTGCCTCTCACTGGGAAGCAAATCTAAGTTAAACAAATGCACAATTCAATTATTCAGTATATCATTTTTAATAAACACAAACAAGGAAAATCACAAGCACTCAGCCCGCTCTGTGTTTTACTCACATACGCTCTCCTACCTGCCAGTGTTGTGTGACAGCGTTCCACACTCCAACCTTTCCTGTATGACTGGTAGCCACCAGCTGGTTCCCGATAAAGAAGAGATCGTCAACAGGTACGCCGAGACTGAAAACCCCTGGGGCAGCGCGTGGAGAGAATGAACTTTAACAAAGTTGTAGAAAGCTGGAAAACGTGAATGTAGACTAAAGGTGGAGTCAGAGATTGAAGGAAGTTACGGGTGATACAAAAAGGTTATGTATGTATACCTATTAAAAAAATCTAGCCTGAAGCTTTAAAATGGGGGGGGGGGGTTCTGTTTATTTGTTTTTTGTTAGCCTACCTATCTCATTACCGCTGCCTCCATCTTGGATACTCCAGAGGATGATACTGCTTTCAGAGGCGGCAGCCACCATCTTGTCTTTATCTCCGTGTGGGCCGCCCACCACCTTTGCATTCAGTGCAATACGTTCAATGGTCCAGTCAAGGTAGGGAGAGGAAAACACCTGCTGCCATCCAGAGGATTCCTTTATCCTGCAGAGAAAAGAACACAGAAATACTTTTTACCCTCTGATTATTTTTATGCCTTTCTCGTTAAGTTTTTAAATCGAGAGTGACAAACATGCACCTCTGCACTGGAACAGTTGGATTTGGTTAAGATTAAAGAAGTCTGATATATGAGCTTTCATAAATGTGAGCGTACATACCCACTCTTATTACACCTAATAACATTTTTACCAGGTTGTCCATGTTGTAAAAAATGGATATTCGCAAAAAGAAATAATATTTTACTCTCAGTGTGGACTGTTTGCTTCAGCTATAATTAATATTTGAATCAATTTAACTCGAATAAAACCAAAGATGACAGCTTGAATGCTGGCACTCAGAAACACGAGACATAAAAGACAATGAATGCATGTGTGCATTATAAATTATTTAATGTGTCCCACTTTTGAGCTAGAGCTGTATGAGAAATGTTGTAATATTACCTGTAGCAGATTACAAAGTGCGCATAGGCTGCTACAATCCAGTTGTGGTGTCCTGCTATAATCAGCACCTTCCTAGGGTCAACCATGGGACCTGCACACACAAACAAAACACCATTAACCTCATGTCTTTCACAGCATGCTTAGCAAGACTTTTTTTCTGCCTAATTACTCATTTATTGTTTTCTAAATTACCTAAAATGTGATTCAGATCTCTAAAAGCAGCCAGACACTCTACTCTCTGTTTATTACCTCTAATATGTACATCACATGATACCATCATTAGCAAGGAGCAGACCAATTTGAAACTAGGCTACTTCAGTGAGTGCTACTAACGCGCTAAAAGGATGTCAGGTCATATTAGCTCCAGCAGTGATGCACACACACACACAAACACACTGTACATGAACTGAACTCTCTTACTGGCATATAGATACTGATGTGCCACACATACGACTGTATCATAACTGTCCTTGCTCCTTCACATGCAGTAGATGCACAGTTGTTGGGGAAGGCAGAAGGCAGATTCCTGTTTCTACTGACAAGTCACTTACTACAGTTCCTGCTTGTTTTTTATTCTGAGATTACACCTACAGTATATTCCACAACTGAGTTTTCACAATTTGCTATAATAGATGTAAGCACATGCAAAATCTTCAGATTATGACTATTATTCATCTTCTGTATTCAGAGAGATGTCGCAGGCTACTTGCCCAGTTTGTGGCCGTCATCTGTTCCAGGCGAGGCAGAGAAGGATGGGTGAGAAAGGGGGCCAACGCGGGTGAAGCCCTCTGCTCCACTAGGGCCTGGCCGTTCATCTGAAGCAGAGCCAATGGGTGCTGATGCGGGGCTTGATTTTCGTGCAGGGATGGCTGTCAAGATTAACAGAAATTTATAAATAAAAATTCCTGCTGACTTTCACTTTTGTGCTGTTCTAGAACTTAAAAGCAGGTTATTTCCATTTTTAAGATATTTTTAAATAAAACCTCAGAAGGATGATCTTTCAGTTCAGTTTCAGTGTCGCTCAGTTTCACGTCTTTACCTGGGGGTGGCAGGTAACCATGGAAGAGAACACTACCACATGATGAGCGGTCCAGTTCCTCACACAACAGCAGGCGACGCACTGCACATGTATGCACGCACACAAAGACAGAGGGGCAGACAAAAAAACAAAGCAAAAAGCAACAATATGCAAATTAGTATTAGGTCATTATCATAATAACATTAATATGGGTTACTTAATATAGTTACTGCTGCTGATTTTCTTTTTCTTTACTGATGGAAATTTTCCTCAGGATCTCGTTCTTTAGTTTGTTTTGCCAAAGTTCATGTCCACTTTGATTCAAATTAGATCCAAGTACTTTGTTCTGTTTAAACGAAGGTGATCAGCTTTCACTGAGGTAAGCTTCCCATTTGAGTACAGAGACAATGCAGGGAAGTTACAAACACTGAAACAGGATGTAAAACAACATTAGAGTACGTGGAACTAACACTATTACAGCTGCGAGGTTGGTTAAATTGAGCCTCAAAAAAACCATTCACTAAAGAGCAACATTTCACATTAACGACAGCAGCTCTTTGTACTATACTCGTTCCAAAATAAACCCCAACCTACTCAACTATTATGCAATACCTGCTGATATTGGAGACATGGAGTGAACACTGCAAAATGTATTGGCTGCAAAACAGGTTTATTATAAGCTTTCCACAATGTTTGTACTCATACTTGGCTGACTCGGTTTCCTGTTAAAACTTTGTTCCACAACATACCCAGAGGAGTAATCCCATAAAACTCTGCTTCATGTCTCAGGACGCTGATGTTGACACCCCTGCAGAGAGAAACAAACAGCATATTTGTTCTGTAAGTTACGAGGAACAAAGCGACAGAATTACACCAAAAAATAGATATTTTCTGAACATCATTAAGACTGCTCACCGCAGGTCCAGTTCTTTGGTTCGGAGGAAATTCAATATTGGTGCAAAAGCTGTCGGGTCTCTGTCAATAAATATCTGAAAGGCAGAAAATCAGTTGGTGAGGACTGAAGATCCAGTAGTTTGTCGCAAACAAAAGCTGACTAACTATTAAGTCACTTGATTGGAGAGTTAATGAAAATGTCACGGCTCTGGAGAGTTACAGTGAACATTTCTGTTTATTTTCTAACACTTTTCAGAATCCACAACAAATTCTGCAACTAAAGTTATGAAGTCAGAAGTGGCCTTGCAAAAACAGCGCGTCATCCAACAGCAGAGAAGTGGATGTCAGCTCATCTGCTCATCTCAGCATCATGTATCGTACTTCAGAACAGTAATGTGTAACAGACAAAATGTCATGTCCTTTTTTCCCCCTGATGTTGGATGGTGCCTGCAGATGCTGCCCCAGTTTGGAAGCAACAGCTACTCACAGCTCCAGTTTCATCCCGAAGAGTGGAGATCCTTCCACTCAGTAAACTGGAAAAGAGACACACACAAGAGTTCTCCAGTTAGCTAAAGCACATCTCTATTTCCACTTACCACCAGTGTCACCACAACAAGCAATTATTTTACAATAACAAACACTTGGCTAGCCTGTTGACACTGAAATACAAATTATTACCATGTCAGTGTGTGCTGTTATTAACTATGACTATTAAGCTGAAAGAGTCTGCATGAAAAAGAAAAAAAAAAACTTCAGACAGCTGGCAGCAGAGCAGATAGACTGACAGACGGGCAGACAGACAGGTGCCTTGGCAGGCATTTACACTACTTGGTCAGCTGTTGTCAAACTGTGAGCCAGTCCAGTGTTTTGAGTTTGTTACGACTCTGGTATCTGCCTAGCCCCAATCAGCTGTTTA
Source organism: Copadichromis virginalis (assembly GCF_057382275.1). Taxonomy (NCBI): domain Eukaryota; kingdom Metazoa; phylum Chordata; class Actinopteri; order Cichliformes; family Cichlidae; genus Copadichromis; species Copadichromis virginalis. The sequence continues at coordinate 15,229,229 of NC_140618.1, forward strand.
GCCTTAGAGGGTAGGATTCCCTCTAAGGCTAAAATCTGATTTTAAAAAAGCCACACATTCCAATACCTTTATTATAACATTTACATTGAACACTTTTGCACTGAGGACTACTTTATTATGAACCTTTTTCCGGTAATAGTGAATAGTAATTCTAATCCCCTGATATTTACCATCACTGGGATTGTAGCGGGATGAAGTAGGGCAGAAATGACATAATGTAACATCCATACTTAACATTAATTATGTAATATGAATGAGTGCATAGTAATATGCTCACTGAGTCTGACTGCTATATGCATTTAGATCATTTTCTACACAGCAGCTGTAGACAATACAGAGAAGTCACACAATTTACAACTAAAGTGGAGCTTCTTATTTGGTAGCAGCAGTAAGGGAAGAGCAGTAACGCAATCAGCTCCGTGTATTAACCAAATATATCCCATGTGCTTTACAAGAGTCTGGCAGCATTTACAAACCTTGAAAAGAAAGAGTCTGGGATCCACATCAGAGTCTGTCTGGAGGTGCTGAACCTGCAGTATGAATTATAACAAAACACAGTATTGTGAAAAAATAGAAAGTTGCATCATTAAAATCGTGACTGGGCAATCTGTCGACCAAGAGGTATAATTAGTGGTCACAACAATGACTGGTGTGGCTAAAAGAAGAAAAAAAAACTGCCTTTATTATGAAACTAATATATTGTGTATTTTCAGTGTGTACATTATCCCTCGTGTGTAAGAAAGTAGGAGTAACGATCAAGTAAACAAGCTTGTGTCTACTCGAGCTACATCCGTGGCTGTTTGTCCATGTAAACACACATCATTACCCACAGGAGCTCAAATTTCACAAATAATTGCCATCATCTTTTGAGGTGTCCCACTGACGAAGCTTACCTCGTCCCACCGACGTTTAACTGAATGATCTCTCCCATCGCAGGCGTTAAACTGTTACCATTTGTGGCCATGATGAAGTGAACCAGCGAACAGTCGCTGCTCCGTTATGAACGTTTCTGTCACGAAGGCTAGCTTGCTAACGCTCCAGTCCCCAGCTCAGCTGATGCCCCGACTCCTCAGCCTCACAGCCTCTCCTGCTTCCACCTTCCATAAAATATCAGTTATACACGACCTATGTGAATCGCGTTGCTATCATGAAGCCTCCGCATAGTGAGCGAAGACGGGCTGGGAGTGTTTTTTAATCAAAAAGGCAGCCACACAATAATTCCTTTATTTCCCTGCGCGCTTGTTTGCATCACTGCATAGATGTAAATCGTGGATACTAGGTTGCGCAGGATTTTAGCAACGTGAAACAGCTGTACGAGCCAGCTAAAAAAAAAAAAAAAAAAAGGCAAGAGAGTTCCCCTCTAGCAACTTCCGCTTTCGATGAAACCACGTGGTGCCAATCGCTAAAACAATGTTTTAAGGGGAAAATTATTTTTAATTTATAATTAATTTAGTATTGCTAACCGGCACGAGATACGTACGTTTAATTAATTACTAAAATAGTCGTATGACATACAAGCACATATTTATGAAATTACAATGCCCAGTGAGAACTTTTGAACTTGTATCTCATATTAAGGGATCTATCTGGATTGTTGTTCAACACAAGTCGCCAGAGCAAAATGCATTTTATTTTGCACGGTAAAAAAAAAAAAAAAGTGCAGCATAAAAATAAATACAAAACTGTATACTTGGTAGGTTGAAAATTTGAGATACCTAACTCGGAATTTTCCGATTACTCGATTTTTTTTTCAGTTGCGGAAATATGAATATGAAATAGCTCAAATTCAAATAATCACACAGTTTTAATGGTGTTTAGCCTCAACGATCGTGTGATGGAGTAAAAACAAAATCAAAGTATATATCCATCTATATGTAACCATCCATTCATCTATTATATATATATATTTTTTCCATGTATATTTATATATTTATTTATTTTATTTATTTTTTCTAAAATATTAAAAATCTATATATTGTTCTTCTTTTTTTATTATTTAATTTGTTTTATCAGACACAACATTTTGTTTCTTTCTTTGTGTGTGTCTGTTAGATCATGCGTTGTTAAGTTTGGATAAAAATATTAACCACTCCCACACAACATCGAGGGGAATTATGGACCCAGACACAGCTAAATTTCGAACTCCGGCCTAGTGCTTTGGACAAAAATAATGTAGCCTTTTTGTGTAACATTTTTAAATTGCGTTATTCGACGTACTCACCGCTCTGCGTTTTCTGTGCGCAAGCAAGCGCTCCTCAAGTGTTGCCCCGCCCCTCCCACTTATGCTGTGCGAAAGGGACTTGAAACCCTGCAACATTTTTTATGGCGAACTAACATTTTTTATATTGCCGTCTCTTTGCAGCTTTTCCATCAGTATGTAACCCTGGGCTGTTTGTTAACTTTGCGGTGCTCTCGTGATCCACGGTAAGACGTTAGTATGTTGCTATTCAACTTTTTATGTTGGCAATCTGTTTATTTACCTTTCATTAGCTTGTTAGCCTGGGGAAAGTTAGCCAAGGAGTGGGTGGTTGAACTTTAAGCTAACATTGAACACTAGCAGGAACCTAACCAAATAAGTTCACTTACACGAGTTATTTAGTCTCCTGTAACAGTAATGTCATTTTGCGTCTAAGCTATCAGTAAAGCGCAGGGCTTCCTCTCTCAGTAACTTAAACACACAATTATAGGTAAAGAAACTAGAGTCGGAGAGGAAATGTGAATTACAAATTTTGCTAATGCATCCTGAATGCATCTTAACTTCTTACTACTTGGAAAGAATTGTAGCTAATTTATTAGCACTAACGACTCATCCATTCTTCGTGAAAACACCTTTGGATGTTGAACAGCCATTTTTAATCAATACAGATGTTATTAACACACGATATGGACATAAATGGGAATGATTCTCAACTCTTCTACCTCTTAGAACACGTTGTCCTTGTTATATATATAAAAAAAAAAAACCATAGAAGCCCTCTCACGTTCTATACATATGTGTTATTGTTTACAGTCCTCCCTTCTGATCGCTACGTTGTTGAAAAGCCTGCCTGAGAAGAAGATGGATGTGTGACTCGTTCAAACAGAGAAAGGAGAAACAAGAAAGAGACATTGTGTCACTTGTTTCAACTCAGAACCTGTGTGTTATGATGTCTGAGTCAGAGGAGAGGGGAACTCCCTGTACTGAGGGAAAGCCAGAGCTCACATCAGGAAACATGTCCAGTACTACCCACCAGGTACAAAGTGGACCCTCTGTGTCTCCATCTGTGTCCTCTGTCCAGCCTAGTACTATCTCAGCGACAGAGGATGAGGACGAAAGTGAAGATGAATCATATATTCTGGAAGAGAGCCCTTGTGGCCGCTGGCAGAAACGTAAAGAAGAGGTAAGGGTGGATCATTGAGGTAAACTATAAAATGAGGCATAGATGAAAACAAAATGCTGGAGAGAATAAAAAAAGATGACGAAAACACAAAACTTGAGGAAGGTGTTTTTGATATCTGCTTCATTTTGGTAGTAAAACATCTGACCTCATGAGCCGCTCTTCCCTTTAAATGTAGGTGAATCAGCGTAACGTCCCAGGGATTGATGCTGCATACTTGGCTATGGACACAGAAGAAGGAGTGGAAGTAGTTTGGAATGAAGTTAAGATCTCAGAGAGGAAAAATTTCAAAATGCTGGAGGTGAGGCACATTGTTACAAAGTGATCAGGCACATTGTTACAAAGTGATCAGGCACATTGTTACAAAGTGATCAGGCACATTGGTACAAAGTTCATAGTGACGCTGTGGCATTTTTTGAATTCTATGAGTGATGTCATCGGGAGCTACTTTACAGGAACTCTCTGAGCAAGTGGAAAAGCAACATTTTGTACTATTTTATTATAACTGCTATGCTTTCTGTCCTTTTTTCTTGGATTTAGGAGAAGGTAGAGGCTGTATTTGATAACCTGATCCATTTGGAGCATGCCAACATTGTCAAGTTTCACAAATACTGGGCTGACAAAAAGGACAACGGGGCCAGGGTGAGTCTCAGGCTTTTGGAGACATTGTTTCATATTCTGTCAACTCCATAAGAATTATTACTATTGCCCTGAAATAATCACAGTTTACATTTGAACAATGTCTCTCTTTGTGTTTTCTACACACTTCTTTATCTCCCTAAGGTGATTTTTATTACTGAATATATGTCATCTGGAAGCTTGAAGCAGTTTCTGAAAAAGACAAAGAAGAATCACAAGACCATGAATGAAAAGGTAAAAAAAAAGACTTTATAATACTGCATATGTACTAGAATATATGAAAAGTCTTCTCTAAAGGTAAAAAGTAACTGTGTTTAAAGCCAGAATGTGGGACTGTCTTTCTGGAGCAAAGCGTAGTTTTCATATTATAGTAACAAATATGTGCTTCTTATTATTTGGTTAAATGTCAAGCCATTTTGGAAACCAACTAGAAATTGCTCTGATAAATTGTATGATCCTATAGGCTTGGAAGAGATGGTGCACGCAGATTCTTTCAGCTCTAAGGTCATTTTTAAAAATGTTCTTTTATTTTAATATACACTCACATTGATAGAAATCCAGTACATTGTATGTAATTGTAATTTCTTTTTCTTTTTTTCCTGATATGCAGTTATCTTCACTCCTGTGATCCTCCCATCATCCATGGCAACCTGACCTGTGACACTGTCTTCATTCAGCACAACGGCCTCATCAAGATTGGATCAGGTATAAAATTACACAGGTTTCATCCCCTGCGTTTTAGGTAGTGAAGGCAAAGCAACAGTAAAGGAGTCAAATTATAATAAATTATGGATTAAGAACCAAAGTTTTCGTGGAATTAAACAGGAAATTTATGTGATTTTATGTACAAAAGAACAAGAAACAATGTTCAAGTGTTCAAGTCTTGCCAGTGTTAAATGTATATTTAATACACAGCCCCTATTATTGCTTTTAGTTTGCAAGCTGAGCAGGAAATAGACTTTGAGGAGTTCAGACTTCTTATATAATGGTCAAATCTTTGCCTTGTTCTTGTACAAACCAGTCCTGCACATCATATGAGGGAACAAAAGTTGTGCATAATGTGGTTTAGAAAACCAATTTTCTGAGTGTAAATATGGCTACAGTGACTCAAGTGTAACCACAAAGCCTCCAGACAATCCCACACTAAAGTTTAAACAACAGAAGGTAATATTTACATCGCTAGTTTATGAATTTGGTTCATCTTTTCATCGCTTATCTTTCTTGTTTTTGTTTTTTTGTTTCATTACTTTTTTTTTCAGTTTGCAGTTTTGCTTCTTCCTATCCTATGCTTACTTTTCAGACTTTTCTTACTTTTTCTCTCATCTTTCTGTGTATTCTGAAAATAATTGTCCTTATCTCATTTGCAGTTGCTCCAGACACCATTAACAACCACGTAAAGACTTGTACCGAGGAACAGAAAAATTTGCACTTCTTTGCTCCGGAATATGGAGGTAGATTTTCTCTTATTACTGATATTAGCAATTTATACCTATGATACAGCTCTGTTGGAAAACATGTTTAAACACATGAACTTCAGCTTTCTCACAAAAATATTTTTATTATAGTAACATGATTGAAAAGTCAGGGTGTTCCATATTTCATTTTCTTTGCTTTAGTTTAAGAGAGTACACGTTTTTCTCTTCAAAACCCTTTCTGTTAAATAAAATATGGCAAGCTTGTATTTTTATACAAACAGTATTTTATGTAAATGTATATAACATCAAAGTATTAGAACAATATAAAATGTAAGGAAGAGGTCCTTGGAGGCATACTAAATTCTTATGCCCTATTCTAATATTTTTGCTTATTGCACAGTTATTTTTCCATTGAAATTGCAAGCACAAAGTACTTCATGCAACAGGATCATGTATGCTCTTATTAATATCTCTTTTTGGGTTGGGGTTTTTTTTTTTTTTTTTTTTTTGGTTTTTGGGGGTTTTTTGGTCAGCTGTCAAAGACGCACTTTTGATTATTGGATCATAGGTCTTAGTCTAGATTACGATGTAATATATGTACATGCTGTCTTTTCCCATTGTAGATGTTGATGTTACTACAGCCGCAGACATCTACTCCTTTGGCATGTGTGCCTTAGAGGTGAGATGGGACCCGTAGTATATGATATATAAGAGCTTAAACTGTTTCCCAGAGCTGTCTGTTAATGAGTGCTGATGTGTTGCAGATGGCACTGTTGGAGATTCAGGGGAATGGAGACTCTTCTCATGTTTCTCAGGAGGCCATCAACAATGCCATACAGTTACTGGAGGACCCACTGCAGAGGGTGAGATTCAGTATATCGTGTGTTTGTAGGCGTCAGCATCTTTATTCAGTCATGATCAAAAGTTTAACACCTCTTAAAAAAATAGCAAAAAATCATATTTTGCATGGTTGGATCTTAACAAGGTTCCAAGTAGAGCTTCAACATACTGCAACAAGAAATGGGAGTAAGACAAAACATTTTTCTGGACATAACCAGTGGCCGTCTTGAAGCTCCATTGTTCCACTGAAGGAAAAAGCACCTCACACCATTTTTTTGAAGGCCTTCAGTCTCAGATGCTGTCTGATGTTTATGGGGCTGCAGTCTGCACCAGTAACAGCCTTAATTTGGGTTGAGGACCATCCAGTGTCTTGAACGACAGCCAATTAGATCCTCCGGCTCAGTGCTGGTGAAATTTTTTTTTTTTTGGTTCTTCCAATTAACCACAACCCTCAGGATCATTTAAGAAATTCCAAATGACTGTCTTACTGCGTCCCACCTCAGCAGCGATGGCGTGCTGCGAGAGGCCCTGTTTATGCAGTTCAACAACCTCACCGTGTTCAAAAAGGGAACGTTTTTATTTTTTTTTGCCTTTGCCATCAGAACGTCATGACAGTGTGAGTATCTGACAGAAAATGACATTGAATCCACATTTTTGCACAGATTTGGCCTCGTGGTCCTAAACATTTGGTCCTAAACTTTTGATGAGGTGTTTCAGTTTAAGCATTACTTTCATTAAATTGCATGCTCAAAAAATGCTTTGTCTCATTCCCATTTCTTCTGTATATTATAGTTTTTGTTTCCTTTTCCTGCCTTCCTGCCTCCCTCCCTCACCCTCAACCGGTTGCGGCAGATGTATGCCCCTCCCTCTCCTGGTTCTGCCAAATGTTTTCTACCTGTTAAAAGGGAGTTTTTCCTTCCCACTGTTGCCAAGTGCTTGCACACAGGAGATCACCTAATTGTTGGGTTTTTTCTTATGTTATATAGGAATTAATCCAGAAGTGCCTGGAATGTGACCCTCTTGCCAGACCTACAGCCCGGGAGCTTCTTTTTAACCAGGCTCTCTTTGAAGTACCGCTCTTAAAACTGCTGGCTGCACACTGTATTGTCAGCCATCAACGTAAGTCCCTTCCCCCCACCAAAAACAAAGTTTTATCAGGCTTAAAACTTGCAAACCTCTCATGAAGAAGACATTTTTTTAAAACTGAACAAGCAAATTTAGAAACATAACTTTAAACTGCATTGTTAACAGTGTGATAAACATATTGCACTGCAAGTTTCATAAGGTTTTTTTCTGCTAATTCATTGTCATCTTTTTGTGGTGTGGTACTGAGCAAAACAGGTCGCAAGCTAGTGTGACTAATGGTGTCATTTCCTGCCTCTTGAACAGATGCAGCAACAAGCATGTATGCAAGTGTAAATTTAAAGATATTTACTTTTATGTTAATTTAATTGCCCAGACATGATTCCTGAGAATGCCCTCGAGGAGATCACTAAGAAACTGGACCCAAACCTGGTTGTTGCCGAGACCAAAGAGGATGTTCAGCTCAAGTAAGTGCCAAAGGTTGATATTCGTGTTGTAGTTTAACTGAACATCTAAAATTATGTTTTTATTTTGCACCTTATAGCAGTAACATCAGTGATATAAAGTATTCTCTAGGTTGTGTAGTAGTAGAACCTACTGCTTATTCAGCAATATAATATAATAGCTGAAGGGTTGTCAAATAACCCCCCGCTATATATATATATATGTGTATATATATATATATATATACATACACATATATATATATATAGCGGGGGGTTATTTGACAACCCTTCAGCTATTATATTACCCTCCATGCATGGAGGGTTTCACCCCAAGTCCAGCACCCTGAGGCTGTACGCTAAGCGGAAGGAAGGGGGCCGGGGACTGGTGAGTGTCAGCACCACAGTCCAGGATGAGACAACGAACATCCAAGAATACATTGGGAAGATGGCCCCAACTGACCGAGTGCTCAGTGAATACCTCAGGCAGCAGAAACCCAAGAAAGAGGAGGGAGACGAGGAACCATCATGGAAGGACAGGCCCCTGCACGGTATGTACCACCGGCAGATAGAGGAGGTGGCTGATATCCAGAAATCCTACCAGTGGCTGGACAAAGCTGGACTGAAAGACAGCACAGAGGCACTAATCATGGCAGCACAAGAACAAGCTCTGAGTACAAGATCCATAGAGGCTGGGGTCTATCACACCAGGCAAGACCCCAGGTGCAGGCTGTGTAAAGATGCCCCAGAGACAATCCAGCACATAACAGCAGGGTGCAAGATGCTAGCAGGCAAGGCATACATGGAACGCCATAACCAAGTGGCCGGCATAGTGTACAGGAACATCTGTGCCGAGTATAACCTAGAAGTCCCGAGGTCAAAATGGGAGATGCCCCCAAGGGTGGTGGAGAATGACCGAGCTAAGATCCTGTGGGACTTCCAGATACAGACGGACAAAATGGTGGTGGCTAACCAACCGGACATAGTGGTGGTAGACAAACAGAAGAAGACGGCCGTAGTGATCGATGTAGCGGTTCCGAATGACAGCAATATCAGGAAGAAGGAACACGAGAAGCTGGAGAAATACCAAGGGCTCAGAGAAGAGCTCGAGAGGATGTGGAGGGTGAAGGTAACGGTGGTCCCCGTGGTAATCGGAGCACTAGGTGCGGTGACTCCCAAGCTAGGCGAGTGGCTCCAGCAGATCCCGGGAACAACATCGGAGATCTCTGTCCAGAAGAGCGCAGTCCTGGGAACAGCTAAGATACTGCGCAGGACCCTCAAGCTCCCAGGCCTCTGGTAGAGGACCCGAGCTTGAAGGATAAACCGCCCGCAGGGGCGTGCTGGGTGTTTTTTTTTTGTGTTTTATACACATATATATACATATATATATATATATATATATACACATATATATACATATATATATATATACACATATATATACATATATATATATATACACATATATATACATATATATATATACACATATATATACATATATATATATACACATATATATACACATATATATATACACATATATATACATATATATATATACACATATATATACATATATATATATACACATATATATACATATATATATATACACATATATATACATATATATATGTGTGTATGTGTATATATATATATGTGTATATATATATATATATGTGTATATATATGTATGTGTATATATATGTGTATATATATGTGTATATATATATATATATACACATTAGTTTTTTGTATTTTTCATTAATCATTATAATATATTAAATATTTTCTCAAATGGTTCAAAAAAGTACTATTCCCTTTTTTTCTGTAGGCTTTCACAGTTTCCAGCTTTGGAGCTGGACAAGTTTTTGGAGGATGTGAGGTAAATGCACAGCTACTGCTATTAACCCTGTGCTCAAAAATGGGTCTGGCCACAAGGAGGCAGCAGTGGGCCATCTGACTGTTTTTTGTACTGCCTCCACTTATCTTTTAAAGTACTATATGATGTGATACTATTTTTGATATTTTCAGTATCTTAGATTTTGTGGCTATTATTTGTTAAAAAAATAAAATGTTGTGTTTTGGGCCTTTGTCTTCAACTATTAACCATATTTATTGTCAAAGGAGCTTGCAAAGAAAATAAATACACTGATTTATCCAATTCCCATTCTTATTCCATTGTCTTATCAGTTCACTTTGTTTCTTTTTTATGTTTTCTCCACATTTTCCTTTCTTTTTTCTCTCTTTTGATCAGGAATGGTATTTATCCAATGACGGCATTTGGGCTGCCCTGTCCACATCAGACTCAGAAGGAGACTATTAAATCTCCTGTAGTCATCCCTCCAGTCAAATCCCCAACGCCTGAACCTTCAGAGCTTGAGACACGGAAGGTGTGTAAAACAACTTATACCGGCATAATGGACATTGAACTGGCCACTGAATGAAGACACAGTGCATCATATAAAGTTCTATTGTGACTGCTCTTCTTTTTCTGCAGATTATTCAGATGCAGTGCAGCTTTGAGCCTGTCGAAGAGGGAGCAAAGTATCATGTAAGAGTTATAACATTAGCAGTTTTCTCTTTTTATTTTTAAAATAATTCAAAATACAACAACCCTGCTGCAACAACTTGAAATGAAAATAACCTTTTCTCAATCTGTTTCTGTCCTTTTAGCTTACATTACTGCTGAAAATGGAGGATAAACTGAATAGACATCTAAGCTGTGACATGTTACCTCGTAAGATCAACATATTTCATATCTTATTATCAGTTCATATGACATGGTGACACATGTGTAATGAGCTTGAAAAAGCTCAACGCTGTTGTCGGTCAAGTATAGAAAATTTGGAAGACTTGCTTTATAAACACACAAAAAAAAACAATATTTAAAATTTCCATCAGCTAAACCTTAATGGCCTCTGGTAGAGGTTGTAAACATGTCAGACTTCAGAGTGAGGTTTTTATAAAGAATAAGTATTTTGTCGATAGGTTTGCATTTAGGGTTAATGATAGAATTTCATTTGCATGTATTGGTAAACAAGGTTGACGAGGTTGTAAATATCTGAGTGTGATTTTTATTACTTTTAACATGAAGTATCTGTCTCCACGTGTTTGTACTGAGGCATGTAGGAAAGTGAGAGTAAAGTTCCAGAGAGAGCTTGAATGGCGTCACAATGTATACAGTGTGCATGACTATTTTAGGCTGGAAGACTAGCTGTCGCTTGTGTGTCATGAAAATCTTGTGCTTATTTTAAAATTTTATTTGACGTGCTTTTATTAGATGGTTGCCTTACTGGCTTTACAAATGCTGAAATCTGATCAGTCTTCATTATGGAAAAAGAAAAGGGTTTTGTTTTTGTTTTTTTAATTTTGCTAGTTTTTGAAAGACAAGTAGAAGCTTGAAGGGAGGCAAATGAGAATATAACATACAACTGGCAGTGTGATCTGATCTAATGCACATGCACAAACAGGTATGGTAGGCATGTGTAATGTTGCAGGCGTGTGGAGAATGTCAGGCCTGTGAAAGGCTGCAGCTGACAGCTGTCACCTCCTGTGTCAAGATCTGCTCATTTCTTCCTGGGCTTTCATCCCCCTGTCTCTCATTTACAGACTCAGTTTGTCACATACTCGCATGCATTCACTTTACTCTATCTCTTTAGCATTTTCTGTTTCTCACACCATATGTCTTCTTTTGGACACTTGCACCCAAATGCCACTGAAATACTTGATGAAACTTTACCTCCACGCGCACCCACACTTACTAATCATGCCTTGTTCTTGCAAGCTCTAACTCACATTGAGCCACTCAGATTTCACCACCTTGCATTTTGCATGGTTAAATCCTGCTACAACATATATACAAGTAAAGCATGTTTACATTAAAGGTAAATGGGTGCTAATTTTGTTAAATGACTTAATACCAGACCACAAGGAGCAAACAAGTGAGGAAGCCTCACCCTGAACTTGAATGTCAAGCCCCTCTTCATGTAGCTGGGGCCCATGGGTGTGTTTGTTAATGTCAAAGTTATTGGATCCTCTATCTCCTCCTGCAGCTTGTGTTGTCCCAGCCACATTCCTGGTATAGTTATAAATTGACAGCTGTGTTATTAAAAATTGACAGACCATGACAAACCACACAAAGCACAGAGTAGTGCAGCCACTATAGCGATAATGGAAAAAGTTTCAAAACATTAGGTTATAACCAAACAGGTGGTCTTGGAAGGAAGTAGGCAACAAAATTTGTGATAATACTTTGTTCTGAACATTTTACCAATGTCTTAATGTATTCTGAGCAACCTAGCAATTATGTAAGCACCTTTATCTGACATTTTCTGCCAGTTTTTAGGTAAACTGTGTATAGTCGCATATTACTGTGAAAAAGAAAGAATGGGAGTAGATGTTGACAAACTAGATAAAACTAGATTAGATTTGTTTTTGTTTTTTATGGCTGTAGAAAGAAGAGTTGGGAGATACTAAGACTTCAAAAAGAGACAAACATGGTTTAACAGTTTTTGACCTGGCAGAACCACTTTTGTCCTTTTCTTCTAATTTGATAAATCTCTTCCGGCCCCCTCAATACTAGATGCTTGTTGCCTTATAACATTTAAAATTTGCACAGCCATACCACAAAAATGTTTTAGTGGTGCAAAGAGCAACCAGAGTAGTTGTTGTTTTTTTAATTCATCTTATGTGGTGTGTGTGTGGGGGTACTTAACACTTTTATTAGCTTTAGCTTCATGGGTGTGTGTGCTGAAGTTGTGACTGTGAATTACTGTTACAAACTACATTGGTATGTCTTTCAGATGAGAACTTTCAAGACTTGTCCGTAGAGTTGGTGCAACTGGGCTTAATCAGTGAGGTGGGTTTTTTTTTCCTGTGTTTAAAAAAAAAAAAAAAATCTGTGTGTGTGTGTGTGTGTGTGTGTGTGTGTGTTTGAAAGTGGCAGCTGATCATTATTAATATACTCTCCCACACGGAGACATTTTTTTTTTTTACTTTTTTGACAACATTTCTTACTTCCTGACACAGTTTCTGTTATATATTTATTTATTTGTATGTATGTGTGATTATAACATCCTGGGTTGTTGTCATTGTCTTTATGTTCTCTGCAGGTGGACCAAAACACAGTAGCCATTCAACTAGAAGAATCATTCAACCAAGTTCCTCACTAGCAATGGCTTACCAGACCATCGCTCTCAGCCTTGTTACATGTTCTTTTTTGTTACTCAACACAGTGACTACCTGGTTTGCTTGTTTCATTTTTATTTTATTTTTTTAACGAAGCCTTAAGCGATGATGTGACCAAAGGAGAAGCGATTTCTTACTTCAGGGAATAACATTTCCTAAAAGCTCCCAAATATTAAAAGTAAAGCCAGATGACTCCACGCAAACCTTCAGTAGTAATTTGAAGTTTTTATTTTAAAAGTCAAATACATACACGCCTACAATATGTTCATGCCAGATCCTTTTGAATGATTTGGCTATTAAGTTAGGTATGTCGAATTGCAAGCTAAACTTAATCAGTGCTGGAACATTGATCAAGTTTATCACACTTAGTTGCAGTTTTATATTGAAAGCTACACTTTCCTCACAGTTGTATTTCAGGGCAGGGTGTTTACATAATGATTTGCCTGACCTGTTTGTGTTCTGGGAGGAGATGGTATAAAACTTCATCAGACCTCATTCTGGCCTTTAAGAGTCACACGGTTTTCTTGCTCCTGTTTTACAGTAGAATCTAACACCTGTTGACAGTCAGCAAAATTGTGACTTGGAGGGAGGTGGAGGGATGCTTTTCCACACCAAGGAAATCTAGAAAACAACTTACATCAGTTTCTTCTCGTTTGGCCCCTCGTTACATGATAGAGAATTCCCACCTCTTTGAATTTCAGTGTTTGTTAGACCAACCAAGTGCCTGTTGCGTTAAATATGTGGAATAGTTTGAAACTGGGTAACAGACACTTGCTTTATTTCACTTGATAGTTTAAAAAAAATCTATGTAATTTAAAAGGCCTTTGGTACACAACAAAATGTGTGTGCATTTCACATTTTGAGAAGCCATCTTACCCTCTTTCTCTGAAAGATGATCTCTTGGTTACTTTAAGATACTGTGAACTCAGTGTTACTGAATTTCTCTTTTATTTTTTTATGGGTTTGCTTTACTGTAGGCGCTCTTGCCTGTAATTCCTTCTTTCATATTGTTTTTATGTTGTTTGGTTTTACCATTTGCTGCTTGTTGGGTTCGCACACGGTACTCTTCCCTTAAGTCTTTCAGAGAGACTTGTGTACTAAACTCATCTGCCATATCTTGTAGAGAGATGACCCAGGCTTTTCTTTGTGTGTTTTATACATGTTAATCCGAAATAGCATGTGTTTTTCTTTATTTGTTTACAGCAACAGCACAGACACCACGCTGATAGTCTCAGCCAATACACAACCCGTTGTGTTTCCGTTGTTTTCTTTGCTAAACAGTGATTTTTGCTAAAACTCGGACCTGTTGCATTGAGCACAGACACTTGTGTAAACACCTTTTACATCATACGGGTCTTGTTTAGACCTGTGTTGTGACCAGGGAGTTAATTGTGGCCTTTTTGTGACATTGTGGCACAAAACTCTTTTTGAACTACTGGTACTGCTGTCTGAAAGCTCAAACAATTTAGGAACTTAAACAGGTAGTAAAATTGCTAGAAAAACAACTGTTGCGTACGATAACTTCTGCTGTGCTGGTATTTTATTAAAAATATACTTCTAAGTGTATTGTAACTAGTCTAGCAATCCGATGAAAAGTTGTTTGCGCTTTCAGACTGATATTTAATCCAATGCTGGTTATTGAGCTATAATATTTAAGCTGTACACCTCTCTGTTGAGATGATAATCCAGTGATTTCAGTGGTCTTTTTCACCAAGTTCAGGTCACTATTTTTCTCCCACCTTCTTTTGTACATAAGTGTTCTGTCCTATTCCATTATTTTCCACTGTCTACATGTGTGTTTGTGAACTGGCAAGGTTGTATTTTCCAAAGAGTTGTTCTCATGCCAGCCAGGAGAATGTAAATGCAACACATGTAGAAGTGGTTTAAAAAAAAAAAACAACCAATGTGATGCACCTGAGTTTTATACTGACTCTCTCTCCCCTGCACCTCTGTTCTCTCTTACTTTTGTACCTTTCCAGCCAGTTTGTGATGAAACTGGTTAATAAGTTATTGTACAGGGTGTGCAGCTTTAGCCAGTTACTCCATGATACCAGCTTTTGGTTATATTTTGAAATTCCTACATTTTGTATTTCAAAGAATACTGGTTCTTACGAATAAATGTGTGAACTGCATCATGACTTTGTGTTTTTGGAGTCGTTTACGAATCAGAGTTTCACAGTTTTGTGCCGGATACACCATTAGTGAGAATTACACACAACAAAGATGCAATGAATAGTCTGAAATGACTGCTGCGCCCTTCCGCGTCCACAGAGGTGCAGATTGTACACAGGTGAGATCGGTGACGTCATACAGGAAGTACTATAGGGGCATACGTGTGGTTTGGAGTTTCTGCTATCGTGCTGTTGAACTGTAGCCCGAAAACTCTGGACATTATTCACAGAAAAACGTCGTTCCCTGCTGAGAGATGTGCACTTTTGGTGAGTTTGCCTGCGATTGTATTCAGGTGCTGTAAAAACCACCGTAGACTGCATAGTAACGACTTCCTCCCGATGTTATTTTCCATCTTACCTGCGGGTATATACCTGACCACCAGGCCTACAGCTGCTGTGTGGATTCATTTGTAAAAGTTTGCCTAATCTATATATTAGCCACCAGTTTCTCTATTGCTTTATTTTAACTTATTAATAGTGGAAATTGGCTTTTTAAACAATCAGAGAAGTGATGGCAACTCGAATAAGTAATCGAGTAAAAGGAAGCACGTCGTTCGTCCGCGCTAACTCCAATCCCTGGCCCAGTGGTCGCTCACAGTTCTTGTTTCACCCGTGTTTGCTGTTACTCGTTATGACGTACAGAATGTATAATAATAATAATAAATGTTTTAGTTGGGGGGGGGGCAGTTTTCACCACATGTGTATAAAACGCACGAAGAGGTAAATGGGTCGATAAAAGGGTTTAAAAAATGGGTGAGACTTTACAGACATTACATTGTGAAGAGAGACACAAAGAGCTGCACAGCCACACCAGTGTTAGCTGTTTTAGCTCAGATTGTTTTGTCAAAAGAAACCGCATTAACATTAAACATTAAAGTACTTAGTTTGTCCACCAGAGAGAGCTGACAGGTTGATTAACTAACTGATTTATCGGCTTTGTATGCATATTATCCAAGTCATTTATTTATAAATATTTTTTTAATTGTGAAGCTGTAAAAAATGTAAATAATTTATATACTACAGTTAAAAGCAGGTTCTCTGACATAACTGTGGACGAGTAATACTCAAAGGGTAGGTTTAATCTGAATGCCACGCATACAACAAAAGGAATATATACATGAAGTAATGAATTTGCTAGCTAGAAAATAAAATAGTTCACATGTAATAGAATCATGTAAAATTAAGTCTGTTAGAATGAGTTTTAAGAAGCAATTTAAAGGAAGTCACTGATTCTGCAAGCCTGATATCCTCAGGTAGGCTAAAGACAAGAGGCCCTGATGACAAAAGTGTCATCTGCAAGTATGCTAATCTGGGGTCAGCGGAAGTAACCCGGGGCCAAACTGAGGCAAGCTTTAAAATAACTGTAAAGATCAATTCTAAAACGTATAGGAAGCCAGGATGGAAGCCTTTCTCCAGGCCTGAGTGTCACAGTAGGTTTTATTCTAGAGATGGTTGTAATTTTAGCAAAACCAAGACTGGACAGCATTTCTATGTGATATAACAAGTCTATTGTTTTTGTATGGAATAGGTAGATTCATCTCCCATAAGTTATATTAACAATCAAACCACCCACTGTTACGTTTCTGTACGTGCCAGTTAGTAATCGAAAGTTTTACTTTCAGATAAGGACAAAGGGCCAAGGAGGCTGATGAGGAAGGGGTTGGCCCTTATAATCATCGGCCATATAAACTTCATCTTTGGCGCCATTGTCCATGGCAGCATTCTCCGCCACATTTCCAAACCCAGCCAGCAAATTTCTACTGAATACACCGTGACCAACATCATCTCCGTCACCTCGGGCTTGCTGGTGAGTCAGTGGTGTTCTTTTTGTGTTTTAAAGTCAACTTGGCACTTCAAATGAGCATGTTGTGAACCAAGCGACATTAAACCTCCAGGAGTTTCTGCCTTCATCAAAACATTTTACTTTAAAGTTTTTATCACACAGAGCTATCTGCAATCACTTTTATATCAGCAGTTCCGCTTGTTTGATGCATGAGAACATCAAAAGCTCACTCGGGTGATTTATTTTTATTTCTTTTTTAACTTTACCTCAGTGATAGTGTTGAGTATGTTTCTAAGCAATCAAGACTGAACTTGCTGATTACAGGAGAGCCGGTTCTTCAAAACAGCTACTTGTCCCTTCGGGGCAGACCTCATTACAATTACAGTCATGTACCACATAAACTTGTTGGGGATAAGAAGATATTAACTTTGTTTTCTTTCATATTTTAAGAGTGTACAAGTAAGACAGGAAGTAGAAGTTACCAGATATTTTTTACTTTTCAATAATGGGCCTAACTTCTGTTAAAGAGCCTGTTTGTTTTAAATTTTAAGTTCTTCTTCTACAGGATTTAATGCATTCATTTAATTGCTGGTAACTTAATAAACCCTGTACTGTGCAAAGCTTAAAGACTGATCTCATCTTATCTCATGATTTGAATGTTACAGAGTATTGCAACTGGGATTATTGCCATTGTGGTGTCAAGGAACCTTAATGTGCTCAAAGTGGTAAGAATTTAATTTGACTTCATCTACCAATATGATCACTTCAGTCACTGACACTTTGCACATCCCCTCATATATGTAATTTCTTTGTACTATCTATTTTCAGCAAATAGGCCTCCTGACTGCATCAATCCTGAATGCTTTGCTCTCAGCAGCATGTTGTGTCGGACTTCTCTTTGCCATTGGTGTCACAATTGCCCACGATGGGAAGGGTTTGATGGTCGGTTGCAGTGACACACAGGTGCCCATCAATGCTCGGTCACCTATTGGTGTCCGATGTCCATTTGATACTACAAGGATCTATGTGAGTTTGAAGTCCCCTTCCCTCAGTGTAAAACATGATTTTATTTTATTTTTTAAAGCATGACATGAGAAAGGATCAACATTTATCTCACATTTTCTCCTTTCCACCACCTCCCATCTCTCAGGACACCACCCTGGCTCTGTGGATCCCCTGTGCAGTGTTTTCGGCAGTTGAAGTGGGACTGTCAGTGTGGTGCTTCATGGTGGGACTGGCTCTCAGGGGGCTGCCACCCTGCAAGAACAACTACATCAAAGAGCAGGTGTGTATCTTTGTGTGGGCCAGATGAATATGCTTGAGGGGTATAACTTTGTTGTGTGACTCAAACATACACACACATACTTGGTCTAAGTCTGACACAGAAGTTATTCATTGTTACTCCTTCTCACTCAGCCATCCTTTAAATAAAGGCTACCTGTAGACATCCGCGCTCACTCTGTCATATTGCAAAAACCAAAACCGCTCATACTCGTCTCATCATGCCTCGTCTTTTGTGTCATTCTCTGTTCTAGTTGGAGGAAGAGGCCCAGTGCTCTCCTCACAGCCGACACCTGATTGGAGAGCGTGCGAATTCCGAACTGTAACTAAACAACAAGTAGCAAGCACATCTAAGAAGGCTAAATCCCAAAAAGCATGACTGCATCTCTGCACAGACTGAACTATTTCTTCTACAGTCATTTAGGGTAGTGTTACTCCAGTAATGTAGTGCAGGAATGGAATGAGTACAGTTGGCTGCTCACAGCTCCACTTTGTGTGCCTAATTAATGTTAATTTAGTGAACACATCACAAAAAAAAACCCCTATTGACTGATAGGATTCAGCGTTCATGCCAATGTAAGAGACAATATATACAGGTACAAAGTAAGATATAAAGAATGATTTCAGTCCTGTACCCCTACTTGACTGTTTGGGTTTTAAGTGTGCCAATACGATGAAACCTTTGTTCATGAAGGAAAAACCAGCAACAATGTTTTTAGATTAACTCAAGTATGTTTTAGCATGTATGCTTATTTCAGAGACATATAGCTTTTCGCAATATATTTAGTGTTTTACTGTTTGTACAGATGAATTAATCCACTGTGCTGCATTTAAGATGCCTTCAGCGGACCACAGAAAATGAAGTCTTGCTGTTTATGCAAATTGGAAACCTATGATGAAGATGTTATGTAGATTGGAAATTTGTTGTATTGAAAGATAATTGTAAAGGTAACTGAAATGAGCATCTTGGGATGGAGAACCCTATTTGCTTGCTGAACATGCCATTGGTGTGGTTGTACTGTATTTAATATGCATTATAAAGTGTTTTTATATATTCTTTTTCTAATTACATTATTATTTGTCAGCTTTTTGCTTAAATTCTGAGAAAACATGTTTCAAAGAGATTTTAAACTAAAACTGTAGTGAGATTAAATTGAGTATGCTTTTTTAAAAAAGTAAACTTTTTATTGGTGGTCATACATTTGAAGTAAGCAGTAATCATTTTAAGTAGTGTCCAGAATTTTTTTAAGCCCATGCATTTCACACACATACTTTATTCTGTATCAATTAAACATAATGTGGACTTAAAGCTGTGTGCTTGGACTGTCTTTGTGCATTTAGAGTACTCTGGTTATATGTTAAGTAGTGTTATATTAGGAGCTGAAAGCCAGAATGTGGGCCAGCAGTCTAAGCTGCACACACTGATCAGATCAGATCAACCATGAAACGGTTAATCTACTGGCATGTTCAATTGTGTGGAAGGGAATCATAGCTCACTAATCCTGAGGCTATCGGGGATAAATATTGACACTGTGTTGACTGATACAATCAAAACAAATCTGCGTGTGTCACACCGGACACATAGGCTTATATGAAACCACGAGATTAACACGAAGAGTAATAATCTTTGTTGTTTGTTAGCTTCATGTTTGAATTGTGGCGAATACAACAGTTTAAAAAAAAAAACTCATTACAATTCAGATTTTTTTTTTAAATTTCAATGCATTTTGTTTCTAAACTTAGCATACTGTCTTCATGAGGTGTTTTGTACCATTTAGTTCTACATCTGCAGAAAGCCCACACGCACAGCCTCCTGTGGGGCCAATTTAGTCGAGTCTTTGCGCGGTCACGTCGAATCCGCGGTCCCGACATGTCGACTGCGCGCCGCAGTCAAACCAGCTGCAAACAGGGAAACAAACGAGCTGCTGCAGTGAACGGAGCCGGTGGAGCAGAGGACCGCTCGGTGTTTTACACACAAGGTAAATCATTTATTACTGTGATGTTAGACCGTAACTGTGCTGCCGACTCATAATTGAGTGTTCACGAGCAAGGCAGGCAGACTTCAAGGAAAATGCGTTAATTAGAGGAAGCGCCCTACTGCTGCTGCTGGGCTGAAGACACTGCGGTGACAAACGGATTGATAAGCTGTGATCCTGGCGTGTCACCACCGTGTGAGCGCTTTGCCTTAACGCGGCGAAGATGCCGCACTGAAGCCCACCTTTAAAGATTTGTTCCCCCCTTAAAAACAGCCAGCTTTTCCACCCGGCGTGGAGGAGAAGGAAGCTAACGTTAAGGGCAGTGCCCCACGGTTACACAGGTGTTCGCTTGAAGTAGTTACCAATTTAATAGCGATAACGCTAGCTAGCTATGAGCGTTGAAGCAAGTTAGCTCGTGCCTAACGACCGACTGGGAGCAATTCACGCACGTGCGAATTAAAAGGCGCGATGCTGGGTTCTGCTTTATTTGAATGATGCGTGTCTGAAGTTTACTGTGTGCGCGTGTGAAACATCGCAGGTGTGCGTTACTGTTGCCCGGCCAACCTCTCACAAACACTGCAGTGGGGGCGGGGGGAGTGTCAGATGTTCTGCAGGTGTAACGTTCGCATTAGCGGCTTTGAACGAGAGTAACTACCGAGGTTTGCTTTGAACGTGTTTTCAGTTGTCTGCAGCGTAAACACACTGACAGAACACTCATAGACGAAAATCACTAAAAACACAGAGACAAGCCAAGACACTATCTCTAAATTATACTATCACTCATTGTGTCAGGAAAACACAACAATCCTGCACATATTAGTGGATTTTATGAGATATTTAAACCTCGACGCTTGTATAGAGTAGGGTGTGGCTGGTGAGGGACAATACCAGATTTTAATTAAAATCTTTGTATTTTTATTCTGCAGGACCTGCTTGATGGATCTAAACCAGTGTGGCAATTTATTTTTGAAATAACAAAATTTTCTCTGGCTAATGAATTAAAAAACAACAACAAAACAATTCCATGTTATTTGTCATAGAAAGGGTTGGTTTGTTCTTTGAAATGTGTCTGGAAATGAATTAAGAAGCTGAACATTTTCAAGGGCGAAAGAAGAATAAAAGAGACCTCCAGCAGAAGGCTGAGAGTGGGACATACTCTCCGTTTGGAGGTGAGATTTGTTTTTGACAATGGAACCATCAGGAGGTGGAGGAAAATCATATAATGATTTTTAAGTGACAGTTCAGACCCAGAAGAGCACATACAACAGTTGCCGGCAAATGTGAAGACTGAGAAAGAGCAGCACCATACGGGAGCGTACCCATTTTGTGGATTTTTCGTTCTCTAATGTGGATCTATTGCTTTAGCACCACTACTGGGACAAAAAATGGACCTATTTCCTTCACAGATTGCCTGTGTAATGGTTTACTGCATTATAATATCATTGCTCTGAGATGCTGTGGAGAAATGTCTACATTTAAGATGCAAACACCTCTTGGAAGAGGATATGTAAGAAACACCTTTCCAAAAACTGCAACGACTGATTGCATACTAAGGTTTCCAATCCATTATTTCTTCATGCCTGTCTTCCTGCTGGTCTTCTCCCTGGTTACACCTGCCTATGCCATTCATGTGGAGTCCATCGAGAGCCACAGTGAGTTTACCTGTGAGCCCATCAGACTGAGAATGTGCCAGGATCTGCCTTACAACACAACATTCATGCCCAATCTTCTGAACCACTATGACCAGCAGACTGCTGCACTAGCAATGGAGGTATGCTTATATATGTGTGTGTCTGTGTGTGAGAGTCCTTCATTTGTGTCACAATACACAGGGAAATTGGTTATCTGATGCAGTAAATTAGAGATTTGAGATTACATGATTTTTTTTGTTTTGTTTTGTTTTGTTTTTGGGGGGGGTTTGCTTTTTTTTTTTGGTATAGATTGTCCTAACATGTAGCACAGGTCTTGTTGACAAGGTGTAAAATGCTAAATGGCTACAAAGCAACAGCTGGTAGTTTCACACTGTGGTGTGATGTCAGGCTCAGGACAAAAGGATTTCACACACAGTATAACGAGCATCATTGTCAAGTAAAGGCATTTTTGTATGGTCAGTGAAACAAACCAACTTGGGCAGTTTATTTATTCATCCATCTATCTTCCATGTTTCACTGTTTATCTGGAGTCAGATGGCTGCAGGCTAAATGATCTGTGCAGATGTTCCTGTCACAATCAATGTTTCCAGCTCCTCTTGGGGAACCCCGAGGTGTTCCCAGGCAATTTAATGATTTTTATTTCCTTAATCAAAGTATAAAGGAAAATTGTGCATTATTTGCAAACACAACTCTACCCAAATTGTGAACCAAAAACAGTTGTGCAATTTACCTATTTCCTTTATCATCCAGCTACAGTAACACACAGGTACTCTGGACAGTACTGAAAGCCGTTCCACGTAGAGACAGATGATGAATGCATATTGCATTGTCACACAGGCACTCTGAGTAGTAGCTGAGAGACAAAAGGTGCTATCTGATCCGCTGTACTGCTAACCAATACAGCTTATTTTCATTGTCCTGTCAGTATAAACATTCTCAATAAACACCTCGCAAAATGCAGTCTAAAATGCAGTGAATAAGAGCAGTAATTTTCATTCACACGCTCCATGCATTCACATTTTTCTTTCATATATATATATAAAATTATTTATTTATTTATTTTTTAATTAATTTTTTTAATTCACTTGTTATAGGCTTTTCAATGTTTGGGATCAGTTAGACATACAAACTGGTCAGCTAATATGCACACTATATATAATGAGAATCATGTCACCATTACAAAGTTTTCCTTACATCATACAGGCATAATTAGCAGCAATAAAATATATTTCAATATGGTGGTTATGGAATTTATTTCCAAAGAAATACTTCTTTGTTTAAGGGCATCGGTTTTAAGCAATAGAGTGGCAAAGAGTACTGTGTTACACACTGTCTGAGAGCAATAGTAGACTCACACTATCCATCTGTATCGTGTTACCTCCCTTTCCTACTCTTTTGTTACTCCCGAAGACCAAGAAAGGTGTTTCTTGGTGACTACACAATTACTTGCTTGTAGCAACTATTTTTTTTTTAGTACCACAGGCAACATATACCACTGTACTTGGGATGTGGACTTGTTTGGGTATATTAAATTACTTTAGTGCTGCTTAGTAATTCCCTGTTAAAAAGAGGAATGATGAAAAGGATAATTTACTGCAAACAAAAAGGTAAAATCCTTATAGACATGTTCAAGTCTCTTTTAGGGGAAAATTCAGGCCAAGTCGTTATACTCTGCAGTCCTTTGGTCGGTTTGGGGTTTTTACAAATTTCCAGGGCTGTAGAATGAAATCCCATTACACGTGCTGTTTGGCATACTTTTACCCATGTTTTGGCTGCCTTGCAACTGGTGGTCTGTGGTTTAAAAACATGGAACAGTAATGCATACAATCAGTTGAATTAAATCTGCCTCCAGCTGTTCATAGTTGGCGTATTAAATTACCCCTGTTGAAAAGCAGATGAATTTGAAGAAGGCCTATGCTGGCTGTGCTTTTTGCATGTTTAATCTTTGGGGATTTTTATTTTTAGTTCATGTTTAGTTAATATTTTCCCATGTCAAAACAAGATGAATGTCAGGCAAAAGCGCAAGCCCAAATTCTCTGTTTTGCCCTCTTAATATTAGATCAAAGAAAGGGATTTCTGGTGTATTTTATGTCAGGATATGTTGTGCAGGAGACTGTCAGACTCGCTGCTGTCATACGCTTGTTATTTCTCTTTAAAAGAATAAGGGGATTAGGAAAAACAGCTTTATTCTGGATTGACAGAAATGTGTTTTGATTGGATTCTAATACTCCTACAGTCATAGGATTCATTCAGCACATTAAGGAGCATGCAACTGTTTATATCAAGTCAACTCCCAAGCATCATGTCAAAACATGCTGTGTTAAAGATTGTGAGAAGCGTCTGTTGTTGAACTTGATTTGACCCAGATGAAGGAGCCAAGTAACTGACACCCTCAGTCTCCCTGCAGTCATGGAAGAGACAGCTTTCTGAAGATGGTTGAGTAGCAACATGAGCCCTGTTAGCTTCCCTTCTCTGGTCTGCTGTGACCAGGCATGGTAGTCCTGGTGGGATCCCTGGAGGTAATTTAATAATATCTCGTTGGACACTGGCTGCATAATACAAACGTGTGTGCTCACAGGGATATATATGCATATGCTGGTGTTTATGGGCATGTGTGTTAGTGCTCAGTTTGTGAGCCATCTTGAAATTGCATTTGTACTTTATTTGGTAGTGATTACAATTTTTGATTGTGTGCTTTGGTTAGTCTAGTATCGTGATATATAAAACTGGAGTACCAGAACTTGATGGTGAATTTTGTGTTGCATTTCCACTCCTCAAATGTTCCTATTGTTCCAATGCTGGCATCCTTATTTGAAAGCTATAACGTGTTGGCACATTAAGTCATTTTACAGACTCTATGAAATTCTTAAAATTTGAAGTAATAAACACAATTTCTGCAGATTCTTGAGTGCCCACATACCTTACAGCCACTACAGCTTTTCTCTTTTCCAAGAAAACCCTTACTGGGATGATTAAATTACCCTGCCATTTGTGTTATAGCATTATTAGTTGAACTTTCTGCTCTCAGCAGCTGTTCACCAGCAGCAAAACAGTGGGGTAAACACATGAATGTTCTTTGTCTGCATAATTATATTTATACTAAAAGGATGCTTAAAGAGAGAATCCCTGGGCCAGTTTACCATTTTCCAGCTTTACACCAAATTTATTGGGTTTCTCTTTCTTTTGCCTATGCTTCACCACTCCAAGTAGTTTTGTGAAATGTAACTTTGTAGCTTTTGTGTAATCCTTCTGGCAAACAAACTGCAAAGACCAAAGAGAAAACTGGGGGTCTTTTTTGGCACTTGAAGAGGTTTTAAGGCTCAAGTATCTGCCTAATTTGGCATTTTCCTTCCTGCATAGCATCAGTACATTTTAACAAAGATTAGACGACCAGAACTAGTTCTGGTTTCAGGCTTTTGCAAGAGTTCAGAAATTATTTAATAACTGGACAAGTAGAAGTGATTCATTAAGAAGCATCATCAGGTGTGTGTCCATTTGGGATTTTTTTTTCTTGTAACAAAATGTAAAATAAACAACTGCTGCCAAAGCTGCGTGAAGCACTTCAGATGCCTTAATGAAACTGGAGCCATTCTAAGCAGCTGTTGTAGTCATTTTTTCGGGTCAAATCACATGATGAATGTTTTCTCTGCCTCAGTGGCAAAGCTTTCGTGTCTTGGCTTTCTTGCAAAGCAGACAAGCAGTGAGCTGTCATGTTATGATCCTGTCTGTTGTCAGTCAAGCTTCTCTGAGTCACAGAGCTGGATTTTAGAGACATTTTTGTATTTGAAATGGTCCTCTGTTGTACATTCGGAGAGTCTGGAGACTTGATTGACGCTGAAAATATAACCTTTTCCTTCCTTTTTAAGTTAAAAGCAGAGCCGTAAAAGGATCTTCCCAGAATGTGTTCATGATAAATCCAGGACACATTTATTTAGCGCTTCATTGACAAGCTCTAAGTACTGATCAGTCTGTTTCATGTGTATAATTGCTGAGCCTGGCTAAGGGCTGATTCAACTCCAGCATTTCCTGTTTGAGTGTGTGTGAGAGAGGGGGGGAGAGAGAGGCAGAAAGAGGGGAGGTTAACCGCGCCAGCTGTCATCTCTCACTAGTGCTAACTAACTGCTAATCTCTCGCTCAGTTCCACAATGATGACATTGAGTCCCACAGACCGTCGGCCATCCCATCTGCCACAATAGTCAATTAAACATGATCAAACTTGATGGGAAAGTCAGAATATAAGGAGGGTTTTTTTAAGAGTAAGGAGATGAATTTTAAAATGGGAAAAGGGTGCTTGGGTAACAAATGAAAATATTTCATTGGGAGTGTTGTTGCATGCGCTCACATGTTTCCATGCTTTTGTGTCTGCATTGTCACTTAGGAATCCAATCTATACTGTCCATCTGCCGCAGCATGATAGGGCTCCCAGAGGACGTGGTACTTGAGGTCTGTGCATGTTAGACACAGTTCAGACATATGACATCACAGGGATTGAGTATCATCACTAAGAGATGGAAACTGATAACATGGCTCTAACTTAATCTGGGGTTTTCCTTAAAAGTGGAGATTTATTTCCTGAAAAAGTCTCCCTAAAATTACAGACACGTTATAAATTACAGGAAAAAACAACATCTGCAATCTTAGTAAGGTGTTGGGTTACCATTTGCTGCCCGAGCTGCTTCATTGCACCAGTGATGAAGTCACTACCCGACCATCCTTAGGTTTTTAACTGGGTTGAGCAGTAGTGACTATGAAGGGCAGTTCAAATTCTGGCTTTACATATTAAGGCTTTTTTGACACTCTGTCTCTATGTAGGGGGCATTGATAACCTGCAAGAGACTACTTCCACCATTATAGAAATGTTTCATTATTAAATGAAAGTGATCAGTTAGAAAAACATTTTGCTTTCCAGCGAACCTTCACATTGAGGGGACAAGTGGAACCATCCCATAACAGACCCACCAGATCCCCTTACTGAAGCAGTCAAGGCTGGGATTATATTTGCTTGTGGACATACAGGGGGACAGCTGTGGACACCACAGATTAATAGTTGTTTTCATAACTGTTTTTATGCACACTCGGAGGAGACATAAATTGTTGGGGAATTTTAGTGCATTTCTGCATTGACAAGTCTGCGTGGTCATAACAGATTGGGCGGCCCATGGATGTCTTCTCGTTTACCCAAGCACATCCTCCTTACTTTCAGACATGGAAACTATGACACTGCAAAGTGGGTTAAAACTATATTATTTCTACAGACTTTATGTTGATTTGTATATAGTATATCTGCTGTGGATGTAAAGAAAGGTGGCATGACAGAGAGGATGTTTGGTTGCAGCTAAAGAAAACTGAGCTGGCCATGAAACAGATCTTTTGTTATATATATATAAATAAATAACTATGCCTCATAATACAACTGCTGTGCCTGAGGCCATCAGAGCTCAGATGTCTCTCTGATGCTTGATCAGAGAGTTACCCTTCAAGTTATTAGTTTTGCATTTAATTTTGATGGAATTTAGGTCAGAGGTCATTCACGTCTATCAGCAGTTTTCAATATCAAAATGATTCTTTTTTTTTTACTAAATGTAAAGTTAAAACAAGAAATGTCAAAACACTCAGTCCAGCATTTTTGTTATTTTATAACATGGTCAGTAATTGCACGGTGAGAAGAAGGAGCAGAGTGCGTGCAGCTGACTGTGCTTCATGTTGCCACACTCACAAATTGCCAGACCAGAGTGTGACTGTACCTGGCTTCGGGATTTTTTGGGTGACATAGAACATTATTCTGAGTGGTAAAAATAAATGTGGAGTAATTGCTCTAGTTGCCACTGAAATTCAGTGTAATCACAGAGATGTTACTAAGAATTAGCGTTTCTGAGGTCTGAATATTGAATTACTAGCTGTTGGAAAACATCCATGTTAACTCACTGGGGGAACTTGTCATTGCTGATGCTGCATGAATCAACACACTGCCTGACACAGAGGTCATCAAATGGCCGTGGCTGTGGTGAATGGCTATGGATAATTAATGGATAATGTAGACCTTCTGCACACTGAACACTTAATCTAACATCAGTTTCAGCTCCAGTGCCACAACAATAGAAAATCTTTATCGCCTCTTACCTACTATACCTATTTAACTTTTAATTCTGTCCTATTATTGTAGGGTCTTTACCTTTTCAAAATAAAGCACCTTGAGGCGACTACTATTGTAATTTGTTGCTATGTCAATAAAATTGATATTGATTGCTATTTGATTTATTATAACTGACCCCTGTCTGCCCTGTTTTATTCTGTGGTATTGTATTTGTTTTATTGTTTTGTTGTTTTCTTATCCTCCTACTTACATCATCTAATTTTCTTTTTTGTTCCTGTTGTATAGAATCACTTTTAAGTTAGTAAAGCTCATGCAATATCATTCGATATATTTAATTTTAAGAGCGATTTAAAGAAAGCCTTGTTTTACTCTACAGTATAGCATAGTGCATCTAAACCAAAATTATATTGGTCGTTTAGTAGGTTTACACCACAAAATCATGCATTTTGGAGAAATCACTTTTAGGCAGAGAACTTGTTTTTATTTACTTCAGTTTTATTACACTTCTTAGTATGCAACTGACCAGAAGTCACTTTTCTTTGCTACAGCAAATGACATTTATGAACTAGTGCTGACATCTTAAACGTATTACCGATAAAAGCTGGTGGAGCATTTTTGGGTTTTTCTTTTTTCACTCCTCAGGGTTATGCAGCATTCAGACTGAGAAGAGAGAGAGGCTGAATAGTTTTCCTAAACTCGTTGCTAAGCACTGAATTCCTTTTAATCCACTGCTGAATCCAGCTTATTTAGACAGGTATTTAAAAAATGTCCAACAATGTTAAGAACTACTATTTGACTGGAGTTTGGGTTGTTAATATATTCTGTGTAACCTGTAAAACATATATTCAAGCATGAGGTCAGTTGTAAGCTCAAAGGCAACAATAGTGTGAATATGATGAAGTGACAAGCAGGTCTTTGCATACTTAATTATTACGAAAAGATGCTTAAGAGCTTTTCCTATACCACAACAACACCTTTGTTTTATAACCTAGTTCAGGAGGGCAGCCAGTTTGAAATGATCTAATGCTTATATACATGCATCCATGTGGGGTTAAATTCCCATTTTACACCTTTATCATGATACCCTAAACTCAGATGTGGTGAGCAAACATTTGGGCGCATGTGTGCTGCAGAGGTAGTTTAATCCGTTGAGGTCACCAAAAGAACTGGAGGTAGAAGAAAGGGATAAAGGGTTAAAGAAGAAAATATGTGGGGCAGTAGAGCAGAAAGAGAATGTCAGAAACTAAATGGAGGGAAATTCTGACAGAGTGACGGGTTGTGTAAAGACTTTAGACTCTACTGTCTCCGCTGTTTGTGTTTCTCTCACCATGGGGTCCTGTCGTTCAAAATAAGACTGCTCTGTTTAAGAACGACCACACTGGGGCTACCAGGTCCCTGCAACAGAAAGTGTGTGTGTGCATGCCAAATCTAGTGAGTTGGAGGCTTGTTGTGCTTAAGTGCGAGCTGTTTTTTTGTTTTGTTTTTTAAACTTTGTGCATATGTGAATACGAAAGAGGGAATTAGTTGTTATAGAAGTGCGTTTGTGACCATGTGATGGGTTGGTTGAGTTTGTGCTATGCCGTGTGTGTTAGTGTGTGCATGTTCAGAGCATTTGAAGAGGCTTATTACCCTATTCACTCCCCAAGAGAGAGACAGGTCCTCATTCAGTTTAAAAGTTCCTGTTTGTTTCAATTGAACACTTGATTATGTTGCTTGTTCTGACAGTCTATTGAAGCCACCAGCCTAAATGAAGCAATCATTTATTTATGTGCAGAACAAAGGCACTGCCTGGCCCTGTTTTTTGGCACAATGTTCCCATCTACATAGCTTCCACTATGCTTATTCACCCTCACAATGCCTCACAATGCTTTGTAAAGAAAGATTTAAGGAGAGATTGGAGAGATTTTCCCGTTTCTCAAACGCTGCTCTGTACCCTGCTGTAAATATAGTAAAACAGATTTTTGCAATGAAAATAAGAACCATAATTGTTTGAATTCCCTAACCTAATAACATTGTCTGTGTGTTACACCAATAATGCTGTTTTAAAATGAAGCTGAAAAAGTTTTAAAGTATCAGGCAAGAAAAAAAAAAAGAAAACCGTATTGCCTAACAATTATCATTCTCTTTTTAAAGGACTTCTATCACCTTTACCATAAGGTTTTACATTTTTATAATGATTTTGTCCTTTTAATAAAAATAAAAAAGGCAATGGTGTAATCTGTAATAAGCTAAAACATATAAAATCATTTTCCCCCTTAAATCCATCTTTCTCCCCCTTTCTTTCCATGTTTATGACAACCATCTGTTGTTTCTTCCAGACCTTCCAGATGATTATGTAATATCAGCTTTGGGGTACTTGCATGGTTTGTTAATCCATCACCTCCACTGCATGTATGCCTCAGTGCACATCATCCTATTTCTGTGTGTGGGTTCTGTACTGAGGTCTATCAGTTCAGTTGACATGTTTCCCTTGGAAACACATTAATATAGGTTATCCATGTCTTATGGACTTAATCTGAATGCATGACCCAGCTACAGAACTGTGTGTGGAAATGTGTGTGTGCAACTAGCGAGAGATATTTAACCCAGCTTCACACTAACATACACACATACACAAACACACCAGCATTGATCCCTTTCTCACGCAAAGCCACTCAACACGAGGCAGCTCTAGTGTTTTCAGCTCACTGCAGGTCAGCATTAAAAGCTCTAGCGCTACTAATTGTGCACTTATGTGAGCCACATTCAGCTCTCAATCCTCCAAAAATAGCTCTCTTATACATAAAATATATACAGGATTATTGAATAGTTTTGTAACTATAAAGAACAACTGAACTGCTTTTCAGACATTCTACCATGTTTTGTCATAAAAAGTACGCTTGTGTGTATTGCTGCCTATAGAACTACCAACCTACAAAAAATTGTAGCCTTTTTTTATGCGCACTTTTTAAAAACTGAATGGTATAAAATAATTTTTAAAAAAGCATGTTCTAAGATCACATACTAATGCTAACAAGCAATAACTTGCACTTCGCTTCTGTTTGCTGTATTTTCAACCTCAAAATTCCACTCAATCTGATACCAAGTTAATCCCTCTTCCGCTCCTTCTTCTCATTTTTCCAGGATCTTTTAGAGGTCAGCGTCTTTTACATTGCTGTATCACTTGTAATCAATATACCTGTGCTGTGATCATTATTGTTTTTTCTGCTTCTATGTGGTGTTCTCATGTACATTTTTTTTTTTAATTAATTAAAAAAATGCACTGATAGATGCAAGTTGTAGCAGATGGATGCACAGGCGGCTTAGATGGTGTTAGGACATGTGTGGGTGATCTTCTTCAGCTCCATTGTCACACTCTTGGCTCCCCACCTACATCTCTATCATTTCATTTGACCCTCTCGCCTACGCTTCTCAGTTTCTTTTGTTCTCACTTTCACACTTTCTCTGTGTCGCTCCTTGTGCGAGCGTTGCTATACTTTCTGGATGGTTCGCCGATCGAAAGAGTCCTGCCACAATGTGAGTGTGGGTGAACGTGTGTTTGCATTATCTGCAATGAGACATGGTCCTGTGAGAGTCTCTACATCACCTGTTGCCATGGTAGTTAAATAGGCAGAGAAGGAAAGGGAGGAATGGAGGGAGCCAGGCAGGCAGAGGAAGGGAGCAGAGGGAAATTAGATGAGTGCATGATCTAAAATAAACTGAGGGGAAGGACTGCAAATAACAGGGAAAAGGGAGGAAATTGGAGATTCATACTTGTAGCTAAGTCATTTGGTTGAACAATACAAATTGCCCTGGAGTGCTATTTGTCTTTGAAGATTGGACGAGTCATCGGAAGTCTTAAAAATCTGTGATGTTTACAGTCAGAGCAGTGTAATCACTGAGAAACATGGTGTAGCTGCGTCTCTCCACCCACACTAATGAAACAGCAGTTGCCGGTAATATAATGCATAAGGCAAAGACAACCCATAATTTTCTCTTTCTCCAGTCAGCCATGTCTGCCTTTGCTAGACATCACTGAAGAAAGATGTAATTTCAAGTAATTTTAGACTGTCATAGATAATTTAATGGATCTCTTCTTAGCATAGGTAATACCAGTAACCCTTTCCAACAGCTGATTATATGAAAGATGTGTCTACTCCTTTTTCTTCTTCTCAGTTTGTCTTGCAAGAAATTTGTTCACCATGTTCAGAAAGAGACAGTGTTGTGTTTTGTCTCATGTAATTTGTTGTAAGTGAGATGGGAATTTGCTATAAGTTTACAGTAGGAAAAGCTGTGGATAAAGAAATTGAGCAAAACATGACTGTTTCTGTTAATATAAATATACAGAAACAGCCATATATATATATTTTATATATATATATATATGGCTATAATATAAATATGAATATAACATTTAAAGATTGTTGAGGTTTTAAGTGGATAGAAAATGCTTAAATCCATGTTCATTGATTGCGCCGACATATCTTGTGCAAGGCATAAATAATTTAGCACCTTTTCCTGCACATTACAATAAAATGTTAGCAGGTTGATTGAAAAGAAATCAAGGAATGTGCACCACTGGATTATTCACACAGAGGAGATATTGGATGTTTATAGTTTGGTTAAATAGTTTTTGTTGAACATAAAATGAAGGGGGGTGGGGGAGTCGATGAATGCTGATGTTGGAAGAGTAAAAAAGGAAAAGGAGAGGTAGAGGTGGACAAGTGCGTGTCAGCATAATTGCAGGGAGTAAATGGGAGGCAAGAAAAATAAGAGATGAATACGGGAGAAAGAAGATGGGAGGAGAGGAGGAGGGGAAGTGAACGTGAAGGGGAATGCCATTTGCGGCTTTGTCTGGTCCTCCCGAGCGAACGACGGATAGACATGGATAAACGAACAACTGAATGAAAAGAGGAGAGGGTGTGAGAGAACGCTGCCCCTTCTTTAACTGTCTTTTCAGAGATTAGGGAGGAGAGCATCACAGTGTGTGCAGTTCATCTATTCATGGCCAACGCCTGCGTCTCTCACAAGCATGTGAAAGAAGAGAGGGAGCAGGGACTTAGCCGCAGAGAGACTGTGTGTGTGGATTTCTTTATGAACGCATTAATCACGCGTACATTTTTATCAGATAGCTATGGGATTAATTCTGTCTGGTAAAAGTGGAGAAAAACTAGGCATCAGTAAGAAAACAGGAGGTGAGCTGATACAAGGAGAGGGAGTATGTAGTCTACGTGACTGTGAACTGCAATAATGCACTTCTCTTGCACAATAGAGCAAGAGAGACAGTGTGATTGGCTTTAATGTATGGGAGCATTAAAGGAGAATGCTGTTAACAGTCTTGAGTATGTGGAGGGATCAAGTGGCAGGAAGAGAGGCTGACGCAAACAGGAGCTTTTTAGTTCCCGCAGTAAGCAGGAGAGAAATACACGATTTAGTTCTCATAGCTTAGTGGAGTGGGGATGTTGCAGGGATGTTATGTTTAAGATGGCTAATGGAAGTAGAGCCGATGTGGTCTGACAGCAATTTGTGCTGCAGGGCCTGCCTGGCTCATTTGAGAGTGAGTTGTGTGTGAGACAGAGATTGGAAGAGAGGAAGGAAAAGAAATCCAGAGCGTGTGATGGTGATGTGTCCAGATGGGCTTTGCTAAGGTTTAGTAGGCAAAAGCTTGATTTGTCTTCTCTAAATTCCCTCTCGTGCATCAGAGGTGAAAGAAGTCATATCTTCTAGCAGTGCATCAAAAGATCAGGATTTTAGTACTGTTAATTTACAGGCAGATTGAGGTGGCTTTATAGAGAAAGTGCGTATAAAAATGACACATTAGTAAAACATATAATCTACAAGTTTCTTAGAGAATTTATTACTAAATGTAAAAATGCATTAATATTAGATATTTCTGGGTTTAACAGCCGTGTAACCAATTTTTTGCCATCACGATTAATATCTAAAAGCTTGTTATTGAGCATTCTGTATCCCAATATAACTATTCTGTGGTGAGGGCGGGGGGAAAAACAAAACTCTTTGTGTAAGCTAAGAACTAAATTAATTATTGTGCATTTGTTAGTCACGCATGTCAGAAGGTTAAATTAGACCCTATATAAAAGTATAGGGTATTTGGGGGGAGGGGTTAGAAAAAAGCATTACTTGCCAGTTCAGAAGCCATTTCATTGGAGGCTTTTGCTCACCAGCCTGTCACCTTGATTTGACCACAACACAAAGCTGGTGACAGTTTCAGGAAGTGTGCGTGTGTTCGTCTGGGCTTCTCACACTCTAAACACTCTTTCCAATCCATTTGACTCCCTAATCCACCGAGAAACCGCCGCTCTTTTTCCCATTCCACTTTTTTTTTCTTTTCCCTCTACCCCTCCCTCAACAGTTGACGAAGTGTCTGAGTTTCTGCAAAGTTGGCTAACTGGATTTTCTACAAAATCCACATACGCACACACACATAGACTGGCTAAACTGACTACTCAAAGATATTAGAGATTCAAAAACCAAATGTTCATATTTGGATATGAATCCTGTTTCCAGTTAACTGTTCTTGGCTGCTTTGGAGGGGGAGAGGAAAAGTAAGGAAAAAAAGGGAGTTGGGCAACGAAAACAAATTTAATTAGTTGAATGGCCAGTTGGGAATATTGGACGGCAAGGGTGTTAACTCGTTTGTAATGAGTTGTGGTAAGGCCAGCTTTATTGACATTGTGGTAGAACAATGTTAAGATATTTGAAAAATGTAAGGGCACAAAGCAGCTCACCATCTGATTGTGTATCATTCACAAAAGACATGTTAGTGTGTCATAAGGAAAATAAATGAGAAAAACGGAAATATGTAATGGCTCTAAATTTTTGACCATGGACCTTGAGCTTCATATTTCAGTAGCCTAAGGCAGAAGTTTATATAATGTATATATAACACATTGTCACCATTTTATTGAGCTTTCTTGCCGTGCATTCACCAGGTAAGCCCCTTTTCCTTCCCAAGGGACATGATTGGTTGGTGAGCGTGAGGAAGGAAGTGCTTTGATCAGCTATAAAGATTCCAGTTTCCCTTCAATCCTATATTTTTTCCTACTTTTTGATTTTGCACTTTTGTCTTTTTTTTTCTTTCACTTACATCTTTAAATTAGTTTTTGCTGTCGATCTGCTGTTTACCAAAAGTATTGCCTGCATTAGGTGAAGGTTTATCACATGCCTCTTTCTTTCTCTCAGTTTTTCCTTTTTCTTTCTTTCTTTTTTCTTTCCGAAGCTTTTTTTAGTCTCCTTTCATTTCTTTCCCTCTCCCTCCCCCGGCTTTCTTTTGAGAGAGGGAGTAAAGAGAAAGAAACTTAATCCCTCTATTGAAAAAGAGGTGGACCAGTCAGGGGCCTTTTTTCTTATTTTGCTCAAAAACCCACTCTGGTTCTCATTCTTTTCTTTGTGAATACTCAAAGTTGCCTGTCCTGAGCACTTGCTCACACACATGTGATTTTTTTTTTTTTTTCAATTGATTTTCCCCACCATTGTCTGTTTTTGATGGATGGCTAAATTCTGCATGTTGTTCTTACTGTTAAGACTGTAATGTACAGTTTAAATTAAAAATATTGTTATATTTGATTTTAGGGACTTTAAACTATACCAGTGGGGGTGCCACAAATTCAGAAAGCATAAGTTTCCCATGCACAGCCATTGGTTCAGCGGCACTCATGCTGCACTAAGGGCTATGATGAAAGCCAAATTTGTGAATGTTAAAATGTTTCTCACAAATACAGATACTCTGTGACTGAGGTCAAACCAGCATTCATACCATTTTAAAGCTGTGTGGGGGAGATGTCAAATTGAAGTATTGCATGATGGATGGGGTTCTGGAATTATGTTTGGTGACCATTTGATAACTGTAGACTTTTTTTAAGCTATACGCTTTGTTCAACTATGTTCTTTACTGGACACAGTAATTTTTTATAACCTACATTAGCCTTGATTATTCATTACAATATTTTAAATTCATCTAGTGACTGCTGTGTCAGGTTTTTTTTAAAAACCTTTAGGGACTGAGCATAAAATGTTTTTGCACATCTCCAGTTATAATTCACAAGTGTTCAAGTGTGATCTGATCTTCATGTAATTCACAAATATAGAAGACACAGTCTGAAATTGTTTTATTACTTTAGTTAATCAAAGTTAATTGAAAATCAAGTACATAAACATTAATTTCCTGTTTTTGGTTTGGTTTTTTTTGTTTGTTTGTTTGTTTGTTTTTTCCCTCACATTGAGGGCTGGAAAGAAAGTCAATACTTAAATGTATCTGCTCTTTTCATAAAAAGGGTGTCTTGATCACAACGTTTAAAGAAGCAGCATTGTGAGGTTACATAACAATTAAAAAAAAAAAAGAAAATATCAGGAAATATTTTTAAATACCTGGATGTTAATAAACCCTAGCAAAGGACAAACTGCAAATAGCAAACTGCAGGAGCGTTGCTTCCAAATGAGGTTACCCTAAGGTGACAGAAAAACACCTGCATTGACATCTACAGAAACCTTTGTTCCTGTTGTCTATAAGAAAAGACACTGAATAATGGGATTGATTTTAATGGAAAGACAGCATAAAGGAAATGACTGCTATCCCACAAAGCAAACCAAAGAAGTAGAACTGAAATGCGCAGTGCTGTGCTTGGAGGAAAAAATCCAATGCACATTATGAACAACACCTCCTGCTGACAGTGAAGCATTATGAAAGGAGTGTCAAGGTCAGAGTCTAAAGGAACAGCAATTTAAAATTGTATCCAGACGTTTTACAGGGGAGAGTCAGGGCACCAGTGTATGATGTGTATGACAGTGTATGAAGCTTAGGAGAGATTGTGTGATGCAAAAAAAACAATTATTCAAAGTACACAACTAAATCGACACAATGATTGACAAAGATAATTAATATTATCTTTTCTACCCAGGCTAAAGCAATGACCTAAAACCAATTACGATGCTGCTGGATGACCTAAATAGTGCAGCTTAATTGAGACATGATGAACTAAAACAGTTTTGTGGGGGAGGAATGATTCAAAATTCCTCTTGCTTGTTGTCTGTGAAGCAGCTACAGGGAACATTTTGTTTTTGTATCTTGTACTGTGTGTGTCTTTGTCCCTGTGTGAGTGGCTGTTAAATGAGTTTGTCACATTATGTTTTCTGTAATTGTGGCTCAGTTATCTAAGGTCGGACTGCATTTTAGAATCCATTCGGAAATGGTGGTAATGCCAGAGTTTTCACAAATTTGTTTTCCAGTAGGTGTGCTACTAAGGATTGACATATAGCTGCCATTTAAGGATATAAAAACAAAATGAAAGGAAACATATAAAATATATATATAGAAAAAATAGATTAAAAAAGGACACCACAAACTCTTTAGATTTTTAAATGACGTCAGCATTTTTCCAGCAGCTGCAGACAGCAGTCTGTTGCACAGAGTGCTTGCTCACTCGTGGATGATATGTTTGTATGCATTAAATTGCATATTTCCCAGCAAATTTACTTGGGCAGAAACATGGCAGTAGTTTAAATAATCTGCTTTTCTAAAGTATTGGACTGCAACTGTTAGTTTATTTGTGATATCTCAATAACTTAGCTAACTGGGATATGTAATGGATAAGACTATATGCTGGTATACTGCAGATTTCAATGGAGGTGCATTGTACATTTACTTTGTTTTTCGTGTTTTTGTTTTTTTTTTAAAGGTAGGTACCTGTTTTCTTAATAGTGTGACTTTATTCTTGCTTCATCATCCTTCCACTATAGACTAAAATAAATAAAACAATGCAGGAAGCAGATTCACTGCAATGGTTGTATCCTCTTTTCCCCACCCTACTCATTCTTCCACATCTTTCCATGTCTTAATAGGCTGTCCTCTCCCCCAAGGCAGATTTGTGGGCTATTCTACTTTCCTTTCCCTGTTCCTCCATCACAACTGACACACAAAATGCCAAGCAATTCACTCAAGTTGCCCACCATGGAAGGCTGATTGCCATCCCCCTTCTCTCTTGCTGGGTGGCACAGTTAGACCACTTAATATCAATATTCTCTTTGTGGTAGGAGATGTGGGGGCAATTGCCCTGACTGCCAAAATAGTTGTGCACACACACACGCTGACTTTTTCAGGCACGCAAGCCTAGCATAAGCACACACACTGGAAACGCAATAAGTGGGACATAGGCTAAATACAAGAACACTGACACATACACACAAGTGCACATGTAAACCTACACGCACTGGCAAAATGGGCAGAATGGGGACATGTAGAAAAGGAGTTGCACACACATTTGCTGTAGAGTTAGTATGAGGAGAAGAAAGCCTCCAGTCGCCCATGCAGTCAGACACACACTCATGCAGAAAGCAGATACTCGTTGTCTAAGTGTGGCCTTAGGCTCGCTGAGTGAGGTGGGAGTTGAAACTGAGGACCAGAACACTTTCAGATTTTATTTGGGTTTTTTTTTTTAATGGCTTGGAAAGAATTATACTGCACTTTACTGAAAGAGTGCACCAGTACAGAAACGGAGAACGCAAATGGTGAAGTGATACATTCAAGTAAATTTAAAAATTCATTTGAGGAATTTACAACGTACTTGGAGTCACATCACAGAACACTTATCATAAACATTCAAATTAGCAGTGATATTTGTGGCAGTGAGCCACAGTACCATATGAGCCGAATCAAATCCTGAACTGTTTTTTGCAGTCGCTACATCTCCAACTGCAGACGTGAGGGAGAGGTTTTAAGCTGCTGACAGTTACAGCTTGTCTTGTTTGTCTGTCTTCTATATTAAGCATGAATAGATGTTTTGCTACATTAATAAGGATACCTGTTAACACTGTCATTATTATCAGTTAACATCGGAGATAGCATTAGATGGCGTTAAAGAATTTTAGAAGAGTGTCAGTCCATTATATCACTATCTCAAATAACATCTTATTTCTGAGTAAAATCCTTGCAGTGAACATGACTCATGTCAGACACTTGAAACTCTCCAGTTTCAGCTGGCACCACCTGAACATATGTACTGTGGGGGGTTTTTTTGGGGGGGGGTTGTTTGTTTTTAAACGCAGTACAAAAAAGAAATTGAACGCTCTCACACAGTCATTAAACTTCATATCCTCCTTTTAAGGCCTAGAAATTTTTGCAGGCAAAGTTACCACTTGCAAGTTGCAAATACAAGTGTGTGTGTGTGTGTGTGTGTGTGTGTGTGTGTGTGTGTGTGTGTGTGTGTGTGTGTGTGTGTGTGTCTTTTTACGACATCTCAATGTAGACGATGCAAGTGTGTGTCATAATTATTTTTGTAAATTGTATATTAATCCGTTTGATTGCTGTAAACACAAAACTGCTGAAGTGATACTCATGCGCTGTCTAATATCACACAGCTGAGGCATGGTACCCCTCCCAGGCAGGTGAAATTGGTGCAATCTCCCTCTGGCTGAATGTTCATGCACTTTGACTCCAACAGTTTCAAGAGATGCCTGCTGATCCTGTGATCATGTTTTTGGCTTTCTTGGAGATTTTTCTTTTTACACAAAGAATTACTGTATCTTAAATTGTCTGCCAGGTTCTAATTATTTGCACCTAACCCTTTTATTCCAGTGTGGCGAACTTAAAAGTGTGATAAATACTTTTTTTTCATTTTAGAATAAGAACATCTCCTAATAGTTCTGCCTTCAGTCTGATGTGTAGTTTGGTAGATGCAATTTGTATACAAATCTGTCTATAATTTATTGATTAATCCTGGTAACATCATACAATGTCCTTAGCAGAGGAAATAAACAGCACAACTAAAATCCAGTTCCTATATTTCCACTGGCTGGACATATTTGATTGGTTAGATATTTAGCCGAGCCTTCACTCTGGACTTCCCCATCATGTCTTGAGGTTTGCACACTATTCAAACAGAAGTGTGTGCTCCTGTATGGCTCCTGAATCATCTTAGAAAACACTGAAGAGGCAAGATTATGTGAGAATTTCTTAAATATTATTACAGCCAAATAAAAGGATCATTTTTCTAGATCAGTTTTCATACCATTGGGCACAATGCATGCTGCTCATTAAATAGATTTTTTTTAAAAAGAAAAGGAAAAAGAAGCATTGGTTGCAAAATTCATGAAGTTGAGTGGTGGCGTGTGCACACACTCACATTTGTCTTTGTGCAATACGCAAAACTGTGTCACACGTCTCATGCACCACTGCATCCATTTACTGGTGGAACATCTCCAGTGTGCAGATCTAGAACACGGCAATTGAGAACGATCAAAACATACTCGTAAGGCCTGACCTCACACAGAAATGAGCATAAAGCACACACTCGCATTTACTGGTGCATGGATATTTTCACAAATGCTCCCTATATGAGGATGCACTGTAGTTGTTATGATAAGCAATCAATGTAAATTTACTGTTTTGTGTCACACAAACACATTTTTTCCTTTACGCATATGCACAATGCAGTGTTATGTGCTGTCAAGCAAGTGTCAAGCACAATGTTATTAAAACTTGAGTGCATCTGTGAAATAGTATTAAGTGCACAAGTTATAATGTGATTGTTTTAATATGCAAGTAATAAGTAAGTAAGTATGAGTTAAATTTTCCTTGTAATTTGTTTTGAGATCTTCTAACAGCACCATGAAGGTCAAAAGTCATCCTTAAACCGTTAAGTCTGTCCCTACAGGGAACAGGGTATATAATCTCCCATGTGTGAAAAGCCCTGCTGTTTGTTTGCTCATTTTACTGACAAATGGCTGTAGCTCCAGCCTTCAGTAGTCTGCCTTTGCTGTCCCCAACTTCAAAGAGATCTGTGGTAATATGATTGCAGCTGTACATATTTCATAAGCCTCTAACTGCTGATGAAATACTGAGTAGTAGTGTAAGTTGCATTTGAAAGATTATTTGCTATCCTTCTCGCTTTCCCTCCATGCCCTTTGATATCTATTTCTGGCTAAATATGAGCCTTCTCGTGTGTGCTGCCGATAGCATTTAACGTCCTGAGCCTGTGTGTAAATGTATATTTATAAGACACTGCATGTGTGTTAGGATCATCCACATACACGTCATGTTTAATAACAAGCTTTTCATGCTGATTAACACTGACTTTAGTGTTGAATACCAGCAGCACGAAATGTCAGTGTTTAGAGGTATTGCTCTGAGAGTAGGATATCACTTATCATTTACTTTGCACAGTCAGTGTTTTTATGTCATAGAGCTTTGCATAGATAAAAATATTGGTGTCAACATTTTATTTATGCATTTTTTGTTCTTTTTCTCCTCCAAAGCCTTTTCATCCAATGGTAAACCTGGTGTGCAGTGCTGATCTGAGGATGTTCCTGTGTGCACTATACGCTCCAGTCTGCACTGTGTACGGCCACGTTTCCATGCCATGCCGATCCCTTTGCCAGCGGGCCAAGGATGAGTGCCACAAACTCATGGAAATTTTTGGCATAGCCTGGCCAGATGATATGGAGTGCAGCAGGTATGAATCTGCTATATTAAAAAAAAAAAAAAAAAAAAATTAATTTAGCTTTATTGTCATTTTAGACTTGCTGAGATGAGGTACATCTGACTGAAACTTATGCTTGATCTATAGTCCTGCATTAAGTCTACAGCATATAGGCTACAGGGTACAGGTTTAGAGCAATGTCATAACCTAGATAACTCTATGTAGTGATTTCTTACCTTGATGTAGATTTATAATATTTTTCCTGAAACTGCTGTGTTGATGTAGCCGTAAGGTCATTGTGGAGGCTGTTGTCTTTATATAATTTCTTTTACTTTTTGGGGGGCAGGTTCCCAGATTGTGACGAGCCCTATCCTCGTCTAGAGGACCTGCTAACAGGCTCTGAACCCACTGACCAATCATCAATGACCGTCCAAAGAGATTATGGTTTCTGGTGCCCCAGAGAGCTCAAGGTCGACCCAGACCTGGGTTACACTTTTATGGGCAGGAAGGACTGTTCTGCCCCATGCCCCTCAATGTTCTTCAACCAGCAGGAGCTCACCTTCATCCGATACTTCATTGGAGTTGTTTCCATTGTTTGTCTGTCTGCAACACTCTTCACCTTCCTGACATTCCTGATTGATGTTACAAGGTTTGAAAAGCTGAATGTAACTTCTTTGAAAGTATTAGTATCGTTGCAGTGGAGAAAGACACAAAGTCATTTTCTTTTATCTTCCTCGATAGGTTTCGGTACCCTGAGCGACCAATCATCTTCTATGCTGTGTGTTACGTCATGGTGTCGCTGGTGTTTTTCCTGGGTTTCCTGCTGGAAGGCAGGGTCGCGTGCAACCCTGTCAGCCCTTCCCAGTTCAGAGCATCCACCATAACACAGGGCTCACACAACAAGGTTTTTGCTCATTTTTATGGAATCTGGGGGAGAAAACTGCCTGATTTAAAATTGTCAGCACATTAGTGATGATTTACTGGGCTAAAAACTTCTAAACTAGATTTTAAATTATTTATTTTGTGGTTGAATGATGAGGTTGACGGATGTTTATTTAGCAATTAATAAAAATAACTATGCTACACTTTAAAAATGCTGTCTTATTAACTTCATTACTTTATCTTTATTACACAGTGCAATTATCTATTTACTGACTTAGAGCGCACACGTGTCATGAATTTACTTTTTACTACTCTATAGTTGCAGATTTACAGTTTTGATGACCTTTCCCAAATGATTAATTGATCAGAGGTTTTTCCTCCTGTGTTTCTCTCTCAGGCATGCACCCTGTTCTTCATGGTTTTGTATTTTTTCACTATGGCCGGCAGTGTGTGGTGGGTCATACTGACAATCACTTGGTTCTTGGCTGCTGTGCCTAAATGGGGCAGCGAGGCCATTGAGAAGAAAGCCCTCCTCTTCCATGCGATTGCCTGGGGCCTCCCAGGGGCCCTGACCGTCACCCTGTTGGCCCTGAATAAAATCGAGGGAGATGGGATCAGTGGAGTGTGTTTCATAGGGCTGTATGACATAGACGCCCTGAGGTGGTTTGTTCTGGCACCGCTCTGTGTCAATGTGGCGGTGAGTACAGTTCAGGAGATAAATGAGTGAGTGGGTGGATGAAAGAAGTGGTGAGTAGGATGGATGTGGTGTGAACCGATTAATGACTGCATGAAATAATACAAGTGTGGACATTGGGAGAGATGGATTGGTTAGTAATGATGGGTGGGTCATTAAATGTCTTTTAGACCTGTCTGTCAGTCACCCAACCTTTAAAAGAGTTTTTTAAAGGTTCACTGAGCCTTAACTTCTTGTCTGTCTTCTGTCAGGTTGGCGTCTCCCTGCTTTTAGTGGGCATTGTCGCTCTGAACAGGGTGCGCATGGAAATTCCTCTGGAGAAGGAGAACCAGACCAAACTAGTCAAGTTCATGATCCGGATGGGAGTGTTCTCTGTGCTGTATCTGGCTCCCTTGTTCACTGTGATTGGCTGCTACATATACGAGCACACATACCGGAAGATCTGGGAGAAAACATGGATGGAGAACAACTGCAGGCGTTATCACATCCCATGCCCATACAAGGTAAAAGGATGAAAATAAGAAAGTGCACGATGTGATGGTGTTAACCTCACTAGACAAACTATGTTTCATTTCTTACTAGATGATGTAATAATATAGTGAAACTTTAGAGAAGACACTATCTGTGCTTGTTAAGACGGTGCATGTGTAAATCATTTTTACAGCTGCCAGCTGTTGTGCTGCAACTTTATACTTGGATAGCCTGTCTTAAGAAAAAAAAGTGTCAGAGTAGCTAATCAAATCTGGTAGTCTACAGTCTGAAAGCACATGCTGCCTGTTTTCTCAGCTGCAAACAAATATCAGAGCTCTGTCACTCACAGTTTGTCTGTGCTGTCATACTGCAAAAGTTGAATGGTGAAAATCCGCAGGTGCTCTGTTTTGAGGAATCTGTGTTTTTCTTTCCTTATTGGGGAGGGAGCTTGTCTGTGTCTCAGGAAAGAAAAGTGTAAGACTACTAAACATATCATAAATAATGAGTGAACAAGATACTTCTCCAGTGGAAGGAGTTAACATCAATATAGCTTCCATTCATGCACTCCTCAAATGGTCAGGATTCCCAAGTTGTGAAGTCATCGCACCAACTTAATTGTGTTCGTGTGCTTTTTTTTAAGTCAGACTGAGGGGACAACATGGACCGGGAAAAGGCAAAGTACTGCAAAACAAACAATAAAGTGTTCATAGCTGATTTTGATATATAGTTACTTAACCTGTCTGACAAAGATTATCTCTAGAATTATCATTTTTTTAACTAGTTGGTGTATTTGAAGAGCACCTATGCATTGTCTCACAACCTGGCTCACAGGTAGTAACTAGTAAAGGATCATTTTTTTATGGAACATAATTAAAAAGAACATGTTTGTCAGCTAGTCAGTAGTGGGTGTGTGGCAGAGTCTGTAGAAGGCAAATAACCCAAGAATACGTGCTGTAGCTAAGTGGATCTACCGGTAGTTCAGGAAGCTAGTATTCAAATCAGGGCAGTGAGCAAAAGAGACCTGAAAGGATGGAGCTTTTATAACCAAGCTCACTGGGCCCAGGTTTAGCTCATACAGCCAGTTACTTCGATCAGCACCTGTAGAACAAATCACAGCACAAACCACAAAACACAGACACATTCACCACCCAGGGGCCATCGCAGTTACTGTTAGAAAATAACTAATATGCAATAAAGGAATGAATCAAACTTTTCTTACAACTATTTTCAGCAAGTTATTTACTTTTATCTGCCGGATTTTAAGAAAATGCAACTCACTTAGCCAAAAAAAAAGGAAAATCATGTCTGTTTTCTCGGTCTGAAACTCAGTTTTTCCGATTATCTGACCTCACATGAATAC
Organism: Copadichromis virginalis; assembly: GCF_057382275.1. Classification (NCBI taxonomy): domain Eukaryota; kingdom Metazoa; phylum Chordata; class Actinopteri; order Cichliformes; family Cichlidae; genus Copadichromis; species Copadichromis virginalis. The sequence continues at coordinate 15,273,995 of NC_140618.1, forward strand.
ACAATTACTCAAGAATGGAGCTCAACGGTTTTTTTTGTTTTTTACCTTTTTTACAAGTTAAGTCTTGCCATGTTCTGTAGGCCAGAAATGTATGAAAACACGAGGGAAAAACAAAGTCTCATTTTAAAAAAAAAAAAAGTCCAATCATATAATTTTTCTGGTTAGCCAACATTTTAGCTAGTTTATGTTAGCCACTCGGTTCTGAGAAATAAAAACAAAAATGTACAATTACTAGTTTAACGTGAAGATGATTTTTAATTGGTATCTGGAATTTAACCAGGTTTTATTCAGATGAGCTCTTACCTTTGTTGTAGCCGGTGACGTCAGAATTGATTACAGTAGTGGGAAGACATTTAGGAACTACAACAAGAACTCCCATGCTTACTTTATGAAAGAAAGCATTGTGGTGAAGTGGTTAGCACTTTCTCTGCACATGTCCTGATTGGCTGGTGCCTTTCACTGTACAGTTGGCATGTTCTCCCTGCATGGGCTTCTTCCCACATTCCAAAGAGACACACGTCACATTAACTGGTGATCCTAAACTGGCCGTAGGTGTGGATGTGAGACCCTGTGGTCACCTGTCTCTCTGTGTTAGCGACCTGTCCAAAATGTACCCTGCCTCTTCTCCGATGACTGCTGGGATAGGCTCCAGCCCCCCGCGTCCCTAAGTTAAGCCGTTAGATGGATGGATAGATGGATTATTTCATGATCAAAGGCCCAATCTCAATTCTCCCCTTCCATTTTTCACTGCAGCTTAGGGCAAGGTGGTCCTCCACGCTTTGTTTGGGGGGCTAGATGACCACTATCCTTCAATTTCCCAAAGAAATGGGATACCTAAGGGCCAAGGGTGGGAGCTGGGATTTGGCCAAAGATGCTGAGTGCTTGGTTGAGAGTGGGTAAGAGCTGGCACTTAGTTGTGTGTGCGGCTGAGTGAGTAGGTATTTGTGAGGGAGGGGAGCAGAGTGTGGCATGCATCATTAGCTCAGCTAATATAGCTCTCAAGACCAATTCCACAAAAAAAAAAACCAACCTCTCCCATCTTTGTTTTGCTCCGTTTCCTTTTCTCTTTGTATTTCAGTTAATTTTCTCATGCATCTTTCAGCCCCTCTGCTCCCTGGGCTGCTTAGTCACGGTCTGCTGCCAGTCCTCCATAAGGGCTTTATCCTGTTTATGAAGATGGGTGGGAATGCAGTGATTCATATAGTCCAGTGCTAAATTATTAACCAGATAATTGTGCACAGTGCAGACGCTAACATACTCCATCCCTACCTGTGTGTCAGTCAGTTGGATGTGTGCACACACACACATACACCTTTACTTCATAAGGCTTTGTCATTGTTTCCATCACATGTCAAATTGTGTGAGTGTGTCTGTGTGTTTGTGAAGATCATGAAGATCCCCTTTACGTCCTATTACAGCTCTGGAATTTCAATATTGCTGTGTGTTATGTGATCTTTGCCCGGGGGTTTTCTGTGTGTTCTGGGAGAGGGCGCAGTTGCTTGTTCTTGGATAATTGAAGTTTCTTTCTTTGTGTGTGTTCACGGGTGATAATTTACTGAAGACCCAGGGCTTCTCGTTTTATCTGATGATCTAAATAAGACACATTTCATCTCAGCATGGGTGACAGAGACTTAAGCTAATTAATAAATGGAAATTCTTCTGGGCCCGGGTTTCAAAAACAATAAATCTCTTATCTCACTAAAAGGCTCAGCTGCTCATGGATTTTACCCTCACTGTAGTGAGGGTCAATTGCTTTAATAGCATCTTTAGGAAGATTTTTATCTTAATTTAAAAAGAAAATTTAAAGAATTTGATATCTTAAAGACCACCTAAAGTACAATATAATGGTTTTCCACAAAAACTTTTTAACACAGTACTCAGTGTGTTTGATGGTTTCCCATAGTGAAATTTTATCGGACAGATGAAACCATGATTTGGGATTGAACGACACAGCGTTCTGTTTGTTGTATTTCTTAAAAATCTGGGATTTATATTCAATAAAAAGAGGACCAAGAACCAAATCTCTGCCCTCTGCTGGGAGATCCATCAAACAGCTCGGTTTGTCTAGATTATGTTTGAGGATTTTAGTTTGTTAAATGTTGGTGGATCCAAAGCTTTTAGCATATCTTTCATGTTTAGTTGTCGAGGAAATATTCTACTGCACAATTAGTCTGCCTACATTATAATCGAAGCCTTTGTTCTCTTCCTCTCTCTCCTCTGCTTCACTTTACTCTGTGTTTTTAAAAACTCCATGCTGTGCTGATTAGATGATTGCATCATTAACGTGTGCATTTTATTTTATTTTCAGGTTGAGGAGACCAGCAGACCGGCCATGGTTTTGTTCCTAATTAAATATCTGATGATGCTCGTGGTGGGGATCCCCTCTGTTTTCTGGGTGGGCAGCAAGAAGACCTGTTTTGAGTGGGCCAGTTTCCTACATGGACGCAGGCGCAAAGAGTAAGAAGAGACTGTGTGTCTTTTAATGTTCGAGAGAACTAAATTGAGTTTATCACAACTAATTATGCACTTAGAAGTATCTTGTACTTTGTTTCACATGCAATTTTCCTTCCCTCTCAGTTGTTCAGGGGTTTAGTATCTCTACTGTATTTCCTTTTGTGGTGACACGTTGCTATACAACAGCACATTAATCATTAATCTTCCCTATCCTGTCCTTATCAACTGTTTTCTTGTCTCTTTCCCGTATTTCTTCTTGAATCCTAAATGTCTTCCTACTCCTTCCCCCCCAATCTGTCTCTTGGTTCCAATTTTATCTGCGACTTGTCCCCTGTCTGTAAAAACGTCCCACCTCTGACCTCCTTCACCTTTTTCTTTCTGCAGCAGTGGGGTGAATGAGTCTCGCCAGGTGCTGCAAGAGCAGCCGGACTTTGCTCAGTCTCTGCTGCGTGAGCCCAACACCCCCATCGTTAGGAAGTCCAGAGGGACATCCACTCAGGTAGGACTGCAAAGACAACAGCAAAAAAAAAAGCAGGATGGAATTATTTATAAGTGCCGTGGGAGTAAAGTCCAAACATGAATGTCCACAGGTTACGGCTCTGAGCTCTTTTGAAACTGATGAAAGGAAGAGAAGACTGAAATGAAAGATCGTATCTTGTATGCCTGTTTTTTTTTGTCAGCATCTAGAAGCTTTGATAAAGGTTTAATCAGACTGGTGTTTTCATGTACATATTTCTTCATTGATAATATTTAGCCGCATCATCAATGAAGCTTTTCAACCCCTGTGAACCTGGCTAGGTGTCTATCATAATAATAAAAGTAATAACCTGAGGCATAATCTTGTCATTAGATTTGAGTCAAGATCCAAAAGATATGAATGTCTTATGCTGGAGTAATGTACACAGAGCCTTGAGCAAGATGTAGCCTTTTGGATTTGAATATTTACACGTTGTGCAAAGGTGTCGGGTGTTAAATTAAATCTTTAATCTCAGCGGTTTCAGCGCTACATGTGTTTGATCTCTCCTCCTGTAGGGCACTTCCACACACGCCTCCTCCACCCACTTAGCTGTTCTAGACGACCTTGATGAACCAGTTAGAACTCACCATGGGCACCCCTCCTCCACCAGGAGTAAGGCCAGCAGCGTCCACAGCAAGGCCAGCTACCACAGCAGCCTGCGGCGCACTCGAGATGACAGGTAGACCAGGAAATCCACGATGCTCTCGCTTCCTCTCAGACGATGTGAATCAGTCGAAGCTCAGCTTTTCTTTCATTGCTTCTCCCCCATTAGGAGCGATACCGTGGTTTACCGAGGTACAGAGGACCGCAGTTTCCATGGCAGCAATCCACGTCTCGACCATCCGCTCTCCACTCACAGCAGCCTCCATCAGATAGACAGCCACTCGAGGCACAGCAGCCAGCGAGACGTGTCTGTGGCCCCACCTACCCTCATCACACATGGAACGACGGCGAGTGACGGCCGAGCGGCTGAGAACGAAGGCACCAACGCCTGAGACACTGGATCAGTGAAAGGATGGAGACGTGAAGCAGATACACAGCAGTCTGTTTGTTTTCTTTTTTGAGGATGGGGAATGTGTCTCTGAGTGCTGTGTTGGTAATCTGTGGTTGTTTGTGAGCAGTAACCATGACTCCTCTAAATTTTGATGGAGTTTGGCTGTAAGGTGGACCAGTTTGCTCACTGAATTATTTTGAGTTTACACCTGGTCTGCTTGATTCAACAGGCTGAGCCAACAGGAATAAATCCCCGTCCTCTTTTGGTGACACTCGAGACATTATTCAGGGAAAGCTAGCAATGGAAACAAACAGACACTGACAAAGGTGTCTCTCAGTCTGGTTGATAGTGGCATCATCCATATATTGGTGATCATCTTTCAGGACCTATATGAATATAATGTTAAATACCCGAACACTGCCGACTCCACTGCTCTGGATTGCAGCTCTTAATGAGTGATGTTTGTCTTTGCGTGGCTTCAGAAAATGGAAAAAAAAAAATGGGCCTAATGTGAAATTATGGACCTCTCTGTGGTTTGAGTTATTTTTATACTGTGAAGTTTGTCTTCTGCTGCTGGAAGCTTCAGTGTGTGTGTGTGTGTGTGTGTGTGTGTGTGTGTGTGTGTGTGTGTGTGTGTGTGTGTGTGTGTGTGTGAGTGTGTGAAAGTGGGAAAGTGGGAAAGTGGGAAATGGAGACATGACTAGTGATGTGTTTTTAAATTTTAATTCTCCCCTGGAGCTTGAAGGAGGGAGCTGAAAGACGAAACGTTTTCCACCCATGAATGTAAAAGGGTTGTTTCAGAGAGTGATAAAATATGGCCATGGCTGTAATGGATGATCTGTGCTCTTATTTACATGCACAGATATTTATTTCAAGTCAGCCAAAAAAGTATTTTAGTACTGACATATACAATATAAAAGATGGACATAGCTACCATGTAATCACCCTCTAGTTTGTGAAGTCCCACCTTGAAGCTTCGATGAGCCATCTTGCTGTTGAAACTGGATGTGATGGAAGAAAGCCGGTTTGACTGTGAAACTACACTCATTGGCTAACATCCTGTCAATCACAAGTTATCATTATTATTATTATATCACAAGTTATTTTTATTCAGCGTTATCTTAAATAAGTGGCTGAAACAATAAACCCAGCAGGAAAGTGTTTCCAGAGGTCAGCTCAGAAAGCCCCAAGTTTTTTTTTGGCCACCACAGCTATCGCCCCCTGGTGACCGTAAAACAGATTGCAGGTTTAAGGCATTCACAACTGGAAGCCACGTCCATCTTTTATACTGTCTTCTGAACTGTCTGCACTGAGACTTGAACCTGGCAAAGAAGCGATAAGGCAACTTTTTAAACAAGCGAGATAATAATTTACAAAACAAATGCATGCTCAGTGTTTTATAAGAATAAACGAAATAGCAGGTAAAAATCTAAAATATGCCTCCTGTGGCTTTACAATCCGATTAACATACAACCCCGTGTTTTTTACCCTCTGAAAAAGAAAGCTGATTGACGTTAGGTAAGAACAAAATCTGTGCATTCAAACCCCATGACTGCACAGATAGGACTGTAATTTTAAATGGAAACAGATAGCATGGGTTTCCTTTAGGAAGGAAGTGGATTTTTTTTTTAAATGCAATAATCACCAATGTACTATATAAACACCAAAACTGCTCCTGTACATGCTCTGTGATCATCTGTAGTCCTGTTCCTCAGGCTCAAACTTGCCCAAAGAGGTGCAGACAACTGACAGTCCAACATTAGAAAAAGAAATGTTCAGTCATTGTGCTTCTTGTTCTCTGACATTTATTTTCTACTCTGAGCAAAAAGAAATGAATATTGTTTCATGTTCATGCAGCTCCGTTTGGTCCCTAATCCTAGAAACCTGATTAACCTACCTCACCTGGACCCTCAGCTTTCTCTGTAACTGTACATTCATGTTACTGGGTGCTGTTTTTGGAAAGGAAGATACTGATCCTAAACCTAACATGATCAGTTCTGATAAAAAATAACATGTGGTGCTTATTTGTGAAGAATCTAATCTCTCCTCGCAGTAGAATATCTGTAACTGTCTGTCTATCCCACAGTCTACCTCTTCAGTTGAAGCCAGGCTTATCCTCTGCCTTTCGCCGTTGCCTCGCTCCTCTCATCTCTGTCTTGTTTTAAATTTCTCATGAGCAGCTATGTGCTGTCAGCTTGTCTGCCTGCATATTTCTTGTACATAGATTTTTTTTTTTTATAAATTCTGTACTGTGTGATGACTAATCTGCCTCACATCTGCCTCCTCCTGTAAATGTGCCCACGCTAATCTTTTTTTGGACCTACAGCAACTGTCTGTACTCTTACAAGTCGTGACTGCTTACAAACATCAACCGTTGTGCTTTTTACCTCCAAATTAGACGTTGCAGTGAGAGACGCTGTCGTAAATATGTCATAAACTCAACATAAGGAGAGACGATCTCGCTCAGCTGTTTGACGTCTTTTTCTTGTTCACTTACGTTAACATTAATCCCCCCACAGTGAGACACGAGGAAGATTTCTGTCATCCAGTGATACAGCTTCAAAGTGAACTACATTAGCTTGAAAACACAATGGATTTTTAATGATGCTTAAAAAAAATGTGTACCGGTAAGAATTTTGTGAATTTTGAAACTTGAGCTGTCTTTGCCTTTTAATTTATTTGCAGTTTGGAACTGTAACGATGTCTTATACATGCAGTCTAATAAACTTTTTTTAAACAGACTTCACTTGTAGTTACTCTTAATAGTAGACTTGCATATACATTGTTGTTAACCAAGCGTACTAAAAGAATAATCCACCGGAATAAACTTCATTTTACAGACAAAAAGTAAGAAGGAAGTATTACAGAAAATATGGTGAATACTTTTATGTATAAACTGTGTTGAACATGGTCCACTGTGCATGTAGTGTTCATTAATGGGAACTAATTCTAATCTGTTAGGCCTCATTTCTAACCCCATGCTCTCATTCTTAAACTCCATTAGAGTAGCTTTTCATGATTTCTATTTCAAAACAGCCCCTTTTGATTTCACTGAGCGTTTGTAGCCCCTCAGTCAATTTGACTGTTAAAACAAGTGAGTGGAGCTGCTGTGCCTCAGATATTAGATATTCGGGATATCTGCTCTCGGTGACATCCTTCAGAGCTAAGAGTAGAAAGGCTTTTGGCTCTCAGGTACCTCATTATCTCAATGGCTTTTCCAGCTTTAACACAAGCATGTACCATTTGAAAAGTGTATATGACAGAAAATGAGGAACATCATAACAGATCCCCGTCATGTTTATTTACCCAAACAAAGAATTTAGTTTGTAAGAACCTGGTTCTGCTCATTTCATACCCTCAACCGGAATATCTGCAGAGTTGCGAAATTAAAGTGTCAACATAAATGTATACTTTCCTAAAAAATAAAAACCCTGGTCAAGACCAGATTCCTGATCGTTCTCGTTTCCGGCGGACGATGGCGGCCACATCTTGTTTGAGCGTAGAGACGTTCTGTTCCAGCTGCTCTGAGAAGTCTCTCAGCAAATGACTCTGCTCATCCACAAACAGTCTGAGCCCCAGCAGGTCTGACTCCTCCTGGAAAGCACGCACATTAACATCCTGCATGATGTGCAAACAGGAGTGTTATATCCATGGGCAGGATTCAATCTGTTCAAGTGCAATTTATCAGACGTTTTGGTAAATTGCTATGACATCAGCTCCAGTTCTCGGAACCATATTCCTAATGTTTAAAGTCAATAATTCTTTTGGCCAGACCTTAAACAGTTTTCACAACAATAACACTTGCAGATCCTTCACAGTGCTTCAGTTATCATGCATCTATTGGAGGCATAAGCCAAATAACTACAGCACAGATGTAATTTTCTAAACGCAGCAGCTCAAAATTGTTCACTCTTGGAGCTAATAATGTGATGAAACAGGTCAATATTTCATTCTGTGCTGATTCACTATATTAAGGATTTTAAGCATGTCCACATTGTAGTAACACTAACTCATGCTAAGACAGAAGATAACACGTGAATACGTACGCTGGGCCTGTGTCTGCGCAGGCGCTGCAGCTGACCTCTTACTGAAGTCATGCTGTGATAGAAAACCTTCAGAGCGCGGGCAAACTCTGCATCACAGCTGGGACGCACCGAGCGACTACGCGCACCCTCGCCACCTAAAACCAGAAGAGAGAAATGTGTGTGTGTGTGTTTCTGAAAGAGCAAGTCAAAAGCTTCCAAAGTCATATGTGTGGTAGTTTTTTCAGTTCTTTGGAATAGAAACCACAAACTCGTGTATGTTTTTGTTACCATTCCTGGCTGTGTTGAGTTGTTCCCTCAGATTGTGATTCTCTTTCCTCAGTGATTCATTAACACTCTTTAGTTCATCTAAGTCCTGCTGAAGAGCTCTTACTGAACAACTGAGGTCTGAGGGGTCTACAGCCTGTGATAAAACACACACACACTGAATAAATAAGACAATAAATAACTCATGTCAACGTAAACAATTACTCCTAAACGTCTAACTCACTGTGTTTTCTGTTGGACTCGACTCATCAATGATGAAGATGCCATCTGCAGTCATCCGCACACCTTCCAGTGAAGACTTCAACTGAGTGCAGCCCTCTGGGATAGAAAACAAGCACTGAGCAGCAGTCTTTAAAGAAACTTTCTATTTCAGCTGTGGCTTTTCTTAAACCTGCATGAGAAATTTAATAATGTGATGTATAATGTACACACGATGAAATTAAAATCCAGTTTAAATGTTTAAATCCCACGCGGTTCATTAAAAAAAAATTAAGCATGTCTTGTTGTTATAATAGCTATCACCGAGTTCACTTACTTCAGGCATAAATAAAAAAAATGTCCATCCTCACCTTGAAGGCCCCAGAGCTCCAGCACCACAGCGCTGCTCTGCAGGAAGTCTAGCAGACGCTGGGAGGTGTGGAGGGAGGCAAAGTGGACTCTGTGATCCAGCAGAGGATTCACGTTGTGCCAAACAGCTGGAGTGTACAGAGGCTGGCTGCAGTCAAATAACCTGAAACTAACAGAGTAAGGAGATTAAGTAATGTCGGAGAGAAGAAAGCATTTCACAACTCTCTTCTTTTAGAAGACGACACGACTGGAGACTTCACGCTTGAGTCCACGGTACCTTTTCAAAAGCTAAAATTATTAACAGCTTCCTCTATGTGCCAGTAAATATATACCAGGTTTCCATCTCCAAGTTCAATAGGATTTAATGCAGTGTACTCTACACCGAGCCACATGTGCCTTACCCAATTTGAACACCTCGATTGCGGGCCTCTCTGATCCAGCGTAAGCCACAACACTGATCCAGGACCAGCTGGAAGTCTAGTCGTCTACCCAGTATCTCTGATGGGTCAATCAGGATGTCATCCTCACCCAGAGGGCTGGGAAGTGCGAACGTCTAGTTACTGATATACCTGTGCACTGAAGGTTTGTGTGTCTGTGCATGTGTGACATACAGTCCAGTTGAAGAGCAGGGGACCAGCTGTGTTTGTAGAATGCCTTCCTCTGTGCCCTCTGACCCCAACACCTGCAGACCGGGATCATCACCCACTGACTTTATTTAACTGTCATCTGAAAATACTTTTAGATGAAGATGCCAGTGTGTATGGAGTATATCAGTTTGTACCTCTAGCTGCTCTTCCAGAGGGATGCGGAAGGCCAACGATTGGAGCCAAAGGTGGGCAGTGCCCAGGAGAAGAGGCTCAATTGGATCCCAGAATGGGTCTTTATCTCTGGGTAATGTTACTGTTGACAGCCCGGCTACTTCCTAAAAACATAAAAGTCTTAATAATAGAGTTACTGGTCTGGAAAGGTTTATGCTTTAGGAAGTGCTGACCATCCTAACAATATGTGATGTCAATATAGCGAATATGCACATGTTTTATTTAGCTTAAACATCTGCAGAGATGTAAAGGTAAATACAAGCCAACAAACATCAACATTGTTCTTTCAGCTAACATACATTGTCTCCGCTCTGCTCTGCCAAATGCTGCTGGTAAACCTCTTCCATCAGAAACTTGCGGTTAATAAACTTGGCTTTGGACCACATCCAGACCTGCAGAGTGCATGCAAAGATTGTAATCTTTCAAAGTGACGCTGCAGTTTACACAAGTGACAAAACACCCCATACAGGGACAGACCAACCTGCTTGGTTCCCTTGGAGGTGACTCTGACAACGATGTCTTTCTCTAGATCGTGGCCTTTTGAATCTGACAGTGCCAGATTTTTAATCTCCAGCTTGAACTCCACATCCTGCAAACACAATGCAACACATGGCCAGAATCTGATGACGCACAGGAAACCAAAGATATTTGCTTTCTAGGAACACGTTAAATACAGAATTTTTCACCCTGAGGCCGTGCGTTACCTTGCTCAATTCCTGGCTCATCTGGTTGGCCTCAGCCACCATGGGCATCAATTTGATGTAATCAAAGAAGACAGCTAGCAGACTGGGGTCTGTCTGACTCGATCCAGCACTGGACTCACCTAAACACATGCAGATGAATAATATAATGAGTTCAGTGAGTTTCCTTCAAAAAATAAGAGCCCTTCATGTGGAGTTATTCACGCTCCCGCTCACCCAGGTGGATGCCCTCAGCTGCAGCCAGTTCAGACTGGAAGTAATCGTAATCATAGCGACTCCAGTCATCCCCGCATCTCTCTGATGGATAACCAATGAACAGGTAGGTGCAGTTGGAACCCAGAATGAGGCGATCCTGATAAAAATAGAAAATAAAATTTTTATATATATATATATATATATATATATATATATATATATATATATATATATATATATATACATATATATACATATACATATATATATATATATATATATATATATATATATATATATATACATATACATATATATACATATACATATATATACATATACATATATATATATATATATATATATATATATATATATATATATATATATATATATATATACATATATATATATATACATATATATATATATATATATATATATATATATATATATATATATATATATATATACATATATATATATATACATATATATATATATATATATATATATATATATATATATATATATATACATATATATACATATACATATATATATATATATATATATATATATATATATATATATATATATATATATATATATATATATATATATATATATATATACATATATATATATATATATATATATATATATATATATATATATATATATATATATATATATATATATACATATATATACATATACATATACATATATATATATATATATATATATATATATATATATGGGTGCAACGATACACAAAATTCACGGTTCGGTTCGATATTTTTTCGATACAAAAAAAATGTTCATGCCTTTTTAATTTGTCATTTATTAAAATTATAAATATATATTTTAACTCAAAAGTACAGTTTTTAAATTTAATGTTGCTGAAACAAAAGTAATTAAAAAAATAAATATCTCTCAGGGCTCTCAAAATTTCAAAATCCCTGGTAGCCCATTGGGCAGGGACTCTTCAGTTTTTGGTAGCCCAAAATAAATGTAAGTAGCCCGAATAAAAAAAGAGAGCAATTTTTTGATTGATGTTTTGTTTCCTTTACAATATTATACATTAAAGTATAATATTGTAAAGGAAACAAAACATTAATCAAAAAATTGTTGAAAAACAAATTACAACATTGTATAAAAATTACAATCATCAACTCAAATACTTGGTTCTAATTGAACATAAATTTCTATGAACTTGTAAGAACGGTGTAGGACATGAATCAGTCTGTGTCAGATCCTGAATTTGAAATTTCCACTGAAGTCACAGGTAAGAGACAAGTGGAACCAAGATCGAGGGCATTTGCTTTTTGAAGTTTGCAAAGACTGCTAAATTTTGCCAGTGGTAGTTCACTCTTTGCAACATAGTAGCTGTTCTAAACAGATTTTTCAGGTTTATTTTTAGTATGTTATTTGCAATTGGTGTTTGTTCTGGGAAAGATATTGCAGACTGAGCAATAATGCATTTCTCATGGGTTCTAATGGGGGCCTTTCTTAAAATGACTGGTCCCAGTAACAAAGGCGCTTGTCGACTCAGAAATCGAGAGAAAACCAACAACACACCCGGCAGAACATTATGTTATTTACACGGGTGCACATAAGTGGTCCGCATGTGCGCATTCGCTGTCAAAATAAAAGACCCGCACCAGATAAGAAGTTGCAACGCGCGTTTGCGTCCATATAAAAAGCACTGTTTTTGTCCGCTAGAGTGGGATTTTCACGGCACATTCCGCACCACATCTCTGTGCGTTCATCATTTGTTTGAAGCCAGCTCACCTCCTGCAAACACTTTTCCGAGAATACGCGCTTCTTTTGTGGTTCGGACTCCTTCTGACATTTGTTTGGAGGTGGAGGAACACCAAAGTAATTGCTTAAAGGAGCTTCTTCGACATCTTTAAGAGTTCTAAACAAATGTCTGTCCTCCTCCAGAAAATCTTATGTATGCAAACACGCGTTGCAACTTCATATCTTGTGCGCGGTTTTTTTTTTGTTTGTTTTTTGACTGCCAATGCGCACCTGCGGACCACTTATGTGCAGCCCCGGTTATATAGCTCGTCATATTGCAGCCACAGAAATTCTTTTGTCCATGAAACCATAAAGCTGCACTTTCTTTTTGCCTTATAGTCTGATTTGTCATAACTTTTCCGTTTTGTGGTAAGCTTTTCTTTGGCTGTCACTTCTTCACCCTGACCTGTCTTATTTGGCTCAGCAGAACTAAAATATATATCCTGCTGCTTTTACACACACACACACACACACACACACACACACACACACACACACACACACACACACACACATATAACGGTCAGCGATTCTCTGCGCGATCAACCTCTCATATGTTTAAGCTTGCTGCGGGAGATTTCACTTGTCATGTTTGCATAGTAAGCTAACGATTGATAAGACGATGTCAGAGGAATTGGTGCGCAAATTATCATCACTCACCAATCAGTGCTGTCGCTCTCTATACACAGTTCACGTGATTGCAAAGTGAAAGCAAAAAACAAGCGCAAATTCAAACGCGACTTCAATATGTCACATATTGACAGTGGCTCACCGATGCCAATGACATAATTACCCAGCTACATTTCTGAAAGAATGCAAAAGCATTGACATATATTTTTCCTACAATAGCCCGACGGGCAGGGCAGAGATAGATTTTGGTAGCCCGACTGGAAAAATCGCTAGCCCCGGGACGTCGGGCTAGTGATTTTGCAAGCCCTGTATCTGATTGAGGAATCACTCATCTTTGGAAAAGAGAGTTTATTACAGAGAAATGGCTCTTTCCAAAATAAAAGCAATACTATACGCTTCTTCTGGGCTATATTCTCAGCAGCATATTGTAGCGGGTCAGGGCTGTTTGGGGTTCTGTTTGTACAGTTATGTTTTGTTTATGTTGCCATAGTGACGGGTGACGCCCTCTCGCTGCGACGGTGTGTCCTTCCGGGGTCAGAGGGCGCCCTGTGTGTTGTTGTTGTTGTTGCTGTGCGGTTGCTACGCTGAGCAGTTAGCTAGCGGCAGTGTTCTTCTGCAGATGTCAATAAACGGCTGTGCTCCCTGGCTAGCTCACGGGAAGCAAGACCAAAGACACCTCCGTCTCCTCCTTGTCTGAGCTCACCACATTGGTGTCAGAAGTGGGATGATGGTGGCACCCCATGTTCTGACCCGAGTGACTTTTCCAGAAGGCACCTGGACATTTGCAGGACTTTGTGTGGGGTAATGGGGTCGTCGGGGACGACTGACCCCCGATTGTTCAGTCTGACGTCACTAGCCGTGTCTGGGTCTAAACTCAGCTGCAGGTCCATATATCAAACGATCACTATGGCATTACTGAGAGTTGAAAAACTGTCTAAAGTCTTTCATCTTTAATAAAATGATCAGCGTTCTGCTCTACCAGGTGTAACAATTGATTTTAACATCCAGGCATCCATGAAAACGGAATTTATGACATTTAACGGAGTTAGAAGTTAGCAGGGAGTTAGCTCGCTAGCTTCTATCTAAATACAATATAGCATGTCCTGACTGCGGGGTTTTGGAAACAAATTAAAACGTACAGCTCTGCTATCACTTCCAGCATAAATTAAGACAGAAAACTAAACAGCAGTGACGTTTGTAGGGTTACTGAAGTTTGGCTAGCTGGTATATAATGATGTGCTACGTGACCGCTTGCGACACAGCTATGTTAGCATAATATAAACAAGCTAACTTTTTTTCCACTCGATAAAAGTTAACGTGAGTGTTCTCGGTGGTCAGGAACAAATGTAATCGCATGGCAGGATGCTGTAAAAGCACCAAACTTCAGCCAGGAGAACAACTGAGATAATCCATCCACAATACGAGGTTAGTCATTCATATACTGCTGCATGGGCTGGGCTGTAGTTACATCCTAAGGTTTTAAAAACTGAGCTTAAATAAATGATTAGTGGTAATAAAAGCCGAGGGAGGTCAACAGGGATCACTGACTGTTTTAGGAGCTTTTTGAGATCAAATAGAAGAAAATACATAACATTAAACATGTTAACAACACAAAAGTCATATTAAACGCAGACTACTTTAGACCCGGAAGTAGGATTCGTCGCGTCATCACTGAACAACCGGGTAGCTGTTCAGGGTTCTGTTTGTACAATTATGTTTTGTTTATGTTGCCATAGTGACGGGTGACGCCCTCTCGCTACGCCGGTGTGTCCTTCCGGGGTCAGAGGGCGCCCTGTGTGTTGTTGTTGTTGTTGCTGCTATGCGGTTGCTGCCCTGTCAATAAACGGCTGTGCTCCTTGGCTAGCTCACGGAAAGCAAGACCAAACGACACCTCCGTCTCCTCCTTGTCTGAGCTCGCCACATTGGTGTCAGAAGTGGGATGATGGTGGCACCCCATGTTTTGACCCGAGTGACTTTTCCCCCGCCGGTCGTGACCGGCCGGTGCGCCAAAAGAAGGCACCTGGACATTTGCAGGACTTTGTGTGGGGTAATGGGGTCGTCGGGGACGACTGACCCCTTAGGTGGGGGTTATGTAGCCAGTCAGGGCTGTTCGGGGTTCTGTTTGTACAGTTATGTTGCCATAGTGACGGGTGACGCCCTCTCGCTGCGACGGTGTGTCCTTCCGGGGTCAGAGGGCGCCCTGTGTGTTGTTGCTGTGCGGTTGCCGCGCTGAGCAGTTAGCTAGCGGCAGTGTTCTTCTGCAGATGTCAATAAACGGCTGTGCTCTCTGGCTAGCTCACGGGAAGCAAGACCAAACGACACCTCCGTCTATTCCTTGTCTGAGCTCGCCACAATATTAAACATATCAGGTCCCCATGAGGAGAATCATGTGCTAACGGCTGTCTAAATGACTCGGGTAAAGTTTGTAGCATGCATGCTTGTTGTTTTTGTCTGCTTCCACTTGTCTTTGCACTAGGATGATGTCGGCGTAAATGTGCAGTCATATTCGTGTGTTCCCACTAGAGCTGTCAGCGTTAATCTCGTTGAAATGACGTTCACGCCACAACACGGCAAATCTCCGTTAACGAGCTACCCCTGATCGCCCCGTGCGTGGGGCTGGACGGCTAACACGTTAATGAGCTAACTGCACTAACACACTAGTTCCCACCCATGTAATTGAGCATTGCGTGGCACATCCAACATACTGTTTTACTTTAGTCCATGATGCGCTTACCTTCAGGGTCATACGTCACATGAAAACCAAAATAATTCCAAACACCAGATCTGAATAAGGGTGGGGGAGGTTCAATTTGCCATGTTGCAAGGAGAGCTTAACTTCTGTCTGCTAGCTTGCCCTGCGCTCTTCCTTCTGACTATGCTGTCTACGTTGAACGCTCAGTGGATCTGCGCTCGACAGTGCAGCCTAGGCGGAGTAGTCGAACGCTGATTCACTGAGCGCTCAACACAGACAGCATCGTCAGAAGGAAAGTTGATAAAATAAATTACAAATGTTGTATTGTTCGATACATATGCGTACCGAACCGAAAGCACTGTATCGAACGGTTCAATATCGATACGAGTATCGTTGCTCCCCTAATACATATATATATATATATACGTATATATATATATATATGTATATGTATACATATGTGTATATATATATATATATATATATATATATATATATATACATACATATATACATATATATATATATATATATATATAGTGTATACTTTAACAGCATGTCACACAACCACATCATATAATTGAGGTTTGAGTCAAGACCCACCAGGTGCTGCAGCTCTGTTGCCTGGGAAACAGGATTGCCATTTACAATAACCTTTGTTCCTGTCATCGGGGTCAGCGTTACCCTGCGCTGTTCATTCCTGAACACAGCATGACGTTCCTGGATCCTAACGCACATAAAAACAAAAAAGGGGACTGATCCGACTTCTTCCCAGCTCCGTATATTTTTAGTATTGGACTCTGCTGCAGTCTGTTTGCATTATTCACACATCAAGATAATCCTTACTTATGTTATTAATGGATCTCCTCTCATTTTATGGATACCCAGCCTTTAACAGCTTTTGATTGGCTGCCCCTCACAAACAATTTTATGTAAGACAGAAAACTGATGTAAAGAATATTTAGACCCCATCAGTGTATATGCATACAGACGAAAAGACAATTTTCTTATTCTTTGCAATGATGGCAAACTCACCCTAGACCCTTGATACAAATGGACCGTGGGGAGGAGTCACACAGTCCGATGTCCCATTCCCCTAAAGATAAAAAGATTAACATTTCACCAAACATGTTAAAATCTGCGGGACATGTTTGTTACATTAAGCTGTTTAAGCCATTTAACTATCTGGTATTGTCCACCTTTAGTAGCTTCTTCTATCAGGGAGAGAACCATACATCTCGTGGCACAGATACAGAGAGATTCAGATGGACTAACCCTCCTGGATGAAAAGCTTCACCACCCCTGACAGCTGAGCATCCTCGTTGATGTTCAGGATGTAGGGATGCATCTGCATCATCCTCCTCTCCTGCCAGTGAGGACGAGGGAAACAAGAAACATCCATTTAAAGACACTACATACAAAACCTCCATCAAATGCAGCCTTTGCTTGTGTGTTTTGCATGTCTGCATCTACGTATGTATCTATGCATGCACCTGTGTGATGTTAGCATACTGTTGCTCCCAGTCTTTCAGGGCCTCCTGCACATGCTGCTCCCATAGAGTCTGAATGGCTCTGATCTGAAGCTCATTGTGGGTCAGCAGCTGACGGAGCTCCTCTGAACACACAAAGATACGAGACGACCTGTCAACAGCTCTGAATCCCATTCTGCTGCATTCAAACGCTGATTCTTACTGGTCTCGTCATTCGCCCTGCGTCCCTCCTGGCCCAGACGGCTCAGACGCTGCAACAGTCTGGCGTTCTCTGCCTTTAGTTCTTTAACGAGACGCTCGGTGGGGCTCTCGTTCACCACTGCACGGTTCTGGATACGCTTTGCCCTGAAGAAGTGGAAAAGGTGGAGGGACAAGAAGTTAGGTGTAGAACGACATAAAGGACAGGCCAAAAAGAACTAAAGTATAAAACGTATATTAAATATGTTACTTATAGAGCAGAAGGGAAATATCCAGAAGACTTTACAGTGCTTATTGTACCTCTCAGCATAGCGCAGCGTGGAGAGAGACTCCTCATAGCAGATATCAGCGGGGCTCAATGTGGCAATCTCAAAAACAAATATATTCAATTTACTTTAAAAGCATCTTCCAATGACTCAACCTCGTATCAAATGAGTGTCCGATACCATAACAGTGCGACTGTTGCCTCCCAGTGCAGACTGCAGCAACTTTGTGAGGGCCGAGTCTCTGTAAGGAATATGGACAACCTTCTTCCCCACCGCAACATCAGCCAGGGAGCTGGAGGAGAGATGAGGGAAGAGTGTCAAAAATACTAAAGTAAATGCAAAGTAAATCAAGTCAAACAGCAGGTCACCTGATGACATTGCCCAGGGTGGTGAGGCTCAGGTTGATGGCCGTGCCCTCTTTGAGCCTATCAGCTTCTGACCCCGATGAACGCTGACGCTCACTGCCAGCCAGGTCCACCAGGTTTATGTTGGACTGCTTCGTGATGCTCTCTTTAGAGAAGATCTGACAGGAATAATATAACTTACATAAATGTAGATTTATACAACATATGTTTGTTCTTGTATTAATTATGTTAACAAATTGGAAAAGTGTGCACAGAACCTCTTTACCTGTTTGAGCTGGAGGATAATGAGCATGTGCGATCGACTGCTGTTGGCGTTCATGTGGGTGGCGGCAGTGGTTCGAGTCCTCGTCCCCTGCTCCATCAACTGCTCCACCTGCAAACACATTTTTCTGAACAAAAATATATTTTTTGGTTTTTAGATTAAACAGCAGCATGTCCCTTTGTATGCTTCGACATCGCCCAGTGTGGTGGGGCTCAGACTGATGGCCGTATCGTCTTTAACTCTGTTAGTTTCTGACTCTGATGAATGCTGATGCTCACTGCCAGACGAGTCCAACAGATTCATGCTGGACTGCTTCGTGAGGCTCTCTTTGAAGAAGATCACAAAGCATTTAATTCCCTAAAAATTCTAATATTAACTGCACATGACTGCAACCTTAGCCTTTGGCTACTGCAGTTGATTGGTTTGGTTTGTATCCTTTTTCCATTCATCTCTCTACCTGAGCTGCAGTCTCGCAGGGGACTGTGCGGAGACCCTCCACATAGAAACCTCGTTGCTGCTCCTCTCTGACTCTGAGCCCGCCCGGAGTCCGAGACGCCCGAGACAGCAAGTCAACCACCTGGACAGAGAGGGGAGGAAAAGGAAGAGTCAGGAAACATAATAGCATCGTAGCATGTATCATATCCAGAGAAACGAATTTGCTCCAAACACCACCTGCTCATTATAGATTTCCAACATACTGAAAAAGACCTGCAGGGACATGAAGAAGAAACACATTTTAGATCATTTACACACTGAATCATTCACAGCATTCTGCATCGTCTTGTGCTTTTGCTTCACCTGACATTGTCTGTTCTCCTGGTTTTCTTTGATGGCTTGAAACAACCGGTCGCAGAGTTTAGGAATCAGGCCTTTGTTAGGCCCATAACCCATCATCGAGTAACTCTTCCCTGAGCCGGTCTGACCGTAGGCTAACAATGTGGCATTATAACCCTGCGCATGTAATTTTAGAACATTTGTTATTAAGAGTTGAGACGTGAGATAGAGAGTATCAGATAAAGACTGAGTGCTACCTGCAGCGCATTTTCCAATATTCCTTCTCCCAAATCTTGGAACACGCTGTCCTGGGAATGGATGATATCTCATGAGATGTAAATTAATTCTTATTAATCTTATAACTCACTTCATATCCATTCAGATTTATTCTGCCCAAACCATCTAGATTTTATCTTGCACAACACACTCCCAGCTCATTTATGACCTGACCTGGTCAGCGTATCTCCCTCCTGGCTCTTCAGGCACATAGATACCCCTGTGGTCTCTTGTGAAACCGCTGTGGGACCAATAGGCATAATCGAAACAGAAAGACCGTCGGTTCTGGGAATCCCGTGGATCCTGGATGGTGATGGAGCTCGAAACCATGGATATGATACAGCGACTGCCCGCATCCCTCTCTCTCTGAGTGAAGGAAGAAAACGAAAGAAGATGAAATGATGGAGAGAGACTAAAAAGAGCTGGGAGAGCAAATGGTTTATAAAAGCATTTATTTTAGATTTCAAGGAAAATGTGAGGGTAAGTGCAAGGGAAGGTAGGAGACACAATAACACACAATTTGAATTTTGAATTTTATATTTACTGTTGTAAATGTTAAAAGAAGCAACAGGATTTATCAGGGTAAATAAAGTATGCAGTATATCAGTGTGGGTCACACCTTAAGAATACAAAATATGAGTATTTAAAAAGCAGACAGCAAAGGCTTACAAAAGAAAAATAAATAGTGGTTATTATAGAAAACATCAGCACACTGACCTTGTTGAACGGTCGGACTCTGACAGCCACTTTGACACAGTCCTTACTGTGCATGTCTGAGACTTTAGCCCTCATGGTGCAGCAGGCGAGTATCGGCACAGGACACGGGCAGACCGACTGATCAGCTCCCTCACTCAGAACAACACAATGCTGTGTCGAGTTACACGGTAACATGAGCGCAGTCGGGGCTGTGTGACAGGAACGCTGGTGTACACTTTAACCTGTTTAACTGAAAACATGGATCGGTTTGCTAAAAGATGGAAGCAATTTTAAGAATGGAAATGAAAACAGAATGGCATTTAAACAGATCCTTGTCTAATGTTATTGATTACTAAAGCACTTCATACAGCTCTAAAAACATAACAGATGTGTAGAAAGTACTGCTACACATTTTATGATCTCCGACTATTCACTAAAGTAATGATCATGAGAGTTGTTATGGGTAGAAATATGCTTTTCTTTCTTTCTTTTTTTTACCCTCTCCTAGCCTCTCTCAGCAAGATGGACCAGAAGAGAAAAGGCTGGTTTCACTTTCACCTCATCTACACTATAAATTATAAAAGAGACACAAAAGCCCTGGGGGAGTACACACAACACACTTACACATGCTTTTAAACCAACATCTAAGCCTTCTGTGAGATCAAATTTCACAGCAACAGCTCGTGGCAAGTGCCAGTGTAAAGATGCCAAAATCATCCCTTTTTTGTTGTGGTGTTGTGGTGGTGAGGGTGTAAAGCTCGACTGACTTCCAACCTCTGAGGGACCACAGGATGTCGCCTGTGTTATTTTTGTTGTTATTTTTTGCTTTCAGCTCCTGTCAGTAGCTGTCAGCAGTGTAAACTGACATAAACAGGATTTCTGTTTTCTGTGGTTATTTCATTCATGCATTCAAAGACACTTTCCGCAAATTGTCTTTCAAAATAAATTAAATCCAAAATGAGCTGAAGCTATCAGGAGAATGTGAAAAAAAACCCTTCTGTTGCTTTATCCAAAATGTATATGTGTGTGTTACACTGATACAGACTGAAACTGAAGGGCTGTATCGTAGTGTGTAATACCCATTTCTGCCACAAGATGGTGGAACAAGCCAGGCAAGACATTTAAAACATGTTCTTGTAAAAATTTGGGGTTGCGGAAGAAGATAGGGATAGTACGGTAGCCCTGAGAGGCCAAACGGACTGCAACTTCAGAAAACAGGTGTTTTCTTTTTACAGCATTTTTCTTTTTGCAGTCCGTTTGGCCTCTCAGGGCCACCGTAGTGATAGGTCTAAAAATCAGCATCAAAAGCTAAAAGCACAGTAATGCTACAGTCACACCCAGGAAGACTGTGGTTGGACGCTGGCGCGACCACGTGCAACGAACATATGAACTTCTCGGCTTTGAAATGGTTGATTTGAAAATGGGGGCCAGGTTAGCAGCAGCTTTCGGTCATTTGCTGTGTTCAAAGTGATTTTAGTGCAACCAAACAGAAATCAAAGTAAGCCTGCTATCAGTTTACAAATGCACGGCTGGTAAACAGCCTCACACCTTTAATGGCTTACATTCAGAAATCAGCCAGAACCTCGTAGACCGAAACAGAAATGGAAAAATTCCTCCATAAACAGTGTGGTAGTTGTTCCAGGATAGCAATTTAACTGCAAAATTACAAAGGTACTTGGCAACAATCTTACAACAAAACCAGTATACAACAAATTGAGTCAAATCCTCCGTTTGAAAGAGACCCGTTGCAGACAAGTTGCTCTGATTGGTGCAGACTGACTGATTGCAACATGCATTTATAAATGTGACAGCAGTCATTTGCAAACTTTTGCCAAACTGTCTGAGAACCTGGCTGGCTGCAGTGCACCTTGCAAACAAAAGTGGTTTCCAGTGATTGCGGGTGTTGCATTCCAATCAAGAGACTCAAACAGGAACCACCGATTTTTCCTGGCCATAAGGAGGCTGACATTCAATTCTTACTCCATCACTGAGCTGCAACATATCCCAAAAAAACCACCTTTCTGGTAATACCAAATAGTACCTTTATGTTGGTGAATTGCACTGAATTGAAAGACGCAACACAAATATTCAAGCTTTGCCATATTTATCAAAGAGCAGTCATCAAAAATAAGACATTCTACTACATTCATCAGAAAATAGCCTATGTGTCAGATGTTGATTACGATGAATTTAATCAAACCTATTAACATGTCCCAAATCAAGTTTTACATAAGCAAACCGTTGTGCAAGTTTGTTTTGTGTTTTAGACGATATACAACACCCCATAACATTTTACAGTCCAAACGTGCTAACAGTGCTGTCTTTCACAGAATATCTCTTAAATCAAGTTTAATTTAAGACTAGGGCATAGGCAGTATGATTAGATGACCAAATGCATTCAAGAGACACTTAAAAATTCAGAATCAACATAACTGTTTATTATTTATTTATTAACTTTATTTGGAACATAGCAAAAAAACCAAAATACTATATACAAATTTAGCAGTAGAAATGTATCTCCACTGGGTTGGTTGCTTTTCTTCTTAAATAGAAAAAACAGCAGGCCTTGAACTTTTAAAAGTAAAACAACAACAAATTTTAAAAGAATGTAAAAACCTCTTTAAATCAGAGGCAAGTTCGTTTCAGTCTCTGGTTGTATTAATGGGAGCCTTTAAAAATCCACAATGATTGCTTTCCCTTGAGTCATTCTGCGTGGAGAGAATCAGGCCGAGGGCTGCAGCAGAACATCGAGCACAAAATGGCCACAGACGTAAAAGCGAATGAAATCAAGTTAAAGAAGTACATGTAAACTCCAAAAATATAGTCTCTCACACGCTGCTAACCACCAGCGTGCCTTGTCCCAAAAATAGATTTTTCTGCCTGCATTGCTTTTTTGATTTCCTCCCAACAGGGAAGTCAATCTTGAATCTGCAGCGCTGTGAGGCTTTTGAGGAAATGCGACTGTCTCGAGTTCGGGCATACATTTTTATTTGACAGCTCACAGCTGAGGTGGTTGAAATGACCATGCAGCCGTCTGAGGTTCACTGGTTAAAAACCGCCGCAAACCTTCCTATAGTTTCTTCCTCCGCGTGACAGGTTTTGTAAAAACTGTGTCCAAGACACGTTTACGTCGAAGGTTCCTGCTGGTGGTCGGTTCCTCTCCCTCTTTAACCCTCCTCGGTGCTCGTGGCATCGAATCGACTGGACTGGGCAGAGGCGAGATCAGTTCGACTTCTGCAAAGGGAAGCGGCGTTGCGACAGCTTTGGATCTGGGGGGATGGAAATTTCAGTTAAAATAAAACCTGCCAATGTGATGTATAATCCGTATTAATGCCAAGACTCAGATTACCGAAAAGCACCACTGAAAGACACAGGAAATCATTCCTGCCTGTGGCCATCTCCCTGTGCAACTCATCCACTTAACACACTGTTTACTGCAACAGCTACACCCTTCTTGCACATTTTCTTTGTTAATATGTGACTTTTATGTATATATATGCCTGTATATACTGTGCTATTCTTAGTTAGTGTATTGTCTGTCTTTGTTAATGTTTGTTTATAATGGAGCACTGTAACAAAAAATTATTTCCCCTAGGGATCAATAAAGTATTCTGATTCTGATATAGATGTTAAATAAACAAAATAGAAAAATACACAGATACAACTGACATACATATGAATATAAATTAAATAATTTATAATAATAATAATAAATTTTCCTTCTTGGTGACCTGTGTATGCAAGTATTTTTACTTGTTTTGCTAACTCGGTCATTAACACCACCACAGTACAGACTTGTAACAGGAAACCTCAGCCTCTATTTACTATTTATGAACATTACTTTATATATATGCGGCATTTCCTGCACCTATCTAGGTCTATCTCTCTATATCTATATATCTCTCTGTCTCTATCTATGACAGATATCTAGATATATCCATCTATAGTTTACTTTCATTTTATGACGCTGTATTTTTGCCCGTGTTTCGGTGTAGGATGTAGTTTCTTACTTGGCAGTTCGCTTGTTTGTTTTGCTGCTTTTAGTAGCGCCTGCGTCTCTCTCGACTTCTACATTATGTTCTGAAGACATTTCATCCTGGAAAAAAGAGAAAAATGGCATCTTCAAAAGAGCTTTCATTTCATTCATCAGTACTTCTGTTACAACCCTTAGTTATCTAGCTTCTGTAGAGCAGTGGTTTAAACTCTTGTGTGCGCTGCGTCCAACATCCTGGTTCAAAGGCTCATAACTGATAGAATAACTATGACGGGGGAGATATATAAAAACAAAATAAACAAATGCAAAGAGAGAGAGAGAAAAAAAAAAAAAGAGATTCGTTATCTTTAGGATAGAAAAAGAAATCAAGTGTGAACAAAGTTGAAGTTCCTACCTGCACTTTGACTCTGCTGCGAGTGACGGGCGCCTCACGTTGTTCAGAGGAATCTGCTCTTCGGGCTGACACAGACACAACAAAGGGTTACAACCATTTACAGCAAAATAAATAAATATAAAGAAACTGATACTCGGCTCACCTCTTGTTCGTCTTCGCGAGGGGGAATAGATGAATGAATTCTCGCCTGGACTGGATTCATCATCCTCAGGTTGTGGGACCAGCCAGTCTTTCCCCAGGGAGTGAACCTGCTCCACTGATGACTTTTTATTCCTCTTGCTTGTTCTCAGCGCCTTCTTAACCATGGCATCATCTGTTTAAGAGGTTACACTTTTAGATCAACACATTTTGAATTCTACATGCACATCATACAAGTTAAACCAGCATGCAGTAGAATAAATTCAGTCTCTTTGTAATCTTCACTAATTTGAACTCGTTGGTACATACAGCTTCACACCGACTGTTCTTTTCTTCTCCCACACAGCCATATTTTAAGTTAAATTCATACCTTCCTGCTTCTCTTCCTCATCTTTAAGTCTCTTGATAAGGGCATCAGCAACAGGAGTCTTAGAGTCCACCTCCAACGGTGAGTTCAAAAGGGGAAGATCTTCCTCTGGGTGGTCCCAAAGTTTGCTTCTAGTGGGGCGACGGGAGTTGGTTCGACTCGCACTTCTGGGCGGTTCGGGCTCGTGTAAATCTCCTGTCTCTGTTGCGTTTTCAGCAGTCGTCTCTCCTTGTGTCTTTTCTGGACTCTTAGAAAGCGACACAGGAACCAGTTTCACCTGGAAATGTTAAATGTAAAAAATGAACGATGGATGGATTGGGATTGCAACATGTAATATGAAAAAATATATATATAAAAAGGCATGCATGATAACTAGAGGTGAAAATCAAAAATGAAAATAAAAGCATTTCATGAAATATGCTTCAAATATTAAGATCATACTTGAGCAGCCTATCTGCAAACATAATCTGTGCAGTTTTGTAGTCCTGGTGTTAAATAAATATAATCTACAAGGTTCAGCATATCAGTTTTACAGATTATAGACAGCTTTCTGAATTCTTACCTGTGGATATACAGTTAGGCTAATCTGGCTTGAGTGTCGAGTTGTCCGGCCAGGGCTAGGAAGCTGCTCTTCTTTGTCTTCTACTTTCTCCAGCACAGTGGACAAAGTCTCTGATGCTTCCGTCTTTGTCCTTCTGGAGCTCCGTCTTACAGGAGAGGCAAACACCTCATCCTGTTCGTGTTCTTCTTTCACGATCTCAAGCGGCGTCGCCACCACTTCAGTGCTACTCGTAATCCTTCGGCTGGACCTCCTCGGAGTCTTTACCTGAGATGCTGCGTGTTTGGATGGGGTTGGAATCTTTGAGCTTGTTCGTCGACTTGGTTTTATTACGTTAACTTCCTCCTCGTGTTTGACTTCATCATCTGTGGCTGTAGACACCTCACTGCCACTTTGAGTCCTTTGACTGGTCCTTGTTGCAGCCACCCTCTGCGAACGTCTGGATGGAGACGATGCCTTGGAGGTTGACGCAACTGAAGTATTGTTATCCATGACCTCAACCTCTTCGTCCTCTTCTTTTGGAAGCTCTGGCTGTGTTTTGCGGGTACTTCTTCGAGGTGTGCTGGCTGGGACTTTGGTTTCTTTAGCCTGTTTACCTTTCCTAGGTGTACGACTCGGTGACGCAGGGACCAGAGTGCTTGTTTTTGTGTCCTCCATTTCCCTGTTGTCCTCTGGCTCATTTGCTTCCTCTGACAGAGGAGAGATAAAAGTTACCATCCTCCCCCTCGTCATCCTCCGTGTTGGAGTGGAAGGAGTCTTCTTCCTCTGAGAGGTAGTAGGCTCTTGTACAGGCTCTTCATCCAGCTCACTGTTTAAGCTCAAAGCCTGCTTTACAGGTTTCTCTTCAACACTTTCATCTGTTCTCGTGCTTCCCTCACCTATCTGCTGCGTTTCCTTCTCCGTTTTAATTTCTTCATCTTTTTCCTCGTCTGCCTCCATTGATGATTTGCGGTCCTGCAGCTCCTCTTCTTCCGTGATAGGCTCCGTTTCTGCACTAGTGCCATTCTCCTCAGGCTCTTCCCGCTCCTCAGCAGGATGGTGTTTGTCCTTTGCTTCCACTGCTACATCAGCAGCTTCTACCTGTGCCAGAGATTCCACGGCTGCAAGACATTCTTCCAATGTAGCTGGGACAGAGACTGAAACAGCAGCAGACTCATGGTCTTCAGTCAACATTACCAACTCTGCAGCCTTCTGCTTTTTAGCATCATCTGACTCTTGGTTTGCTTCAGTAGATTCAGTTTCAAAGTCAGCTTGGAGTTGAACAATTTCTGTGCCATCTATATAGTTCCCATCAACCATTTCAATCTCTTCTTGTGAGGCTTCTTCACACTGGGTGGTATCCTGGTCCTCTGTGCTCAAAAGAATAACCTCAGGTTTGGCCAGAATTTCATTAGCATCCATAACCTGATACTGAATCGAAGGGTCACACGATTGCAAATTATTCTCCATAGGTAGTATGCCTATCCCTTTATCTCCATCCTCATCCACATCCAACATCAAGGAGAAACTGCCGTGACTTTCATCAGCCACAACAGTTGGACGAAGCTCAGGAAGATCCATCTGAGCTCCATCAACCAGGCCGTGCTGTCCCTCCACGAGCTCCACGGGTACCAAAAGGGTGGTAGAAGGTTTGAGCTCCATGTATGGCAATCCTTGCTCTACCGCTTCATCTGGATCCATCATTCCATCATCTGCCCCAAGTCTCACCATAACCACTTCACCCTCTATGTCCTCATCTACCATCTATAAATAAGCAAACACAGAAAGTGAGTTTTTATGAAAGATTTTAAGTACAAAATTAAAAAACAAACAAGACGTATTCAAACATTTTGTTCTGTCTGACGAAAATGAAAAAAAAAATCCTCAAATGAAAAAGTCGCAAATGTGTCTAAATATTTACACATGACTACATTTTTAAAATAATCAAATGAATTTCCACTTGCTCAGATTGTATACCATCTACTACACGACACACAAAACCCTTCAGGCCTACATTTGTTACCTTCATCTCTGCATTTGGGGTGATCAGAGACAACACAGCAGCCTCCTGCTCCGCTTGTGTTTGCAAGAAGTGTGTGTGGCTCTGCTGTACAAAGGATGGACTGGGTTGGAGGGATGGCAGCTTGTCAGTACCCGGGACCTCCTCAATGATCTCCACCTCACTACCAGAATCTTCTTCTTCCTCTTCCTCCTCCTCATCTTCTTGGTCTGACACTTCCTCCTCATCTTCATCCTCCTCGTCTTCAGACCCAGAGCTAGAAAGGTCTTCACTGTCGTTGACGCTCACAACAGCTATGAGATATTAAACAGAAGCAGAGAAGAAATTTGTAAAACAGCACTGTAATATTAATAGCACCACTGTTGATGTGAAATGCGTGTACAGTTTTCCTCACAGTGGGAATCGGTGCCAGTTGGCTCTGAGGAGGTTACAGAAGCAGCAGACTTTTGGGTGGTAAACATCGGGGGAGCTTCAGCATCGGCCTGCGTCTCCTCTTCATCTTTACCTAAAGGCTCACTGAGAGAGAGTGAGAACAACAGCCATTTTTAACTTCTTGAAAACAACAAGACCGAGTTACATAACATCCTACTGTGAAACAAACTCATGCTAGCAGTACACCGACTGGTAAACAGATTGTGATCATTCTTGTTCCTTTAGAACAGTCAAGATTTAATTCTCAAAACCTGGATAAACTACAGCTTTGGTCCTGGCACCAAAACAACAATTCAGTACTTAAGCAAATGAAACAAGTTATGTTCCTAAAAACATTTCCTTCTCCTCTGGTAAAAAACACAGAACTGAATGTTTGAACCAACGACTAAAAATCTAGTATGATCGGTTTTACAGTTAATCTTTATTGTATCGTATCCTTATGGGTTATGTACGGAGGTGTATAAGGGCCACATCAAGAAAAAAATATATCATTGATCATTTTGAGAATAAAGCTGAAATGTGCAAACTGCCACGTTTGCTACATCCTCTACAAAATTGTTTGTTTAGAGCATTTAGTGAAACAAATTGATCAGCCGTCTTGTGATACAACATACATCCTCTTAATTGCACAAGGGTCTAACAGTCGCTAACCTCACAACTGTCCATTACCAACCCACTCTTGCAAGTTTGTGTTTTTCCGACTGCACCATCTTTTCAGCGTCCTTATACTGATCACTAGTGGTGCAACGGATCACGGTTGATCCGTAATCCGAACCGATCCCACTCCACGGTTCGGTACGCACGTGATCCGAAGATTCGAAAAAGAAGAAAAAAAAAAAAAGTATGTGTATGGTGCGCGTGGTCAGTCTGTCAAGCGATCGTTATGGCCAGCGCTAGCGGTCCAAGTGGAGGAGCAGAGGAGTTTGCGGCACTTAAGCAGCCCTTTGCTGCCCACTCCGACCGGGCTAAAGCTATTACAAAAGCTACTGGGGTGTTTAGCTGCAGACGGGAGGCCGTATTCCCTTGTACAAAACAGGGGGTTTAAACTATGATGAACGTGCTTGAGCCATGCTATGATATCCCGTTGCGCGTCCACTTCAGTGACAAGATCGTACCCAGGCATGTATGAGCAGGAAAAGTTTAAAGTTATGGCTGAACTGTCCCAGGCATCTTCTGTTGCGCAACTACAAATGGGTGGACCTCCAGGTCAACGGAAAGCCACGTGACCGTGACCACTCATTATATCACAGCGGAGTGGTAGATACAAAGCCCTGCCCTATACTGCACCTTAATTTGATTTTATATAATTCCGTGGAATGAGTCTTGAGTTGAATGTTTTAATAGGCAAAAAATACTTAAATAAGTTAATAAGTAAATGTTAAAATTTTGTCTTTTTCTTTTTTTGCTGATCCGAAAATTGATCCGATCCGTGACTTAAAACCGTGATCCGATCCGAACCGTGAGATTTTTGATCCGTTGCGCCACTACTGATCACCCTGCTGTGTTAATGTGCTAAAAGAGACATCATTTCCTTCCTTGTCACTAAAACCGATTCTGAAGTACGATTTCACTAACTCAGAGCCTATAGCAATTTTAATTCTCAGAATTTTGACTTTATTCTCAACATGATCAATAATATTTCTTTTCTTAATGTGACCCTAAATACTCCTTCGTAGCTATGAGTTTAAACGACTCTCTTGTTTCTCTTGTTTACCTGTTGAAGGAAGGCTGGTTCTGTGATGTATTGTGGATTGCTGAGCGGGTGAGTGGAGGAGACAGATCACTACCAAACAGATGCCTCTGAACAAACTCTGTCAGATCTGATGGAAGGAAAAACAGCAACTTTATTAAACTTTAAAGAAACAACACAAAAAGACAGTAATCACCATCATTACCATGTAGTTGCCCAAGAAAAAAAATCATTATTCAATATAATAAAAATCTGGAATCTGAAGTAATTTTAATTTGAAACCAACAGATAAAAGTAATTAGTATGTCTTCAACAATTTTTAGAAGACTTTCTTCACACCTTTTACCACCTCGAGTATCGCGAATCCTTATAGTCTAATCTAATGTGGTAAAATCGTTTAACTTTATCAGTTACAATATAGATTAATAAGTTGAAATGTGGACCTGTTGATTGTTCCAGATCTGCCTCTTCACTTGTCGTTTCAGTTACTCCAGGAGGTTCAGCATGCTCGCTGAACTCTGTGGCCTCTGATTGGACATCCCGGCCCTCGTCTCTAACTGGGAGATCTTGAGATTCAGCGTCAGTGCTAGAGTCTGCGCTGTCAGTTCCCTGGTCACGATCTAGTAGAATACATGTTTTGTCAAGCAATGTTTGAGAGAAGTACTGCCAAACGTATTTTCAAAATCATGATTTTGGATTTCGGTGCAGTGCAACCTGCTCCAAAAATCAGTTCTGAAAAAACAAACTATAAAAACAAATAAGAATAAATTACCTTGAAGATGAATAGATGTCTCATTTTGGTCAACAATGGCAGCATCTTGCTTGGTGCTTGACTCAACGTCCAGATCATCTTCTTTATTAGACTGAATTTCTTCCTCAGTTTTAGCCTCCTGGTCAAGATCAACTTCCATCACATCCTCTGGTGTATTTTCTTCCCTTACGTCATCTTCTTCCTTTTCTGAATCCTCTGACGTCAGAGGAAGGGTTTGCTCAGTTGCTGGTGAGGCCATTACCTCGGCTGTTGCCGCGGGTTCTTTTTCAGCCAAGAATTTAACATTCACCGTCACTATATCATCATCATCATCTTTCTCTGTACTGACATGTCCATCCTTTTCCTCATTGTTTATTGAAAGAGGAGCATCAAAATACTCTAGAGTGGTGTCTGTTGACCGAACAGATGTTGTGCTGGTGTCAAGGTTAAAACTAAGATGTGTTTGTGTTGCATCCGATTGTTTTTGTTCTGCAGCGCCTTCAAGGGCGGAGGATAACTCGCTCTCGGAGCGTTTCAGCTGTGAGGGAATTCCACCTTCTGAAGGCAAGAACTTTACATGTGGTTGTTCCCCTTCCTCATCTCCATCTTCTTCCTCTTCAGCAGGCTGTAATGACCAGGTCTTACGTGTGGCCTTGGACAGTGCCGAGCTTCTGGTCAGCCGACTAATCTCACTGTCTGCTGCCATCTACAGAAAAAACAGAGATGATTGGAAGACACAGTTTATTTATTAGACCATCATAATGCACAATTAGTTTTTTTTTTTCTTGTTTAAGATAATTTAAAAAAAAAAAAAAAAAAGGAGCCAGGTGGTTCCCCTATTAACATGCTCAGCTAAAATTAGCTGCAACCTCACAAATGGAAAAAAGAGGTTCTGTGTGTTCCACGTGTGCCTTTTTTTTCTTACCCCATTAGTCCATCGGATGCCCTTCTCAACTTCCGGGGATTCTGACTCTTCAATAAAGGTGATACGGTTCTCTTTGCTGCGGATAGGAGGTGTAATAGAGCGACCTGGTGAAGCAGAAGGCGTGGCAACGGGTGTGGGCCTCAGGCTGCTGCGCAGGATGGACTGGGGAGTGAAGGCTGAGAAGACTGGGCCAGAAGCAGCCAAGGCCCGGGCTCGCTGACGAGGAAAACACATGAAAAGTGTGAGTAACAAAATACTAAAGATACTCCACAGTATTATCATAAACTATTAAATATCACAAAAAGCATAGAAAATATGAATACTGTAATCCTGGACTACATAACAACAAGCAATTCTAAATTCATCTACTGACCTTGACAACCTGAGGTGTTTGCAGCAAACAGAGTTCAGGTGCTTTGCTAACACTCTTGGGTGAAACCCAGGCACTGGGAGGTCTGGGAGGGCTGAGAAGAGGCCGAGGTGTTTGACAGGAAGGATGAACCACCAAATCGATCAGCCTGGGAGGAGGAACACAAACATGAATTTAGGATACTGTCTTACCAAAATTTAACATTACGTGGAGTACAATAACCAGATATTTTAATATTTATACAACATATTTTAGTATTAACATCTTTATAAAATAAGAAATGAAAAAATAAATTAGAAAGACAGCTTTGTGTCAGATGGACAAACACGTCAAGTTAATATCAACGTTTCCCCCTCATGATCGGTAAAATCCGTATTATACGATTCAGTTTCACTGATGTACCTTGACTTTCGTTTGGAGGTCATGGTGATTGGAGTTCCAAGGAATGGTTCAGGAAGGCCAATGGAGGATGGCTTAGGGCTAGAGCCAGGAACCTCAGCTGCCCTGGGGCTGGAAAAAATGACCAGGCAACAATTTGCAATAAGCAAATTAAATAAATCAAAATGCAAATTTTTTTAAAAAAAAAAAAGTTAATTTCAAGATGCAATTTTAGTATTTTATATTGACCTGTTAGCAGGAGAGCACTGTGGTGTAGCTCCTTTGCCTAACCACACTTCTTCAATCTTGCTCAGGACATTGTTGATAAAACCAGCCCTGGACATTACCTTCTCTTTAGCGGTGTGTTTGGTGATGGTTGACAGTGGCTGTGGCCGGGACACTGGGACAGAGAAAGAAAAAACATTGTGCATTTGCTGAATAACCCTCTTCGGGATTATTATGATACTCTGTAAATGCTTCAACACAGTCCTGTGAAAACAGGTTTCCACTGAGGTGAACTGCTACAAACATGAAGCGTCTCATTACCTTCTCTGTGGATGGTGTTGGGATGTTGGTAGGGCTTAGCTCTCTCCATTGCCAGTTTCCTCTGAACTCTCGGCAAAACTTTGCCATACAGATCCAGGATGGTGTTCCTGGTGTTGGATCGTTCTTTAAGCTTTGGGTCTCGTTCGTTCTATGATTAAAAAACAAAAGCACAAACAAGAGAACATGGTTAGAAAAAGCTTATTTCTATATAAATCTAATAGTCACAGAATTTCTACCATTTCCATTTTATTAGCTTCTATATGTCAAACATACCACTAAGTTCATTCTCAGGGTGTGGTTGAGCTGCAGAGCAGGGATGTAGTTTGCTTGCTGAAGGTAGTGAACCATCAGTAGTTCTCTGTTCTGGAGACCACCTGTCCCCTGGAGAAACTTCTCCAAACATTCCTAAAACACAAACCAATAACCAGGGATTTAAGCAATAATTTAAAAATACAAAGGTGAAACAATTACAATGTAATTAAAAATAAATAAATAAGAAAACAAATCAGAAATCTCACAACCAACTTTTTATCAGTGCTTTCACCATCTCTCTACCTGTTCATTGAGGCCCAGGGGCAGCTTGAGCAGCTCCTTGATGAGGCCCAACTCCTGGCAGCTTTCATACAGGAAACCGAGCAGCTCAGTCATGTTGAGGCGATTAGAGTGCTGCCGGAGGAGGTACCATGCTTCTATGAGACACCTGGCGGGAGGGCAAACAGATTGGTTAATGAAGATCAAGCAGCTGCTGCATACTTGTAAAGAGATTAAAAGAATTAATAAATACTTTAATGCATTAAACGTACCTGTTGTGCAACAGCACAGACAGGCAAAGCTTGGCCTGTGAAGTGTTGGAAACCGCAGGTTTTGTGACATGGAAGTATCGTAGAGCCACTGACTGTTGGCCCTGGCACATCAGCGCTTGCAGAACGCGCTCATGCTGCCACTCAAAGTGAAACTGAGAAGCGGCTGGGTGCAAAAGAAGCTCAAACGAACTCTGATGAGGAAAAAACGAAGGAATTAACATTACACTTACTGAAGGATAAACATAAAAAAAACCTGTCACATCATGAGGTCTGATTATACATGCACATGTCTCTGAGTTAGCAAAGGCCTTTTCACATAGGACGCAGCACGCAAACCCATTCTTTTCTATTGCTTACGATGCATAATAATGGTTTCCAATCAATGCTTTTACCTGATGGTCATGATGGTCCAGGAGCCATAGGCCTTGTACTAGTTTAATGAGTCCAATAGGGATAGCAAAAGCTGTGGGGAAAGACTCCACTGATGCGCCGTCCTTATTGGGGAAGGAGTACATGACATCTAACAAGAGGTAAATCACCTGGAACAACAGGTCAAGGCTCATACAAGCAAAAGGAATCAAGTTAAAATCTCACTATAATGATCACAGCGTGTGTCCGTTCCCCCAATTTCTAGATGTGCTGATGAAATATACCATATAAACTACCTGGGATAGCAGGATTATCAACGTCAATATAGCCACTGGGAACTATTTTTATAAATCGCTCAAATCCTTAGAAACTATATATATTATTTGGAATAAAATTAAAATCAAAATTAACTGCAACATTAGGTCTATGTTATGTGTATGTTGTTGTTTGTAAATACATTTTTAGTGCATTGCCACTTTAGGGTCACTGGAATGTATTGTCTAACTGTAAATAAGTGTTTAAACAGCAGCATAACAGTGCCTATAATTCATTACTTTGTCATATCCTCCTGAGACCCGACCAATTCATTTTGTCCTCTGCAGTGGACAATAAAAATTAAACTGAAAGATACTTTTTTCCTTCAGTTCTCAGGAGGATATACAATGAATGTGTAGCATACAAAGCATAAGAATAAAGATATGAAAATATGAACAGCGTTTTCACCATCTCACTCTATAAAGTGAAAATGTTTGAATACATGAGTGAAATAAACAAATGATGATAGCCTGTTTTGCTAGTTCAAATTAGTGCTTAAGATGGTCATCTGTGTTAATATTTACTGAAGTTGACTGAAGTTAATGGTCTAAAAATAATCACTAACAATCTAACAGTTGTGTATATAGTGTTAAAATGCATACATGCTGAAGATATATGATTCTGTAAACAGACAGTATGAGTTGAAGGATACAATCGCATGTTTTGCAGCCTCATCAATGTTGTCCAGCAGATATATGTCAAGCAAGGCCTGCAAATCACACAATTGAGAATCTTAAAAATTATAAAAGCATATTAAATAATAAGTATTGTTTGTTTAAAAATAAAATGAATAAAGTAAAATATAGATTTAAATTCTTACATGCAGCGTAGGTGGTGGGTATTGCCCCGTTCCACCTTCATCCCTTTTCCACAGGTTCGTCAAGCGTTCGCCACACTGGCCAACTAAACCGTCGATCATCAGGCAGTCTGCGCACCACTTGCCCCTGAGAAAACAGCAGGTGGTCAGCATAATCAAAGGAAAACAGGAGACAACTCGTAAACCTGGAACGGGCACATCTCATAGACGTTTGCGTTTGTTATAAAGGAGGCCTAGATTTTAATGCATGTACACCCAAACTCCTTTTGTTACTCACTTGGCCAGCCTGGTCAGCTCCTCCCTGCGTATGGTGTAATAGTTGCTGATGACCGAGTGAGTATAGAAAGGCCTGGAAATCTGAAGAGCATCATCATCTAGTAAAGTAAGGAGAAACATTTTTTAAATAAATACAGCAATAATTTTCTAGTCGTTGCAAATAATTTGAAAATAAAGTTCAAATAAACAAACTAATGAAGACATGTGGACTAGTTACTCCAAGAACCTAGTCCTCCTTGTTTGCTTAAATAACCAGGGGTTAGTTATAACGGACATGTTTCTTTGCAGAAATAAACAAAACCAGTCGTTTTTTTAAGTGCTCTCACATTTATTATATTCACTTATTTAGTGACACGTTGTTAATTGGTCTTAAATGTGTTTCTCTTGAAAAATATATGCTTTTCCATTTTTTCATAGGGGTTTCATTTGATACATTTTCAGATTACGTATGACAGCATCACTTTACCTGAACCCTCAGGGAGCAAGCCAGTACGACAGAACCAAAGGACCACCTGAGCATACTTGGAGATGAGACTGGACACCATATTCTTGTTCATTAAACCCACCAGACCTGAAACAAGAACATAAATGAATGTTAGTGACAAAGGAGCTCACGATCCATGACAAATCATAGTTTATTACAAAGTGTAAAGTATGAAAAGAAAGTGTTGTATATGTTGTTGTCATCACTGTTTGGCTCTATTTCACAATCTAATGAAAATCAAAATCCCATCCATCCATTCTCTTCCTTGGATCACAAATGCAGGTCACACTCGGGACAAAATAATCTCCCTACACCAAAACCACAACTGTGTGTCAAAAGGCTTTGATAAATCAATAAAAAGAACTGCAGGCA
This sequence comes from Copadichromis virginalis, assembly GCF_057382275.1. Lineage (NCBI taxonomy): Eukaryota > Metazoa > Chordata > Actinopteri > Cichliformes > Cichlidae > Copadichromis > Copadichromis virginalis. Next base: position 15,309,985 of record NC_140618.1, read on the forward strand.
TTTTTTGCAGTCCATTAAATAAGGTTGTTGACCACACTACGGCAGCAGTTATTCTACTTTTAGTTATTCTACTCTAGATATGGACCTGTAGTCATGGACAAAGTCAAAGATTCACTAAAATCTGATCAACACTCCAGGAGGAGTAGTAATTCTTGTGGCTGGATGGAGACTTTTAAGGTACAGTGCTCATTGGACCTTCGGCCAGAAGAGCTAACCAATCAAAATACACAAATGGCTAAACTTCATAAAAGCTTTCTAAACAAAACTAATCAAAGGATATCGCATTACAACTTAAAAGTACCAATAAGTACCAATATGTGTTGACATGTCAGTTAAAGCAGTTTCAACAACACGACAGCAAAATATAAAAGTTGTACATGCAACTGTGTGGACAGGGCACCTTTTTGTGTGAGCTCCTGAGCTTCACTGAGCAGACAGTGGAAAATGGCACTGAGGTTACTCAGCAGTCTTTGAGTGTGCTGCAGCAGCTGCATGGTCTGAGGGTCTGTGAAGTTAGATGAGCTGTCAAACAGCGGTGAACCTGCAGAGGATCACATAAATGGATCTATTAAAAATACATTTGCAAACACAAGCACAGGAATGTAAATAAATAAATAAATATTCATTCACAAATAATGTAAAATTCTGACAAGGAATAGAGCAAACATGTACCGGTATCTAATGAAAGGTGCTGCACAGATGGGTTATGCAAACATATGAATTCAAATCTATTCAAATGTATTAAAGGGAATGGAGAAGATTTATACACATATAGTTTTAGTTTATCACTAGTACACATTGAAGGTTGAGAAACTTTTGAAATGTAGTTAAACATCCGGTTTGTAAAAGTAACTTTCTAATTTAATAGAACATGTTTAAAAAACAAAAACAAACAAACAAAAAAAACCCATACAGATGCCATCCAGTTCCTCCTTGGTCTGAACTACTTTGTTCCAGGCCCAATCCAGGATGTAGCGCAGATTCAATGCAGAGCCTGGTTGTTCTGTTGAAGGAGAAGAGAATTTGGAGGCGTTAACATCAATATAGGTGGTTACAATTTGTACAGAGAAGAGTTTAGCACAGATTTAATAGAACATACAAGTATGCAACAGGTAAATGTATCTTTGTGAATAACTATCATGTATGCCGTGAAACTGGGTGACATGAGCAGTTTAAATAAATCTTATTTTTAGTTGTACCTTCTGCAGTCCACTGCTTAATGCAACCAGTTATCAGTCCCAAGGAACTAGTCTCCACCGCTGTAGACAAGATGGCATCAAGCTGCTCTTCCTGAAGAACAAAGATGAGAATACAAACGAATAAAAAAAAAAAAAGAATATTTCACTTGTAAATTTTTAAGAAAATCTTTTTTCAAATAATCTATACAAAAAGAGGAAGTAAAAAAGTGGGGTCCACGTGACGCTCACAAGTCTGCATGTACCTGAGACAGGCTGGATGGCTGGGTGTCAGTCAGACGGGATGAAAGTAGGCCGGACATAAGGCAGTGAGAGTAGCTAGTGGAGATGGTGTCACTGGAACAAGGAGCAGCTTTCTTCAAAAAACCCAGGGTCTGGTTTTAATGACAAAAATGAAATGATTGTGGGTTTAAAATAAGTTTAACTTCAATGTATGCCTATATATTTAAGAGAGAGAGAAAGAAAACAAACAACACCAACAAAAAAAACCCAAAACAATGATGAGGTGAACAACAAGAAACTTGCCTCTTTCTGATACCCAGAGCATGTTAAGTGCACAATTCCAGAGTTGAGCAAACAAGTAGCATCTGAAATGGAAGAAAGGAAGAAGAGAGAGGGAGAAAAGCAAACCAAACTCATTTGTCATATTATAATTCAAAAAGAAGCATTTTAGAGGCTAATACAAGCTTACATTTTTGCATGTTTCCAAGCCAAGGCTGTGGTGCATGTGTTGTGTTAAACCTACCAAAGTTATAAGTGGTGGGGTTAAAGTACTGTTCTGGTGGAGGGCAAGTGAAGGGAAGGCCCCTGCTCAGGCTGCGCTCATGTACCACCACATCTAGGAAGACATGTGGAGATACCATCTGCACCACTGGATCCAGAGACCAAGCAGCAAGGTATGGACACATCTGCAGAGACTCTCCCGTTCTGCCATAAAACAACGAGTACAAAAATGCATTACATTAATATACTAAACTAAAACATGCATAAAATAAAAAAATGAAAACACAACAAATGTTTTGAAATCACTTACCTTAAAGAGTCTGGCATTTGTGCGTGGTACCAGCGGTTGATGTCAAAAACCCCGATGTAGGTAGACAGACTTCCTTGGCCGTAGGCCTTGACTTGCCAGGTAAAGATGGACACACTGGTGTCTGGAGATGCAACTGGAAAGGGAAAGAACAGAGGATAGATGAAAAGTGTGGTGTGAAGTGATTGAAGAAAGTAATAAAGACGATAAAGTTTAGATACGCTGTGTAAAGAAGGGTTCAGTGCTTTTAAATACCTTCATTCATGCTGTCGTCCCTGTCAGGATGAGGTCTGAATTTCTCAATAGTCTGGCAGCTCAGGAGGCGGGTGTTTGTGGCCTGTGCCCGGAGAGGGAAAGCCGTGCCACTTAAATCCTGACTGTAACGTTCCTCACAATACTCGAGACCCTGTGTGAGTGTAAGATAAAAAAAATTTTAAAAAAAGGATGTAACAGTTATTAATAGTTAGTATGAGGAATACACTGTGCATTTGCTGGGATCTGCCCAGTATAGGATTCACTATTTGAAATCAATATACATTTATTTCTTATATGCAATACAGACCTCATAGAGGATCTTTCCAGAAGTTAAACACTTTCTTTCACTGAAGGCCAACTGAAGCAAGCGCAGGGTGACCACGTCTCCCTCACTGTGTGGGAGTAAAAGGATGCAGAGGAAAATAAGAACTTGAAATAAACACAAACAAACAAATGCGCACACACACAGTCTGGCTGGAAGCAGTTCTTAAAAATACTTGTTTGTAAACTAAAGCAGAGTTAAAGGCAAAACTTACAGATCCTGCGAAGACTGGATCGCCCAGAGGTAGCAGCAGTTCCTGGGATCGTTCTCTGGCTCCTGGAAAGTGAAGGCATATACAGGCACCCTGCCACCCTCTAACTGTGAGTGGTATCTGCAATAAACAATGGAAGAAAGGCAAATGCAAATATAAATATATATATATATATGCTAAACATGCTATTCTTACTGTTTTGACTCTAGTGGGAACTACAACTTGCAAAATAAACACATCTTTTACACAAAGTCTACGGATAGAAGTCGGAAGAAATACTAGCACTCACTCTTTCTTTAAAGTCTTCATGTTCCACAGCTGTAAGTATCCATCTGAAAATCCTACTGCCAGGTGGTTGGTCCTAGAGATGTACTGCAGAGCTGTGGCTCCAACTCCACTGGGTCCATTCAGCTGGAGACAAAGATGTCTGCCCTCTCTTGTGCTGACTTCTCTTAGCTTGGGGATTTCTGCAGGAGATTTAGTCACTACCTGCAGGTCTGCAAACAGAATAAATATAAAGGGAGAGATTCTTTAAGAAAAAAAAAGGACACTCTTTAGTTACCAGAATATGTTTGCATACAATGAAAAGGTGAAATGGGAACAGAAAGTACAGACATCCACAAAAGTATGAAAGCATAGTACACGTCACTTCCTCGTTGAAACTTCTCACCTGAAGCATCAAGTTCACTCTGGTTGCAGGAAAGATCATCGAGACAGAGGTCCACAAGGAGTACGTGACCGAGATCCGTTACTACGGCCGCAATTCCAAAGAACCAGCGCAAACCCTGGTGAAGGTGTTGTGTTGACGTGCTTGCTCCGCCATAATTCACTAATGGCTCAATAGCTGTGATCTAGATGCAAGAGAGTTTTAGAAAAGAAAAACAGAAAATGTTCACGTTAACTAAAGTTCTAGAAACTTGAGTCTAAATGTTAAAATAGTAAAAACTATGGTCAACCCACTCTGCCTGGTATGACAACAGCCTTCACCACTCTTGACAGTCCCAAGTCATAAAGACACAGCACGCTGCCTTCTGTTTCCTCCAAGCCAACCAGCAAACCAGACCTGTTAAAATTAACCAGCAGAGGACTTAACATTTGCACTGTCATTATTTTTATTATGTATGCACTTCATAGTGAACTTTCACTGATTACATCCACATCCAAATGAGCCAAATAAATCATGAAATAAAGCCCGAACCGTTTCAGCCAGCTGAAGTCTCTGGCGGCAAGGACATTGGGTGGGTGCTCCCCTCCGCCACTGAAGCAGTATGCAGACAGCCGTTCTCCTGTCACTGCATGGACCACCTCCAAATGGGGTCCACAGGCCAGCCAGGCCAACCCGCTGCGACCTACACACACAGACAAGGACAGAAAAGTTAAAAGCTGCAGGTCATTGTGCAGTTTAAGCTGAAAGCTAGCCTTGTGATGATAAAGCAGGAAATTACTACAAAAAAATAAACATTTTTAAAAAGGCTTTTGGTATGTCTGATTTTGAGGTGATTTTCTTCCTCCCTTTTAATTACCCGATGTTGCAACATCAGTAACTTATTTACACGGTAAAAGAATTATGTGAAGCAAAATAATTAACAAAAAAAATACTAAAAACAACAAAAGAAATGAAAACCTATGTGTGTGTATGAATGGATTTTTATATTTAAGAAACAATCAGCTTTAACATCTGGATCGCTGTCTGCCTTTATTTTATGATGTTGCAAGTTCTTGAAATTCTTATTGTCCTGCAAAGTGAAAGTTGGTTCATGGATGGAAGCCTGGAAAGATGAGTTACCATTTGCGCTTCCATTCATAACTTATCTGCTCTTTTATTTGTTTGCAAGAACATGCTGAAATTCTTTTCAAACCAAAAATCCATCCAATAGTAAAGTGTGTCAAAGTCAAAGGTCAGACAATATACACCACATGTCCTAAACATGCAGATTAAGCAGCGACTTGGACAAAAAGAAAAAAAAATGTTTTTCTTGATGTCAGACTGTCATAAACCAAGTAGCTCATCAGATTTATTTTCATGTATTATTTAGTGATTCTTTTCCCACCGGGTGATACAGTTTCAATAGTTCATTATATAACATGTTTTCATATGACGATGATGGTATTGTATTTCATATCCTTTATTTGCTATTACAAATAAGAGAGAAGAAAAAAAGGCTGTTAAATGCTTAAAATAATAATGAAATATTCTTACCAACGGTAAACCTCCCATGAAGAACAGAATCTAGCGTAATCTCATCTTCCCCCAGAGCGTCTACAGTCACTCCTGAGAAAGGCAGCAAGCTGCTGGTGACTTGTGCAGTCAGGTCATGCATTGTTCACTGCATAAAAATAAAAAGGAAATAAATAAATGTTAAAAAGATTATTTTATTTACATTTCACCCAATCTTTTGGCCAAATATGATAAAACTATTATTAGATTTTTTGGGGGGGCAGCTTACAAAATGGGCAGAGCCAAAAGGAAAATTATAAAACCAATTTTGTTAATTTGGGTTGAATTTACACAAAAAAGACAGACATTTTATTTATCAAAGGGGTCAGAAATAAAATGCACATATTTATGTCAAATAAGGAAACAAACTCAGGCTTGATTTGTATGTATTCATCTCCCACAGGCGCATTCTGAGCCAGTAAAAACCCTGTCAATAGTCAAAAACATCTATTTCCCTCCTTCCATATTACCCTAGCCAAGCTATTCGCTCATTAAGTAAACACAAATTAAAACAAATTAAAAAGTCCTCCTGAACCCTTACTAATCCCTAAAACCACTTTGGGGTTTATGTGCTTGACCAGGTTTCTACACAAAAGAGGTCTTTCTTTCAAAACACTGCCTGCGCCCCCCCAGTTGTCAGGAAATATGCTGTCAGCAAACTTTTGGACAGCTGGGGCTGAGAATGGGCTTGCTTTCCAATCCACAACTCGTGGCATACAGCTGCACATCTGTTAGCACATTCTTCTCACAGTGAGATGAGAAGTAAAGCGCTATTACAATAATAGAGTAGCCAACCTGCTCAAGTGGCCTTTTCCCCCCCTGTTCATAATAACTGACACTACCAAAACATGTAAATTCACAGGTCTACATCAACAGCACTGTAAACTAGAGATTTCAAGGTCATTTTATTTTGTGGTTCAAAAGCTGTATACTCCAATTTCCTCTACATAGTGCAGACCACTCCTAAAACTTTACTCATGTCAGATTTTTTTTAATGTTTAGTTCATGTTATTACCATGACTAACACAAGTACGCTCATGTATATGCCGTCGACTGGCCCCGTCATTGCACTAGTGCTCCACTAAGATAGCATTATCTGCGTTACTCTGTTGTGTATACAGTGCTGACAAAAATTCGTCTGTTACGTTTAGTTTGCACAATAGTACCCAATACCGCCCCCTGTGGCCACATAAGGAAACACGTTGGATTCAAGTGAACTCCCGCGCAACAAGCCTGTAGTCCAGCAGCCACATGCCAGGGCATGAGTTTGAACACACAGATATAACATTTACAAAATAATAAATATATATTCTCTGTCGGAGGCAAATGTTTTTAGAACAACAAAACACTATTGAAAAGCACGTATGGGTTCAACAAACAAACATATAGCGATCACGTGTGTCAACATTTGTCAAGTCTGTGTGACACCTATATGCATTTCTAACATTTTCAACTTTCTACAAGACAGAACATGTACATATAGCGATGATGAAAAATGTGAGACAACATAAAAACATTATATAGCTCCATAAACCACAGTAACCACATGTTGTCTGGCTCGTTAGCGTCTACATGGTATCAAAACATTTGTTTACATTGCTAAGTAACGCACAATTGTGATAAAATTAAAAAGATAAATGAAACAATGCAAGTGTTATCTAGTGCTGGACAATAAGTAGTAGCCTTGATACACTTGCATTAGCAGGTTACCGAGTTAGCTTGCAAGGTTATGCAGGATTACAGTTTATTCAATTTCACCCTTAAAGTTAAGAAAGCTAACTCTAAGGTTAGCCATCTGCATAACTAACTATTTGGAAGTTGTTGCCATTTCATGTAGACTATCAGGTCTGTGCTACAACAAGTCAACTACAGCGGTGACTGAAACTAAAACCATCACGTTTTAACCACTAGTCGAAGGTAAAGTAAGGGTGGCTAGCTAAACTAGCCCGAGGTACAGCAATACTTTCGCTAACGCAGCTAACTTTGTGCTAGCAGTGTGCGTCTAACTTGCGGTATGTTTGTTTTTTCCACCCCAGCTAATAACTATAACTGGCATTTATCATTGTTGACATCTTAGCAAAAACACAGCTCTGTCAGCGACGAGTCTTGTTTTACTTCAATCTGAGTATATAGGTGGACTGATGTCCTTTTGGTGGTTTAGCTTCAGTTAAAACGTAACGCCAGACAGCGCAGTTAGCTTGTAGCTTCTGGCAGCACCGCAGCAGAGTTAGTTTCTATTTAACACAAGTGACGCCCCCATTGTGAATCTGTGTGGGGATTTACTCGGCATAAACTCATTTAGTGAGCCGAGCTGGCCCGATTACATCTTTCCAAGCTGACCTGGAAAACGTGAGGCAATGTGCCGCTAGCTTTTGCTACCAACGTTTACACTACCTGTGCGAGAATGTTGATGGCTATATCAGAGCCACAATTGGTTCGTTTTCCTTTATAATTATCTCGATTCCTTTCTTCCTCTGTCATAATCCGTTGCTTTTTAAAGTACCTCTCCTACCGATAGCCCTCTAGGAGATTCACCTGACAAACAAGCACGAAAGGATCCTCTGACTTCAGGCTCCAACAACGCAGAGCGCCATTTCCACAGTCGAAAAGTGCTCTGACGCATTTCTTCCTCGCTGTGGTTCCGACAGAATAGACACACATCGAGGACGCACTGCTGCCCCCCTCAGTCTGGGCATTGCTTCTGTTTGAACAATAGAAACCAAAACCGGAAAGATCATGACTTTGCAATATCAAACTTCTTCTTTTTCTTTTTTTAGCTGCAGGGTCAACACACGGATCATATGCCGTGTGGTGAAAATGCTCCAATGCGGGGGCAGAAAGGCAAAGCAAAAGCTCTATAATAACAGTTAAGCTCCAAGGAAAGGTAGTGAAGATACATGATTTTGCTGGCATCAAGTCAGGGTGGAGTGGGTGGAGACGAGTGTCAGTTGTGCCTCTGACAAAAAGACAGCAGGGACAAATACTTCGTTACTGTACATAGGTAGACTATTCGGGTATCTCTACTTTACTTGAGTATTTTTGTCCTGACACATTTTTACTTTTACTCCCTACATTTTAAAGCAATTATCTGTGCTTTCTACTCCTTACATTTTCAAAACAGGCTGTTACTTTTAGTTTCACAGATTTGCGGGAAGTTATTGACGTCACTGCGAGCATTCAAATATCAAACTGATTTGAACCTAAACTGTAACACATGAAAGCAGTCCTGTTCGTGTATTATTCACCAGGTAAAAAGAGATGAACCAGGCAAAGTGGTCCGGTGTCTTAATTTATCGATATTTAATGACTGCATGTACCAATAAGTAGCTGTTGCGGCCCTTCGGCATCTAGGAGCAAGGGGCATAAAGGGAGTAATATTTTTAAGTGTCACTTAATTTCAAATGCAGTTTCTATCAGCTCAACATCAGCAAACACACAAACTGTATGTACTGTACTGTTTATTATTGCTGGTGTGACGAAGTCTGTTGGCATTTGGCCTTTTATTGAGACGTGTCCATAGAGCAACTGTCAATTACTGGCATGGAAATTATAAACGCTCCAGGATCCGATTGCCTCCAATTCATTTTCCACCCCATCATATGTGAATCAGGGGTATCCTTCTCTCTCATTGGTGGTTGCTTCATTTGCTCACCTTGATGTGGGGGAATGTTTATTACCACTTTCTTCACCATTGCAGAGGGTTTTTTGCCTTTCTATGGTCTCTGTGTGACTGTCCCTTTAGTGTTTATGAGAACCTTCACAGTTCAACAAAAAGTTTTATAACACTTTTTATTTCATGTAAAACTCTGATAAAAGCACATGCAGACAGATCATTAATACTTGAGCTGCTTGAGAAGCGATTTGGCCATGTGTACATTTCCACTTACGGAATAAAGTTAGGTGATGAAACTGCCTTTCATGATTACATTTCATGGCCTGTTTTTAGGTTTTATTATATGCTTGATATTCACTTTTTACAAGTATACAAAAACAAACAAAAAAAACAAACAAACAAAAACAAAACAGTGCAGTGATTGATTGCAAGGCACACCGGTTATGGCTGCATTACTTATAAACAAAACTTAAAACACTCAAAATGTCACAAATCTTGACACTCAGACCGACAGTCAGAGAATAATGGAAGTGTTTGGATGCGATTTCTTCCTCATTTGCTGCTCAATCTTTAAATCAAACTGCTGCCTTTCTCTGAAACAACAACAACAAAAAATAATTAGTATTTATCAATGAAGTCATTCTTTTTAAAAATTTAACATATGAAAGTCTTACCTGTTACTTATACGCCGCCCCCTGAGGTATTTTTCTTCTGCTGTTTTTACTGAAATGTTGTCCACTCCAGCAATGGCATAAATAATGGCCTGCACAGAAACAAACTCATAACACCTGGACTACAGAAACTGAACTGCATATCAGGAAACATTGCAAACAAAACCTGTGAGCACTCATGCAGGCTTTAGCTCACCTCAGGAAGAAGCACATCCAGGACAAAAGGGACACGATCCATGGATTTCACATCAGCTACGCAGGGGGCGTTGGCCACAGCTGCTGTATAGAGCTCATTTAGGTAGCAGTAGACTTGGTCGAGCTGATGGTCATCTTCAAGGTATATGTTCACCACTCGTCTACGATTGTCACTTAAGAAGGAGCGAAGCCACCTGGACTTCTCCTGTCCATGGATCACAGCCTGTAGGAAGTGTGATACAATTGGAAGAGATTTATTCAATCAATTATAGTTTCTTATGCCATCACATCTTAGTGTGGCGCAGCTCAGATGTCAGATTTTAAAAAGAACTGCAACTGAAATTTATTTATTTTTTTTTAAATAGCATTCATATGCAAATACTTTCAATATTCATCCATATGTTTGTTTAATTTTTGCATGCTCTGGCACACTCTTTGCATAACTGGTTGAGCTCCTGAAAGTATTGGACATTACTGGGGTGAACTTAAATTTGTAAGTACGGTATACTAAAATCGAGGTCAGCTTACATTCGTTGTGGCCTCTACCACCCGTACTTTATTCAAATAAATCTCCACGTCTTAACAGAGACGGCTTTTGACTTTGCTCTGGTGTCATACTAACAGAGCGCGCAATTCAGAAACGTATAAGAGCATAGGACACCTGGTCTTGATAAATAGTTAGGACAAACAAAATATTGGTACTCACTTATAAGTACCTCTTTGCGTTTACCTAACGGCAAACTAGGGCATTTCAGCTATAAACAGTTATCAGCATCAGCAAATAATAGCATATAATCATGAGTGGTATGTCATCAATCAAGGTAAAACATTAACCTTTATAACAGAAAAATAATATGCATTTGTTGATGATAACCATAGTATTGTACTATATAAATGAAATTTTAAAAAAAAGTGTTAATAAAAATCTATCCCGATCCTTCTTTCCATTACTATAACAAGGAACTAAGAAGAACATAAATGATGGCAAGTTGAATTTAAATGTCTAGTCTTTGACTATCTTTAATTTCCAGACCTATGTAACTGTGGCAAATGTGATGCTATGGCCAAAGGAGACGTGCATTTGTTTCCACACACTGGAAATAAGTTTAAAATAAAAAACAAAACAAAAAACAAATTGTTGTTTATGATTTAGTTGTTGAAATCCACATTTGGGCTGGTATATGCTGTGAAAACTAATCAAGATTTATTAAAACAAAAACAAACAAACAGACACAAAAAAAGGATCTCTGCACATAAAAGCAACTAAAGGAATTCAGATGAAAGGTCACCAGTGGCTACATGTTTTAAGTCAGCTGGTCATCATGTGTTTTTTCTAAACTTCCAAGATGGTAACGCCAGCTAAAAGAGGAAGTCAAAGTCAAGGCATATTTGGTTTCCACGAAGAATTACAGTTGAAAGGCTTTTGTTTGGATCTATTGTAACTTCATTAGTAGGGCAGAACAGGGCTCTTCTCTTGCAGCACTTCAAAGCCCTTGTTGTTGATTGGTGTTTCAACCTCACCCAGTCTTTATATGTATTGTGATTCTGTATTGTAAAAACAGATGAAAACCGTGGCCTACAAACGTGCTTGTGCAGTGGGTGAACTGTGAAGCTGTGTGGGTTGGGGCAAACCCACACATTTCTCACGTGGGTCTCACAGTTGGGTGTTCCCACACAGGGCTGGCAGCAGTTTTACCTTTTGGGGGCCCCTTTATGGGCTTTTTAAATGGGCAAACCCACTACCCCCAGTACTGGCGTACCCACACAGCCCACAATGGGCAGCCCACAGTGGGGTCAGGTTAGCGGTGCACTAGATCCGGCACTGTTGCAGTCAATAACTCAAAAGCTGAAAAGTTACATAATTTGAGCAGGAAAGTTTCAAGCCTAAGTTGAGCCACAGAAACCAAATATGAGTTTTCATCTCATAAAACTTTGGTGGCATAAAGGAAAACAAATAGTCCAAATTACTCAGAATATTAAATTATTTTGAGCTGGTAAAAAACTCTGCTTTCTGCTTCTGTTTCAGTTTGGGCTGTCCTAAAAGATCAAAGCAGCACTCATTACTCAGCACTGCTGCAACATTTACATAATTTTAGTGAAGTGACACCAGAACTGTAGCTTTTTGAGGAACACAAACAATCACCCCCTAAAACTCTATCGGCCAAGTCACTGCTATGCACACTGAACAGTTTCTTGGTATACCTATATTGGATTAAATGATATGGAACAAGAATTACACCAGCAGAAAAGCAACAGAGTCATTCATACCAGGAGGTGTGCGTCGACCATGTGTTGCTTGACAATGAAATGTACGAGCTTCTCATTTGCGCGGTTGTGGGCAGCATGGGTCCGATCTGGCAGCAACCTCTTTGAACACCTTATTTCCTTCTGCTGTTCACTAAAGCTGTCCTCCTTAACATCACATGGCTCCTCCATTGTTGAATCACTGATGATGGTTAGTCTCTCTGAAGCTGCCTTTGGATACCTCCTCCTCACAGGATAACCTAAACCAATTCAGACCAGCAGTCAAGAGCAACATCGGGGCCTAGCGAATCTGTAGGTGTATTCAACTTTTTAATTCTGTGCTAGCCTCGTTGAAATTTCTGATTCCAGGTCAAGGATGAAACTTACTCATATCGTGATCAAAGTACTGTATGAAGGAGCCAGAAAATGAGCCACATGCTACAAAGATAAAACATGATTAGTACTGCAGCTAATTCAGTGATATCATCCCAATATTGTTTAAACAACATATCACACACAACAGTGTTTCTGCTTGCTGAGGCATTACATAAGCAACTCACCAATCCGAAATCTGTAGTCGGTTATGAGATCCAGGGACCATGATATTGCAGCATCATAGCTTTCTTTGGCTTTACACTGTTTAAAACCAACAAAAAAGCAAAAACAGTTTACCGTTGTGTCAAGTGAACATTTTCAGAAATCCGAACATACTCTGTGAGCAGTTCTTACCATGAGTTCATTAGCTTCTTCACAGTCAAAAGGTTTCAAGCATTTTAGAGCCACAGCAAACCTTTAGAAACACAAACACCCAACTGAAACGTTTATTTAAATAACATAAATGTAACAACACTAAGTAATGTGCATACACTAATCAGCCACTTCATTGGATACAGTTCAAATTCTTAATGCAAATATCTAATTAGCTAATCACATGGCAATAACCCGATGCATTTAGGCATGTAGACATGACCAAGACAACCTGCTGAAATTCAGACTGAGCATTAGAATGGGGAACAAAGGTGATTTAAATGTCTTTAAATGGATGTTGCTGCCAGTTGGACTGCCATGAATATTTTATAAACTGGACTTTCCCACACAATGATTGCTAGGATTTACTAGGCAGCAGTGGGTGCCACTACTATCAGCTAAGAACAGGAAACCTAGGCTACAAATCACAACGGCTCACCAAAAATTGTACATTTCCAACTGGAGAAATAGAAGATGGGAAAAATGGTGCCTGGTCTGTTGACCATTATTCAGATAGTAGAATCAGAATTTGGCATAAACGACATGAAAGCATGGATCTATCCTGCCTTGTCTCAATGGCTCAGGCTGCTAGTGGTGATGCAATAGTGAGGATTGATATTTTCATGCCACATTTTAGGACCCTTAGTACCACTTTAGCATTGTTTAAATGCCCCAGCCTACTTGAGCATTGTTACTGACCATGTCCATCACCCTTTATCCCTTCCAGAAAGATAAAGCACCATTTCGCAAAGCTCAAATAATCTCAAAGTACTTTCTTGAACATGACAGTGGGTTCACGGTTCTCAAATGACCTTTGGAGTATGGTGTAAAGGGAGATCCACATTGTGGACCTACATGTCCAACCAAGGTGTACTTTGTAAAGTGGCTGGTGAGTGTATGTATCACCTAAAGACAAGCAAGAAACAACAAAGCAAAAAGAGAAAACATCCTACCCTTTCTTTTTCTCAATGATTGAGTCATCAATGAAGATGATACTGGCTTTTCTGTGCTTTCTGTTCACACTTTTTACCTACAGCAAACAAAACAACAAATAAAAAACAAAACAACAAATAAAAAACAAAACAAAAGGTGAGTCAATGTTTTTCATGGGCAATTATTGTCATTTTAACAGTGAACACTTTTTTTGATTCATCATCTAGTAAATTCAAGATATACAATAGTAGGCTGACTGACAGCACGTATCAAAAAAGCATTTAAGGCATTGATTCAATAAAAGAAAAGGAAAACATTAACCAGAATCTGCTAAATTGTGATTTTATCACATGTCACCATTATGTACTCACCAATGCAGGCCAATATGGATAGTTTCTATATTTGTGCCACACAAATGCTCCTTCGGTAATGGATGGGGGCTCTGAAAGTCAAAACAAAAATAAACAAATCAACTCAGTGTCCTGTACCGTCACAGACTCCAGTTATCCTTGTGGTCTCGCTCACTTTCGTCTGTCCGCATCAGGAAACTTGGGAGCTCTTCCTCGTCCTCCTCATCACTTATGTCATCCTTCTGGTAGGACAAAGTAGACAGCTGTTCTTCATGATGACTCAGTTCTATTGAAAGATCCGAAGACATCATGGAGTCATCTATTGTGGAGTTAAGAAGAGACAGAATTAGAGCACACCTGCAGCTCTCCATGCCAATTAAAAACACATGACATGCAAGACAGACTGTGCAAAATAAAAAACAAATGTAAAAAATGTGGCTTCACAGAACTGGCTGTGCTTGGGGACAACAGTACTGAATAATACACTACCTTGACTTTCTGCTTCAGCCTTCTGGAGTTCAAATCTTGGCCTGGAGCGGGAGGATGATTTCTCTTTATTTAAATTCCCAGTCTCTCTTTTTGGCTTCCTACCACGCCGGCACTTGACTGGAGGATCATCGGTTTTACCATCGGTCTGCGTTTGCGTCTTTGTCTGTCTTTGTTTAACCGGTCTCTTACGCTTACGTTGAGGTTTTGACTGTGAATCTACCGCTGTTGTCTAAATCAGAATACTTTATTAATCCCGAAGGAAATTAGGACATAAAACAGAACATAACAAAAGGAAACTGAATTCACTGAAGCTATGTGGGATTATAAAAATATATAAATTTCACTTTTATACCATACCTTTATCTGAGTGATGAACTCAGTGTATTGTAGCTCCCCTTCAGGAGGGGAGCCTGAAATGGTTGACGGGACATCATAGGTGGTGCTGTAGACTGGTGTGGAGGTCAAGCAGGCTTCTTGTGCAAACCTCATTTTCTCCCTTTCATTTTTTGGAGTACTAGCCTCTATTGAAAAGACAAGGCCGCAGTCGCTGCAGTTGCCGCTGCCTGGCACAGCACTTGAATCATCTGTGCTGGGAGACAAAACCGCATCTGAGGGGTCTTTCTCTGGCGACTTCTTTTTAGGTTCCTTTTTCCTTGTTTTTCCAGGTGCACCTAGGGGGGGAGAGAGAAAAAAAATCACGTGGTCATTTTTCTACTGTCATTTTGAGTAAATTTGTGTGTTCATATAAAAACATCTGGCTGTCTCAACGACTTTCTAAAATGTAACTCAGAGTTCTCGTTCATAAAAGTTTTGATTACCTTTCATTGCTGTAATATTTGGTGTATTCCTCCTTGTGGAAAGCTTTCCCTGGAGTTCATTGGGACACCGGAATACCAGCGATCTGACATTAATCGGGGCTCATTTTCTTTATTTGGGGGAGTTGAAGGTCCGTAGTAGGCGCCAGGGTGGATAAACCGGTAGCCGCAGTAGCTTTATGCCTGATTTAAAAAAAAAAAAAAAAGTAAAGTAAGGCGATGTTGCTCAATCGGCATGCTTAGTAGGCCGTACTTTCGCCTTGGATGAGTTTGGCACTAAACGCGATATTCGCAGGTTATTCTTGACATGCGTAGTGAATTCACAAATATGCGGAAAAGCTGTTGTCACGGAGACAACAGTGTCCTGGAACTGGGCGTCTAAGTACCTTTTTAACGGGAAACTCTACCATTTATGAATTTGGGTTTTAAGAAAACCATACATGTGCAAACGGCACAACAAACATTTGAAAAACAAAGTTTAACGGTGCAGTAACAGCGCAACGCCCAAGATGTGCTGCAGGTCAACCAGATAAGAGCGATCGCTTGCTAACAAGACTTGCTCGCTAGTAAACAGGCATAAAAACCTAGTTTCTAACAAATCACAAAGTTGTTCACGGGGGTTTACACAGTTCCGTATTGTAGTTATGCGCCACTTGTCACACTAAAGCCATGTCACTATTCCGCCCTTTATATAATGCAATAACGTTGACGTACGGATCAACTAAAACAAGCAATGCAACAAATTAACTGCCGCCAAACTACGACGTAGACCCATAAAAAATAGCGACTGACTGACCACCTCTGCCCGAGTCAAGCGAAGTAATGACAAGAGCTACAACTAGCCACTTACCTTAGGAACCCTAAACTCGGTATTTTTGTGCCACTCGCTAGCTTTTAGCTCCAGTTAAAACCCTTGACATAGTTGTTGCATGTAAACATTCACCGTTACCAAAAGTTGCACGAAAAAAAGGAGTTCCTAACCCCGAAACAAAACCTGCAGTCAATAGTGAAAGCAATGCGTCGCGCAGACAATTCCTGTTAACAAATGTTTGTTATTTCTCGTGGACTGTATACCACACTAAAAGATTTGCCGCCACCATCTGGACCGGAGGGCGTGATTTTATGTCTGAAAAAGCGAGAAGGACACGCTTGGCTGTTCACGGATTTAGTGTTGTGGTTGAGCACAGGATGTGTGCACAACTTGCAGCTATATACTGTTTAGAAGAGATTTTAATAGGCTTATGCATGGGTAGGAGGCAAGAATTAAATAATTCAAATAAAAATGTAATATGAAAAAAATGCCACCCAAACATACCGGGTTTAATTTTGAATTTTTTGAAACTGCCCCCATTTTTTGCTGTATTAACTCTAAAGCGACATTGTCTTCCAATCTCACAAAAAGCTACCAAATTCAATAAGTTATATATATACACACATAGAAAAAAAGACAGTCATGTGACTTTTTTTTTTTACTGTAACTTGCTTCCAGATCCACAGAGTTTTACAGAGACACATAAAAAAGCTTGTTTTGCTATTCGTGTAATCTTTTTTATTTGTATTTATTTCGTTTTATTCTATTTATTTATTTATTATTTACTGCTGTGCTCTAATTCAGCGTTGAAGCTTATCTAGTTTATCATAGGGGTAGCAGAGTACAACCTGCTTGTCCAAATTCTCGCAGAGCGAAAACCTAGAGACAACCACACAAGTCCACTTTCACAATTATGGGCAGGGAGAACATGCAGACTATACAAAGCAAGGCTACACAACCCCGGATTTGAGCCCAGGACTTTTGTCCTGTTAGACGTGCTAACCATTTGCAAAATTAAAAACAGCATGCCTGTAGGTTTTTTGTTTGTTTGTTTCTTTTTGAAATTTCTGTGTTAAAAGTGTAAGTCAAAGCGACACTACCCAACTGCAGAGCGCTCACAATACCACTTCTTTCTCTAAAATCGACACTCACCTTTAGTGCAGCAAAATCTCTTCTGGTAAAAAAGTGTGAAAGACTAAGCAAGAAAGAAAAAAAGCAAAATCTTCTCTGATTACGCAGTCATTAAAAAGGAAAAAGAGTGGGAAAGGATGGGAAACAGGTCTGTTCAACAGTCTACTTTCACTTACCTGTTGGTGTCTGGTTTCAACCGCAATGCCCTCCTGGGAACAAAAGAGGGCACTGTGTGACCACTCATCCTGTGTTCACATGGGTTTCCTAAACCTTTCCATCACGTAGAAGTATTGCTGCTGCTCATGCTTGGATCTTAATGCTACAGTCCTAGCTTTGCTTTCTACAGATATTTTCTTCAATTAGGGGCTCACCACCCTACAGCTTTACCTGCTGAAAAGTCACAATTGACACTTTTTTATTTGTTTTTGTTTCTGTTTGACTGACAGAGGTCAAAGGCCGGTGGTTAAGCTTACAGAGATGTCTTTGACACTGAGTACACAGTTATTTAACATTTTTTAGTCTCGTTGTAATTTGATGATTTTCTTCATCCATTTTATTCTATCTGATACCACTGCCTGCTTGATTGAGAGGTTTTCGGGGCTGTAATCAGGAATTAAAATCCAAGTACTTCCAAGACACCAAACTAAAAAAAAATAAAATACAAATAAATAAGTAAAGTCTTTGAAATGCCTCCATTCGTTGGATTTTCCTCATAGAAAATCGGTTTAATTGTTATTTATATGTAAGTATATTTTTTCTCAGTCCATACTGTCCAAAAATGAATCTCGCATAAATACAAAGTTTTTATAGCTTTGGTCAAAATGACTTGAAAGCTTACAATTTTTTTTAAACACCTTAAAGTTATGTTCCTAAACTCCACCACTTTCCACTTTAATCAGGCAGAAATCCACCTGTCACTCAACTGGCACCTTTGGACGTGCATTGGCCTGAGGCAGATGAGGGATAAATTGGCCCCGCCTTCATCCAGATGTGCGTTCTTGCTCCTGTCTCTTCAGTCAACTGCTGGCTTCGGCGGAGCCGCAGGAAGTCAAGAGGAGGGCGCAGATAGTAACACTCAAAGTACAAACAACGAGGAGATGACTTCTGTAGCAGTGGTCTGAACCAGCCGAATCTCACACGGTCTAGTTAGAGAAGGAGACCTGCGCCGTGCGTCGGAATTTCAGCTACCCCCTGAGGGGGGTGGGGGTGTTTGCTTTACCTGGCCAGCCTGAGACGCAGAGCTGATGGAGAGAGGCTGGGCTGAGTGCGGTGCCACTCTAGAGCGCTGTTGAACAGAGAGCTTCATTCAGCTCATAGACTCTGCTGAAGGGGAGCGGTCTTTTTCACCGACCTGTGTGATTCTTGTGTGCTTTTAGGAGTAATTCGAGGGCTATTTTAGACGCAACAAACCGTGCGGTTTGTTAAGAAGAGACCGAAACCATCTGTGATTTTTTATTGTGTGTCTCTTAGACGCAGCATGGGGATGTAACTGGGTTCATCATGCATCTGGAAGTGGCGTGAGGTTACCACCAGCCCGAGAAGAGCAAACTGCTGGGGCGTGCGGTTAATTGAAATTGATCCGGTGGTCTTTATTTTTTATTTTTTAATTTATTTATTTTTGGATGTGAAGCTGTAGCAGAGGTTCTTTCTCCTCTCCTCTCCTCCTCCCCATTCCTCTCACCTCCAACATGACTTCACTGTCGGGGACTAAGGAGAGGTCTGTGAGCAGCCGGAGCAGAAAATATGGGGTAGGTTATTCATTCCAGCAGCCGAGGGGTGGACACACCTCTGTTCCCAATCAGCCTGGTAAACATTAAAACTTATCATCCGTTCACTGCTGCATGCACTTCATCTCACACTCCACCCATTTTTATAGGAGACTGCCGTTTGCTTCGTTTTCAGGGTGACATAAACATGAAACTTGAAGGTTCTTGTAAGATTTGTGTTCCTACTGCTGATTGCTTTGTGAAGATCACACTTCAAATATCAGTGCTTATGGTGTTATGGTGTCACAACGCTGGCATGCATTTTCACTGAATGATCCCCAGAAGTAGCACTTGCTGAGCACCAAAGTGCTAAATCAGTGAAGACTATTATAGTCACACCTGTGTCACTGCCTATCATCTACAAAGACTAATTAACAATAATTTATAACACGCCGTTTGGCACAATATAACCACCTCTTCATTTGGAGATGATTGAGCGTTCCCATTTATCAGCCTCAACTCTTTGCTGCCTTATTATAGCCCTCGAGAGAAAGATCACAGGAGTGCCCAACCTTTACAGCCTCCACCACATCAATGGGTCTGTTCTCTGACTGGATTTACCCAGCCGCAAAAGATCAAATTCTCCACTCTTTGCTGCTTGTTTGATGTTCCCATGTGGTTGAGTAGAACAAAATAACAGGTCTATCCTGGCTTAATCCTATTTAGTGGTTTATGGAAGCACTCAGTAGGATGACTTGTCGTTCCATTGCAGGAAATGTTTAATGTCATTCTCTGTTTGTAGGTTTTTAACTGAATGTCTGTCTAATTTAATGTCCTAATGTTAGGTAAGACTCCGTCTAATCTTGATCCCTGATCACACATTTCCTGTGTGGGTTATTCACAGGACACTCTGTGTCTGCTTAGCCTTTTTTCTTTTAAGAGAAATCAACATTTTTAGTGTTGATTGTGGAATAACAATGGATGCTGAATCTGTGATTTGGGTATTCATTTTTTTGTTAAAGCTGAACAATTAGTTGTTGAATTTTTAATTAAAGAAATGTTTACTTGCTTTAACTTTATTTCAGAAACATATCTCTATATTAGTACACAAAGGCAGGTGCAGATTGATATACTGGCCATGTGCTGTCGGTGTAATGCACATAAACACAATGATTATATTATATACATATTTTGACTTTCCTGCAGTGACTGTAAAAATTTGCATCTTGGAAATACACCATCATTAATTTTTTCTCTTCGGAAAATTTTTTCTTAGGTCCCTGACACATCGCCGACCAAATCTTCCTCCTTCTTCCCGGACACATGGTACCGAAAAGCCTATGATGAGACCACCCGCTCCGGTACACGCCCCGCCCCGGAGGGTGCTGGCTCCATGCCCAGCTCCACGGGAACACCATCCCCAGGCTCAGGAATCTCCTCACCAGGATCCTTCTCTGGGTCACCTGGGACCATCTCCCCAGGCATTGGGACAGGATCACCCGGTTCGCTAGGTGGCTCACCAGGTTTTGGGACAGGATCGCCAGCCTCAGGCAGTGGAAGTTCCCCTGGAAGTGAAAGAGGGATATGGTGTGAGAACTGCAATGCAAGGCTGACAGAGCTGAAACGACAGGCACTAAAACTGCTCATCCCTGGACCTTATTCCAGCAAGGTAAATTTCTTAGTTTTGTTTGTCCTTCTGTCTTATAGCGTATCTGAAAAAGTGTGTAGGAAGTCACACACAAGTGGTTATGCTCAGTTTCATAGCGTCCAAAAATAACTTGCTCCTTCATTAACTGTGGCATTTGGTCACTGGCACTTATTAACTTTGTTGCTCATGAAAGAGGGGACTTGTAATCATGCTCTTGCTTACTGTGTTGGTGTGTCGTCAGCATTATTGTTGCCATAAATCATAAGGATGCTGTAATTTGTCCAACCCCCATTTGACCAGCTGCAAAGAAAAAGGAGCAGAAACCAAAGAGCCTTTGGGATTTGGGATCATAATTGTATGTGAAGCTGTTTATCCAATACTGTCACTGCCAAAACAAAATGAAAAACATAGGCGAGATCATTTTGATTTCTGTCTTGGAGTTTCCCATTTTGCCTGATTGAACATATTACCAAAATCAATGAGCTCGCTTTAGTCTATATTGCTTTTCTTCTTTTGAGGGAATTAATGTGATGGATTACTGTAAGACACTAACCTCAAAGACTAGTATTAATCCACTTGGACTCCTGCCTTTTCTCATTTTCTTTGACAGGTGTATCATTTGTTTCTGTGGGTAGTCTATATAATCAGTTTTATTTTCATTAGTGCAGCATTTCTCAATAGCCAGGATATTTCCAGGAGTCCCAGAGTGTACATTCACCTGGGCGTACAAATGCATCATATATACAGATATGCAGCTCACATTTCTTACCTTTTCTACACTGAATAGGTTTTCTTATTATTGTTTGTTTTTAAAACTTGATTATGAATTAATGTGACATTACTTATCACTAGACGAATTTAACTTTTGACTGCTCTTTGCCTTTGGGTCTGATGTCCTTCTGCTACAGCTGACTGAATTTTAGTTATAAAACAATGGGCCTCATATCAGACATTGAGTTAATTGGTAACAAATAGGCTTAAATTATATGCCACGGGGCTGATAAGGCAAAGCTGTTGAGTCAGATGTAGACTTAGAGTGGCATAGTGGAATTTGCTGTAAAGACTGTAAGACAACAAGTGGTGTGGAAATGCTGTATTTTTATTAGTTCGAGAGTATGACAGTTGGAAATTGTTAGGAACAGCAGGGGTTAGTTGGGAGTCTCAGTTGCCAGACCACTAATTAAAGCGTCATTTGTGAGGCTGGGTTCATTTCAGGCTGATTAAAGTTCCCATTGTGGCTAACTTTATTGCAGCGTAGAAAAAACGCATGCACAACAATCAGCATTATAACTAGTTTAGGTAGTGTGTATGTCTTCATTTAAAAGCTGTCTCAATATAGACATAAAATAGTATGACCTTACTGGAAGAGGATATGGAAATGAGGATGGCATATAGTGTGTGGGCAATAGTTAGCAATAAGATTGTGGGTGTTCACCTTATTACTTGGATGGGGACTTTCTAAGTGGAGTTTGCCTGTGTGAATTTCCTCTCGGTGATCTAGTTCCTCCCACAGTCCAAAGACATGCATGTTAGGTTATTTGGTGAATCTAAATTGGCAGTAGAGATGAATTTGAGTGTGAATGGTGGTCTGTCTCCCTGTGAGAGACTGGTGACCTGTCCTGGGTGTACTACACCTCTTGCCCAATGTCAGCTGAATTGTCTCCAGCCTGCCTGTGACCCTGAATTGGATAAGCAATTAAAATGGATTGATGAAGACGTGGAAATGAGCTCAATAGTATCAATGAATCTAGTGCAGAAATCTTGGGGTCATTGAATTTCAAAATATCTCATGTGGCTCAAGGGTCTGTTAATAAAAAATAGATTTTATTGACTTGTCCCAATTTGCTTCACTGATTTAACCTTCAAAGTATGAACAGGAGTGGAATTTGACATTGGAAAAAATGTGTTGTATTACATTATTTTACACTGTGGATGCAACACCTTGAAGACTGTGATAGTAGTTTCACACTAAGAAGAGAAAACACGTGTCTCTGTACTTTTAAATCTGTTGTTTGCATTTTTATTTTTAAGAAGTTTCTCATGTGTGAAGTGACTCAAGTCGCTCCAGCGGTTCTTGCATAAATTAGTTATTTTGACTCTTTTTCCTTGGGGTTGGTTCTTTTTATAGTATTAGAGTGTTCGATCCTCGAGTTCAAACAGACACCTGACACTACTTCTTGAAAAGTGTTGATTCAACAGTACAATACCCACAGCTAATGAAGTGCATTAAATCAATATAATAATTTTTTAATAACACCTATTATCAGTAAAATGAATACGTTTCATGTAAGTAGAGAAGTGGTTAAATCCTGAGAAACTTAAAACAACATGTAAGTCAAATCAGTTTATTATAAACACATTTAAAGACAGCAGGTTGACCATAGTGCTGGATAGCTAAAGTATTAAGATAATTTTTAATTAAACCCAAAAAAAAGAAAGAATTTGCACTGTCTTGCTGAATGCCCAGCAGGAAAAATATCAAATTACAAATGTAACCTGCTCTCTTCCTTTCAGCTTGTTTTTACTCATGAGATGAAGTTATGCACGTTATAAAGAAACTTTAATTGGAAGTTGCTAATTCAAGTGTCTTACCTATATTACACGTGTTTTCTGCTCTTGTCTGCGCAGAAACTCCACTGCAAGAGCAGAGGTTAGTTTCATTGATGGAAAAAAAAACCCTCTGGGCTGTTACTGAAAAATTTAATGGTTCAGGTATTTTAGCCATCTAGAATTTCCTGACTGGTTTTCTTCTTTTTTTTTAAACCCAGACACGTTTTACAAGAATGGTTTAAACTACGCAGGTGTTCTGCATCATGAAACGCTGAACTAAAGTCATTAGTTTGACCTAATAATCCTTCTCCTTCTCCAAATATGCCAGTGCAGCAATTTGGCTTGTGTATTTTGTGTGGGTGTATGGGTTCCTGATGCACTGTCAGCGTGAGACCCCGTGTTAGTCCCACAGGACACTGTGACATATGTGACCCACCGCACAGCTAAAACACAAACACACATCAACCATCTGATTAAACAGCTAACACACACACACACACACACACACACACACACACACACACACACACACACACACACACGTTCACATGCCTTTGTCTGTGTCATGGATCTGACTACACAACGTTATGCAAGTTATGCTTGACCCACACACACAAAGAGTCGTATTACCATTTCTTTAGCCATTGCATACATTGCATTCAATTTCCATAGATTTACCCTTATTGTAGCCTTCAAATCAAATTACTCACTTTGAAATTTAATGATTTTTTTTTCACTCTTCATCCCCATAAAACATAAAAAAAGTCCTCACACTGTGACTGTGTAAACACATTTGTGAGTAGTGTGTGAGTAATACAAGTGCTCAGACATTCACACACAGGGTCGTTAATACTATGCTAATGATGACCTTCGCCGTGCTTACCTTTTGAATATTTTCCTGTCTGGATGTCTGCAGTTCAATGTGTAGGTGTGTGCAAGTCTGCTCACAAACACGCATAAAAACAAGCATCCATAAAATGATTTGTCATTGTGCTTAAATGTCAAGATAATATATTGCTGAAGACAAACCACGGTTTGAATGCTCATCCACTTATAGACTGTGTACGCAGCTATCAGTTAATGTAAACAAGCTGGACTCAACTAGGACTCTAAAGCACATCTGGCTACACAGCTGCACTCACTTAAGGCCTCTGTCCTTATTGCAGTGGTGTGTATATCTGCATGTCTGACTTGTGTTTGTGTATTCATCCTTTATATACACACCCAAATCATAAATGGATGGAGGGTGATCTGTTTTTGCTTGTCCAGTTTAGCTCAGGAAAGTGGGTCACTATGTGTGTGTATGTTTAAGTCACTAGCAAAGTGACTGTTTTAGATCAGTGGAAAGTTAAAACCATCCATGTTTATAAAGTGAAACGTATACAGTTTCCCACGAGACATAAGAATAGAGCCAAAGAAGGATATGTTTGTGAATATATATGCCCTCCCCAAGGACCTCTTGATGTCAGTATGAGATTTATTAAGATTGCTTTTATCTGTACTTTTTTTTTGTCAATTAGAACATGTTATGTCAAGTACAGTGCACTTAACCGTTGGAGTTTCTTCTAGATATAAATGCCTTATGCACTTAAAATGTTTGTATTAACAGATTCATTGATGTGTCTGCCTAGATGTGGTTGTAGATTAAACATCTGTCAGCAGCTACCAAGGCGGGGATCATTGCAGTTAGCGTGCAGTCAGATTGAAAAAGTAAAGCTTTCTATGATCCTGACATGCAGTGGTTATTTTTTTACTTAGCCTATTCGCTTGTTCACGCCCAAGTTATCATAACTCAGCCAGAAAGTGCAAGCCCGGAGTTATTATCTAAAAATATCCCAGTTCTCTGCTAACTGCACTCTATTTAATTTGTAAAATATGTGTACACACACACACACACACACACGTAGAAAAATATTTATTATACACATCCAGAAATGCATATACTATTATATATTGTACATATATTTATTAGTTTCAGATGTAGCCATTCTTGTATTTTGCTTGTTTACATTATTGTATTTTGCACAACTCTGTTGCTTGTGAAGCTCGCACACAAGAATTTCACTCACATGTGCTGTACCAATGTACCTGCACATGTAATGTGACAATAAAAGTGATTTGATTTGATTTGATTTTCAAAAAATTTGAAAACCTGATAACCTAGCACGTGTTGTGCACATTTGAAGGTACCTAGAATTCATGTATCCATCATTTCAGTGTTTACATATAATTTAGATGTCAAAGCTTTGAAAAATTAACAAGAAAATAAATCAGAAAAGGTGTGAGGTTGTCATGTAAGGGGATATAAAGACCACTTTAGGAGCAGCTTTATGGTGCTTGAAAGGGTGTTTAAAATACACCAATACATCCTATACATTATTTTGTATGGTATAGTATTTGGAACATACATTGGTTCAGTCCTGACTCAACACACTGTATCATATGAATAAAAATAATGGATTTCTTTCACACCGTGTTAACAATAGCTAACTTATAATGTTTGAGGCTAACAGCAAAGCGTCGCATATGCATTTGCTGACCTCAATATTTGAAAGTCTGCTCCTGTTTTATATAAGCAGCCACCATTGTAAAAGTAAATACAGAAAATACAACCCCAATTCCACAAAAGTTGGGACAGAATGCAGTTGTCTGCAAATTTTGTGATCCCCTCTCTTTTTAGAATCAGTTTTCTCTAAAATCAGTTTTGCGCTTTTTCCAGATGTGAAAGCTGCCAGTTCCATAGGCACTACTCCACTCCCAAACTGTGTGAACTGAAGGATTTGAATAGAGGAATGATAACAATCCAGATGAGATCAGCCCGTTTTAATTTTAGCACCAATGAAGATGGTGGTGTTTCTGCGTCTTGATCACATATAGGTTAGCATGCTAGAAGCTAACAGCAAAGCACCACATACGCATTCACTGACCTCAGTATTTGAAAGGTCTATGATTCTTTGCATCATAGAGCTTTAAAGTGCATTTGTGGATGGCACAGTAAACTGTGTTTATGGGTAGTGGTTTGTGGAAGTGTCCCATGCTTAATGCAGTCCCGCCTAAGGGTCAAAGATCACAAGCATCAAAAACTTATTTTCAGTCTTTTCTTTAGAACACAGAGATTTCTTCAGATTCTCCGAATCCGTTGATTATATTATGTATGTTAGAACCCTCATTTTATGTTGAGGAACACTATTCTGAAGTTGTTCCTTAATTTGTAGATGCAGTTTTGGGCAGAGGTTCAGCAATCTGAACACATCTGACACAAAGGATGGAAATGCTAATGCTGTATCAGTAGGAGTGTAAAACGTGTAGATGATGAGAGGTTTATTTGACCATCAGGTGACCTGGAGATTTGAAGCTTATTGTTTTGTCTGCCATTGCCGCCTTTCCAATCCATGAACACAAGTGATGTCGATACACTTGTGGATCTAATCATCTTAACTAATCCCAGTCACCAAGTAATTGTCACCTACAACTAGTGATTAGTCTGTAATTAGTCCACTTATCAGATCAAATGGTGGAGTATCATTGCTCAGCAATCTGTCCTCAAAGGGATATTTTTCTGCACACAGGTAGCTAGCTATCCTATAATAACCAAATCCCATAACACTACAGAAGCAGGCCTCCGGTAACCACGGCAGCTGGTGTTGCCACGGCAGCGACATGTGACAGATGTGAGCGGCATACATATCTCCATCAGTGTTAATGGGTTCCTCGTAGTTGTTTGTGTGTGTGTGTGTGTGTGTGTGTGTGTGTGTGTGTGTGTGTGTGTTTGAGAGAGATTGATGGGAGAGAAAGTGTTGGGAGAGAGGGTGAAATTATATGAGTTCACATGAATAATAGTGCGTCTTAGTGTGTGTTTTTGGCATATATATATATATATATATATATATATATATATATATATATATTAGGGGTGCAACGATACACAAAATTCACGGTTCGGTTCGGTTCGATACTTTGGTGTCACGGTTCGATATTTTTTCGATACAAAAAAAATGTTCATGCCTTTTTAATTTGTCATTTATTAAAATTATAAATATATATTTTAACTCAAAAGTACAGTTTTTAAATTTAACCCTAACCCTTGTGCGTGTTTTTTATTTTGACAGCGAATGCGCACCTGCGGACCACTTATGTGCAGCCCCGGTTATATAGCTCGTCATATTGCAGCCACAGAAATTCTTTTGTCCATGAAACCATAAAGCTGCACTTTCTTTTTGCCTTATAGTCTGATTTGTCATAACTTTTCCGTTTTGTGGTAAGCTTTTCTTTGGCTGTCACTTCTTCACCCTGACCTGTCTTATTTGGCTCAGCAGAACTAAAATATATATACTGCTGCTTTTACACACGGACTCACATAAGCTCAGCGATTCTCTGCGCGATCAACCTCTCACATGTTTAAGCTTGCTGCGGGAGATTTCACTTGTCATGTTTGCATAGTAAGCTAACGATTAATAAGACGATGTCAGAGGAATTGGTGCACAAATTATCATCACTCACAGATCAGTGCTGTCGCTCTCTATACACAGTTTGCACGATTGCAAAGTGAAATCAAAAAACAAGCGCAAATTCAAACGCGATTTCAATATGTCACATATTGACAGTGGCTCACCGATGCCAATGACATAATTACCCAGCTACATTTCTGAAAGAATGCAAAAGCATTGACATATATTTTTCCTTCCTACAATAGCCCGACGGGCAGGGTAGCCCGTCTGAAAAAAATCGCTAGCCCCCGGACGTCGGGCTAGCGATTTTGCGAGCCCTGTATCTGATTGAGGAATCACTCATCTTTGGAAAAGAGAGTTTATTACAGAGAAATGTCTCTTTCCAAAATAAAAGCTATACTATCCGCTTCTTCTGGGCTATATTATCAGCAGCATAAGGAGAATCATGTGCTAACAGCTGTCTAAATGACTCGGCTAAAGTTAGTAGCATGCTTATTGTTTTTGTCTTTGCACTAGGATGATGTCGGCGTAAATGTGCAGTCATATTCGTTGTGTTCCCACTAGTGCTTTCAGGTTAATCTCGTTGAAATGACCTTAACGCCACAACACGGCAAATCTCCGTTAACGAGCTACCGCCGATCGCCCCGTGCATGGGGCTAGACGGCTAACACGTTAACGAGCTAACTGCGCTAACACACTAGTTCCCACCCATGTAATTGAGCATTGCATGGCACATCCAACATACTGTTTTACTTTAGTCCATGACTCGCTTACCTTCAGGGTCATACGTCACATGAAAACCAAAATAATTCCAAACGCCAGATCTGAATGAGGGGTGGGGGAGGTGCCCTGCGCTCTTCCTTCTGACTATGCTGTCTGTGTTGAGCGCTCAGTGGATCTGCGCTCGACAGTGCAGCCTAGGCGGAGTAGTCGAACGCAGATTCACTGAGCGCTCAACACAGACAGCATCGTCAGAAGGAAAGTTGATAAAATAAATTACAAATGTTGTATTGTTCGATACATATGCGTACCGAACCGAAAGCACTGTATCGAACGGTTCAATATCGATACGAATATCGTTGCACCCCTAATATATATATATATATATATATATATATATATATATGTGTGTGTAGTTTTGTGTGTGAGAGAGAACGATCATGCCCTCCTGATGCCTTTCAGGTGTGAAAGACATTACCATATAAAGAGGGGACTTTATCAATAACAGCAAGATGATGTGGATGGAGGGATATGTGTGTGAAGAGAGGGAGAGATGCTGATGCAGGCTGAATTGTAGAGGTTCTCACTAGGTTTGTGTCAATTTGCCACCATACTCTCCCACCCGCACATTGCAGACATACACATACAGACAGACTCTCTATGCCAATTCAGTAACTTCACTCCTGTGTTTCTAAGAAAGCACTTGTCCTGACATGACATGTATTTTAATATTTAAGTATTTTGGTTGATTAAAATTTGGTTGATATTTATTTCTATCATACATTTTGTTTATACAGGGAGTGCGGAATTATTAGGCAAATGAGTATTTTGTCCACATCATCCTCTTCATGCATGTTGTCTTACTCCAAGCTGTATAGGCTCGAAAGCCTACTACCAATTAAGCATATTAGGTGATGTGCATCTCTGTAATGAGAAGGGGTGTGGTCTAATGACATCAACACCGTATATCAGGTGTGCATAATTATTAGGCAACGTCCTTTCCTTTGGCAAAATGGGTCAAAAGAAGGACTTGACAGGCTCAGAAAAGTCAAAAATAGTGAGATATCTTGCAGAGGGATGCAGCAGTCTCAAAATTGCAAAGCTTCTGAAGCGTGATCATCGAACAATCAAGCGTTTCATTCAAAATAGTCAACACGGTCGCAAGAAGCGTGTGGAAAAACCAAGGCGCCAAATAACTGCCCATGAACTGAGAAAAGTCAAGCGTGCAGCTGCCAAGATGCCACTTGCCACCAGTTTGGCCATATTTCAGAGCTGCAACATCACTGGAGTGCCCAAAAGCACAAGGTGTGCAATACTCAGAGACATGGCCAAGGTAAGAAAGGCTGAAAGACGACCACCACTGAACAAGACACGCAAGCTGAAACGTCAAGACTGGGCCAAGAAATATCTCAAGACTGGTTTTCTAAGGTTTTATGGACTGATGAAATGAGAGTGAGTCTTGATGGGCCAGATGGATGGGCCCGTGGCTGGATTGGTAAAGGGCAGAGAGCTCCAGTCCGACTCAGACGCCAGCAAGGTGGAGGTGGAGTACTGGTTTGGGCTGGTATCATCAAAGATGAGCTTGTGGGGCCTTTTCGGGTTGAGGATGGAGTCAAGCTCAACTCCCAGTCCTACTGCCAGTTTCTGGAAGACACCTTCTTCAAGCAGTGGTACAGGAAGAAGTCTGCATCCTTCAAGAAAAACATGATTTTCATGCAGGACAATGCTCCATCACACGCGTCCAAGTACTCCACAGCGTGGCTGGCAAGAAAGGGTATAAAAGAAGAAAAACTAATGACATGGCCTCCTTGTTCACCTGATCTGAACCCCATTGAGAACCTGTGGTCCATCATCAAATGTGAGATTTACAAGGAGGGAAAACAGTACACCTCTCTGAACAGTGTCTGGGAGGCTGTGGTTGCTGCTGCACGCAATGTTGATGGTGAACAGATCAAAACACTGACAGAATCCATGGATGGCAGGCTTTTGAGTGTCCTTGCAAAGAAAGGTGGCTATATTGGTCGCTGATTTGTTTTTGTTTTGTTTTTGAATGTCAGAAATGTATATTTGTGAATGTGGAGATGTTATATTGGTTTCACTGGTAAAAATAAATAATTGAAATGGGTATATATTTGTTTTTTGTTAAGTTGCCTAATAATTATGCACAGTAATAGTCACCTGCACACACAGATATCCCCCTAAAATAGCTAAAACTAAAAACTACTTCCAAAAACATTCAGCTTTGATATTAATGAGTTTTTTGGGTTCATTGAGAACATGGTTGTTGTTCAATAATAAAATTATTCCTCAAAAATACAACTTGCCTAATAATTCTGCACTCCCTGTATGTTAAATGACCTGAAAAACTAATGCACTTATATCCTACATGGACTGTGCAGTGTTTAGAATTTACAGACAAAGGCACACCAAAGAAAAGTCGCCCACAGAGGTCAAGAAATCTCCCCATATTCTTGTTTTCTATATTCTCTTTCTGTTCACCCCCAAAATGGTGAGGGCAGACAGCTGCTTCTCCTGGAGTCTGGTTCTTCCTTCCTACCCTCATCAAGTGCATGCTCATACAGCATTGTTTGATCATAATAGTTCTTTCTACTGTAGGACTTTGCCTAACAGTTTAAAGTGCCTTGAGGTAACATAAATACAACTAAATCTTTTCAAGAGCTGGGTCATAAATAATCACTATAAACTGATAACAGCTTTGGATGATGGACGTTTTCTGGTTTCCATTTGTAATCCAAGTTCGGTTCATCAATCACGTGAGTAGGCTTTGATTGTGTTCAGGTACATTGCATTTATCTGCATGAATAAACAAGGATGGGCAGAAAAACAGGAAGTCATAAAACAAAAGTGTGTTTCTTAAGCAGGAAGCTGTAAAATATTGACCATTGGCCCTAGAGGCTAAGTCAGCAGACAAGCCAGTAAGTCAGGAGACTGTAGAACTCCTTTCAGCTAACAGATTGAATGCATGCAAATATGTAAAATAACAAAAATGAGTGATGAGCAGGTGTCAGTAAATGTATTGGCAAGGTCTCTTCTAGGAAAATAAATCTATTAATTAAAAAAGTTGGTATTAGAAAGTTGGTATTTCATGTGTGTTAAATTCAAATGAGTGTGAATAATGGTGGAGTACACTTGGAGGCTTGAAAAGGATTTCTGACCATGTGTATCTCATTAGGACAATTGCCAGCCCTTTTGAAATAGACCCCTCTGCTATGGGAAAAGCTGGAACCAGCATAAATGTGCTGATTAAGATCCAGCAGGGATAAAGGGTATGGAGACAAAGTGGTCCAACGCAGCACCCAGCAACCATTGTCTGTACTTGCTGTTTCCTTCTCTTATGCCTCCTTTTGCTTGTACTCTGAATCCCCCCCCCCCCCCATCTCATTATGCCTACAAATGTTGCCTTGCAGAGATGAGATACCAGCAACACAGACACACTAACATACAAGCTCTCTCTCTT
This sequence comes from Copadichromis virginalis, assembly GCF_057382275.1. NCBI lineage: Eukaryota > Metazoa > Chordata > Actinopteri > Cichliformes > Cichlidae > Copadichromis > Copadichromis virginalis. Next base: position 15,341,766 of record NC_140618.1, read on the forward strand.
TTTTTCCAGATGTCACCTACACTTAACAGAAAACATCCCCTAACCTTAGCTTAGCTACAACTAAAGGTCAAACCTCAGCTCTTGCCCTAACCCCAACCTAAACCTACATGTAACCTTAAAGCTGAATCAGAGTCTTAACCCCAAAACAGTCCTTTTAAGTTCAAAGTGGCCGAAACACTGGCATATACACACTCACAGATGTGCTTTGTTTTTTTCTGCAAAACGAGGCTCTAGAGAAATGAAGATGAGAGAAACAAATATTTAAATTTACGAAAGGAAGGCGAGGAAGAAACCACTCTTGCTCTTGAAGACTGCTCTTGCTAATATTGCTATTATTGTCATTATTGTCACTGACCCAGAGTGGACACACTTAATTAGACTAACTACCCCTGCCAGTAGGCTGCTACATTCAGCAAACTGTGTCTGCGTGGTGACTCCATCCCCTGCAGCCAGAGAAGCTGCATAAAGGTCTGCCTGCTCCGAAAGAGGGCACACGATGAATCTGAGTTTGCCAATGTGAATTAAATAGGAAACTAGTAGGAAAATATGCACATTTTAAAATCCAGCAGATGGATGTGCAAAGTGTTAGTACAGCAGATGCCACTTTGACTCTTGAACTGCAGCCACGGGCTAATTTAAAAAGCAAGTTTGGGAAGTTTTTCCCTAGGGAATTTCTTTTTTTTACTTGGCAAGGCTGTTTCTCTCTGTTTTGTAAAGCATTTGCATTACTTTGTACTAGCAATGGTTTAAAAAAATTCCAAATTAAGATTCAGTTATGCTTCCTGAAGTTTGGGTGTTTTTATTTGGGTTTCCCCTTATTCCATCTTTTTGTTCACTGTGATTTAAAACAATCTATTTTCTAATAAAGGCCAAAATGAGAAAACATATGTTTAAATGTAAAAATCAGCAGAAATAGAACCAAATTTTACATTTCTAGTACCACAGTATTCCTCTCAGAACAAACATACTCACCATTTCCGCACACTGGCAAAATTGCAACAACAGGCAAATCATATGCATGAGTGCACATACCCAAACACACCCTGGCACACAACTGGACGTATGCAAACTAATACTAACGTGCACACACCAAAGTACACGGAGATTCATATGAAAACACACACAAATGAACACAAACTGGCATGTGTGAGCGGGTTATTGAGGACAAGTGTGCATTGCTGGATGGTAGTGAAAGTGGCAACAGCACCTGCTGCCATGGGGCCCACAGCTACCATGGCAACTGCCTCTCTGTCACCGAGTAGTTAAGCAGCCATCTTTCTGTCTGTCTTGTCCTGATTCTATATATTGGGCATTTGTGTGAGTGTTGAAAGAAAATGTGACATTCTACCTGTGTGTTGTTTACAAACTGCAACCATGGATCTGTGGAAAAATGGCATATATTGCAAAGTATAGCATCTATCATGTATGCATGTATCCATCTGTCTCTATCAGTCTGTTTGTCTGTGTAAAAAAAACCAAAACATGCTGTACCTGTTCTGACACTGTTTATATCTAAGTTGAAAACTTTTCGATTCCATCATCAAGAGCCAAGATGAAAAGTGAAAATGTTCCAGCATGCAGCAGCAGCAGGTGCCAGCGCCAGCTCTCTCTGACGCTGTGAAGTCTCGCTCGCTGAACGGTTTATTTGAAGACCTGCTAACCACACTTCTAACATTAGCCAACCTGCTGTCACAAGCTGATAAATCACACAGAAGCATACACATTCACTCATGCAAACACACACCCATACCAACAGTCACAGGCTATCACACAGTCACACATAGCACATCTATCTTCAGCATCTCGCACTAGGAAAATCTCATGACAGACTGAGGTGTGGGTGATAGGGATGGTTTGTATGTGTGTGTGTGTGTGTGTGTGTGTGTGTGTGGGTGTTTCTGTGTGCATGTCTGTGTGTTTTAGTTCTGAACTTTTGAAGTAGGGGCAGTTAACTTTGGCTATATCTCTTCTACTGGCAACTTTACTAGCTAAAATGTGAAAATATACATCTACCGAACTATGATTATGGTATTCAAATCCCATTGTTACATCATTTTAACTTCAATAAAATACTGAGTGTAATTAAAGATATTCTGCTGCCCTCTTTTTTGTAGTTTCTGCATAAGGAGTCATGTGGTTCAGACAGGCATGTCTATGTATTTATTCCTGATGCCGACATTTCAATGATTAGAACTGTGGTCTGGCTATAAAGTGAAGTCATTATAATTCACCTGAACAATACAGATGAAACTAGAGAAGCTTAAAGCAGTATTCAAAGGAGAAAGGATTAGCTTGTTTTCTGTCTCACACACACACACACACACACACACACACACACACACACACACACACACACACACACACACACACACACACACACACACACACATATGAAATACAGTAAACTATATTCATGTTTCACTACAGTGCTTGCACTGGCTTGCAGGTTTATATTTAGAATATGAGCTCACCAGTATCTGATCTGTTAACAATCCCTGCTTTTTTAGCCATATGAGATCACACAGTGTCATTTCTGGCTTAAAAATAACAACAAAACAGCTAAACATGGCTTTCAGTTTTTTTGTTTTTTTTACTTTGGCAACAGATTTTCTTTCCCGAGGCCACAATTTTGAAACAGTACACTGACTTTAAACGAATTGACAAATTTGTTTGATCAAGAGTCTCACAAATTTACATTTGAAAATGGACCTTCTCAAGTATATTATGTTTCTCTTTTATTATTTCTCTAATTATGCCCCAGGGAATATTTTTCATTAACATAAACAGGGGAATAGTGTAGACTTTAATAGTGAATGTAATTTAACCTAAAAAAAAAAGTAGTCTCTCCCTCACTGTAAATGATCTGCACTCACATTAAATGCCTTACAACCTTAGCCAGAATCTACAAAGTGTTTTACAATATTGTTCTCCTTCAAACACACACACACACACACACACCAGTGGAGCCTACTGTGCATGCTGCTCACAATGAAGCATATTGAAAGCTGAAAGTATAGATGTGGGAAACTGAAGAGGAGTGGGATGTAGAGAGAGGAGCAGAAAGGATAGAAGAAAAGATGAGTGTGTGGGAAGAGGCGACAGAGTTGCCTACAAAAAGCTGCGGTGACCTTGTGTACTGTGTGACTGTGATTGTGAGTCCCTACAGTGCCAACATGCCTGCCTTTTAGGGTGAAAACTAGAAGCAGGGCTCTGAGGGTCAGCTGGTCGTCTTTTACAAGTACAGTAATGGCATTCCTGTTTTAAATACACTGCACTGTTGGCCTGCAAAATTAGTGCCTATGAGTATTTACATACATTCCTAGCTGAGCTATATACTGTAAGTTAAGAGGCTGACGAATGCCAAAGACAGGATGACAGGAGAACCCAGTGTGTGTGTGTATTTTAAGCAGGACTGTGAGTGTATTGCGTCAGAGGATTGTAAAGGGCAGGAGGTGCAACCAGAACAAGGATGACATTTAAGCAGCAGACAGTTTTCATTCTGGTTCTCATGGTAGATTTCACTGAAATAGTTGTGTATCAGCTACTGTAGTATTTTTAAAGGCTTTTGATCAAGAACCTCTTTGAATAGGACTTCAATATAACCTAGCAGATTCTTAAAACTAAATCTTAAGTAGCAGATTTTTCCTCTGCTGTCCTTTTTTGTCCTCTCCTTCTTTTCTGTTATCACCCTCTCAAGCCTACTGACCAACAGACATAAATATCATCCACTTCCTCCTAATACTTATCATCCATCTCATCATAACAGCACTCCCTCTGACCTCACATCACTCCTCTCCCATTCCTCCTCTTATCACATGATGGAGGGGGTGAAAGATTAAAAAAATAGATAGGAAAGGCTGGGGAAAAGAAAAGAGAGAATAAAAACCTAGTCAAAACAGAGTTTAAAGAAAGGGAGAGGCAATAATGCTTATAGACTGGACAAGGGTGAAAGAGGGAAAGTGTGTGTATGTGTGTTTGCTTTTTGGAGAGAGAGAGAAGAGAGTGAGAAAGTAAATTGGCTGTTTGTTTGTCTGCGCTTCAATCAGACACAGAGAATAGCCTCTAGCCATTAAACTTTCCAATTACCTTGAGCAGATGGAGGCTGTGGGCTCGGTTTAGAGAGGTTGTTGTGGTTGTTGTTGTTGTTTACTGTTATCTGCTATTGACTGTACGTCTACCTACATACATTGTCAGAAAAAGGGACAGGGCTGCCATAGAAAAGCAGGGTTCTCCCTTTTTAATCTTTACCTTCACATATCTCTCCAGTTCTTATTTTACTCCTTGTTTCATCTCTGATTGATCATATCTGGTTGGGCAAGAGTAGTTTAGCTGTTCATATTACAGCCTTGTGACTGAATGGTTGTCATTACGAATTCAGGTTTGGTGACCTTGTGAAATGCGGATGAAGTCTTCCCACTCTCAGTAACAACTGTGCTCTTGAGCAAAGCTCTCCAGCCCCAGCTGTTCCCTTTGAGGACCTCGTTGGGCAACAGTGTAGCACTGTGCTTTGCTTTGCAGAAGTGTATGAATGAGTGCTACTGTGCAAGAATGAAGCCTGGAGAAGAGCAAGCACACTCAGTTGACTTTCGTGAATCTTGGCATATTAAATAGCGTTAGCAGGCTGATTGATATACAGTATATGATATATATGATTATAAAGCTGAGTAAACTAACAAACTGGCTTAATCTTTCTGCATTATTTGTTGTTCAAAGTGCAGTTAGCTTTTTCTACCAAAAACATTTCTAACAATTTTAGCTGTTTAAAATGTGTCCATGTTTTTCCGTATTGTTAAACAGAAATATTTTAACAAATGAGTTGGTTGGTCCTGAGTGAAATATATAATCACTAGTTAGATATATTTTCCACAATGAAATGTCTTCACCGGTATATAGAGGTATTGCCCATGTCTGCAGAGGGTAACCTGTAAAGCAGCTGGCTTATGTGTTCTCAAAATCATTTGTAGTTTGTAGGATATATCCAGCTCAGGGAAAACAGATCTACAAAAACTGCTTCTCCAGGGAGATGTTCGCAGTGTTGTTGAAGAGTGCCAAAGATAGTTGTTTAATAGTTAATTAATACAAGAGAAGCAGAGACAGTGAGACATATTAATGTTGGATTATCAGTTTCAGAAAATTATAGTACAGACACATGAACCTCCAGCTTAGGTGATTGTCAAACCTGCATATGTGTCAGTCCTTTGCAAATTGTAACAACATCCTTAGATGTGCTTTATATTCAGAGCTAATATATTGTGCTAAAGAAAGAAAAAAAGCTGAAAATGGTTCTTAAAATCAGTCTATTTTTATTCATCCTGATATTAGTGTTTCTCTTAATTCCTTGTGTCTAATAAGAACTTAACAGAGCTACTTGCACAGCTGCAGACTATTAGTCATGTAGGCAATTTTCCATTTGGCCTTTTTTGTGCTGTTTTTGTAGAGGAGGAACACCAAAAATAGAGGGTAAAAGGGAGGGGTTGACACAAATGACATGAAACCAACGATGTTGCAACTGGGCTAAATGGTACATATGAACTCACTATCAGGTCACCAGGACACCCTAGTTATCACCACTTTACTTCGTCTGAAATTAGGGGCAGCTGAGTGATAGTCTGGAGCTCTGTAACTAAAAATTGACAATACTGACTGAAGACCTGCTAATCACACTTCTAACATTCAACATGTGCGATTTTTTTTATTTTATTTAAAAAAGGATAGTAATTAAAGTCTTGGTTGTTCATAATAAATGACTTGATATACTGCCTTTCTGCCACACTATTAGAGAGGAAAACTCATGCCATCCACTGGTGATGTGACTTTATATATTGTATCATTTGCCTGCGAAACACATGTGTTTACCTGTTTTTCTCATGTGTGTGCACATACTGTGTAAAGGTATAAATGGAGGTGCTTCACTAACCTTGGAATGAAAGGATACTAGGGGGGAAAGAACGGATGGATAGGAAAAGTGGAGGAAAAGAGGGGAGCAGAGGAGGAGTGAGAGGGCGTCGGAGAGTGTGTATTCACGTGTGGGATACGGCAAGATGGATTACCCAACCCGGCGGGCAATTTATCACTGTCACAGAGAGAGAGAGGGGGCAAAAGAGAGGGATTCAGAAGAGAGGGGAAAGGAAAGAGAGGCAGCAAGAGGATGGGATGAAGAGCTTGGGGAAAGACAGTTAAAAACTAGGTGGAGGACAAAAAGAGGAGAATAAACAATTATGAGCGAATACTTTATTTTGTGCTCAGTCAGACACATTTTTACAACTAATCAAGACAAGGTGTAACCCCATGCCTGGAAAGGGTGAAAACAGAACAGAGAAAAGACGGAAAAGGATTTGCTGTGTGGCTCCTGAAGCATAAGCACATCCTTTAAATGTCCTATATTCTTAGTGACTGAAGCTGGAAAAAAGTATAGTTGTGCAGTCTCTATGTAGTGCACGTCATAAGGCTTGGATCCTTTTGATCTTAATATGGAGCATATTAGCAATATAATGTAAAATCAGAGATTTCTCACCAGGGATAGTGAAGACCTGGCATTTTATTGTCAAGCTCTGATGAGTTCCAATCAGTCAGAACAATAAAACATCCTTCATGCTGCTGTACACGTATCCCCTTGTGTTGCCTAACAGCATTGACCCATTGAAGTGGAAATTCTGTCGTCCCTGGCATCCTTTTGGGGCTGATGGTTGATGGCTTATTTTAGAGCATCCCATACATAGATGTTTGGAGACCAAAGCTATCACAGAGCACCATTTCTGTGGTAGATCTACTAGAGGTGTGCCACAATGTTTACACCTGTTCTCTGTTTATTTAATCGTTTCTTTCTTTCTGATGTGAACAGAGCGGGGTGTGAAATTTTGCCTTGCTTGCAGATATCCAATGTGAAACAGGCATTCACATAGAATACATTCTCACCTAAATTAACTAGCCATGTTCCCTCATCTATATTCAGGTGCAAACAACTAGCTAATTGGTAGCTAGCTAGCACAGTGAAGAAGATTATTTTTGCATATACCTCATTTACAGTGCAGATGGTGGACTAATTTTAAAAAAAACAGACTGCAGAGTTTATATGCAGTTCATTTACAGTCAGGAAGCACCATCGATAGCCAGATAATTTAAAAACAGGCACCAGCGAGTAACTTTCACATTTAAAAAAAAGAGGCAGCAATTTAAACAGCTATTTCATTTATAGCACTGGGCACTGTTGTGGATGGGCAGCTAATAAAAAAGCCAGGCTGTCTTCCAGCCAGCTAGCTCATTTACACTAGCAGGGAGCCCGACTGTAAACTTAACTCTGTACAGGCCGGGACAAGATCTGCAGCTCGGGCTGTTAATGAGAAGGCAGCATGCATAACAAACAGTGGATGTACAGATACACGGGCTGAAATATTGATGAAGCAAAAATGTAAAAAGTCTCTTTTAATTCACATAAACACTTGTCCTGTTTGCGTGTGAGAAGGACACAGACAGAGAAAGAGATCTCATCTGTCTGTAGCATCTGTTTCCAGTATTTTACATCCTCTTTGATTGACATTACACACACACACACACGCAGGTCAAGCAAGGCTATTTTGGGACATTATATGTTTGTGGGTGAAGAAAAAAACAACTTTGTAACTGATGAGCACTTAACCTAAGCTAATTCATGGCAGCATGCAGACAGCCAATTAATTATGGTTGTCAATCCCGAAGAGTGACTGCATGAATGGCTGGCTGCAGACACAAATGTGTCATCAACATGGTCTGTCTCTTGAGAGTGTTTTGCCCACAACATTTCAAAGGAAAGTAAGATTTCAAAGAAAAATCCATAAAGACAAACAGATAAAAGCATCAAAAGTTTGTCCTCTTTGAATGAACCCACCCTGCTTTCTTTGTCTCAGAGACGGACTACTCACGGCAAGTCTGGCTAACTAAAGGGCTAATGATGGCGGTGACGCTGATATACACGTGCTCCACTGAAAAATGCGCAGAAATTAAATTTCATGTTGTATCATCAACTTGATTTGATGTTTTATGCATGTTTTAAAATTTTGATTGGTTGGTTGATTGCTCTAGAAGCATGTCTTGGCACTCTACAGCCATCTTTAAATGCACCTGGGCATTTCTTTGGACTGTTATTTTGAAGTATCTTCTAAATTAATACATAATATTTTTTATGTCACCAAGACATAAAAACTGGATATGTAGGATTGCGAGGAAATTCTGTTAAGACCTGCTTAGAAAGTTTGGCATAACATAAGGTTTTACAAAGTGTTTGCTTCCTCTGAAAGTTATGTTTCCACTGCAGTTTTTACTCTTCTGGAATATGTTTTATGACATTGAACACTGTATAAATTGTCAGTCATACAGTAAGAAGCCTTGAAGCCATAACATTATACAATCAAACGTCGGGCAGCACAAACATCCACATAAAAAAATGAACAAGAAAACCCCGAAAGTATCAAGGAAAATTTTGCAGCAAGTAATTTACACCAGAAGTATGTAGGCACATGCTTATGCTAATTAATTTTCACACTGCTGTGACAACACAAACTTTCTAATGCATTTCTCTTTGTTATTAACATGTGTCAACAACACAAGCGAGTGTGTAAATGTGTGCAGGCAAACTGTGTGTCTGTTCATTTAAATGAATGCTTCACAGGATTTATGCACATGTGCTGGTATGCATTTGTGTGTTAGTGTAATAGGTCACAGTTATGTCCTAACCAATCTAACTCCTACTACCATTATTGGATCATCTGAGGGAATGACCAATTAAAAAGGTGATTAAAGGAGACATACTTCAGAGAGGGAAAGAGAGGAGGAAGAGGGGCTGGAGGTAATAAATGAGCGAGAAAGAGGAAACCTTCCGGGGTTCTTTAGTTATTTGTCACAGAGGGGAAACAAAGAAAGAGAAAAGTCTGTGCAGGCAGCGGTTGGTTTGCTTAATATTCTGGCACTTGCGAACATGCTATTAAAGAACAACTTCTGCTAAGGGTTATTTCTGATGTGTGCTACAAAAACACTAATCTTCCACTTAGGTAGCTTTTAAACACAAGGAGTTAATGTAGCTTTTATTAAGTGTAGTGCATTTCAACGTTTTTATCTATCTGCACTGAATTGTTGGTGTGGTTTTTTATGGATTCTTTACGCAGGCTCTATTTGTCATCATGAAGTATTCCCTGCACAAATATTCTTGTTACTTTACCCGTGTATTTTCTTCTCACATTTATAGTTAAGTCTCAGTGGTGTCATAATCGTTTAAGCGGTATATTTTTTTAGGATTAATACAATCCAATATCACATATAGTTAAATTAATTATTGACATTAATAATATTTTCTTTGTCTTGATTTAGAATTTCTGTTTCTATCATTTTCTATCCGTTACTTTTTCTTTTTTACTTTTCCTTGTGTTCCATTATCTGTTTAAGTTCTGGTTTTTAGTCATTTCCAGTGATTTTCGCAGTGATTTTCTCAAATGGACTTCCACTCCTCTTTGTTTTTGTTTGTTGGTTTGTTTGGTTTTCACTTGTGTCTTGTTTGGTTCTCTTAAATTTGGATTTAATCTGCTTTTTGGAAGTTGTCTTTTTCTCCTGTCCCCACTTGATATTTCTGAAATTTGGGGATTTTCTTCCACTTGTATGTTTTGTATCTTGCGTTTTGGTCCATGATGATGATCCATACTGACATTTACATTGACCACTGATTGATTCTTTAATGTTTCTTGGTATAAGTTAGGTAAAAACTACAGTTTCAGCAGCTTTGGTTCAGCTTCTTTGTTGTTGTTTTTATAAATGATTTTTTTTTCTCCTTACAGTGAAGCTATGAATTTGAACTACTATTCAACTGTATAATTTTGGAGTGTGATACCTTTGTGTATGTAACACAAACATACACAGTGCACACTTTTTTAAGGTATACTTTACCTTTTTACCTTCGTTACCTTCAGGACTGCCTTAATTCTTCGTAGCATAGATTCAACAAGGTGCTGGAAACAGTCCTCAGAGACTGCCACTTGCTGGATATTGTCTCGTTATTGGACCGTTTTCTGTAAACCCCAGACATGGTTGTGCAGAAACCCACTCGGAGCATCAGCAATTTCTGAAATACTCAGCCCAGCCCAACTAGCACATTCAAAGTCACTCAAATAACCTTTCTTCCCCATTAAGATGCTCAATTTGAACTTCAGCAGATCATATTTACCTAATCTGCCTAAATGCAATAAGTTCTCACCATGTTACTGGCTGTTTACATACTTGCATTAATGAGTAGTTGAACAAGTGTCCGGAGAGTGTATGTATATGTACAAGAGAGAGAAAAGATGGTATATGTTTTAGACATAATGGTGTGTGAGACCTGTGCTTGACCTTGGTCACTGCAACATTGGGTAAATATACCGTATATGTGCCTATCCATGGGTTTGATGTGTGTGATGTGATTTATAACCTGTGTGTTATTGACCTTCATCCTGCGAAGACGTCAGACTCAATCATTCACACACATGCACACAGTCTCCATCATAACTGCGATTATGGGCTGCCAACAGAGTTGAAATTTATAATATTTTTATCAGTCTCTTATCTGCTCCATGTCTTTGCTAGTTTACATTATTTGAGTGTGTGCTTACATAGAAGTATATGAGCTTATATAATGTGTATGCTCGCTTGTTGTCAGAGCAGGTGCAAGAGACCGTCTGCATCTCTTCTGCATGAATTCACTGATTCCTGACCTGCTGAGAAGTGCCTGTGTGTCTGTGATAGGGTAAATACAGGAGCAAATAGTGGAGAAATGGATGAGCAGAGGGATGAGTGAAGGCATGGGAAGGAAAGATTTATTCTGCTTTGTCACTCATATGGAACTGATTACATACATTCTCCAGAATAAACTGGCAAACAACAATGAAGACTACACATATAATACACGTCAGTCAGTTTTCTGTCTGTCTTCTCTTCCCACCTTTTCTGTTTTCTTAGTTTTGAATGTGATATGATGCTATGAACTGATGCTAAATATAGACGTGGAATCAGTTACAGACAGAAAATAGGAATACAGTAAAGGAGGTGGGTCAAAGTGTTGTCTCATAGTCAGTGGTGGAAAGAGTATTTTTCCATGTATTTGTGTGTGTGTGTGTGTGCTTATGAAAGGGATGTGTCTTGTTGAGCTTGACAGCCTATTTTCCTGAATCCTTTACCTCCTGCACACTCACAGACACACACACACACAAACAGTGAGGGCGAGCTGTCTCTTTTCATCAAATCTCAGTAATAGCATCCTTCTGTGTCCAGTCTGCACTCCTCCACCCACACACACACATATAAACGCACACAGTCAAACACACTGACTGTCAGCCACTAAGAGTTGCTGAGGTCACTTTTCAGTTACGATGGACTCAATCGCCATCTCTCTCTGCTTTTCCCTTATTCTGTCACTCCATCTTTGCAGCGTAGAGCCGAGGATGCGTTTGTCTCCCATGTAGGAGGAAATGAATCACACTCGCACACACATATAGACTATCTGTGATGCTGCGAGTGATTGAGTCACTCACAGAATACTGATGAAGTCAGAGGTGAAGAGATGGGTTGAAGAGATGAATAGGTGTGATGAAAGAAGGAGGGGAAGTGAGGAGAGCAGAGAATATGACAGTTCACAGCGAGAAGTTATTATCAAACTGTGCAAAACACTAAAAATCTCTGTTAATCTGCAGAGTGTTTCATATTGGTGGAATTCAAAATTTCCTTTGAATAGAGCCTACCTTGTCTGGTAAGATACTTAACTCAGCTCAAAGTTATGCTGTTCTAATGAAAGATGAGCTGAATATAACAAAAAAAATGCCGTATTAGTAGGGGGAAAATTGCAGAAATGGGGTCATCGAGCAGGCACAGAAAGTATATTTGCATTTTGTGTGTACAAGGTGTTGTGTTCATGGTCAGCGTTTGCAAAAGCTGCCTGTTTTTTCATCCCCCCTCCCCATCTTTCCCCTCGGAAACCACAGCTCTCCTTTTTTTCAGTCAGGCAGCTTGGCTGCTTCTCAAATCTTAGCTAATTGGGAAAAACAAGACCCTCATCTCAAGGACCATACACCGTGTCCACTTTAATGCTGCTTTAGTCGCCTGTCTGCTGTGCTCTCACAGTTAAGTGTGTGCATGTGTGACAGGGTGATAGAGAAGGGTCAAAAGATGCCAAAAGAGATTAAATGTTCCCTTTTTGCCAATTTTTGGCAAAGATAGGACTTTTCCAATTCAGTACAAACAGGAAAAGCGGAAAGCAGGGTTATTGTTTTGGCACCGATGAGAAGAATGCTTCACAATTTGTTCACAGTGGTTTATTTTATCTGTCTCCCTCAATCATATTTTATAACTAACATGAACAGTCTGGTCTAGTCACAATAATTAGAATGTTTATGTAAAGGCTGTAATGGGAAGATATTACTTATAACATATATAAGAAATGAGAATTTCCATTCTAGAGTCATCCCTATCCCATTTCACGCATGTTTTTACTTAAATGTGTTTAAATGCTCGACAATTCTCTCCTTTTCATTTTGAGTTTGTCATTCTTTGTTTTCTTTTATTGCTTTGTGCTGATTAACTCAGTGGCCAACGCTATTTGACATTGACATGGCATTACACTTTTCTTGGACATCTACAATAAGTTTGAGAGTACAGCAGTTTTCTTCCATTTACCAAAAAGTCCTTTTGGTGATGATCTCAGGGACGAAGAGAAATAGACTCTGTCTAGAGTGAAAATTTGAGCTGCACAGGGAGAATTTAGGGTTCTTACATAAGCATTAATAAAAGTAATGTAATTTGAAACCATAAGTCACTACATTAAGAATACCTAATGTTATCATTTTTATGACTATTAATCATTATTAATGCTTTCCCCCTTCAGTCAAAGCACTTCCCATGCAAAGAAAAAGAAAATTAAAACTGTCAACCTGTATTTATAAATCTCATTGATGATTTACATGTTTGATTTGGCGAATATACCAGGCAAAGGATGTTGAATATGGAGCTGCCCGGCAGGAGGAAAAGAGGAAGACCACAGAGAGGATTCACGGATGTAGTGAAGGAGGACATGCAGAGGGTTTATGTGATGGAAGAGGATACTTCAGAAGGGATAGAGCTGCTGTGGCAATCCCTATAGGAAGCAGCTAACAAGAAGAAGTTGTATTTACTGTTAGGCTTCACCTCAACTTTCTCCTTACAGTCTCACTCCAGTAGTCTATTTATTGCCGCTTGAAGTGTGCTATTATTGTCTCACGTCAGGCAGGAGTATGTTTGTATAATGCTATTACTGCATGTGTGTGTATGTGTATGTTTAACAGCATGTTCTGTTCATTATGCTGCTTAGTTTTCACAAGAACAAGTTACCCTTTATCCATAAACACACATGCACACGCTCACATACTCAGCAGGATTTGAACTCATGCCGCGTGTGTGTGTGTATCTTGTGGTCTAGTGGTTTGTTGACATAGTCAAGCAGGCAGTTCTCACATTGAGAGGGTACGTTTTACTTTAAAATGAACACACACACACACATACACACACATACATACATACAGTGTATTGATTGTAAAGCTACAAGCTTGTCATTGAGAGAGGCTTATTAGGTGTGGCAGACAGGATGTTACATTTATTTTATTTTTTTTCCTTTTTCTAATAGTCTCCTATTATGTTATTAGCATAATAAGAGCCACCAAAGAAGCTGACCACACACACACAGATATACAGTTGGGAAGCCTTTGTGTTAAAGCAGTATTATTTGTCAGTAATGTGATAAACAGCCCATTAACTGTTAATAACACCAGTATGATGTATTGAGCGGCTTGATAGATCCAGAAGGGTTGTTCTGCATGTTTTTATCTCTTCTCTGTCAATCATCTGTCTCAATCTTAATGTCTAAATCTGCTAAGAGATATCCATCGCATGAATATTGATTGGATGCACATATACACATGGACATAGAAATTCTGCATCTCCACAACTCGTGTATTGATTAAACTTCAGTAAACAAAGAATGCCCCCTCATCTCTTTGGTAAATACTGTGCATACACATCTTCTTGGCATGATGTACTGTGATGTTCAGACAAAGGTCCCAACTGTTGAGACTGAAGTGTTTGCGCATACATTACTGTGTCTTGGGTTATTTAAACAGCTGTATGAATCTTTACCAAAAACGAGATTTGAAAGCAATGGCTCTGAGATGCTGCAGTGCTTGGTAATAGCATCCTTTAGAAAAGATTCATGCTAGGGTGAGTACATCCCGAGGCACATAAAATAGCAGAGAAGTGATGCTCTCGGTTCTTATTCAATCTTTTCTAAGTTAAAATGCCATGAGATGGTTTTTACATTTAACCATGCACTCAGTCTGTAACTATCACTTAGGCAGAAAAGGGAACGAGGATGCGCATCCTGTTACACAAGAGGTGGGCTAGTTGAAAGCAGGAAGGTTGCACTTTGTAGCACCATCTACCACAGGTGTTTAATTGAATTACAGAGCTCTGAAGCAGACATGCACACCACACCTGCATTTGGGTGAATAATAAGCTCACAAAATCACAGTCATTTGAATCCTACCATAAGTCTCAAGGGTCCTAAGCAAAGCTAAATTTTATGAGGAAAAGCCATTTCTATTTAATGACCTTTGCAAGATAAAGACCTTAATGCTTTATGGAAAACCTAAAAAAAAAATAATTTCACCATCTGCATCTAAATGAGGTTTAGATGCAGATCTGTATCAGGGTGTGCGTGTGCTTGTTAACTTTGATATTGAGTCCAAAGAGTCATGGCAGGAGATTTAAAGTGGCTTTGCTCTATCCAAGTGGTTCCAATTAGTCTGGAAAAACATATACAGGCTCAACACGCACCTTTTAATATACAAATATCTATGCACAAAGGCACAGATAAGTCCACAGAGATTGGATGAATATCGTGATTCTGCACACAATAATTGTTCTCACACACGCATCCACAAAGAGTAACCGGAAAAAAGTTTAAAAAGAGAGATATAAAGGATATAAAAGAGAAAATTAAACAAACTGACCCGTGTTACTTTGGTTTTTTCTTCCATTGCTCATGTTTAACTGTTGGTTTACATTGTGCGCAATATAAATATGTAAGTATTGACTCAACCTATAGTATGAGTCTCTTTTTCTTCACATTTTTTTCTAACCAAAAAAGGCACAACACGCTGTTTTTACACCTCAGTGCCTTTAATGCTGACATTTTTCATATGTGGTGTCTGTGTCAGGTTAACTTACCTAAAGAGCTGATTTATCTATTTATCTGTATACTTATTACAGAATCATATCAATCATGATGTCAAAAGTAAGGCTTTTTGTTTGGGTGAACAGGTTGAACAAAGTATAGAGAAAAGGAGCACTGTTTTTCTATAGAAGCTACTTTAGTATAAAGGTGTTAAGAGGACTATCTTTAGAGGAGCACTCTTAAATGGTATCCCAACAGGAAGTGATTTGTAGTAATGTGGCAACCAGATACACTGTATAGTGAGTGACATCCAGTGACTTAAAAGTTTCATGCCAATGGGCTTAAGTGTGACAAGTGAATCTCTTCCTGTGTGGACACCCCTACACCCCCACTGTGTGGTGTTAAGCTATGTGCATGTATGTTTTTGCCTACAGAATCTACTAACATCTAGTGTGCCTTCTTAATGAAATAAAGTTACTTAATGAAAAGGTTATTTATGTATAGTAAGAAGTGTAGTGTCAAAACTGAAGATGCTTTGCATACATATACAGTATAGTTTGCCTTTTTCAACAGCATGTGTACTGATTGGAGTTTTGGGTATTTGATTCAGGAGATATAGTTATTTTCTGCCGGTCTGCTGCTAAATGACCAAAGATTGATGTGTTGATCCTCCCATGGTGTGCTTACTTTTTTAATGTATATGATCATACTTTAAATACAATTAATATTACCCCTGATCTGTTTTTTTTTTTGTTTGTTGTTGTTGTTAAAAATCACAGATGAACTTTGTTCTGGGTTGTAGTCTCATTTTCCCACTGAAAATATAATGTTTGGATCCCGCTATTTTTATTTCCGATTGTATACATATAATCTGTATACAAATCTTCATTGTATCTCTAGACAATTACCATTTAATGTTATGGTTTATCCATTATATGGCATAAAACAGATGAAATATGTCAAAAAAAAAGAAGGTAAAGAGCTGGTGGCAGTGGAAAAAACCACTGGAAAAAAAAGTGGGTTTTATTTGTTTGAAATTGTATTAATTTAAATGCTATTCCATCTAGTGTGCAATAAATACATTCATTCAACTCTATTATGAGACATAAATATAAAAGAAACAGTCACAATTTTATTTTTTATTGTTTTTCTTATTGCTAAAACTGATGGTTAACTAAACCTTAATGAATAGAAAAGTGGTTGTTTTTAAAATTTAGCAATAAATTAAGTTATTCCTAATTGATAGAAATTAATAATCAAACACCTAACTTTATGTAATAATAAGTGGCTGCTTGTTTATTAAGCAAATATGCTAACAGATGATTCAAAGGTGCAAAGTCACATTATGCATTTCACTTACAACATACACATCAGACTGAACTAGCAAAATTCAGTAAAAGAAAGAAAAAGGGAGGGTGGGGGGGATCGTATAAGGTCAGTTGCTTTCATTCCTGTATGAGACAACGTTTTGCTGCTAGCTTCTGTCATACTTTTATCCTTTAGACCCCGAGGACACCCATATGGAAAAGATATATATAAATCTTATAAAGTTTGTATCTGTCTTGTGTGAAACTTGTATGAAAAGCATATAAGTGTGAAAACAGATATAAGATCCCTTGAAAAATTATATAATGAAACTTGTATGTTTTGGATACTTACTAAAACAATGTATGAAAGTAATGCGAAAGTGGCCACTTTCATGAGTAAATCATGTAAGCCTTATATGATTTACTCATGAAAGTGGCCACTTTCATGAGTAATCACATATAAGTTTTTACTATTTCTTTTCTGTATGGGCATAGTGTGTGTCTGTCTGTGTTTTTGTGTGTACTTGTTTGTTCACTTGGTGTGTCTGTCTTACTACACTCCTTCCCTGAGGCTGAATAACATGCTTCTTGGTTTTTCTATAAATATTCATAGTAAAGACTTGTTCAACATGGCTATGATTTCCTCCTGTCTTATCCTTCGTTATCTTAAAGGTTTTCTTAACATATCTCACTCCCAGCTGTTCTTGTTCATTTTGCTTTCATTCAAACCTTCAGTCATGAGTCTAAATGTTTCCTTTTGTTTTTCTCTCCCTCCTTCCAGGATCCCTCATTCTCGCTCCTTCTCCACGATAAACTTCAGGTGCCCAACAGTTCTCGCCGGGCGTGGAACGAGCGTGACAGTCGATGCGATGTCTGCGCCACCCACCTTACTCAGCTCAAACAGGAAGCTGTGCGGATGGTTCTGACTCTCGACCAGTGGGATTTATCTCCAGCCTCTTCCCCTCCAGCCCTGAGTGGACGATATGGGTCTCAAGCACCTCCGGGTCCGTCATCAGGAGCACCAGGAGGGCCTCTGTCACGTGAATGGCCTCCCTTTCTCCCTTCCTCTTCCTCCCCCTCAGCTGCTGCTGCTGCTGCTTCTCAGCCTGCCCACACATCCTCTCAATCCCCTTCTCCGGTTCCCAGCCAGACCCCAACACCAAGCCCTAGCCATGGATCATGCAGTCCGCAATCTCAAGGTGCAGGGCATAGACTGGGGTCCAAGCCCAGCTCTCTGGGCCTCGGAGGTGGAGTGGACAGAAGAAACGGGTCCCCTAGTTCAGGAAAGACATCTGGTGGGCAGCAGCAGCCAGTGACTGGAGTAAACAGCCCTGGAAATAATGGTGGTAGCAGCAGTAATAATGGGACTGGAGCAGTACTGAGCACGGCAGCTCTGCAGGCACATCAGCACCTGAACAGAACGAATGGAGGAGTCACACTCTATCCATATCAGGTAAAACACCTATAGATGTGTGTATTTTGGCGGTGGGAACGTATGTGTCTGTGCGTGTGTGTATCTTGGACTATCTGGACCGATTCTTCCCACAAGTGCATTGCAAATATCACCATGGAAACAGCAGAA
This sequence comes from Copadichromis virginalis, assembly GCF_057382275.1. Lineage (NCBI taxonomy): Eukaryota > Metazoa > Chordata > Actinopteri > Cichliformes > Cichlidae > Copadichromis > Copadichromis virginalis. Next base: position 15,359,848 of record NC_140618.1, read on the forward strand.
CTATATCATTATATGATCAAATGATGACAGGCAAGATGGCTAGTCTCTATATGTGAGTCTGACAGATTAGGCAGGAGTTCGGTACATTTACACTGGTCATTTTGCAGGTTTGACTTAACATCCGTAACTTACGTGAAATGTTTGTTCTTGTACTTCAGAAAGAGCTAAGGACAATTTAAACTAAAAGTTTTCTCCTCCATTATAATAAATATATGACTGACTGTCTAGCAAACACAAAAAATGTTATGACTGGGATGTAGATACTGTTAAAAATGTACTTTTTTATAGAGATTTTTGCTGTCAGGGCTTAATATGCTCTAAAAGGACATTTTTCAGCTGTGACACATGCCTCCTGAGTGGGATACATGCATGCTAAGGAGAGAAGGAGAGATAGGAACCAAACACACTGAGTGATGTTAAAAGAAATTCAATTACTTTAAAATCCTTACCACTCAGTTTCTGGAATATTTGTTGATCATATCTCAGTCTGACCCGAGCACAGAGACCCTATTCACACTTGGTTTTGAGATGCGTCCTAGCTGATATGATTACATCCATGTTTATCGTGTGTCTCTATCGAGGCTACTTCTGTTTAGATTTTCTCACTGTCTGCAGCTCAAAGAACCCAGCTCACACATATTTTATCTGACGTTGGTTCGAGTGATTTGGCCTCACAGCATCTCATGGTGGATTTACATTTATGTTTTGCACTTTTGGTCTGATCACCAGCCGAGTTTAAACGTAAAGTATATTAGAAATTCAGTTTGCAGTCCAGTTTGTAGACAGATGACAACATTATACTTTATGTTTTTCAAAGCATTGCCATTCCCAAACAAAGAGATTGTAAATAAGAAGAATATTTATTTATTTAGTCCATATTTGCAAAGACAAACGGTAGCTGTAAACAAACCACGGCAGACCCGATGACAAGTTCATGCTTTTCAGCATCTTTATTGACTCGCTTTCATCAACGGTTGTCGTTTCCACATGGCTGGAGCTTTTCAGCCACCAGCCGAACACACAAACACCAACAACAACAATCATGACAGGAGTTAGCCCACACTTTAAGCAGGCGAGGCGTGGTTGCCGATGCCACTCAGGTGCGTCCGTCTCCCCTGCAGTGGCACCACAGACCACACCCCGCCACAGTAGCAAATTTCTTTATGTGTTTATTTCTACTCAAATATTAGAATGCTAGTTTCTGATGGTTGTGTCTTCTAAAATTGCAAAAACACGTTGTGCAATTAGTTTTTTGCATGCCAAAAAAACACTCTTACTAAGGAGACAAGAGGGAAGCAAAACATGTTGATATCAAGCATTAAGTTAGCACCAAGCAAGATTCAAGATTCAAGTGGAAAATAGAGATAAAAGAAAATGTTTTAGGAGGATACAGGAAGGGAAGAAGCACAACTTCACAAAAAAAGGAGGATGGTAGGAGGGAGAAATCGCCTTAGGTGAACAGTGGTCTAGAGGTGTGTGGAGAGAGGCAGTGGTGCTGAGACTCCAGGGGAAATCCAGAGGTGTGTGTGTGTGTGTGCATGTGTGTGTTAACATGAACGTGTTATACAGATGTAATAATTCATACAGTGATAATTAGGACTCCGGGGACTCTATGTCATACACCCCCAGTCCCTCTTCACTCTTTCATTCTCATTCATTTTCTTTCACACTTACTCTCCCCTTACTTCGCCCCTATTATCTCTCCTGCCGTTCTCACACTTTGTCTGCTTCATATTCATCCGCTCTTCTATCTTGCTGTTATCCCATCTGCTTTTACATTTTTTTATTCAACCCACGACTAGAATCAGATACAGAGAGATGGAGTGATAGATGGAAATGACTTTGTACACTCTCTTGAATTGTTTCGTTATCATGTTCTACCGGTCAGAATAAATTAGGTTTGCAGGCTTTTATGTATTCTGGTATGTCTTTGTGGGAATTACAGTCAAAGAGTTCAGATTTGAAAGAGCATTTCTCTTTTGCTAAATTTCATTTTCTCAGAAAATAAAAAGGCGTTCATTTTTTTTTAGGTTATGAGGTTTAGGTTTGTCTGTCTGTTAGCAGGATTGTGCAGAAAGTTATGCATGAAGATTCCAGCACATGTGGGGGCTTGGCTCAACCTAGAAGTCCGTCCTGCCATCTATTCTCTTCTGCTCATCCTTATCAGGGTGGGCTGGAGCCTATCGCAGCTGTATTAGGGCGAGAGGCGGGGTAAACCCTGGACAGGTCGCCAGTCTATCGCAGGGTCAAAGAAGAAGTCATTAATGTTTTTGAGTTGATCTGGATAACGATCCAGGAGTCTTTGGAAGAATTCTTCACTATTGTGAGACTGAAAAAAAAATCAGATATTTCACATCATATGTACATTTATACACCATCTTTATGTTCAATAAACTGTTGAAACATGGTGTTCAGGGCAGTTTGCATCACTTTTTTCATCCGCTACTTCAATTTTACACATCATTTCATAGTTTCATCGTTTCATGTAGCTTTTTTGACCGTGCTCCACTTAAAAAAATGTTCTTTGATTTCAACTTAGCCAGCATGAAAGCAGGAAGGTGTTTTGCTTTTTATGTGCCTGCGTCACATTTGTTGTTTCCCCATTCATGTGTATGCACATCTCAGTCCTTTGAAAGCTGCCTGAACAAAGGAAATTCTAGAAACTGTTCACAAACGTTCACTTCGACTCAACCATGAACGGATTAGATTTTGGTGGTCAGAGATAAAGATCCCTGTAATGTTATAAAAACATTTTGGTTCAGATGCACATTTTATTTTACCACTTCATAGTGATATCATAAAATTCAGGAAAGAAAATGTGGACATTGCTTAAGATAATAACGTACTTGACATTGGGTCAGATGCTAAATTGGTAATGCTAATCCTGGGTGTCCAAAATTTAAATCCTTTAAAAGTGTTTACCACATACATTCCCTTCAGGCTACTTTTTGTCTGTTTTGTAATTTGCATTTAGATACACTTTTGAGTATATTTGTGTGTGAGTGTGCCTTGTTGTGTGTGCAAAGGGTTTGGGCTATAAGAGTGTGTCAGCCAGCATGCATACTTGCACATCATTGTGTGCAAACGGCGTATTTTGAAGCTCTGTGTAGATGTGTAGGAACTTCTTTACATGATCTCATTCTGTATTCTGTATATGAATTAGTATGTGCGCTGGGAATTGTAAAATCCTAGTGAGCCTGTGTGTTTCTGGCGAGGCATCTGCAGTAATGGTGCTTCAGTAGGAAAGGAGAAACGCGATAATAAATCACCCTCATTTAGACTAACGCCTGCTAGAGAAGGAGATGGGGGGAGGAGCTGAATGGAGACATAATCAAGAAAATGAAAATTGGGAATAAAGATGAAGAAATGAAGAGACTAGATTTAAAGAGCAGAATGATGAAGAGAAGGTTTAAAGCAGGACACAAGCGATAATAAGCCGTCGCACGTGACATTTTAACATCACTATGTTTAAACAAACTTAATTCTGGGACATAAGGGTTTGCAGGGAGACAAACTCTGCATTTCTTCTTTGCCTGAGAATTTGATCTGCTTTGCTGCTTGCACCACAAAACAGAGCCATAGCTTCATGTTTTAGCATCAGTGGAGCTTTCATTGGATCTTACAATAGGAGATGATTGAATGCAGGCCAAATGAGAATTCTCCTCCAACATGCTCGCGCTCTTCAGCAAAGTGAGGGAGACAACAAACACGTAGATTGACAGCAGGGAATGTAAAGCATTTCTGTGCTCAAATGCTGCAGCAGGAATCGGTGGGATTTACGAGAATCGTGTGTCCCATTGTTCAGAAACATTACTCACAACAGCGCATTAAAGTGAATTATTGGTTTAATTCATTTTAATTATTAAAATCTCCAGTAAAGTCTCTAGTCAGGGGTCGCACAACAAGAGATGAATTGAGAGAGGGAGGGAGCGGTTGTAGGTAGACAGAGAAAAGAAGCCGCCTGTCTGCCGGCATAGCTGACATAAAATTCTTGCTGGGTCAGCAGTCTAAGAGGTGACTGCTGCCACGTTTTATATTTATTAGGATTGTTTTTCAGTTCCATGGGAAGTCCAGGACAAAAGGAGAAACGAATTCAGTGAAAACAAGTGGAATTTCTTTACTAGGCTGTAATGATGCCTGGGTTATGGAGCCATGGTTTTGAATTTTCTGTGAGTTTATAGTTCATTTTGCTTTGAGTATGTTTTATGATTTCTTTTTTCTTTGTTGAGTCTCCAGTTCTTAGTTCTTCCCTCTGTTCACTTCCTGTCCCTCCATCAGTCTTGTCTCTGTTTCTTAGTTCAGTTGTGGCTTACTTCATGTTTTATTTTGGTAGCTGTTGGATTTTTATCTCACTTTACTTCCTTTGTCATTTTCTTAGGTTTAGCTGCATCCTTTTACCACAGGCTTTTTCACCATCCCTAATTACCTCTTGTATAGCAATGTATATTTATATATCCCCAATCAGAGTGTCTGTGTCCCTTGCATTTGTTTTGCTATTTAAAGCTGTTGAATTTTGTTATGTTTGGGTTATTTTCATAGACTTTGTCTCCTGACTCAAAAGGTCAGATTTTACATTACACTGTTTTGTCTGCGCGCCCTGCATTTGGGTCATGCACACCCTCAACATAGATGGCAACAACAGACATTTTCACATGGACAGATAATGTTATATTCTTGATTAACACACTTTTTATTTAGCCAAGTTCAGTCTTGTAGACTTGCTCTGCGCTGGTAGACTCACTAACTTTTTAAGTGCACTGACTGTATGTCATAAGTTACAGGCTGAGGACTCAGTGCGGACTTGAGAGACAAATGGAATAAACTGAAAACACGCCTTTAGTTGGGAGATAAAGTAAAACAAAATAACAGAGCCCATTCAAAATCCACCCTAAGGGAAGAAATCCAAAATGCTACACAAAAGGCCAGAAGAGTATACTACAAATGAAGTTCAGACTACCTAGGCTTTCTTCGCTGTAGCTATCAACAGAACCTAAAACTCTGTTTGGAGATGGATCTCACAAAGGTGGTCTACAGAAGTGGGCTCTGTCAGGCTCTGTGTGCAGACACATAAAAATTGTGGGTTTTGTGGATCAAAATGATGGAATGATCCCTGCGAGTGCCACCAGTCAGTTTCTACAAGAAAATCATAAAACCTAAAGAGAGAAAAGCTTTAATAAAAATCACAATTTTAAAATCTTGAATAACAAAAGGACATAAAAGTTGGGGCAATTACACTAACTTTTTCAGTTTGATAATTTTTTAACTTTGATGGATCTCTATTGTTGTAAGGGAAAAAGGTGACCAGTAACATATAATGGTCTAAAGGTCTTTATTTATTTATGTTTTTTATAAGCTGCTCAGTGTCTGAAGTAAATGTCTGAGCCTCTAAATTAAAAGCAGAGTTCAGTGACATGTGGTCCTTTAATTAGTTTGTAGACAGAGCTTCTCATTCTGTGACAAACAAAACTGTCTATAAAAATCACGTCCATATCAAAGGCTCACTTTAGCTTTGCAGGCTTGCTATGGGAGTGTTTTGGTAGAATGAATCTGTGTGTCTCACTCCTCTCTCTAGCATGAAAACGCTAATCCAACATTACCTCTGCCCTCGTGCTGTCCTTCAAGCAGCTAATTGAAAACAGGTTTATACAGTGTGGTGTGTGCGCCTCTGTGTGCGCTTCTGTGTGATTCCAACAGTGGTTAGATTAGCTTTTCTAATTTACCGTGAATCTGTTGCGCCTATTGTGTATGGATTGTTTCCGTTTATCTGAGAGAAACAGGATGTCAAATAAAGAACACGCTTGCAATCATATTGTTTTGTATAAAATATGTTTTTATTGCCAGACTATAATAATAGTTGGTCTACGCATTAGAGAAGTTTGTGAACTGAAGGTTTGACCTACTGTGTAAATCTGGATGGTAGGAGTGGGCAATAGAGCCTCAAAATGATATCATAACATTTCAAGAAAATTTCCAATAACATATATGAAGATATTACAAAAAAAGTTGCCAACAGTAGAAGAAGCATTACAATATAGTAGTAGTGACAGAACATAAGTCAAATGTAAGCACAAAGTAGCCTAGGGAATGTTATCCCAGGGACTTTTAAATGAAATTATACAATAACTACAGTGGCCTTGAGAGGCCAAATGGACTGCAACTTAAGAAAACACCAGCAATAAGAAAAACGCTGCAAAAGCACACAAAACACAACGGAAATAGGAAAAACGAAAACAGAAATAGGAAAAAACACAAAGGAAGTGTTTCTGGGGAGACAATAACCCGACGGACCAGTTGGAGAAACCCAAAACATGGTAGGCGTCTTTTTTTTTATGATTCATATAATACTGATGACAGATATTTAGGCTAATAGTTAAGCTAACACACTTACCTCTCATCTTTTCTTTCCTCACAAAACACAAAATAGATCCTCCACTTCTTTTAAGTGTCTCCCAGCGCAATTCTTGGCATATTTTGGTTCCTGCAATTGGACCGTCGCATTATTGTCTCCCCAGAAACACTTGTGTTTTTGGAAATCTGTTTTTTCCTATTTCCACTGTAATTTTTCCTAATACCGTTGTGTTTTGTGTGCTTTTGCAGCATTTTTTGTTATTGCTGGTTTTTTTCTTAAATTGCAGTCCGTTTGGCCTCTCAGGGCTACCATAAATAACAGCCTAATACTGTTGCCTATAGCTTTTTATTTACAGAACTCATTTTTCGCCATGTAACTGCATCTGTGATTTACACCCACCATATGGAGTGTAACTAGTGAGTGCTCCAGCGATGCTCAGTCATTTTATTTGTTTAATTTTGGGTCGCACATAAGCAGCTTTTCGCATATCAACAGATGAAAGAAGATTGTTGTTGCTACCTTAACAGGAACCATGTTCTTGCACATTTTGCGAAGTATTATGCTTTGTTGGGGGTAACCAAAACCACTTCCTTCCTGTTAAAGCGACTCCCTCTTTAGGTATTAATCAGCAGCAGCAGCTGACATGCTGCTCTCACTTTCAGACATTTTTGGGCTTGTGTCGTGTGTCCTTGAGAAGATAAATGCATGGCATTGCTATATGACTGATATCACAATATGACACTTTTATATCGTGTACAGATTTAGGCTGGTATTATCTAGTGTGGTATGATATGGCAAAGTCCTACTGGGTGGAAAGAGAAGAGCCAGCTCTTACCTTTAAATGTCAGAGCTTGATAGAGAGTAAGCACAGCTAATAGTCTTCATATTATATGTTTTCCTGTATAAAATAAACCTACATTGCTCTCAGTTTACTTGCTGTTCTTTTAACTGGTTTTCATTTTCAAGCATACTGGCCTCTAGTATGTAGCCTTGACAGTGTTTCTATGTTTCTGATTTGATTATGTAATATATCATATAACTAAACAGATCTCATTTTCATCTCCTCTCTCCTTCTCTCACAGTCGCTTTCTATCTCTCATGCATTCTCTGGCCAAATTATTAGGAACACCTACATCAGAGTAGAACAACTCTGGCGTCAAATTTACTACATTAAAAATGTGTTTCCAATATTTTCTTGCCCTTTGACATTAAGGACACTTGAGCCTTTAACCCCCTTGCCTCATTATGGGTGTTAAGGATTCAGGTTTACAAATATATCGATAATTTACTCCCTCTCAACATCCATTTCTGTCATTTCCCTTTATGTATTGCCTACGTTTCATGACTGGGTTTCTGTTTCCTCCAAGCTTACTTTCTTTTCCTTCATAGTTTGACACATAAACTCCTGCTTCTGTAACTCTACCACCTCTGTGAGAAATAAATAAACATCCTTCTCCGTGTGCTCACTTCTTTATTTTTTCGCATTTCCTCCCCCACTTTAATTTTGAACAAGCGGCCTCTTTCTCTCTTCCGCCAAACCACTCAAGTAAGTGCTTAGATGGTTTTACAGATTGTGTTTATTGCACCGATAAGATCAGACAGGACCACACACGCGTGTGGACACACAACACACAATTTCTATTCCCCTTATACAAAACTGAAGGTGCAGATTGTATTTTGGGCGCCTGTAATATGAGAAAGAATAAAATAAGAGAGACTGATGAGTAAGGTAAATGCTGGGGAAATGGTGTTTGTGATGTAATGAAGATGAATTGGTCAGCTGTTATTGTTTTCTGAGAGGGGAGTGAGAGATGTGGATTACTGAAATAATATAGAGGAAAAGTGTAAAAGTTACAGAAGTATAGTGTGCTATTGTATTTTTTTTAAATTTAATAACCTGGAAAATCTAATATCACATTTGTCAAAGTCCCGCATTGACTGATACAGTCATAGGATCAGGCTATTTTGTAAAAACACAGTCAGATGCTGTGTTTTTCATTGATTAGCTGCATTATTTTCACCTCTGGCTGTTGCATTATCCTCAGTCATCTCAATTTGTCCTGCTGTTATCTATATCCTTTTATCTGCTGCTGTGACCTAATATCCCCACAGGAATCATTAAAGTTTCATTCAATGTAGGATAACCTAATTTATTGTAAAGTATAGAGACAGCAGCTCAGCCTTTGTGTCCTGTGGGGAAATCTGAATGGGACATAATTTACTTTAATGAGTACTTTATCCAAAATGCTATGTAAATGCTTTAGCCAGGTGACCATCAATTTTCTGTATGCGCAGCACTCATGTAGGATTAATATGACAGCTCTCAAATAGTGACTGGCTTAATGACAGAGATAAGGCACCCATTACCACACCACTGCTACAGAGAAACACAGCAAAACTGTTGAAATCTCATGATGATTTTAGCCCTGACGGTAGTTTAATTAGTAGTTAATTAATAGTAAATGTTTGATTAATAATTAGGAGGTAATTCAAATAAATGACACTAACAACGCAAGAGGACGAGTTCAAGAGGTGAAGCTTAGCAGACAGATATCAGCTACAGCTGCCTACATCTGTGCACCTGTCAGTCAAAGCTCAGACTCTGTTACAGCTCTGTCTAGTCATGAGGAAGCATAACGGAAAGATATAAAGGAGGGTCCTGCCCCAGCTGCCAGTTCAGAGTGTCAACACGAATTTCAAGTGTAATATTTATTTAGCCATGCGCATGTAAAAAGAAAGGTTACAATAACTGAAAGAAATTTACTTGCGATTGCATCAAGTGCAAAATAACTAAAGAAACAGATCCGTCTTCTGAGAAACAGATGAGAAAATTGTGTAAAAGAAAAGGTAGTTCACTGCTTCTGCTTCAGTGGTACAATAAAACTGAATTAGTCTATTTGCACAGATGCAGTCACACACACACACACACACACACACACACACACACACACACACACACACACACACACACACACACACACACACACACACACACACACAAAATCCCATTACAAACCAATAACAGCACTTGGCAAAGTCTCAGATGTAACACAAGGGAACACACAGTCAGCTACAAAAAAGGTGTGGAGGCTGAGGACAGAAGTATAATGCTGTTGTTAACAGTTGCTGAGACCAGACAGTGAGCTGAACCAAGCAAACCCAAGAGTGTGAGCCAATTAAGAGGAGAGGTTCAGATGGACAACACAAAAATCCTCAGACGTGGAGAGAGCAAACTAGTAGATTATGTGATGCTTAGACCTTAAAATACATGCAGCTGCTACAAAGGGAGGAAATTAGCTACACAGACAATAACCTTTTTTAATACCAGGCTATAAACATATAATTTCCATTGTAAAGTTGGGCATTTTAACAGGAATGTCCAAGGATTGACTCACTTTTATAGCCAGCCTTAGGTGGCAATTTGAGGAAAGGCACTTTCACTGTTACTTTAGCTCTGGAATTTGCTGCTTTTTGGAAATTACATGTTAATGAAAAGGGTAGATTACAAAGAACATCAGTGCAAACAGCTCAGCTATACCACATTTGGTGATAGTCAGGGGCTCTGCTGTGATTAGTGTGAATGGCAGTAAAGTGTAAGTGGTATTGCAACATGACAATATTTTAAAGAAAGGGTCTGCTTTAAAAGTTAAATGGTCACCGTAAAGAACTTTCTTCCTGTTAATGCCAGCATGTCTGGCCAAAACTTACAGGTCACCTGAGCACTAATTTAGTAAAAGAAGAGCAATGCCTAACCCGACCAAAGACACACCACATTTGGTGAGAGGTGAGATTGGGTAAGTTCAAAAGGGACATTTTTATCAGCCTCAGCTATACTTGTGTTTACCCACACTAACATTAACATTAACCTGCTACACATTAGCACTGCCATTGTCAACATGTTTCCATGATTTAGGCTTTTAGATCATAGCACCACTAAACATATTGCACACTCTCAGTAGACTCTCCCTGAGCCAGTATCATAGCTGTGGACTCTTAAATCATATGCAGTGACTGTAGGCTATAAACTGGTGTCTCTATGTCTGTCCAGCCTTGGTGGTCTGAACTGCAGCACCAGCACTCAAAGCTATACATTATTAAACCACCTAGTTTGCATAATAACATTGTGTGGGACAGTGGTTTTTTTTTTTACATTGTGTTAGTAGTTTTCCTTATTTTATTCATCAGAATTTATGAGTAGCCAGTACAAAAGCGCAGGTAGTCCTGTAGCTCGCTGGACCTTCATTTCATATGTTCGCAGCTCGTTTAATAATGCAGGAGCACCAAGCCAGGTCAGAGCTTTTGAAGCAGCTGTAAATGTACAAAGGTGTGTGGTATATAAACTATAGAGGCATCTCATTTACAATAGGTAATTTATCAAGGCAGCAGGTGGTGAGCTTGGACCCCAGCAGCCCTCAGCAATAAATATAAACACGTTGGAGCTGATTTAAGCGCACAGGTACACACATATGCAGAGACACGCATGGCAAGAGCACATATAGACATATTCAAAGGGACTTCCATTAACACACACAAAAGCTATAATTCCTTTATTGGAGTGTGTGGTCATGATTTAGGTGCTTTGCTGTCTTGCTGTAGGCAGCACATAAAGAACTATAATCAATAATCCATATCTGTGTCATGAATGATTTGCTTTAACACACGCATGCATGCACGAACCCATAAACACATACGGCATAGAGTACATGCAGCTGTAACAAACTCACATTCAAATCAGTTAATTGTGCTATATCAGTTCTTCTTAACGTGTGTGTGTGTGTGTGTGTGTGTGTGTGTGTGTGTGTGTGTGTGTGTGTGTGTGTGTGTGTGTGTGTGAGAGAGAGAGAGAGAGAGAGTGAGAGAGAGAGAAAGAGAGAAATAAAGAGAGACTTATTTTTTGTCTCAAGCAACTACATCAATTTTTTGTGATGGACATGACAACACTCAGTGCAGAACTGTACTGCTGTAAGGTAGCTTGAAAAGTTTCCACAGATACCATGTGAACCCTGAAACAAAACATTAGATATCTAATATATCTAACTGATTAGATATGGCAGGTTAGCTATGTAAATGTATTTTTTGTAGTTATCAGAAGTAAAAAGCCTTACTGCCACTCCAAGAGGAGTGCTAAAGTAACTATTTTAGCAACCATTCCACCTCAATAAGTGTATTTTCATTTCAGATTCTGTATCTTACACATTACATCAAGTTTGTCTTGTGCACTTGATAAAAACAGTAACTCAGTCAAGAAAGCAAATGTAATTTATTTAGAGCATTATGAGTACAAAGGGCTTTCCCTTTTTATCCACGCTGTCTTTCTTCTGTCTAATAAAAGGCAAATGGTACGAGCGTTGATCTAATAATAAATCACAAATATGGATATAGCTTATGATGGCACAACAACCCTGCAGAGAGAATGCAGCTAGATATGTTAAGATTATTAATAAAAACAGGGAATAGCGAGGAGAAGAAGGAAGGGTCGATCTGACAAAAGTATACATGAGGTTGAAAGAAAGAAACCAAGGAGAGAGTGTCTTTGTTTCTTTGTTTATGCCTGTTTAGGATGCAGACAACATTCTGCTGCTGGTTCACTTTGATCACTAGAGAGGTTTTCTGTACACACACACACACACACACACACACACACACATAGGGGCATGCAATAAGTTATCCTTCAACAGGAAACAAAATGGGTGGGGAAAACCAGACTGTGTTCTCATATCTGACCATCTGGAAAAGACAAGGGTAGAGATAAATAGCAGTCGTGTGTGTGTGTGTGTGTGTGTGTGTGTGTGTGTGTGTGTGTGTGCGTGCAGTTTGTTTGTCATGAAGTACATGCACAAAGTTAGCACAATCAAAGTATTCATGAGACAAAGTCTTATCACGTCTGACTGGGTGGGAGAAGCGAGCAGCAAATACTGACTCTGCTGCCAGTCTTTGTTTCTGATTTTCCTTCAGTCGTCTGTTCTTGTTCTCTTTCACTGTGTCTTTGATGGGTTTTTACATTTTCACATTTCAGCCACTGCTGTGAAAATTATTGTTAGCGCTCACTGTTAACACTAATGTTGTTAATTGCACACAATCTTTCCAAATCTCTATGAAATTTTGTCCAGTCTCCACTAAAGTCATAATTTCTGTGTGTGACAGCAACACGTTAATACCAGCCTCGGAGCAGTGCCTCCCAAAAATTGGAAATTGTCTCATTCCTACTGCATAATTTATCATGTAATGAAATGTGAAGTTCCCATCAACAGTGTCTAAGTCTCCAGGCCCTGTGGATATTGTTAATTAATTAGTATTTTTATTTATTATTTAACTCTTGTTGGTTTTGTCAATTATAGTAAAAAAGTCTTTCTCTCTCATCAGATCTCCCAGATGATCTCAGAAGTCTCCAGAGAGGGAATTACCGAAGCTGCCCTGAACCGCTACAACACACACTCGCCCTCACACACAAATTCATCATCACATACAAACTCTCCCTCTCACACTCCAGCTGCAACCACCACAGCAGCGACTGCCACCTCCGCCGCTGCCTCTTTCTTTGCCAGGTAAGATTCACTTTACGCACTGAGTGAAAGCCAAGAAGATCACCTCTCTCATCTGATCCATACACTCCACGAATCATTCCAACAAGCAGGCATTGTAATTAAACGTGATCAGGTGCAGTGTTGAATTTCTCTCCAGAGCTGTAAATATATCTGAACATCTGCTGCGTTTGTTCTTTTGTATTTAAATTTGACTAAAGCACGGAAAGCCAGGGAATCTGCATACTCACAGCTAGGGCTGCCACGATTAGTCGACTAGTCACGATTACGTCGACTATCAAAATCGTCGACGACTGATTTAATAGTCGACGCGTCGTTTGAAGCTTTGTAAGATCCCAAAAGACGCATGAATAAGTAGTAGTATTTAAGAGTGTAATAACGGACTGAAACAGAAGATGGCAGCACTGCATGTACAAGGATGCCAGATAAGATAAGATAACCTTTATTAGTCCCACACGTGGGAAATTTGTTGCCGTTAAACCCCGAAGAAGAAGAAGCTGTGTCCCACAATTCATAGTGTGGCCCAGCGCAGTTCAGAATCAGAATCAGAAACTTTATTGTCATTGTCATGAGAACAACGAAATTAAGAATGGTCCCCGATCATTGCATCATCCCTAGCAATATCAAAATATAAATAAAACAATAAAATTCAATAAATAAAATAGATAGAATACTTAAAATACTAATAAGATATAACAGTAAAACATTCACATATATTCCCACACACATGCTTCACACCGTGCATAGATTAACACAAGAGTGGCGTGATGGACATTTTTTTGTAGTATTCAGATGTGTTATTGCAGTTGGATAACAGCTGTGTTTGAGTCTATTAGTCCTTGCTCTGATTGCCCTGTACCGTCTGCCTGAGGGCAACAGTTCGAACAGGGAGTGGCCAGGATGTGAGGTGTCTTTTATGATGTTTTGGGCCTTTTTAAAACAGTGGGCGTTGTGTAGAACTTCCAGTGTGGGGAGAGGGCAGCCAGTGATCTTTTGGGCGGTGTTAATGATCCCTTGGAGTGCTTTCCTCTGAGCCCCTGTGCAGCTAGTGTACCAGATGCATATGCAGTAAGTTAGAACACTCTCAATGGTGGCTCTGTAGAAGGACACCAGCAGTCTCTGTGTGATGTTATTCCTCCTGAGAATTCTCAGGAAGTACAGTCTCTGTTGGGCCTTTTTCAGCAGCTCGGAGGTGTTCACACTCCAGGAAAGGTTCTCCTCTATATTGACTCCCAGGAAGCGGAAGCTTGCCACCCTTTCTACACAGTCCCCATTTATGAATAGTGGTTGGATCTCTGCCTTTTTCCTTCTGAAGTCTATTATGAGTTCTTTGGTTTTTGAAGTGTTGAGGAGGAGGTTATTGGCCTTACACCATGACGTCAGCTGCTCCACCTCGTCTCTGTACGTAGACTCGTCTCCCTTGGAAATGAGCCCCACCACTGTGGTGTCATCTGCAAATTTCACAAAGATGTTGCTGTGGTGGCGAGGAGTGCAGTCGTGTGTGTAGAGAGAGTAGAGCAGTGGACTGAGCACACAGCCCTGGGGTGAGCCAGTGCTGAGACTCAGGGCTGAGGATGTGTGATGGCCAACTCTGGCTCTCTGTCTACGGCCCGAGAGGAAGCTATTGATCCACATGCAGGTGCTGTATGGAAGCCCCAGGTCTTGTAGCCAGTTGCCAACAATGGCTAGTTAGTTTTAATATTACTCTTATTATTCTTTTTGGGTCACAAAATAAAGTTTAACATATTTTCATGCGATAATGTAGCTGTGTAAACCTCAAATATCTGCTCAGTTTATCAAGACACCACATATTTTCAAAAGCGCTCCGACATTTTCGGAGACATCTGTTACCCACCAGCTCGATAGTTAGCCGGGGTTCAAGGCTCACTAGAGCCCGTGAGAACACCGGACTCCCTGCAAATCGTTTTCAAAGCCACCGCCGTCTTTCGCTACTCAGGTTAAACACGATATATGAGTCACTTAGATAACGTAGAAATGTTATTGTTTGGCTTTTTTTTGTATTTTATTTATTCCTGAGTAAATCGGTTTGGCTGAGAAATAAAGTTATAGTTTTTACACAGCTGAATAAACGTCAAGCAGACAACTGATTATCAGAAGTGTGAGATGCTCGAGAATATACTCCAGTGTCCTGTTATATTTTAGATAGCAAGGAGCAAACGAGACTGAGTTTATTAAACTCCAACGAAACAATCTGCAGATTTCATTAAACTTTAATAAACTATCATCTTGTCTTTATTTTTAGTTAGCACATACCGTAAACACTTCAAGCTGTAAGCTAATGATATTTATATAAGAGCAGATGCATGCTGGTGCAATAAGCTGTACGTTTTACTTCCAATGGATGCATGATCTCATTAGTCGACTAATCGCAAAAATAATCGGTGACTAGTCGACTATCAAAATAATTGTTTGTGGCAGCCCTACTCACAGCACTACCGATCTCATTTAATCGCACAACCATCACTTTCTTGGGATTCAGTGGCATTTTGTAGAGTAGTAGATTTATTGTTGCACAGAAATGGCAAACTCATTAGTTCATTTATGCAAGTCTCATCATTTAGTTTAGTTTGTTCTGAGTTTAAAGGTCCAGAAATCCCCTCATTCAGGACGTCGCCTCTTTATTCTCAATTGGTTCAATGAAGCAGGAGGAATTAAAATAATGGGCTGACAAATAATCTCATTGTAAGATAAAGGTGATGAGAAAATGGAATACTATTATACAGTATAATGCACAAAAGAGTACTCACTTATCTCTTGGTTGGGTTGTGTGTCTATCAACGATCCAGTCATCAGTCTTCGATGAACTGTGTAATCAAATCTGGAGAAATGCAGAGCAGCACAACATAAATAAGACACGGGTAATATGGGTAAATTATTGATGAAAAAACATGGCAAGCTCAAAATGAACGAGTAAATTATTCATGGGTGACACCGCACCATGAGTGTGTCACAGTGTCTGAAGCATTGCTGACATGTCGTATCTAATGAGCTGCCTTAAATCACATTTTAAATGATACTGATGGTTTTCCTTCTCACTCCCTCACACGCGTCTTCTCCCCTCTAAATCTGCAGATAATGAAATGTGTGTGCCTGTGTTTGATATATAAGTGTCGGGCATCAGTGGTGCAGACATAATGCTGTCTATCTTTCAAAGCACTAGCAACCGGTCGTAAATTGTACTGGAAGACACCCAAACACATGCACGCGCTCCCTTCTTTGACCCCATGAACTGCCGAGTATCAAGGCCATATTACACAAACCCACGCACATCTGGTTGACATTACAAACATAAAGCCAGCTGTCTTTGGTCAATTTATGAGCGTGAACCTTGTAAGTGAAAGAATCCAGTTTGTTTAATGGTTTGCCGGGATGTGTTTGTAGATGTCAGTGTCAGTGGGTCTGTTTTATTTGTGTATTTTGTGTCTGTGAAGGAATTCGGTTTAATTGGCAGAGAAATACCAATGTGCTCACCTGGTGTCACCTCTGATTTTTGACTCTGTGTGTGTTTACCTTCAGTGGATGCAGCCATGCAGTGGTGGTAAATCCTTTGCCTATCTTGGTCTTTACTCTCAGATGTGAACTGCATACAGACACTCTTATCAGACACACAGACACACACACAGGTATACACGCACACAATTTCCCCCTTGCTCACTGTCTACACATGGCAAAATCCCTGTGTCCGCTATATCTCCACTCACCTGATCCCCTATCTTCCTTCAGGCTCCTCTTTCTGTCGCCTCTCTTTTTTCTCTCCCTTAATTGCTCTCTTCTTCCTCTATCCCCTTCCTTCCTCTCCTATTGTTCTTTCACAACTCTCCTGTTCTCCCCGTTTTATTAACAGTTTCTCAGTTTCTACATTGACCTTTCCTTTACCTTTACTAATGTGCATGTGAGTAATATCTTTCATTAGTAGCAATCTGTCTGTGAATATGTCACACTCACGCAGTAGCACTACATCTTCCCTGTGCTGCATTGTCCCCAGAGGGTTGCTGGGCCAGAGGATAGAGACATGCGGTGGTGTGTGCATGCTCTTAGTCACTGGGGGAAGGGAGTTTCTATCAGTGAAGGAATTTTTTACTGCATGCTCCGGGGATTGGATCTTTGGGGATTTTGGCTGGCTGTGTGTGTGTGTGCTGGAGGTAGCCGATTAAATGAATAGGTCCCAGGTGAATTGGTGAATTGGTAGGGCGTTGTTATTTTGGATGGAGGATAGCAGTGAGACTGGGGGGGGCTGTCTCATTTACATCTCACTATCTCTCTTCTGTATTCTTTAAAAAGAAGTGCTCCATCAAATGATAACTGGGGACCAATTAGACATCACAATGGTAGATTGATGATTAAAATATGAGTATAGTGGTAAACAAATTAACATATCAGCTGTCTCACTTTGGGACCACATTTTATGGTTTCTGTTTTGCTCGTGTGTGTTTTAAACTTTTATTTTGACATATGGAGGAAGAGGCCTATTTGCTCTAAAGTGTCGTCACTAGCCCACATTCTTGCCTTTCATTCCTTCCGTTTAAGGCCCGACAGCTTGCAAACAGTGATTTAACACACCATATTATTAACACACTGAAACGAGGCGTAGTGCTAAAACGCTTTATATGTCCTTCAGGCAAACAAAGACTTGATGAGCTAATGAACTAATAAGCAGTGTATGACCTTGGAAACCTCTATAGACCTTTATGTAAAATGCATTTTTTTCTGTGTAGCAGAAGCTACATATTCTTCATTTCATAGCTGAAGGTGGGCATTTTAACAAAGGAGGCTTTGGTTGCTTGGTTAGGAGACACAATACAGAAGAGCAGCAGACATCATAAATTCATTCATCATCTTTCCATTGACCTATACAAATGAACTGACTTGACTTGTCTTCATGTCTTGACTTGAACACAATGTGTATTGATATTTTATAATGCAGCCTTGCGTGCTAATACAGTCGCCTGGGTTAGTCATCTAAAGCAACAGACAGTGCATGCAGGGTAGAGTGGGTGGAGCGAGTGTTAGGGTGATTTGTGACAGAACGATAGCAGCAAGGGTGAAAGGGAAGGTTTACAAGATGGTACTGAGACCTGCTTTGATGTATAATTTGGAGATGGAGGCACTAATAAAAAAAACAGGAGGCCAAGCTGGAGGTGGCTGAGCTGAAAATGTTAAGGTTTTTATTGGCAGTGACCAGTATGGACACGATTAGGAGTGAGTATATCAGAGGGAGAGCTCAGGTGGTGAGAGGCAAGGCTGAGATGGTATGGACATGTGCAGAGGAGGGATGGTGGCTATAATGGGGAAACAATGTTGAACATGGAGCTGCCAGGCAGAAGGACAAGTGGAAAAGCCACAGAGGGTTGGTGTGACAGAGGACAATGATAGGCTGATATAGAAGAGGAGAGTCATCTGTGGCAACCCAAAAAGGGAGCAGTCAAAAGAAGAAGAAGAAAAAGATGTGCAAAAAGAAGTGATAATACACTGCAGATTATATGGCAGTGTCTTAATTGAGAGCAAGGAGTGTGTCAGTCGTGGATTGCATGTACGTGTCAATAGATAACGTCGGTAAAGCCAGTCTCCTGTCCCTCTTAGCCAGTGCTCTCACACTTTCGCCATCGCTCTCTGTCTCTCCCTGTATCGTCTTCTACTGACAGTCTGCTAAAAAGAATGTAATTAGCCACTCAACCAACAACACAGTCAGAGGGACAGCAGCCATAAATCAGCTGTGTGTGCATTTCAATTGAAAGTTTTTGTAGTTGTGTGAAAGGAAGGGGGTGAAAAAAGCAAAAGCAGCAGCATGTTATTAGCTGGGCTGTTTGTGACCTGTGCTGCTTTTTAACAAGGGACCTAGAGGATGAGAGGCATGGGTGGCTGAGAGAATCAATACATGTGAGGAAGGCTGAATGGATGGTGGGATGGATGGGTGGCTATATAGAGGGCAGAGAATAAGACAGCAAAGCATGAAGGATAAAAAATAATGAGAGAGGAATAAAATAAAGGGTAAGGTATAGGGAATGGTTTAGAGCGAGCGGGATTGAAGTAATAGGAGGGAAGCGAAAGCCGGAGAAGAGTGGAGGAATTAAGGTAATGGAAAAGAGGATGAAGGGATGTAACAGCTGATGGATGGAAAACAAGTGCCCTTCACTGTAGGGTTAGATCGAAATAGATCCACTTAGACAAATCCCAGGCCACTTGTCATTAAATGGCACCAGTTAGGTGGCGTGTCCACCATGCTTCAGTTGTGCCACAGATTAAACTAGTCAGGGTGAGAGGATATAATAAGAGGGTAATAGCACTGATACAAACATGTCAATAGATGCATGTGTGCATTTTGAAACTGATGTCGCTGGAGGATTTAAGGGATGCATTATAAAAACAGTCAAAAAAAAGAAAAGAATTAAGAATAAATCCTTTGTCCAAGAAGCAGCCCTTTCACAAATGAGCATTTAGGCACAGAAGAAGAAAAAAAAAGTTCATCTGCGAGCACTGTGTGTTACAAGTAGGCAGCAGAGTAACCATGCATAAATCCATCATTGTCGTGTCGCATCCTGCAACTCATCCAGCTTCTTCTTACAGTTGTTTTCCTGTGAAAATTACAAGATAGTTTTTTCCCCCAAAAAATCATTTCATGCCACCATATAAACAGAATGGATCCACAGTTTTGAGTCCATTATTACTTTTATCACACAGTAAATCATTTTATGTAATCTTCTGCATTTTACACGGGCAGTACACTGTTATATTGATATCATGAGAAAACCTGTAATTATTTATGATTGCATTTGCTGTAGTATGTAAGCTTAACTTTCACACAGTGTAAAACCAATTAGGAGTCTTCTCATGGAGGTTTATTGCAAACAGTATGCATTCACACACATATTCAAAGTCAGGAACACAGACACACAGCTTCCCACCCAAATCTCCAGGGAGTTAGTCAAATGGTGAAATGCTTCATCGTTCTACGGGTCACCGAATCTCTCCTCTCTCTCTCAGTCTCTCTCTTTTCGCTGACTCTCCCCCTTGCTCTCATTTCTGTAACCTGCCGCAGTTAATTGAAAGCCAATGGTGTGAGAATATGGCTCTTTGACAGAGAGCGTGCCAGAGTGCAAGGTCTCTCATTCTCTTTTTCTCTCTTTTTATTATCTTGGAAATATATATGAAGATAGATTGAATAAAAACTGAGCAGAAATCTCTGCCTGTGGCCCTTTGGAGGTCTTTAATTTGTATCACATTATTAATGCTGTTAGGTAATCTTCCAGTTTCAGTTGTGGCTTGTTGAATTGAAGTTAAAGAAGCAAAAGCTCAAACTCAAGAATTTCTTTCTTTACTAATCCAAATGTAGATCACGTAAATCACTCGAGCACATTTTTGCTTGGAGACTTGCTCAGTTTTCTCTCAAAATGACTCTCACATAACCTCTCTTCTGCCTTTAAGCTCAGCCCAGGTTATATTGAAGCTCTTTGGCTTTAGAAAAATATACTAAATATACATCTGCATTAGGAAATATGAATATGTAGAACAGGTCTTTTGCACAGGACTCTGACCAAGTAGAAACAGTTATTTGACAGAGATTGGTGCTCATCAGTTGTTAATAATGACATAATTACATTCATTATAAATCAGCAAACGTATATTTTCAAGCTAAATTTATTCAGATAAACAATTTGACTTGATTTGACGCGACTGTCTTGACAAAGACGAAAAACCGAGTGAAAGTTGCTGTGCTTCATATAGAAATCCAGACTGTTATATATGTATATGAGGTATTTCTGCTAGGAAATGAAGCATGAGAGGAGTGTTAGAAAAGTTTCAGACGAGAAACAATTGTTCTGAAAGAAGCAGACAGGTAGAAAAATGAGAGCAAGAGCAGAAGTAGAGGAGAAAGAGAGTGAAAGTGAGATTTAGAAGTTTAGAAGTTAAAGCTACAAACGAGAGGAAAGAGGAGAGGAGATAGAGTATATATAAATATAATTTCTGGTGGCTTCTTTTGAGCTGAATGCCGCAGGGAATTGTGTAGCAAGAAGGGAAATGAACCACTCCCCATCCAGATGCTGCTACATATGTAAACAGCAATGTGAATATGCTTGTGTGTACATGTGTTCATGACTTTGTGTGTGCATGAGCTGAAGGATATCGGTTGGGTTTTGCATATTTGTTTTACTTTGGATCAGGATGTGTGCAGAGTCACACTGTATGTGCATGCATGCGTGCCCCCATCCCTCCTCTCCTTTCACCATCCATCTCCTGAAAATATTTGCTGTTTGTTTTGACTTTGTCACAGTGTAGTTTAAGCATAATAATGTGACAGGTTGACTGCTGTCTCTCCTTCTCTTTCTTCCTTTTGTTCTCTGCTTTTCTCTCTCTCAGAGCTGCTCAGAAGTTGAGCTTAGCATCCAAAAAGAAGAAGCAGAAGACGGCTGCGCTCACAGCTACAGTGACATCATCGCCATCATGTGACCCACCCCTATTTCCCACCAATTTTAGCTCCACCCTGTTGATGGCTCCTCCCCCAGCTCCACCTTGTCTCCTCCGTGCAGCAAACAAGATCAAAGATACTCCTGGACTTGGAAAGGTAACAGTAAAAGAATGTAGTGTGGTCATAAAGGGAAGGAAATGGTCAGCAACAACACTCAGATAGCGTGTAGTGTTTGAATGACGCTTAGTTGGTACTACAGGGTATAGAGTGTGCCAAGGAAATATTCCCCAAACCACTACCTGAGCTCTTGATAGAAGATTTGAATCAAGCATGTAGTTTACGATTGTGGCTTAAGAGTTGGGAGTTCGCCTTGTAATCAGAAGGTTGCCGGTTCGAGCCCCGGCTTGAACAGTCTCGGTCGTTGTGTCCTTGGCCAAGACACTTCACCCGTTGCCTACTGGTGGTGGTCAGAGGGCCCGGTGGCGCCAGTGTTCGGCAGCCTCGCCTCTGTCAGTGCGCCCCAGGGTGGCTGTGGCTACATGTAGCTTGTCATCACCTGTGTGTGAATGTGTGGATGATTGAATGTGTAAAGCGCTTTGGGGTCCTTAGGGACTAGTAAAGCACTATACAAATACAGGCCATTTACCATTTTACACCAAATTCTGACCAGACCATCTAAACGTTGCAGCTGAAATTGAGACTCATCGGACCAAGCAAAATTTTTCTGTCCTATTGTCTGAATTTGCTGGGCCTGTGCACATTGTAGCCTAAGTTTTCTGTTCTTATCTGACAGGAATGGCAGCGGTTGTGGTCTTCTGTAGCCCGTGTGCTTGAAGGTTCAGCGTGTTATAGTTAAATGATGCTTTTCTGCATACCGTGGTTTCTGTCACTACTGTCTTGTACCACTCTGTCTGTAAACTCTACAGATGATTGTGTGGGGGGCCGTTTCCAGTAGGTTAGCAGATCATGAAGCACTGAGAGCAGCCCATCTGGCACCAACAACTATGATCAAAGCCACTTAAATGACCTTTTCTTCCCCAATCTGATGCTCGGCTTGAGCTTCAGGAGATTGTCTTCATGCCTAAATGCAGTTTCTTTTAGGTCACATTCACTAGAAGGTCCCAGGGTATTGTGCACAGTCATAACATCCATCTCTCAACAGTCAAGTGAGGAAGAGCAGAGACAACAAAATGCTTAATGAACTGTAATAATAATAATACCAGCCCACCTACACTAACAGCATTTACTTGTTATATCTTTATTGGGGATGCATCGGGACCTATTAGTGATTACATTACAAAAGATATGCAGTGAATGTGTCCCTGACCACCTTGGCAAGTGGTTTAAGCGATCACATCACAGTCCATTTTGCAGATTGTTTACACTTGTATTTAGTGCTTCCCACTTGTGATCTGATTGCCCAAAACAAAAAAAGGGTCAGAGATCCCAGGGGAGGTATTTGTAAGTATTAATTTTCTTTTTTTTTCATGTTTAGTTGCATTGACATTTGTGTTGGCAACTGTAAAACGATCTGGTTTTAAGAGCTAGTTCAGTCCTCAAAGTATTCAAATTTGATCAAATATTAAGCTGCTGTATTTTATCGTGACCTTGCCTCATTTATCTAAATGTGTCTACTGGCATGCGTGTGTGTGTCTCCTCTGCTGTAACATACCAAAATGTAACCTACCGGTTACCACGGTAACACATATCAGGCTGACAAAAGTCATCTGTCATTGTTGCCAGCATGGTATGTGTATGTGTGTGCGCACATGTGTGCATTGTGGATGCAGTAGAGGGGGCAAACACACACTCGGTTCTCAAGTGTGTGCAATATTGATCGTCCATGTAATGAGTTTTTAGTGCCCCCTCCTCCACAGTTTGAGTGAGAGGCGTGTATGTGTGTGTCCTTCCTGCTAGAAAATGAATGACTATGGAGGACAAAATCAGACATCAAGCAGCAGTGTCCATTACCACACGCAGAGAAAGAAAGAGACCCCACTTGTCCCATTGTGCTTTTGAGTGTGCGCTCACCAGACACAAGCATAAAATCGGTGTGCAGCACAACTGGATGTGCATATTTTTTCTACCAGGTCTTATCTGTTTATTAATCTGTTATACATTTGTGCATGTGTGACATAATTTGTAGGATGATGCAGGTGTAGGAAGACAGAAAGGAGGGTTATAAATGCCTTTACCAAACCAGGGACCTTCAATAATGTGCCATGGGCTGAAACCATTTGGGCACTCTGCCATCGTGTCATTTTAACTCTGTGTGACATTCATATCAAATACCAGATGAGACCCAAGCCCAGTGTCTCAAGTCAGTTCCATTACATTTATAATGAGGCAATAAAATTTTACTTTGCGAAATTAATGCAGGATACTACTTACACCCATTTAGTCAGAAAAACCATAAAATACTGAGAACTCGAACCCTTTCCTACAGTCTAAAATTCAAAAACTCTCAGTACTGTGGTATTCTCATTTCTCGTCTTTGGTATCAAATAAAAGATGGGAAACACCAATAATTAAAAAGAAGCTTTCTCTAAACTTTAAAGATAAAAATATAAAAATATCTAAATATATAATTTTTAATTGTTCTAACTGATTATTTTGTGTTCTCTGTTTTCTACTTTGTCCCTCCTTTGAATCTTTCTCTCTGTTTCTCTCCATATGGAGATGGCAGATGTCTTCTCAGTTGTCAAGGAGATGGATTCATGCTCACATATTTACAGCCATAGTCACAAACATAACAAATGATTATAAGATCGACCCCTGAACAGAAGCCTCATACAAAGTGTACATCAGAAAGCACGTACACCAAAACCTTCTTCACAGCCTCTGTGACATTTTTTTATATGCTCAATATATTTTCTGCCATTTCACCCCACTTTGATATTCTTTTACCTCATGATAGATGTGTACAAACTGTGTTCTATTACAACTAATTTAAACCAACTATGAGCCCCCTACCACGTACAGTATGTAGGGTTTCTTCTGTTGTGAAATACCTTTCCTTAAGGTGTTTAGTGGGGCTTTCACAAGAACAATTTTTTACAACAAGATTACTGCTGCTAAATAAATAAATGAACAAACAAACATAATGGTATTAATGCAATATCTCTAAACTATTAAAAATATCTCATGGTTTATTGTTTTCTCTTGGGACTTAAGTTACACTCAAACTACAAGTGCAGGAAGATGCAAACAGAGTCAGTCAGCAGCAGATAGACATGCCATCATCATGTGATGTACTGGTTTGTTCACTCCACATTTTTGAGGGTTGTTTTTTTTGGAGCCATATTTAGATGGGAAGGCTGTACAAGTTTATTACACAAGTTCGGATACCTTCTAATAAGTGCTGAAGCAACAGACTAATGAAATGCTAGCATTTCGAATCAAAACCGAAGCACAAACTGCCACAGTTATTTGATTTGATTTATTTAATAACAATTTTAAATGTGTATTCACTCACTTGAGCCAGCCTTAAGTGGTCACGAGATGAAATGCAGTATTAAGCACTGCCATGCTGGCTTCACATATATATTTGTATAGAATTCTGGTTATTTCCATTTAACACAAGTAGAAACCAGCATTAAGCTGCAGTACTACCTATTATGTTGAAGTGGGAAAATTCAAGTCAAGTCAAGTCAACTTTATTTGTCAATTCTGCCACATGTACAGGACATACACAGAATAGAAATTGCGTTACTCTCAAACCCTAGTGATTAGAAAAATGCAAATAAAATAATTAAAAAGTAAAAATTTAAATAAATACAATACAATTTTACGTATAACAAAAAAAAGCTATGCAATATACAATATACAATATTCAAGTAAGAAGGCATAGTGGTGCAAAATAGGTGCTGGATGAATCAGTAATCATATCTTTGTTATCATATCAAAATCACAGTCAGCCTTCCTAAACGTCCTTTTCCTTATGAAATTGATCACCGTCTCTTTGGACTAAATTCACATTCAGAAGAAGATAATTCCTCCCCATCACTAATACAGCCAACCACTGCAAAATCGTTAGTGTTTCTGTAGGTGGTATGACCTGGAGGGGAGTTGTACTGAAGTCTGAGGTGTACAAGGTGAACAGGAATAGAGACAGAGCAGTCTTCTGTGGACCTCCTTTACCATCAGAAACATGCCACTGGAAGAACAGTGATTACTATTAGAAACCTGTATCTATTCCTGGAGCTCTACAATCAGACTACCTGCTTTGATTCAACTCTGATAATCTATTAGATCAGTGTCCACCGTATACTTACTAAGTTTGCACCAGGAGATAGGAGTTAGCTTAGCTCAGGATAAAGCAACAGAGGAGGAGAACAATTTCTCATAACCAAGAAAATGAATGGAAGTTGAACCACAAGTGTTTGACTTACATCTTAGTTTCCATACACATGAAACAACCAATTCTGTGTTTTTTGCAAAGATAAACCTCTTTTCTCTTATCTGCTTTTTTGTTTAGGATAAAAATGGGTTATAAAAAAAGAAGGAAAATGGTACAAAAGCAAGGCAATATTCTAATATTTGGAGTATAACAAGCCTCTCCTTTGAAATTAATTGCAGCTTGCCAAGACCTAATCAAACATACAGTCATTCATATTCTGACACACTAACAAACACACACACACTTGCGTGCACACATGCTCACGCAAACATATGGGAAGAAAATGGCTGTGGTGACATTTCTCTAGTAAAAATGTCACCTGCGGTGGGGGTTGGTTCCCTGCTGAAATGGCATTTGCACACATTCACGCCCACACATGGGCTTGCATGCTCACATATTCATGGGATTATAGTGTACAATGAAAGCTGTCAAGGAAGCAGCATAGCCCCTGGTGGAAACGTGTACGATACATCCTGCAGAATACATGGGCCTGCCCGTGAGTGTTATGGGGGGTTAGTGTTCTCCCCGATGTTAATATGGCACCAAACAGATTGAGACATCACATTTAAGGCCAGGGGAAATCAACCTGTGCAGGTCAGAAGTACGTGTGTGCTGCAGAAAGAAAGACAGAGAGAGGGGTCCGGCTTGCTCTATCTAGGGATGTCATATTGTTTCTATACACGGTGTTTCTGTACATGTTGGTAAGCTCCGTCTCATTTTAATCAAATCAGTCTGTTGGGAACTTTCCATTCAGAGCACTAACAGCAAGGAGAGATGTATATCGGTAGGAAATTAAACTATATATGCTTTATCACTTAGGAAACAATCTATAGAGTACACTGACATTCAGCAGAGACTGAAACATTATCATCTTTGAAGCTGTCAGATGAAAAGCAAAGATAAAAAATTGCAGAGGAGTTCCAGCGATTGGATAAAAAGGATTTTCATCTATAATTAAGAAAGATAAGTTACACTAAAAAGACTTTCTATGCATCTTAAATTGACTATCCAAAATTAGTTTTATAAGCTGTGAGTTTCATGATGGATTTATCACCAGCTGTCATCAGAAGTGTCGTTTAGCAGTTGAGATAAGCTAATGCTTGTATCGCTGCTAGATTATGGAATCATAATTCTCCACTTCTAAACTGCGTGCATTCGCTGTCTTTTTAGTTTTCGGGAAGAATCTGAAAATATTGGACCTTTTCTTTTTTTTGTTTTTGCAGTCGAGTCTGGAGAAAATATTCTTGTGTGTCATATGTCTGTTTCCTTAGCCACGTGAGCAGCATTCAAAGCCGTACTGTTACTCTTAGAAATACATGAGTATGTCACAGTTGCCCCAGGGGTACATATCCTCTTTTGAGCTGCCTATTGCACTTCATTCACAGTTTTATATGTGATCTACATAGAGTTACCTGAAGAAGGATAAGAAATTTTATTAGAAGTGTTACAAAGGCTAATATGGGAAGCTTTCACTTGTCTACTCCTTCCCCGTCTCTAACCCATCTTCGTCTCATCTCTTATCTAGTGAAGGAAAAGCCTTATCTTATTCCCACTTTTATATCTACTCTTCTCTGTATCTGAATGACAATGAAGGACTGAGATTTTTTTTCCTTCTCTTTAATCTCTGTATCCAGCATTTTGCACATGTGCTCACTCACAGATTGTGAGTTGACCTTGGGGTGAAATGATAGTCCGACAGCTAATCAATTTTTAATAGCAGCCACGATTCCCCACAGGCCACAAACTGTGTTCGTCTATGTCATGAGTAAGCACGTGGAAGCGCATTTCCGTGGGCCTTTGCATGTCTTTGCACCTATCTGAGTGTCCGGGCTTTTGTATCTAGGTGAGTGAGTCTGTTATGGGAATCCAGTACAGTATCCACTTTGTTCCACCTACTAGCTGAAATATTAATGCTGTCAGTATTGGCAAGCCTGAAGAACGCGAGACTCAGACACACACACACACAAACCCACACAGTTAGCATGGGTGTATAACACTCTCGAGGCTATATAATTTAAATTGATGTGTCTTAAATTTGATGATAGACAAGAGAGCCAGTCAGGTAATTCCTTTCCTCAGTAAGAAACGTTCATTTTTACTCCTGACGGATCAATTTTTTATAAGAAATGCTTGACACACAGCATATTAGATGAATGTTCTCCTCATGCCTGTGCAGGTTTTTTCCCCAGGAAACACAATTTCACAATTTCATCAAAAAACATGATGCCGGGTTTGGCAAAGGATACTTTTAAAGAGTCCTTTTTTCCTGGTTCAGTGAAGCTTACAAGCAGTAATATGACCATTAGAAAGCATATGTATCAGCTGCTATGAATAGTGACTGTCACCCAAGAGCGGTATCGTCCTTCAGATTTTCATAATGTTTGTAAATATGCAAGTGATTTCTAGTTTAACTTTGTCCCTAGTCAAATATTAAAATAATTAATTAAAATAATCTAACATTGGTATCATATTAAAATGCACATAAGATAATATTGTAAATAATACAACAGCAGTAACGAAATCATTGAAACTCCAGCACAGTAGCTTGTG
This sequence comes from Copadichromis virginalis, assembly GCF_057382275.1. Classification (NCBI taxonomy): domain Eukaryota; kingdom Metazoa; phylum Chordata; class Actinopteri; order Cichliformes; family Cichlidae; genus Copadichromis; species Copadichromis virginalis. The sequence continues at coordinate 15,388,113 of NC_140618.1, forward strand.
TTTAATGCACTGTAACAGCAGAAGGTGGAAAGAATAATAAGACAATGAATTAGTAAGCAGCAACCTGCAATCACATTGTGGCTACTACTGCTATGCTAAATGACAGAGCAGTGCTTTTTGATCCTGTTGTTAAGCTATGGCTCAGTCAGAGTCAGATAAACTTAATTTATCCCCAAGGGGCAAATTCCAAAAATTGCTACATTTTATGTAGAAAGAGAAATTTTGGAGAAGTTAAAAGCGTGTTGTAATTCCTCTGTGGCCCATAAGCTAAATAAAGCAGTAAATGTTCTTTAGGTACCTGCACCACAGGCACCTAAAGAAAATCCAGAAGTGCCTAAAGGTGAACATAGAAGTCTTATGTGATTCCACAACATTAAATTGCTTCATTATTTCACAGTTTCTGGTACAGCAGAGCTCATTTATGTATATATCAAACCTCAGGGTTGTAATATCTCGGCAGTACATCCAAAAGAGAACAGCTAACATGAATGTTCTGAGTCTGCGAGCCGAGGTGAAATGAATAAATTAGTTCAGATTAGAATTGATTGAAGCCTGAACTTTCTGTTCCTATATTGTACTTGTATCGCTCTCTTTGTACATGTGTTTGCACAAATGTCTGTTTCTGCAGTCTTAGGGAACCAATTAGAGCTCAGTCTCGGTCTCTTATTGATTTTCCGGCCAATAGCGATGAAGCTCTGCTGTAAGGGGGCTATCGAGCAATGGTCTCTAAGCTCAGGGTTAGTTGTTTAATTCCTTTCCTTAAATTGGCTCAAAGACTTAATTGTGGTATTTAAAGTGGAGGATCAGGAAGACCTGTGAAGGCCAGTTTTCAGAAATATGTCCTCTTCTTTCTTTTCTCTGTAAATGTGAATCAAACATAAACTCTGACACGTTCGAAAGATGTTCAACCATTTAAGAATTTCTGTTTCAGGATAAAAAAAGAGCAAAGTTTTTTTTTCAAATAAAGAGACACCGAAGACAGTAGATGGTTTTCCGTCTTGCAAAAGGGAATAACAGACAGAGCAGGATAAAGAGAATATTTAAGGTGAAAAAAGAAGAGAGGAAGTGAGGGTTGCTTCCAAAGAGGGAGATGGACAGAGTTTGAGAGCACCGTGACAGCCGCGTTAGTGTCTGGAGAGTCATTAGTGACCCATTTCTCTCTCAGGCTACATCTTTCTTTCTCTCCCTTCTTTTTCATTAAACAGAGCAAAGAGCCCATTAGCTTTGTGTTCCTCCTGCAAATCTCATATTGGCTGCGCCACATTTATTGATTCACCAGAGCGAGTAGTCCAAGGATCCTCTGAGATTATTGTGGGTGTGGGTTTTTATAAAACATGCAGACAAATGATTTCACTACAGATCTCATCTCAGATTAAATGCCTTAAACTGAGTGCTGAGCCCAAATGTTTCTGAAAAACAAAGCTGGTGATTAAAAGTTGAACTACACTGTATGTAGTGGTACAAAGGGACCTTAATTATTGTGGTATATTTTTTATATTTTACTTAGAAATAGTTTCCCTCTTGATGTTCACCATCATTACTGCAGAGCTTTTTATTGTTGGTATAAAAGGTAAGTGAGGTTAATGGCCCTTGGTGGGTCTTGCGATTTCATTTAATCTTTTGAAAAACATATAGGAACATCATTTTGGCCCCACTTATACCTCAGTCTCACACACATACACACATACATGAACACCTTCCACACTCTTGGACATGAGGAGGAAATGGGCTCTTAGGGGGGAAGACTTTATGAGTTACGCCTTGTAAAGCATGCGTTGGTGAAATCCTTCCCCCTAGGCTCTTACTCATGTGATGGGCTCTTTTATTGGGGTCAGGAGAGGGCTTAGTACTGAAGCTAAGACTGTGTGGGAGAGATTGAGCTTGTGTGTGTTGTAGGTATAGATGTTTATTTATTTATTTGATTTGATTTTTTTGGCACAAACATTAACCCAACTTTAAGGCTCAGTATGTTCAGTTTTCTTAAGGTCATCAAACGTTACACATTTATTGCATTTGGTATCTCGCTTCATTTCACGCCCTCACCTATAGACAGGCTTTAAGGTTTAACCACATGTGCTATTAACTTCATATGAGAAAGCTGGTAACAGCCACACTCTTTGATCGACACTCACAAAATTGGTTGAACCAACTCTTAAAAGGTCTGTGGTCATTTGGTGATGCAACCGAGAGAAAGCCTGGCAGCGTGCTTTTATTTTTAATAAATCGGGGTGGGTTTGTTCAGTCTAACATGACTTTGTTCTGATTACTTTTAGCTCTTTCACCCTTGGCTAAAAGTTATTATTTAAAAAAATGATAGCAGCAGAAATAACCTCCCTTGGCAGAAAATTTACTTTATATAGGTAAGGTTGATATTATCTCACAGCACAGAAATGTAATGGATGACAATTTTCACTTGAAATTTTTTAATTTTTTGAAATTTTCACAGCCAGGGACCCCTACTTAGCGTGCTAACACACTTATTAGACCACCTGGCAGAAAATTACAATTTTTATATGAAACAAAGCCATGGCATGATGAAGGTTTCGTGCTTTTCAGCATGCTTTTATTAACTCTAACGGTTGCTGTCACGCTACACACACAGCTGCAGCTTTTCAGCTCGTAGCTGAGCACTCCACTACCAACAACACCATGACAGGGTCCAGTTCACAGTTTAAACCCGGCGATTGCGGCATGACACCGGCATGATTGCGGATGCCGCTCAGGTGCGTCCGCTCGCCTGCAGTGGCACTGCAGACCACGCCCCGCCACATATTTTTAGAAATCTGTTAAAAATTATATTATTTGTTAGGCAAATAACAAACTGAAAACAAACCTAACTAACCTCTTTGTCTAGAATTCCTTCTTAAGGTTCAGTGTCTTACCTAAATATACGTTGACATGCAGACTGGAGTGGCCAGGGAATCTATCCATCCTGCTTCTGATTGGTAAACAACCTGTTCTACCTCCTGAGCCACAGCTGCCCAACTAAAGACCTTGTGCATACTGCTGGGGTTACCATTATAGTAAAAAAATATATTTATATATATATATATATATATATATATAGTTTGGTAATTACCAACACTGTTAATTTAGAGAACCTGTGGCATGAACCTGGTAGTCGTTTAAGCACCGCACATAAATGCATTGTTGACTTTACTTGTAGTAAGCTAATACTCAGCAGGATTTGGAGTTTTGGGGATTACTGTGTGATGGGTAATCCCATGGTTACGTTTAACTGAAAGCACACTTCAGGCGATGATTCATCTGTGCTAACAAGCACAAACAGACAAATGATTTCTCTCCTGCTCTCTCTCCCTCACAGGAGCCACATCTTTTTCATGTGTCCGGCACCTTTGTGCCTCGTAGATATAAAATATGACAGGGTATGACACACATAAAAACAGAGTTCACTGAATTTTTTTTTCTTACTAAGTGCCTCAGTGCAATATGAAGTACTGAAAGCTTAGCACACTTTGTAACTATTATCATAATATAATTGATATTGTCCTGCAAATTCTCAGCTTATGACATCAGGTGTTGAAATACTCACACTCTGCCCCATTGCATGTAATTCATGTGTTATATTTGTATTACCTTGATGTACAGCTGAAAGTCTGCACTTTAACCATCTCCTGTTTGTTTGATATAAAATCCACTGTGTTGGTGTAAAGAGGCAAATAACAAAAAGACACAAAAACAAAAAAGTTTCATTGTTCAAAAGGACGTAACTATACCTGTTATATTGCACGGGGGGTGAAGTTAGATGCTTAATCCTGTTTCAGTGTTTGAATCCAGTTCTTGACTTAACCAGTAGCTGCTTCTCAGATTCTGCCTGTCATTAGCTGATCTGATGTTTGCTACATCTGTCATGCCGTTTGCCATAAACCGTCACGGTGTCCAAGGTTTTTGGAAATTTCTGATACTGTGACTTTGTCTATTAACACTATTAACATGTTGTGAAGAGAATGACTGCAAATGAACAAAATGTAACATCCATCCATTTTCTTCTGCTTATCTGGGGCCGGGTCGTGGGGGCAGCAGCCTAAGCAGAGAAGCCCAGACCTTTCTCTCCCCAGCCACCTCCTCCAGCTTGTCCAGGGGAACACCAAGGTGTTCCCAGGTCAGCCGAGAGATATAATGTCTCCAGCGGGTCTGCCCCGGGGCCCTTCTCCCGGAGGGACATTCCCAGAACACCTCACCCAGGAGGCGCCCAGGAGGCATCCTTGTCAGATGCCCAAACCACCTGAACTGGCTCCTTTTGATGTAATCGCTACCTCATCGTGGTGGAGGGGTTTGTGTGTCCCAGAGATTCCAGTGGCTATGTTGTCCGGGGGCTTCTGCTCCCTGGTAGGGTGTCCCATTGCAAATTGGTCCTGGGTGAGGGACCCCTATGAGCAGAACACCAAGCGAACAGTTCACCCTGCCCAAAGTAGGGTTACCGGGGCCCCGCCCTGGAGCCAGGCCCAGGGGAGGGTGCCCGAAAATGAGCGTCTAGTGGCCGGGCCCAAAAAAGGGACATAGGCCCATCCTCCTGCAGGCCCACCACCCACACGTGGCGCAGTGGGGGTCGGGTGCATTGTGTGCCAGGCGGCAGCCAGGAGTGGAGGCTCCGGCGGACCAATCACTGGCTACCAAGGATATCAAAATGTAACATTCACACTAATATAACTGATTATATCTAAACTAAATAGTTCTCATTTTTCACACTTACATTTTAAGGTACAGGAAGAATTCCAGGCAGCTTGTACTACCAGTTCAATGAAAGGCATCTGACATTGACCGAGACATAAATTCTGTATCAAAGCAACAGAGACACAAAACATCTGTGATATTTGAATAGATATAAGACATTAAGGATGGCACACACTTCCCACACAGTTCATCCAATGTCACAGTGAAAATATCAAATGCATTTAATAATCAGGTTGGCTCCTATCACCCGCTGAGACAGTTGGTGTGGTTAACACTGAGTCATAAGAGCACCTGACACCCAGTGCCAATCATCCGCTTCAACCGAGTCTCTCTCCCGATTGTCAAAGGAGAAGTGCGATGTAAATCTTCAGGATAATCCTGTACTGCATCGCAGGGAGGAAGATTTAGTGACAGACATGAAAAGAGGAAGACAGACGGGCTGAATCAGAGAGCGATATAGTCAGCGAGACATCAAACAAGAAAGAGAGACAAAGACAAATTCACAAAGATGAGGAATGGAAGGAGAAGATGAGCAACAATAAACTGCTGGGAAGTATTTCAAACTTGAAAACACCTTTTACCGACAGAGACCAGGGCTGTTTATATGTTAAAATGTTCTGGAGCTCAGTCAGATTCGATGACGCTGCGTTTTGCAGCCGCTGATATCACAGAAAACAACAACAGCTGCCAGGCGGCAAATTGCGGCTGCTAACAGTTTGTGACAGGAGTGGGAGGAAAGGACGAAGGAGAGGAGGAGTGAAAGCTAAAATAGAATTCCTGCAATTCAGGCTTTTGATGTGTGGCAGTGAAGTGGAAGTAGAGAAGAGGTGTGAACAGAGAGAAAAAAGGAAGGGATTTAGGATAGAAGGAGAAAGAGATAGCGAAAGAGTGACAGGTAAAGGAGGGGAAGGGATGAGGGAGGTAAAAGTACTTAGAGGGAGTAAAGTGATGAGAGGGAGAGAGAGCATGTTACGACTTGTATAAGCGCAGAACTAAAAAGCGATATTTTTGTGACTCTGGTTTTGTGGCGCTATGTCGTTTGTAGCTAACATGAAGATGTCTTCCAGCAACTCTACTTCACAGTAATACATACAAGGTCTGCTCATGGCTTTGACACAGGCAGATTTCTTTAGCGGGGAAAAAGTGTTCATGCTTTAAAAGTGAAATAGAAATGGGTGGTTGGCATGAGGAGAACCCGAAACTCAACAGAAGCTTGTCAGACTGCTTCATGTTTCATGACAAGTGATCTCAGACACTAAACTATCTCAGAAAGTGTGACTGTATCAATGTACTTTCACACTGCTGTTTGTCTGAGTGCCCTGCTGACTTTCTTGTTTTTGTTGGATCAAAAGAAATCCACCCCTGCAGAAAAATTGCAAACAAACAAGCTGATTCCCAAACGCACGGTGGGAATCAAGCTTTGACTGATAATCCTGCATTTACCTTTCTAAAAAACAACCTCTGTTTTCGCTTATTGTCTTACCCTCAGGTGAAAGTGATGGTGAGAGTTTGCCCGGTGTCTCAGTCTGATGCAGCCGAGTCCAGTTCCTTTCTCAAAGTGGATCCCAGGAAGAAACAAATCACCATCATGGACCCATCAGCAAATCAGACGCAAAGTGCTGCCTCTCAGAAAAGGGCCGGAGCCAATCAGGTCCCACCAAAGATGTTCACTTTTGATGCAGCGTTCCCTCCTGATGCATCACAGGTCAGAGACATTTTATGTGACAAAGTCTGGTAAAATGACTATAAATAAAAACAAAATTATGAACTTCACGCTCTTCTTAAATTTTGTTAAGAACTGGATACCATGCTGGTAGATAAAATGTGCGGTTGCAATGCAAACAAACACTGTTGTTAGTAACAGACTAATAAAATACAGAAATTTCTTTTCAAAAACTGAGTTATGAGCTTCTTGGACAGGCTCTACCATAGCTGCTATTTTATTTGTCACATCTTTGCATTAAAATGCTCTAAAAAGCAACAGTTTCACAAACAGTGCAGGCAGAGTGGAGTGGATGAAGACAAGTATCGGGTGATTTGTGACAGAATGACAATAGCAGGAGTGAAAGGGAAGCTTTCCAAGACGGCACTGACACCCGCTATGATGTATGGTTTGGAGACGGTGGCAGTAACAAACTGACAGGAGTCAGAACTCACTAAGATGGATGAGATTAAAAATGAGGAGGCACAGCTCAGATGCTTTGGAGAAGAAGTTAGAGAGTCAGGCAGAAGAGGGATAGTGGATATTTTGGAAAAAGGATGTTAAAGATGGAGCTGCCAAGCAGGAGGAAAAGAGAAAGACCAAAAAGGTGACATGGATGTAGAGAAGGAGGTCATGCAGAGTTGGTTGGTGTGACAGAGGAGGATGCTAAGCATAAGGTAGGACTGAGACACATGATCTGAAAGAAGTCTTTGACTTGCACATTACCTTTACTTTTGAGCCACAGAGGTCGCTGCTTGGTCGGTATGTGCATTTGCATGAATCTAGGCGAGATGTGTTCCCCTGGATAAGCCAGTGAGATAAGCTTCAAAGAAAATGCTGATTCTTTAAGACATTTATAGAACCAGAACACAGTAATACTGACAATTACAGGGAAGTTGCCCGTCATCTCCTCCACACCAACAGTCAGATGTTTAAAAAATCAAAACAAAACAGCAGAATCCTAGCTCCAGCGCGAGTTTGAATAATGTTTGTCTAAAATTGAATGTATTTCTGATTTACTTGACCCTGTTTATTCCTCTGTCTTCCTGTGTTAGGCGGAAGTGTGTGCAGGAACAGTTGCTGAGGTCATTCAGTCGGTAGTGAACGGAGCAGATGGCTGTGTCTTCTGCTTTGGACACTCTAAACTGGGTAAAATTCTCACACACGCACACACACACACACAAAAACTACAAAATCAGAGCTTGGCTCGTGAGTCTTCTTTAGTGAGTGTGACCATCGGTGTGTCGGCTCTTCACTTGGCCGTCGCTCCACTAGCCCTCATCTATCAGAGAGAGAAAGAAGAGGATTAGTGTCTGCTGAAGCTGAAAGCATTCTCGGTCTGCTCTGTCTGTGTTTCTGTCCTTTTCTCCCTCTAATCCTTCTGAAGCTGGTTGTCAGAGAAGTTCTCTTAAAAAGGGTCAAGGCCCCTCACTGCATAGTGCAACATGTCTGATCCCAGACATACACTGAGACAAACAAAGACCCACCACAAACACGCAGACACACACACGAATAAGGCTTCATCGACTGTGGGTCAGCCGCTGCTGTGTTTGTCCTTGTAAACACAAGCAGCATTTCCCCTTCTCAGTTTGTGAGCCTTCAGCTTGAGTTTCTAAGTCTCCTTGAACTGCAGAGCATGACAACAGCAGAGATGTGACACTTCGACTGGCGCTGCAGTGCAAAGATCAACATGTAAATCGCTGTTTGGTTGCTGTGAAGCAAAATCTTGCCAAATCTGAAGAAAAAGTCAGCTCAACTCAAACCACAGTCAGTCAGCAAGATTATGTAAACACTACCCAGCTGAATTTCATAAAACTTGGTGAGGATGTGGAGAATGGGCAAACGATCGCTTTCTTTAAAATGGCAAAATACAGCAAATATTTCGATAACTTTTAATTTGTCTTTTTTTTTCTATTGATGGTGGTTGATTGGTTCCCTTGCTGCAAATATGGCGTGAACAGTGTTGTCAATGTCTTTATATGGACCACAGGAACTACTTAATGGAAGCTAGTAGGAATTCAATTAAGAAAATAAAGTTGGAGAGACTTTAAAAAATCAAGTGTATATACAAATTTGATGAAGCGTCATCATGATCTAAAGGTTGTGACTCAGATGATGAGCTGCTGACTTCCTGTTTTCTTCTTAAACACATGACAGAGTAGGTCTGACTATACAAGATGTCATTGCAAAACAAATATATTCAACACTCTACTTCTTCATATTTTACCACTTTTTGTTTATGGTGAATGTAAGAATGGTCACTATACGGACATCTTTGAGCAGTCCATCACAACTCCCGGTGGCCCAATATCCTATCTAATGAAATAGCATTAAAAATAGATCATGCACATAAAAAATGTGAAAACCACCACTAGGGTTTACACAGTCAGCACAGAATGATAGCAGAAATAGGATCCAGGACAGATCAATCAAACAGATGCACATGTAATCGTCACACTCCCAGGACAGAAACAACATGGTGCACAGTGCACATACGACAGCTTGTCTAGATCCACGTTTGTCATTTTAACATGAATACATATTTTCATTCAGCTGTCAAATATTGACATGCAAAATACAGACTGCCTCGTGATTTATGATGCTTGTGATTCATCCTGTGTAATATGGCTAAGACTGAAGCTAATATCCTGCTGCCGGCGTTTGATTATGTTAATAACACTGCAAACTCTTTTATTTGATTGAAATCAATTTCTCAATCAGTTTTACTGCTATATTAATGCCGTGACCTCACTCGTATATGTTCAAACGGCTGCTGCTGTAGCAGCAGATGAGTTAATTCTTTGTGATCCAGCTCACCTAAGGCCATGGATTTTAATGAGACTGCATTATAATGGCATTACCTTTTTACTAATTAAAATGGGGAAAGTAACACAACGAGCATTTACCTTCGGCTCTGTGGCCCTTGGCTGTAGACACATGTGGGGATTCTGGCACAGACCAGCTACTACACACTCATGCACATTTTTGCAGTGAGCAAAAGGGAATTCATTAAAAAGGAAAAATTAAATAAAAGTCTAAATGATCCTGAACAAATGGATGAACTTCAGGAATTGAATCCTCTTGCTTTGAGTCATGTGTGATGGATTTTGTTATCGTTATTAGAGTAGTGTCCGTCCTTAGTAATGATGAATGCGCGTGTCTGCATAAGCTCGTGTGTGGATGTCTTTGAACTCCTGAAACAGCTCTGCCATGTTCCCTCACACATATTCACTTTCTCTCTGATAGCAAAGGTATATTAACCCGATGAGACCAATTCACAGAAATATGCATAAACTGCACATACGTGGATACAAACGCATTATGATAAGTCAGTGGAGTAGGCAGCTATATGAGCACAATTTGCAGTTTTCAGTAGTCAGAACAGAAGGACGCATTATAGAGCCACATATAAACTCCCACAGATGTGTGTTTTAATGTGTTCTTTGTCACTTGCACACAGGCTTTAAAGGCAAAAAAGAGAAAGGGTGGTTGTTCAAGTGCTCTGTGGTTATGTTAGTGGTACTACACAGAGCCGTTATGAGTCAGGGAATCCATCTGATCTGCTAAATGAAAAGAAATCAACTGGTAAATCTGATAAATCAAAGTAAATGACCCACTGTTGCTTTAAAAGAGCTCTTTAACATAGCAGGTGGCAACATTTTATATAATCTTTAACATGTGTTTAAAAGCTTTCTTTATGTTTTATCTGGAAAACTGAGCATTGTGAATTATAAATACTACTACAACAGCACCAGCTTTCGGATACTTAATACAACTCTCTTTGTTGTATTTTTTATCACATTTTTGGGACAAGTCATCATTTTTGACAGTAGCTCCAGGAAACACTGAGTGCAGAACAATGTAAAATTACATTGTAGATGACAACTTCCCCTCCGTCCTTTCTCGGAACAAATCAGACACATTTCTCTGCGCTGCATCACAGGAGTCAGGCTTTTGATGTCGTCTGTCTTTCGTGCAAGTGTTCCCATCGGTGTGATTGTTAGGTGTGACATATGGCTTTGTTTAGGTGTGTGTTTGATCTCCAACTTCTGACAGCCGGAGCAGGTGTGGGAAAGGGATAATCATCATCTTGTGACTGAAAGGGACAGACACGTGCATTTCACACACACATCTATTCACACTTATTTCTGTTGATGTTCTTTTTGATAGATCTTCAGCTTATTTCCCGTTCACCATTGTCTTTCTGGCTTTCTCATTCAGGTAAATCTTACACGATGATCGGCCGCGATGACTCTCTTCAGACTCTGGGTATAATCCCCTGTGCCATTTCCTGGTTGTTTAAGCTCATCAACGAGCGAAAAGAGAAAACTGGTGCACGCTTCTCCGTCCGCGTCTCTGCAGTTGAGGTCAGTGATCGCAATGAAACCTTAATTTGAAACATTCCCTGCAGAAAAAAACGAGTGCAAATCCTGATGCAGACATTTGACAAATCAGGGCACTGATAGTCTCTAAAAAGCACTGGCAGTAGCTGTCAACTATCTTTAGTATCTGTCTTCTCTCAGTGAAGTAAAATTTTAATTTAAGATTCTTCTGGCCAGATTTAATCCTAGACAGATGTTAAGAAAACTGAGAAAATAAAATGAGGAAGCTACTGTTGTTGAAATAATCTGTGCTTTTGTGCAGGTTTGGGGAAAAGAGGAGAACCTTAAAGACTTGTTATCTGAAGTGGCTACAGGCAGCTTACAGGATGGGCAGTCACCTGGGGTCTACCTGTGTGAGGACCCCATTTGTGGCATGCAGGTACACATGCACAAACACACAATTAAAAACATCACGGCTTACCTTGGAACTGGTTCATGTCACTTGTACCTGTGGGTTTAAACCTTACAGATTCAGACTCTGTATAAATGTGTTTTCACATCAAACAGCTCTCTGCAGTCTTGGCTTGCATGTGAACCCACAGACACTCGTTTTGGAGATGATCTAGTATCATTTACATTAAGCTCAATAACCACAACTGATAAATGAACATAAAAATAGTTTTATATGGATACATTTGAATATGGGCGATGTTATTGATGATGGGGCTCTTGAGTCCATCTGGCAGTACTGTGGATGTGCATCAAATGAAAAAAAGGGACTTTGATCATTCAGCATCCTGTTTTTATCCAACAATGCCAAAATGAGGTATTTTTAAAGAGATGATTCAGAAACAGTCGGATGATTCATTCACCTGATTGTGAAAACGATGCCAAGAGAAAAACACTTGACACAAACAAAACTGGAAAAATAACCAGAACTCTCAAAAGGCTCATTGTCTATTCAAACTTTTGTTTTTTTAAGTGACTTTTCAAAATTACATGCAGCTAAACAAACACCTTTAATAACCAAGATTCAGAAAACAAAAGACGGCTTATGTGAATAAAATTCTAATGAACATCACTATTATTAACACCCTTTGCAGGTATCTGCACAGCAGTAGTCTCAGTAACGTGTCAATGTAAAAAGAACACCAAAAACAAATGAGCGACAATGGGTTAGCAGCCGTATATGTGTGTGTTCAGTCATACTGTATGTTTATAGGATTAGAGGCTCTGATACAAACACATCTGTGTAATCCTTAACTAATCTGACATAATCTCATCAGTAATGATATCCTGCAGTACCACACACACACACACACACTCTCACTTCCCTCCTCTCTCTCTATTACTCACGTCTGCTTCCCTCTATTTCTCACATACCTGCAGACAAATTAGAAATGATTTATTAAAAATATGCCAATCAGTCTTCCGCCACGCTGAATCCTCACAGTACACAATATTATCAGCGTTTAAACACTTCTCCCTCGGTAAACCAAATCCCTCAAGCTAAGGTGAAGTAGTGTCTTTCGGCATGTCTGACTGCCTGTCCTCTGGCTACTCACGGTTGCTTCCTTATCACGTCTATAAAAGTGCAATATTGTTATGCTTTTTTTTCTTCCCCAAACTCTTCCAGCTGCAGAACCAGTCTGAGCTCCGCGCTCCAACACCAGAAAAGGCAGCCTGGTTCCTGGATGCAGCCATAGCAGCTCGCCATAGTAGCCAACGCTCCAACACCACTGAAGAAGAGCACAGGAATTCACATATGCTCTTTACATTACACATATATCAGTATCGCATGGAAAAGACGGGAAAAGGAGGAAGTAAGCAGTGCATGCTTAAACCCTGATGTTTCAAACTGTTATTACTGGTGCAACAATTAAATGTCTCAATAGCAACATTTAACGATTACTTCTACTGCGCTCACCTTTGCAGGAAAATAGTTGTTGTTTGTTGTGACTATGATAATCACAGTAGGATAAAAGCAGACAGAAACATATTGTTTGCTATGAATAAATTGTGGAACACTGGAGACCAAAGTAAGGAGTGAACAATGAAGGACAGATCAATATGCAGATCGATCTAAATGCTTCCTATTATGGTTGCTACAAATAAACTGCAGCAACAGAGATGCACATGCACCTTTTACTGAACGCACAATCCCTTAATATATTAATCAAAGTCATTTCCAACAGTTATTTTTGGTCTTTATAACAAATCACATAGCATATGAGTGGTTTTATTTATGCCTGAGAGATGTTTGACCAAATTATGTCTGATTATGGCCATTTATGTTACACACAAGTGTGTGTATGAAATAAACTGTAATGTGTGTGCATCTGTGTATGTATGAGAGAAATGTGAATGCTTAAGAATGATAACTGTAATGACATTTGTTACACTTGCATGTTTCTTTCAATCAAACACATTTAATATTAGAGAACAATAACCTAAGTAAATGCAAAAATACAGTTTTAAAATGATGATTTAATTTATTAAGGGGAAACGTTACCCAGACCTACCTGGTCCTGTGTGAAAAGGTGATTATCCCCTAAACCTTTAAACCTTCATTTAATTATTTTGAGCCGCTCAGATCGAGATTTGCAGTGTTTCAAATTACTGTCCTGCTGCATAACCCTGCATCAGTTTTTGGCCTGCATGAGCTTCAGGGTTGTCCTGTAGACAGCAGAATTTATTTAGGTGTTGTTCTGTGTTATTTTGTGACCTTCTGGTTGGGTTATCAATTCAATCTTGGAGTAATTTTAGTAGGTCAGCCACCTCAGTGAAAGTTCACCACTGTTCCAAGTTTCCTCCATTTGTGGATAATAGCTCTCACTATGGTTCACTGAAGTCCCAGAGCCGTAAGAATGCCTTTTTAACCCTTTCCAGACTGATAGATGTTAGTGACTTAGTTTCTCGTCTGTTCTTGAATTTCTTTAAATTGTAGCATCATGTGTTGATTTTGTAGCCTTTTTTCATGTAACCTTTTCATGTTCTTCATATTCTGTAATTGCTTAATTCAACAGAAAGTAATCTGGCCAGAGTGTGGCTAAGAAACTGAGCTCAGCTTTTCCAAAAATGCGGTTAATCATCATTAATTCATGATTTAACAAGGGGGCAATTACTTTATATACTTACTAACTTTAAATAGGGCCAGGTAGGTCTGCATAGTTTTTCTTCTACTTTATAAATTAAATAATCCTTCAAAAACTACATTTTGCATTTATTTGGGTTATCTTTGTCAAATATTAAGATTTGTTTGATGTTAGGAAACGTTTATCTTCATATTATTACTGTCACTGTTAATATAGATTTCTTACAGATGCAGTATACTGTATTAACAACTCTAAGTTGTCCTTCAATCTTGAGCCATCTTTTCTCGTCTGCTAGTGTCAGGAGGTCGCAGTCGCCTCCACCTGCTGGACCTGGGCAGCTGTGATGTTAAAGTACTCGGAGGAGGAGGAGGTGGGAAAAGCAGGGAGAACTCTTCACCCAGCTCGGCTCCTCTGTGCCTTTCGCTGTCTGCACTCGGCAATGTGATTCTGGCCCTGGTCAATGGAAGCAAACACATCCCATATAAGTACGTTCGTGTGGGTGGGTGTGTTTGTGTTTATGGGTGGGTGTGGGTGAGTGGGAGTATGACTAATTAATGCATAAATTTAAGAGGAGAATAAAGATAAATTCAGAAACTGGTGAACTAAACTGTTGAGAAGAGTGAACGGTAGGCTGAGGTGGAAAGCAGGATCTTGATGTGAGAGGTAAAAAGGAAAGGATAGTAGCAGATTTCATAAGTTGCTTCAGGTTTGGGGGATTTACTGTCATAAACAACAGCAGCTGGTGTTACATATTCATCACATTCATTTTGTTGGTTAACTGACTGCCAATGACAGCAAAGGAGAGAGGAAAAGGCAAAGATGATAGAGCCAGTAACTCTAGCCAGAAGAAATTGTTTGAAAATAAAAATACTTGAACCAGGGGAAAAGAAATCATAACAGCTAAAGTGATGCATAGTCCTGCTCTGGCAGTAAGAATACGGGATGTGAAACTGTAAATGCCCTCCTTTTTTCTAATTTCTCTCTGCTTCCCTTCTGCTCTTCCACTCTGCTCAAGGCTGTGTAGCATTTACATTGCAAAACAACCTGCTACTTAGCATTGAAGCTCTAAGCACAGCTTTGCTGACTCTGATTTGGCATTGGTGACTCAGACACTTTTGGAGTGTGATGGGATTTGACTGGTTTTTAACAATCCATGCTGTGTTACTGACACATTTTTATAAATCCAGGAAGTAAGAGTTTTTTTGATTGAACTAAGACTGTTGAAGTTGGGCTTGTGGAGGATATATATTAAAAATATAATGAAGGTATTTATTTATAAGGTAAAATAATGGTGTCTTGTGCATAAACTGTATATAAAGGACGAACACAGACATTGTGACGTCACTAATTAGTTAGAGAGTTAAAACCTTGAGCTGAGGGTTTTCACCCTCGTCCGATTGACCCTTTGAAAGTGGACGTGACGAGCAAACACACTCATAAGGTAGTCAGTAACACTGGATTTTTTGGAGACCACTTTACAAAATAAAGTGAAAATCATGTTAGATGTCTGAGAAAGTCCCAAATAAGGTCCCAGACAAAGGAACCAAAGGACCATTTACAGACTAAGATAAGATAAGATAACCTTTATTAGTCCCACACGTGGGAAATTTGTTTTGTCACAGCAGGAAGTGGACAGTGCAAAAGTTATGAGGCAAAAATTAGAATACAATAAGAATAAATACAGTACACAACTGTACAGAATAGAATAAAATAAAATACTATATACAGTAGAATAAAATAAAATAAATATACAATAAGATAAAAATAGAATACAAATACAAATACTATATACAACTGAGTAAAAATACAACGATGACAGAAAGGATTATTGCATATGTATGGACTAAAGGAATTCCCACCTGATTGCCCTCAGGCACTTCTCCAGAATCTTCAGATCCAGAAGCTACATCCATCTTTTCTATACAGTCTATAGTCCTGTTGTGTCAGGTACCAGGATGTTGGCAGTGGTCCCTGTAGAGTTGTTCCAGCTGGCACCACCTTCTGATGCTTGATCAGACTGGGATCTACGGCACACTCTGTCACTTTCCATCTGCTGATCCTGAACCGTTTCAGTGGCGTGGTTAGGTGCATTGCCCTGCTAATGGAGGCTGCTACCAAATCCCAAGGTCCACCAGAAGAACATAATTTACTTCACCTCTCTCTAGTTTTAATGTTGTGACTGATGAGTGTATTTCACCCCAGAGGTGGGACCAAGTCATTGTTTTGCAAGTCTCAAGTAAGTCTCAAGTCTTTATCCTCAAGTCTCAAGTCAAGTCTCAAGTAATGTCAGGCAAGTCAGAGTCGAGTCTCAAGTCACTGGTGTAAAAGTCAGAGTCAAGTCACAAGTCTGAAATTTTGAATTTCAAGTCCTTTCGAGTCTTTAAAAAAAACAAAACGAAAAAGCATGTTGCAGTTATGCTAAATGTAAATATTAGACCATGTAATTTTTAAATCTGTGTTTTTCTCAACACATGACAAAATAGTGAACTTAGAAAGTATACACAAATTGTGAAATTGCACCTCTTTAAAATGCAGCTCAATTAAACTTAGCTCCTGGAATAATTTTCACCGACAGTTCTGAGATAAGCTGCATGTTATTCTTGGATGCGGTTGTAGGACTGGCTTTAAAATCGCATGACAAAAATATCATACATATTAAAAAAAACTGTATCACCAACGTAGCCTGGACACCATTTGCTAGTTAGATGAAGTCAGCTATCTCATCGTAGCATATTTATATGCATATTTATAATCATACGGTTCTTGGAGTGAGTGCATACACTCATGAAGTTTAGTAACTTCAGGTCACTGCAACAAGCCCAGGTACAGTTTACCGCCGGATGGGTGCAGGACCTTGAAATGCACCGTGTAGAACGAAAGACCATCGTACGTATCATAAGTTTACCAGTCTCACAAATCGTCGTCATAAATACACATTCGTTAACCGTTTATTAATAGGACCTTTAAGCTCAACGGTAATTAATTAGTAGTGGAAATAATTTCTGGTAGCATCACAGAAATGTAGCAGTGACAATAATATTGTATGCTGTAATCGTACTGGACAATTAGTGATACAAAAAAACTGTTTTATCCTGTGAATAAAAGTATATGTTTTTGTCAATGTACCATAATAACAGAAGCGAAACGCAATATTGTGTCAGGACAATTCACTATTTATGCACAATAAACAAAGGAGCATAGCGCGACAATTTCTGTTCAGCACCAGACTTGCTTGTAACCTATATCACCAATTATGTTATGAAAATGACGCATTAACTACAACAGCAGACTGACCTTTGTGGAAATGCTTGGAGCAGACTAACCTGTGAGCTGGAGTGTTCTGGGACGTTATATTTGGTCTTTGAATGGCTGCAATCCAGGCCATCCGTCGCGTCTTTGTTACTTCGGAAACACGGCTTGAACAATTTCTCTTCAACGACGTAATCCGATAACAACCGATCTCTTTACCCGTCGGCTTCCCGTGGCTGTCATGCGACCGGCTATTGCAGTTAATAATACAACGGCTTCTTGACATTTTTGTGTTTCTTTTTATCGCTGTGTGACTGGTTTCAATTGAAAGCCTGCGTGCGCTAGTACCTCTTGCCACGAGTTCCCAGAATCCTTTGCGGTTCTACCCGTGAATGACGTCACATTTTCAATCTATATAATATGCATGTTAAATTTTATATTTGGGGTGAAATATCAAGTCTTTTCAAGTAAACCGGTTCAAGTCCAATTCAAGTCCCAGGTCATTGGTGTAAAAGTCCAAGTCAAGTCACAAGTCTTAGAACATTTTTTCAAGTCAAGTCTAAAGTCATAAAATTAATGACTCGAGTCTGACTCGAGTCCAAGTCATGTGACTCGAGTCCACACCTCTGTTTCACCCACAACCAAACTGATTGATCAGCTGAATTTCCTATCACCTTTCTCATCCCTAGAAACCAAAGCAATCATATAGCAGGCTGTTTCCTTTGAGGGGAAAATATTCGACTCAAACGAAACACGCTTAAAGTCCAGCTGCTCATTTTCTTTCATCACAGTTGCTGAGCCTGTCTTGCAATGCTTCACTGCTTCCAGGATAGGGTCCCATCCTGTTTTTATAATCCCAGTCCTGTTCCAGTACTGTTGCTAGGTAACCAGTGAATCTACCATTTATCAGTACACTTTTGGACTTTGTAGCTTCCCAGTTCACAAAAAGAGTCAGACTGTTCAACCAGCACTGCTTTCTGTAAGAATCCAAGCGTCTCGGCACGATTCAGCAGTCAACATGCTTGAAAGACCCATGTTTCAGTCACAATATGCTCTTGCAAAGACCCTTAACACATTTACTAAACATTCCCTTTCCTCATCGTGGATGCTGCACAACTTCTTGTCCAAAAAATGTTTTCTCTTTCCCACTCATGTCTTTCTGTCAATCAAGACACTCAAAGGGCAGTTTTTTCCTCTTCTCGCCAAAATCTCTTTGACACTAGAACTCTAGATTTTCTCAGTTTATTAGTTTAGTTAAGTAGAAATTTGTGAGCAAAGCTGTACCACAGTGCTGCTTATTCAATGCCTTAATATGAATTTTCTGAAACAGTGGTGATCCAGGAATTTAGATGACAGAAAGTGTCATATTACATATACGATGTTCCTGTCTGGTAAAGCTTGTAATAAATCTAGCACAGGCTGATAGGTAAGACCCAATCCAACATCCCCAGCACTTGAATTAACATCCAAATGAATACTTCATGAGTCATGAGTTTACCTACATTAATCTCAGGAAGATATGCAGAGATAGCTCGAAAGAGAGAGACAGAGACTGGAGGATTTGTTGAAGCCCGAGGCAGCAAACTGAGAAATCAGAAAAGAAAAAAAGAAAGCAATAATGAAAAAGAGGAGGCGGTCAGATAGGAGCGTGTACGTACTTTGCGTATGTACACTGTTGTGTACATACACGCATGTGAATGTACACATACGTGTGCAAGACTTGACTGCGGGCTGTGTTTTTAGAAAAGGGGGACAGCAGCATGAGGTATCGGGCCACAGAGGAGCTGTACTCACTGTCAGCCTGCAGGCCTCAGCACACACACAAACATTATGAATGATTGCAGTAGCCCACCCAGGAGAAAGTCTTTTCTTAAACACACAGCCTAGTTTTACTCTCCCATCTGCTCGTTTAATCTCTCTGGGACATAGACCATCTCCCAATATTAGACTTTATCATACCCTGAGCGCCTCTTTTAAAGGGACTGTTCACCCAAAAATCAAATGTATATATTTTACTACTGGTCTGGAGTGCTGCTTATCCATCTAGATTGTTTTGTGATGAGCTGCACTGTCTTGGAGATATTAGAAAATTCTGTTGTGAGCAGTTTCATGCAGGACTTCATCTCTTTCCACTAAACTACACCCATCAACTGTATTGCTATCCAGAGTGAAGCGTGCATGTACATGTGACACAGTATGACAGGAGTTGAACATTAAGGGTGTGTGTCCACAAACTCTAGTTTTTGAACTGGAAGCTCTTTTGGGCTCATTTTCAGAGCAAGAAGCACTTATTTTTGCAAAGTTACAGGACTGCCGTTTTTGTTATTAGATTATAGATAACTGTCCGGACAGTTTTATTTTTTAATAGATGCTACAATTTCACATTGAAAACCATCAGTCTAACAAGGCGATATAAGTAACACTTGGTGACATTGGGAAAGAAGAACCCCCTTTTAACAGGAAGAGACAGGGTTCAAAGAGTGTCAGACATCTGTCAAGACTGGTTAGGTGTGAGGGCAAAACAGAAGAGAACAAATAGAGTGAATATAAAGACAAGGACACAAACTATAGCAGAAAGCAGTTTCTTCCCACTCCCTTTCAACATGTAAATTAATCAGAATGTTTTTTTGTATGTAATTTGTATAGTATTTTTTTTCTCTCTTATTTCTTTTCTAAATGTACTTGTATATTGTTCACATGTTGAAATAAATTACCAATCAGTCAATCAATCAATCAATCAATCAAGCTGTAGTGACATACAAAAGTACTGAGAGTGAAGAGGGAAAGAAAATAGTTCCTATATTAAACTGCTCACAAAAAAGTTTGCAGATACTTTGAAGTCACCAGATCATGCAACTGAGTGTTTCATAACTGAAAGATAAGTACTATCTGCATCTAGCAAATATCTCAAAAGCTGCACAACCTACACCAAAAGATGGATTAAAAAGTGCTACAGGTCAGAGGATAAATATTAAATAGGTGAACTGTGAGCTTTAATTAGCAAATTGTTTGTCTCTTTTTGCATTAATAATCGGAAAAATAACTAATGATTATAAGTACTTTTTTCATTTAAATTTCATGTTAGCCTTGTGTTGTGTTAATGTTGCAGACTCTCTAACTTGTGGAAAATGCTCTACCTGACCAAGAAGAGTTATTAATACCCTTTAGCCAAAACATACGTGGGCATTTGTGAGAAAATCGACCAGTTTTGTCACACCTTTAAGTGACTGTGCGTATTTACAACATGTCTTCAATGCTCACGTCTCGGTGTATATGTGTAACCAGGGACAGAAAGCTGACCATGTTGCTAAGGGAGTCGCTAGGCAACATGAACTGCCGGACCACCATGATTGCTCACATCTCTGCCTCACCTAGAGATTTCTCAGAAACCCTCTCCACTATTCAGATTGCTTCCCGGGTGCTCCGCATGAAAAAGAAGAAAACTAAAGTCACAGTGGTGAGTTTTATTTCATTCTTCGTGCTTCATTAAAATAATAAAACTATCCAGATATAGACAAGTAAAGTGCCAGGTATAATGTCTTAAACAAACATAAATTACTTTTTTGACGGTTCATTTTATGCTGAAACACACATTGCCCTGACAGTGCACTGCAGTGTTTTAATTTTTGGAGTTTAGGTGAAAATCTTTTATAGAAGTTGAAACTAGTTATACAAAATATTTAACCTTCTTGTCTCCGTTTGCTGCTGACACAAATTGACTTCTTGCGCTCACAGATGTCAAAAGTGTTCTGCAGAAGACAAAAGGTTAAAATGAGGGCTTCAGCTCTAAAAATAAAGAAGACATTTCAAGCCACAAGATACTCTATTACTAATATGCTAGACAAATAGGAGGAATTAAGTTAAACTGAACTGCAATGAAGTGAAGTTCTTATCTTCTGCCTTGGGTCCATATTAGTTATCCCCTCATCTCCTTCTTTCTGGTCTCTAACCGTCAATTAAAAGGAAAAGAAAAAAAGGACAATCTCACTCTGCAAATCTCAAAAGGAAATCATTTCTCTCTCATCGCTCTTCTCTGCTTCCACTTTCCTTATTATCTGGGCTCTTCTCAGCAATACACATCCAGCTCCTCTGGGGGAGAAAGCTCCTGCGAGGAGGGTCGCATGCGTCGTCCGACCCACCTGCGACCTTTCCATCACCGTGGTGACCCTGACTCTGACCTTCCGCTGCTGCGACTCTCCAGTGACCCCGACGAATACTCCAGCAGCGAGCAGTCATGCGACACAGTCATCTACGTGGGTCCGAATGGAGCAGCTGTGTCAGACAGAGAGCTAACGGACAATGAGGAACCCCCAGAATTTGTACCAATTATTCCTGCGTTGCTTCGAGGTAAAACTTCAGAGCAAAGCCAAAATCAGGCAGCAGGGGCACAGAACAAGGTAATTTGAAAATATGTGCATTTAAAGATTAGACACTTAGCATTATTAAGTAGAATATTTGTGATGAAGAATAATTCTATAACAGGTGCAGTCTCAGCCAGACGAGCAGCCCAGTGGCCCCTCACAACCTTTGTCTCAAGCCTCTCAGTCTCTACTTGGTCAGCCGCTGGCTCCTGTCCCAGAGGAAGGAGCTGAATGCCTGAAGTGCAACACCTTTGCTGAGCTGCAGGAGAGATTGGACTGCATCGATGGCAGCGAGGAGGTGAAGAACTGTCTTCTGCTCTTGTTTTTGTTGTGATTGTGCAAATAAAAATCTTAGATACAAATAGGATGACATAGTATGATGGGATCTGTAATAGGGGGTCTATTGAAAGCTTGATAGCTATTTTTGTCAATTTATTCAGATGAAAAAGAAGCGTTCTGTTTGTATCTACTTAGCATTTTGTTCATTGCGTGTCCGGCTTTTTTATTGTTGTTACAGCTGCTGTTTGTGGTGGCAATTTTCTGTGCCTTTCAATACTCATGTATTTCCATTTGTGTTTGGATATAACACATTCAAATTACTTTTCACAAATTACCTTATTGTGAAAATATTTATACAGAATCCCAATATTTGCACGGCAATAGCGCAGGTTGTTTGGAGCTCAAGTGATCTTTTTTATTCTCTTCCACCATCACTGAAGTTGTGATTAACGGTGTACTGTAATTTAGAAATAAAAGCGACATAATTTCAGAATTTTCCCTTTGATGATAGTCTGTTACTCTTCTGTTCCCCATCGCTCTGTTCATTTTTGCAGGTGGCAAAGTTTCCCTTTGAAGAGGCTCCAGCTATCAAACAAGGGGTCAAACAAGAGGCATGTCCATCTTCATCTGTTCCAGCTGCTGCTCCTGCTCCAGCCCCTCCAGCTGTGTTGGATACAGAAGCCAAAACAGGTTCAATTATTATTAGGAATAATGATGATGCTTCCGTTCATATTTTGCATGTGCTGTATGTTAACGTGTAAATCACCTTTGGGTCTTCTGTTTCTAGAACCTGCGTGTGATGTAGGAGGGGCTGTGCAGGTGTCCAGGAGGAGGACCAATGACCAGCAGCTGCAGGAGATCAAGGAGGTGGTGGAGGAGGCTGAGCTGGCCCAGACAATGATCCACAGTTTGACTCAGAGTTCTGGCTGCCCAACAGTTACGAGTACCAGAAGCATTACAGGAAGCAGCAGCATCACCTCTAACCCACTGCACAGAGCCAAGAACTCCCACCTACATGACAGGTAAGACCAGGTGGTTTAGATTCAGTACTCTTTTTCATATGTTACCCTTAGCCTTTAGGAAATATGTTTATATGTTTAATTCATGATTTATTGCTTTTACTGTCTCTCATTTGTGCAGTCATGAGAATCTGAATGTGGCGGGCGGCAATTGTGAGGGGAAGTCACGACCTCTAGGATCACCACGTCTTGGAATTGCCAGCCTGACCAAAACCTCAGAGTACAGGTGAAGCAAATATACAGTGAAGCATAGTGCTGATGGCAAAAATCTTCATTTTGTTTTGAGCAAAACTTGGAAAGTGTTAAATAAAGCTATGTACTAGAACTCTCAAGTGCTCTGATGTGTAAATGTTCAGCGCCAAAAATTCAGTTTGCGCAATCTAATTCATTTTTATCTTGCTTCTCAGGCCTCCATCATCCCCATCCCAGCGGTGCAAAGTGTATACCCAAAAGGGTGTCATTCCAGCAATGCAGCCTGTATCCTCAAACACTCAGGAAGGCCAGGCCCCGGATGCTTTGACGTCAGACAGTATGCTTTTCTTTCTTTTACACAGTTACGCTTTAGAACTGTGTTAATTTTTTTTTTTTAAATGTATACATATATATGCTATATATGGATATTACATTTAATTATTTTTACTTTTCCATTTCACTCCTTTGTCTTTTTATTTTCTTATCTCAGTTTAAGTTTCAGTTTAAATCTAAATTTTCCTTTTTTTAGGTTAAATAGTAACATTTCATTACAACTACCTGTCACCACCCATCATACTCATCTACTTCAAGTAAAAATATCAGAAATAAGCTACAGTGAATTCTTGGCTGGTCAGTTCTAGAGTATCCTTTAGGGTGTATATGAGTTTCTTTTAAGATTACAAAAATCATTTTTGTATAGTGCTCCAATTTCACTAAAAAAGTGAATTTGTTCTCTCCATTTAATGTTGCATCCATTTGGATGAGATAAAGACTAGAAGAATATTGGAAAAAAAAAATATTTTCGTTTTAAATGCAAGAAGTCTTACAAATACTGGCGAGTTGAGAAAAATCAGTAAGCAATTTGCAACTGATGCTTGAAACATTTGATGACATGTTTCAAGCATCATGATGAGAAACATTTGTTCTTATGTGCATCTCCCTGTTCATTAACGGTGAATTCTTCCCGGGTAATGTTACTGCTGTTTTATATATGCTGGATGCATAAAAGACACATGCTGAGTCACCTGTGTATGACACAGTTTATCTGCATAATAATCACTGGTTTGAACTTGTCTTCTCAGCGTGATGCCAATTTCCCTGCACTTGGAAAACAAAATAAATTACAATGCCAGATGTTTCTGATTCTACAGACAGTTTGGCTGCAGACAGTGGTCGTTCCTCCACAGAGTCCCTGCTGTCCAGGAGTTCTCCTGCAGGGATGAGCCCACAAGTCCGTGAGCCAACTCCATCGTTATCTGCCAGCCTGGGCTCAGCTGAGACGCTCTGCGATGATGATGTACCACCAATACCTTTGGATAGCAAGGATGGTAAGTTCCAGTAAACACAGCTTGTTTTAACACGAGGAAAAGTGGTGAGAAAGTACATTGTGGGTAATCCTTGCAGTTTTAATGACAATAAGGCGCTCTATCAAAACCACATGCAGAAATGTTGAAACAGCTGTAACCTGTTAAGACTCAGGGGTTGTTCTAAAGTGTCTGGAACTGGATTGTTGGCGGGAGATCTCTTGATTATTGTGAGTTGTGTCAGAGAGGTTTCAAGGATCAGTTTACTTCTGGAGCATCCCTCAAATGCTTGATTGAATGTGGAGATCTGGAGACCAAGGGGAGTTTTTCAAACTCTCAGTGCAGCAGGTAGCTACTGCCATCAGGGATGGATATTTGCATGTGAGGTGTGCTTGGTCTGCAGGAGTCATGGGTCTGAAGGTTATGTCCACATGATTGTAGGGACCCAGCATTTCCTAGAATAACACTGCATCGTAACTGAATGACTCTTTTCCACTTTATTTTTTTTTTTTAACTGATCGGCATATACATAAAGACCATGAAGAACTGAGAAATGAACTTTCGCTTTTTTCTATCTTTATATTTTCTTCCAGGAGTCTCAGGTTCAGCAGCATCTGCAGTAACACTTGGACCTCTTGTACTTGGGGATGATGAACTGGTGTACACTGTGGTTACTGGAGGTGAGGAGGACCTTGACATTACTGCTCTCATTGAGAATGAAGGCTTGGCTGGTCGTCCAGTAAGCATCATCAGCTTCAACAGTGACTGTGGCTCTGCAGCTGCCCTCGCTACTGGCTCTCAACCCATTTGTACTGCTTTAGATGGAGTTGTGGAGGATCACATGCTTGTAGGTCCTGCAGCATCTTCGGGGGTTTCAGATGTTGTTGCCATGGCAGAGGTTAGTGCTACTTTGATCGTTTGGTTTGAATTTGCATAAATAAAATAGATTTGACATTATTTAAACTTTAACAGCCACATTTTATAATTGTTTCTGGATTTCAAGATGTCATACTTGATTGGTTTTAGGTGGCAATGGCCAAGCTGCGGACAGAAGGTGAATCCTTAGCCACAGGAATGTCAAACTGTGGTTCACCCAACTCTTCCTGGGTGAGTGATCTGAGCGCGGGCAGCGAAGCTGATCAGTCTCTTCATAGCTTCAGCCAGTCCCAGAGCCAGCAAGGGGAGGCACTGGCTGATCCTGATCCCAACTTTGGAATCGAGACGCTGGATGGTTATGAAAATGGTGGTACCCCAAGAAGAGGGAGTCTGGAAGGAGAAATGGTTCTGTCAGAGAACCAGAGTGATAAGGGTACTCCAACTAAAGAAAGGCTGAGAAAACTGCCTCCTTCCATGGCTAAAACTAACATACAAATTCTGGCAGGACCTGGCAACATGGCTCCTTTCAAGACCAACATCCTTGTTCACCCATGTGCAGCTGTCAAACCCATGGTTGTCCAGGAAGCCACCATCCTCTCCTCACCTACAAAGGCCAACTTTATGAAAGATCCAGTCAAATCCAGTGCAGCATTTATAGCATCTATTTCAAGTGAGATGAGCTTTGAAGACCCCTGGCTGAAACGTGGTACAGAAGAAGGAAAGTCCAAGGAACTAGTGTGTGAAAGGAAACTGGAGAAGAGGGAGGCAGAGCATTCGAAGGGCCACTCAATAGATAAGGCAAATGGTGGGGGTGGTGATCGTGGCAGTTCAAGTTCAGGTGGTGAGGTGGTGTCATCGCCAGACTCTTTTAAGCGAGTGGTGGATGGTTGTGAGATGGTGGCTGTTGTTGCCCAAGGTGAATGCTTGACTAGTATTTATAACCCAGATATCCACCGTACCGCTAGTCTACCACGCGGATGGCACCGTGTCAACCGCCATGACGGCTTAGACAATGGAAGCGAGTACCGTAATCTTGGAGTCACCACTTCAACTCCTTGTAGTCCCCGTGCCACACTTGATCGCTGGGGATCCAATGGAAAGCAGGGCTTTTTCTCTCATAAAAAAGGGGGAATCCCACCGCTGCCGCCTGTACGAAAGTCCAGTCTAGACCAGCGGAACAGGGCAGCCAGCCCTCTCCAGCAAACCACACATGGAGTCTCATCGCAGGGGAACTCGGCAGATGATGCAGGGGTATCTGGCTGTGGCCCTGCAGGAGTAACTCGACAGCGAGGCTCCAGCATAGACAGTAGTAGGCTTTTCAGTGCCAAGTTGGAGCAGCTTGCCAACAGAACCAACTCTCTGGGCCGAGTCCACAGCTCACACAGTGGTTCCCATCATTATGACTGCTTTTCCTTGGAGAGAGGTGAGAGTCTTAGAGGGGGAGGGGGAGTGAAGGGAGACAGCACCATGCCTCGCACTGGACGCAGCCTCAACCGTGCTGGATCACTATCTTCTTCTTCTGGAAACACCAGCAGCCTTTTTAGTGGCAGTACCAGTCCAAACAGCGCTCCACAGTCACCAGCTAAGACCAGCAGCCAGTCAAAGATATCAGCAGTTAGTAAGCTGCTGATGACCAGCAGTCCCAAGGCCAGGAGTCTGTCTGCCTCCAGCACCAAGACTCTGAGCTTCTCTACTAAGTCTTTAAGCCAAAGCTCCAGCCGGAGCTCCAGCCTTCCTCCTAATGGAAAGGTAGGAATAAATATTTCTTCAAAGTAAATGATCCGCGCTCACTTTCTTTAACATCTGTAAACCACAAGCTCATCAGACAAAATTAGCTAAAATTATTTAAGGACCTTCCTCAAACTGTGTTTAGCTTTAACGTCCATCCTTTAAAGCAGGGTCCCCAATCTCAGTCCACGAGGGCCGGTGTCCCTGCAGGTTTCAGATCTCACCCTGGGTCAACACACCTGAATCACATGATAAGTTCATTACCAGGCCTCTGGAGAACTTCAAGACATGTTGAGAAGGTAATTTATCCATTTAAATTAGCTGTGATGGATCAAGGACACATCTAAAACCTGCAGGGAAACCGGCCCACGTGGACTGGGATTGCTGCTTTAAAGTAATTAAAGGATGTTGGCTTACATTTCTCCTTCCATCCACCTAAACCACTTTACTTGTCTTTTTAGCCCCAGAGTTCAGTCCCGGCCCCTGTGCAGCAGCAGGGACCTGCCCCTGGGTCCTGGTCTACCCAGTCTCTGAGTCGAAGTCGAGGGGGAAGTCTGGCTGCTAAGCTTCCTCTCCGAGCTGTTAACGGTCGAATCTCAGAGCTACTCCAGGGGAGTGCTGGCTCCCGTTCCAGGAGTCATGTTCAGGGAGGAGGCACAGATCCAACAGAGGAAAGAGGGACAAGGTTTGTTAGTTTTATATCATAAAAGTATATTTACATATACTGTACACCTATTTAGTGGTTCCTATGGAAGCATTTTTCATTTATTCATAGGACAGCTAATATAAAATGCAAGATTAGATCCATATATTATGCAAGAGTAACTTTGGCAAGTCGTGATAATGTAAGGTGCAAACTGTAAGGCAAAGTGACATTTAAGTTCATTCAGATAATAATCTGTTCGAAGTTATTTACTGCTTCCTATTTCCTTGTTCTCAGTGGAGGAGGAGGTGGAGGAGGAGGTGGAGCAGGAGGCGGTGGGGGAGATAGCCTGGGAGAGGAGAGGGCAGCAGTGGTACAAACACTGCCTTCTCCCTACAGCAAGATTACAGCTCCCAGAAAACCACACCGCTGCAGTAGCGGCCATGCTAGTGACAACAGGTACAAGCTTTAGGGCTCTGAGGAATTTGAAACTTAAATTTCACAAAATAAAACATGTATTTTTTCTGTATTTTGCTTCATCTCTAACTGTGATCTCATAATGCCTCTAACAGCAGTGTGTTGAGTGGTGAGCTCCCTCCGGCAATGGGGAAGACGGCTTTGTTTTACCACAGTGGAGGCAGCAGTGGGTATGAGAGCATGCTGAGAGACAGCAGTGAGAACACAGGAAGTACCTCCTCTGCTCAGGACTCCCTCAGTGAGCACAGCTCAGCCACCACCTCCTCCCGACGGAGCTCCAGAAGCAGCAAGAAGAGCAGGAGCAACACAGGTCACGACACAAATTTTCAAAATCGCGTTTTATAAACATCTTCACCCCTCAACTAAAACCTGATAATCCGCTTGCTATTCTTTATAGGAAGGCAAATTTAGGATTTTCCTCAACATAACTAGTGGTAATTTCTTCTGAACAAGTCGAAGTGTCTTAGCACTCCTAATTAAGCTGGCACAAGCACAAGCGTTAAAAACATGAAATTAAATACACCCTGCGCTAAAACCACCCAGATGGCTAGTTTTTATAATTACATGAATAAATATATATCCAACATCTGTACCATTTCTATTCAATGTATCCTCAATGTGTGATGCTTGCCCACTTTTACCATATTAACTTTTACAAACAAATTTTTAGGCGTGAAATTTTGATCATATATTTTTCAAAACAACAGTAACATAGAAGTGCTGGAAATAGAAATAGACACCTTTGTGATGTTGAAAAACACTGTAACAAAAGAAGCGAACAGTTAAGGGAAATGTGAAGAAAGCTGTGGCTACAGGAGGTGCTGGGTAAGGTAAGGTGACCCTGACCAGTCATCTGTGAAATGGTAAAAGGGAATCTGCTGGTGTAGGCTGTAATGAATATATATTCACCAGAACAGAACACAGAGAGCTTGCTAATGTGCCTGCCAAATTACTGTCTATTGGTTAAGCATGAGGATTGATATGTGCATAAAAAATCAGATTGAAGAGAGGCAGCTCCTTCCAGTGTGTGTCTAATTATTGATTCGAAAGGGAATTAGCCTTTCCATCCAAGTGTGCGGGAAGCAGTCTCACCTCCTGCCATGCAGCGTAAATTCCGGGTTTACTCTCTCATTTTGCTTTCACCACAACCGATTCTGTGGATCAAAGAGCCACGACAGTGCCACAAGATGACACAAAGGTGTGAAGGATTATTCTGTGTTTGTTGTGAATCAAGGTGAAGCCAGTAAGCGAGGAACGATTGATACAGTTGAGCCCCGGTGATAGAAAACTGATTATACTCTTAATAATAAAATGGCAGAAAGAGCATGTGTATAAAGGACCGAGGCAATATCCAGCTGAAATGTTAATTACATCTCCAGCTGAGTCTCTCTTTTTAGCCTTGATTTTCATTAGGCTGGATTCATGTGCTTACCTCTCTCCTCATAGTCCACGTATTCACCCCATCTCTCTGTCATTCATCCAGCTCGCTTCCCTCGCATCTTCCTCTCCCCGCAGACTCAATCTTTCTCTGTCCCGTTCTATGCTGCTTCCTAATGAAATACAAATGTCTCTGCTTGACCTTTATGCGCTGCTTCGAGACCAAAAGACAGCTGCAACCTTATTAAAATCAGCACTTCCTCTCCCCTCTCTCACACATACCTTATCACTGACTTTCTGGTGAATCTGATAACTCTCATTCCTGTTGACATGTCTGGAAATTTCCATGCAAAGCGCACGTGTGTTCAGTGTTGCGCAGTGGTTAGATTAGAGACTGACCCGCTGCTATTATCTATGAGCTCTACCTGCTTTTTTATTTATCTCACTTCACTTCTCCATTATCAATTTCACATTCTGTCTCGCGCGACAGTTTTCTTTTGTCCCCTCCTTTATGTCTCTCTCCAGTGAGTCTTTTATCTGTCTTCCTCCCCACTCCCACCGATCATGTCTGTGCAAAACAAGAAAGGTATGCCCACTGAGTGAACCGACACTTAAGGGGTTTTATTGCGTTCAAGGAAGAATCTGAAATTTGGAAAGATGTCTTTTTTCTTAGCAGAGAGATGTCAGATATATTGCAGTTCAATGTAAGACTAAAGCTTGTAGCTAAACTGCTGTACTATAAAATAGTTCCAGTAATGTCTCCCAGTTTTTTTTCTTCATTGCTACACAACAAATATGATTTAACAGAAATGTAAGAATGTGTCAAATATGTTAAATCAAAAAAGATCATATAGCTCATATGGGGCGATCGTGGCTCAAGAGTTGGGAGGTCGCCTTGTAATCGGAAGGTTACTGGTTCGAGCCCCGGCTTGGACAGCCTCGGTCGTTGTGTCCTTGGGCAAGACACTTCACCCGTTGCCTACTGGTGGTGGTCAGAGGGCCCGGTGGCGCCAGTGTCAGGCAGCCTCGCCTCTGTCAGTGCGCCCCAGGGTGGCTGTGGTTACAATGTAGCTTGCCATCACCAGTGTGTGAATGGGTGGATGACTGGATATGTAAAGCGCTTCGGGGTCCTTAGGGACTAGTAAAGCGCTATATAAATACAGGCCATTTAGCTATGTCTGAAGACCCCGAGGGTGAATATTGGTCATTTCATTGCTGTAGTTTCACATTGTTAGTACAGGGTTGGGCCTGTCTTTGCCTTCAGAGCTTTTTAATTCTTCATGACGAAGAGTCAACAAGGTCCTGGAAACATTCCTCACAGATTTTAATTCATATTGACATGATATCGTCACAAATTAGCTTGAGATCTGGTGTACGTGAAGGGTGCTTGACTACACTAAATTCATTGTTGTGTTCAGGAAACGCATTAAAGATGATTTTAACTTTGTAGTGTGATATCCTGCTGGAATCAGCTATTAGAAGAAGTGTACAGTGTGATCATAAAGGGATAAACATGGTCAGCTACAATAGTCAGGTAGGCTGTGTCATTTAAGTTATACTAAATGGGTGCTGTCACTACCACCAGCAGCTTGAACCATTGATGCACAGCAGGAAGGATCTATGCTTTCATGTTGTTCACACCAAACTCTGACCCAGCAGCAGTTTTCTGATCTTCTATTGCCCGATTTCTGAGAGTCTGGGTGATTTACAGCCTCAGTTTTCCGTTCTTAGCTGACAGAAGTAGCACCCGGTGTGGTTTTCTGCCATCTGCTTCAGGATTTGACATGTGCATTTGGACATGCACTTCTGGATACATTGGTTATAACAACTGGTTATTTGAGTTACTGCGTTCTTATTAGCTCAAAGCAGTTCAGTTATTCTCTTCTCTGTGGGTTCTGGGTTTTTTTGACCATTATCTATAAACTCTAGAGATAGTTGTATGGGAAAACTCCAGTAGGACCATTAAAGGTTCTCAGTCATCCAGGTCATCGTAGTCTAAGAAGTTTGGAAAGAAAAAGGCGTCTGGATTTCTTTAAGTTGCTTGAAGACGTTTCACCTCTCATCCGAGAAGCTTCTTCAGTTCTAGGGTCAAATGGTGGAGAGTCCCAGATTTAAGCCCTGTGGGGGTATCCCACCAAGAGGGACAAATATCCATCATTGCATATGCCACATGTTCCTTTACTAAAATGATATGCTGCTTCCTAAATGTGAAGCTTTGTTTTCCTGCAAACTGCCCAATAACAATGCACCTTGTGTCCCTCTTGGGGGAATACTCCCACAGGGCTTAAATCTGGGACTCCCCACCATTTGACCTTAGAACTGAAGAAACTTCTCGGATGAGAGGTGAAACGTCTTCAAGCAACTTAAAGAAGTCCAGACTTTTTTTTTCCTTTCCCAGCTCCTTAGACTTAGGTAGGACCAGTACATCTGGCAGGATCTCACTGAGTCACTTCAGACCTCCTTTGTCCCCATTCTGATAGTTGGTTTGAACCTCATCACTTTTGGGTATTACTACACCCTAGAATTATTTTAGTGAATAATAAAGTTCAGCACTATAATATCAGTATTTGTTTTTCCCATTTTCATTTAGCTTAGTTTCATTTAGCATTTTTCTTCTGTTCATCCACACCCCACCTGTGGTGGCTCTGTGCCACACCACTAGGGACTGATGCACTGTTTGAGGATTATGGAGCTAAACTAATGGTGATCTTGAGAGTAAAACGCACTGCAAGCAAACTAAGCATATGAATGAGATAAAACAAGCAGAGTTGAAAAATTCTTTGGCACTTTGTATATTTAGGAAAAAACTGCATCAGATCGGCTCAGATCAGTTATTTTTTAAACATATTCAGCTTTTTTTGCACTCTATAACCTGGCACTTCAATGCTATATAAAATGCACCAAAAAGTAGAATGTATATAACTCCAAACATGCGATATTTCTTCAATTAGAATTAAAAGACACTTTTTATTCTGCCGTTCATATGAACAGTTTATCGTCTTAGCTCAAAACTTCACTATTCCTGTCATCAGTGTGTAACAGTCTTTCTGTAATCTTCTTTTTATTTGTTCTTTTAGGTCTCCAGCGTCGACGTCTGATCCCAGCACTAACCTTGGACTCCTCTTCATCATCGCCTTCTCACCGTTCCTCCAAACAAGCCATCACGTCCTCGTCTTCCTCCTCCTCCAGCCCTGGTGCATGCTGGGTCGACGGGCCACTTGGGCCACCTGCACCCTCAAACCTCCGGGCAGTGACCGCAACAACAGAAACCTTTGAGATCAAGGTGTACGAGATAGATGATGTTGAACGGCTGCAGAAAAGGAAGGACAAAGGAGGGAGCAAGGTGAGAGGGAGGAGGGAGGAAAGACACCTGAGCTGCACAGCTGTTGTAGGTCAAGTGGTGGAGCAGGTCAACAAATTGCAGGGTTGGAAATTTGATCCTTATCTCTTCCTGCCCGTATGTCAACACGTCCTTGAGCAAAAACCTAAATGGGTGATGGGCAAAAGGTAAAAAATTCAGGCATATATGTGTCATCACAGGGTGCGTTGTTATTGGGCAGTTTGCAGGAAAACAAAACTTCAAATTTAGGAAGCAGCATATCATTTTAGTAAAGGAACATGTGGCGTATGTAAAGATGGATATTGATAATATCACTCAGTGAGTTTGCATTAGAGCTAAACTGAAGCCTAGAGAATAATGTTAATGTCTGGTGCTATCTTGTCTCCTTGGAGC
The DNA here is from genome assembly GCF_057382275.1 of Copadichromis virginalis. NCBI lineage: Eukaryota > Metazoa > Chordata > Actinopteri > Cichliformes > Cichlidae > Copadichromis > Copadichromis virginalis. The sequence continues at coordinate 15,421,165 of NC_140618.1, forward strand.
CAGGCGAGGCTCCAAATATTAGCAGGGTGGAGGAGGCGAGTGTAGCTAGAAGCTAACAGACGAGTTACATTTAAAGCAGTTTACTTAATGTGACAGTTTGTGCATTAAGATTTAAAACCATAAAGAAAATATATTTTCACTTTCTTGGATAGTGGAATCCCCTGAGGGTCTACTGGTATTACTTTCAAAGAACAGGACAAAATTACAGTGAACCCAAAACTGATTAAGACACGCTGATGAAAAGCAAAACCATCTATGGAAAAGTTCTGCATACACCACCAGCAAGTGAGGACAAAAGAAAATTAAACGTTATTACAACATATCATAATCTAAGCAAGATTTTATTGTTGTCAATGCCATTATCAGTTCTGCCTACAGATCTCATTGGTTGTCAGTTCCTCCTTTCCAGCATTAACGTAGCACTTTATTATGACTGACTCTGAATACAGGGTAGAATCAGAGTAGAAAAACAGGCTAAATCGGACTTGGTTCTGCTGAAACCTCAGTAATGAGATCAACCATGTCAGGAAGTGATTTATTATTCAGATGAACCAGACAATTTGGCACCAGTTCTCAACTAAAACAGGTTCTTGGATTCCAGCTTTACTTCCGGCTTGCCTCATCCAAACAGTATCTCTCATTCTCTCTCTAAAGCCTAAAAATAGCCACTAATACACTGATTAGGAAGAGTGAACTAATGACACCAGAGTGACTAGAACATTTAATTGAATTTGTAATGGAAGTTGATACTGGGAGTGTTTTTGGAGCCACCACTCAGCAATCCTCGGTTACGATGGTTGTTGCCACTTGATATTTGTACATGCGGTGTTCAGAGCTTCATTTCGACACATTTTAAAAATATCTAGTTCCCACCGGACTACAGTTATGTAGGAGGCTGACTAGGAAGCACGTGTAAAAGAGGGAGGAAGAAGAAAATAGCAAAAAACTTTTAGGATTTATTATGGTTGACTGAAGGGGAAGGATGAATGGATGTCTTTAGAAGAGTGAAGGAGAAGGAGAGCAGAAGTGCAAGATGGCTATTGCTCTTGATTCCAGTGACACTGATTTGATGAATAATGATGGTGAAGCACATTAAAAAACAATAAGTGTTGGACACTGCTGCTAATGGAAACCCAGAAGAGGAAGCTGGTGGTTGGGCAATGGATGAAAAAGGATTTGTGTTGTTGTGACAGTGTGGAAAGAAACCAAAAGGTTTTAAAAAATACAACAGCAAGGATTTTCAGAACATGAATAGCTCAACATTAGCATTTAGTTCTGTGTGAACAGTGAACTTTTTAAATAAATCTACATATCTTGGCTTACTTAAAAAAATGATTCTAAATTCTGAGGACTTTGCAGAATAAAATTGTTAAACTTAGGAAATTGTTGTAAATGAATGCAGGTTTTGGGGGGGTTTCCACTGTTAAACCTTTATGTGATCAGAGGAGAGAGCACTGTGAGCACTGGAAAAGAGAAATGGAGAAAAAGCATGAAATATAGATTTTCCCTGCAGCAACCTTAAGAAAGCCACAATCGTGTTCCAGTGAAAGCTGCTCAGTGTCCGAAGGCGCTCAGCTGCAGCCACAGTGGGAGACGATGAGGTGCGAATGTATTTAACTGTGTGAATTTTAAGCGTGCTGCTGCTGAAGGAGACCCACCTGTGTTTCACAACACGCTCCTCTGAAAAAATAAAGCTAAATAAAATCCGTGTCTATCTGTCTGCCTTCTCTGTGTGTCAGGAGGTGGTGTATGTCAGTGCCAAGCTTCGTCTGTTGGAGCACCGCCAGCAGCGAATCAGTGAAGTCAGAGCCAAGTACCAGTGTCTCAAGAAAGAACTGGAACAAACCAAACAGTACTTGATGCTGGAGCCACACAAGTGGACCACTGAGTGTAAGTGTGGACCTCTGACACATCAGGGAATACAGGTCTGTGTGTGAGAGAGCAAAGGAGGTTAGAAACTGTTTAGGATTTTAGTGGAGGATTATTCTGAAATAAATAAGTCTATTATGTTTAAGTTATGATGCATATTTTTATATTTTATATGACTCATGTTAATTACTAATGCTGTGCTACATGACTGCTGGTTCATTCTTCAGACAAATACATTCTGTCATTTCATTATTAAAATATGAAGTGACTGGGCATTATAGATTTTACTTCAATAGACACAAATGCATTTGTGGGAAGGATTGTGTTGTTGCAGATTGATGCATCTGATGGGGCAAACTTTCACGATACGAAATAATGTTTTGCTTTGTTGTGTTTTTTTGTAAGGGTGTGGCTTAATTGCCCTCAATTGCACTGTAAGGACATTTTCTTACTACTGTACAATTTAGTAAATCAGAATCATCTAAACAGGCTTTTGCATACAATCAGCATGCTGCCATGCCCTAATCTTCTTTTTAAGAAAACACATTTAATAATAATAATAATTATCAATAAGTAGTAGTGATTTAATACAGCTGTGTTTAAATTCGCTAAGATAGCTAGCTGTCATTTCTTTGAATAAATGGTCAGAGGCACTTTTTGTACATTTTTTGCAAAGTACAAACAAACTCGGGTATGAAAAAATGGATAAATCTCTGATTTATGTGTGAATTGTGATGTGAATCCTAATCGTAACAGTTCTTGGATAATAATGCAGATTTTACATAAGTAGCAATAGGCTACATCAGACTTAATTATTCAGTTATGTACCTATTGGGCTGTATATGAAATAAAAGTGCAACCAACATAATGAATCATGCAACCATAAAAGAAGGGCTGGAGTTCCTATTGATCCTCTGAGATCTTATTCTACGCTGTCCCACAGATGGGGGAGGGTGGTCTTGAAGATTCTCTCGGCTAACAGACCACCTGCTTGGTGCAACTAACCATCCAGGTGTTGATATTCCCACTCAAGATGCAGGTGTAGAAGTTCCTGTGCACCCTGAGTGGGAGTTTAAAGTCTCTTAGGTACCTGAGATGCTATAGGTGCTGATGGGCTTTCTTCACCAGGGATTTCATGTGTCAGGACCATGACAGGTCCTTTGTGATGTAAACACTACCGTGTTTAAAGTTATCTACCCTCTTCACATGGGCCCCAAATATGCAGAGAGGGCCAAATTTCCTCTGCTACTCTCTCGTAAAGTCCATTATGAGGTCCTTGAACTTGCAGGGATTTAGCTGGAAGTTTTTCTCTTTACATTATTCGATAATCTGAGACCAGCAGGCAATGCCATCACTGTTTGATATCAAGCCCATTACAGCTATGATGTTGGAGTCTGAGGTGCTCACAACAGTGACCGGTGTAGAGAGAGTGATGATTAACTCATCGGCCGCCTTCTTTTTTCTTAAATCATAATTGTTATAAATTATTATTATGACATTTATCATTATTCCATTTTAACAATAACATGTAAAATATAACCAGTGGCACCTTTTTAATTATTAAACCCACATTCAACAGCACTTTATCAAGGAATGATGTATTTTCTCCACCTTTCTATTTGTGTCCAGTTGAGCTGCAGCAGGCCTATGAAGTGGACTCATTGGAGTATTTGGAGGCTCTGGAAACAGTGACAGACAAACTGGAGACCAGAGTCAACTTCTGCAAAGCCCATCTTATGATGATCACCTGCTTTGATGTGTCCTCAAGGCATCAGTAGACAGATGGAGGCGGAGAAGTGGCCTCGACGATGTCAATGTCTAGACCATTCCCCTGACTAATCAAACACATTTAGAAAATCTTTAACTGCAGCTCGACAGTTGGAAGGATGAACACAGGAATAGACCGACCGCATGATCCTGCATATTATTCCAGCGTCTTGTCCAGATGTGAGTAAGCAGAAGGCCAGGTGGCCGGAAAAATCAAAAGAAGATTTACGGAGAAAAATTAACAGAAAAACAGAGACAAGATTTGTAGATTTGTTTGCTGGGGCTTGGAAACAACCTCAGAAACTATCTAATGGACGGGCTACTTTCAATCAGAGAAAATATGGCTGCCCAAATAGTGTATGAGAGTCTAAAAAGACATGTCAAACCAAGTAACCAGAGAACAAAATAATTGGACCGCAGTGACACGCAGTGAGTCAAACTTTGAAAGAATGTACCGAGAGCAAAAAAAAAAGGCTATAGCTGAACAAAAACTGCCATTTTGTAAGAAGGAGAAAGCTGAAGTTGAAGTGCAAGAGAAGAATAATTTCACATCTAACACATTTTGGAAGAACATTTTTTACATGGTTAAAAGCCTTTGGCTGTAAATACGGAGTGCTGACTACAGAGTGGCCTGGTATTGTTGTGCAGCGACTAAAAGAGACTAACCGAGAGAGAATGACAAGAGGACGAAGGAAACGATTTAGAAGTGCCTTGTGAACATTTCAACAATACCAAGACCAAGTCTCCTTCTCTCTAAATTTGTGTACAAGTAAGTATGGTGCTAGTATAGAAACATCCAGAAAAGATCAGTGTCCTTGGAAGCAGTTTTCATTTTCTTTTCTAAATGTGATGTTTTACTGTGGGTCAGTGTTTCACTATATGATAAACAAACTAATAATGTGTGTTTCAATGTATGGTCTTTGGTACATTGATTAGAGATCAGAGAAACAACGTTAAAGTGGACCTGTTATGCTCTTTATTTTTACTCTCGGACTCCACAGGAGCCGCTTTGCATGAGCAACAGATCAAAATAATCCTTATTTATTTTATACTGGGCCTCAGTGAAGTGCTCTCAGTTGATCCTCTGTGAAACACCATTTTAGTTCTTCGTACTTATTCCCAACAGGAAAAGCATAATAGGTCCCCTTTAAAGGAAAACTACAGATTAACTTAATTAAACTTGGAAGGACCAAAAACCTAAAGTTAAAAGCATTAAACATTTTTCCCGGACACAAAGTTATGTGTGTTTAAACAAAAACACTGAATCTGGTATCCTGTGGTGTCGTTTTTACTTTGGCTTTACTCACAAACGGAGCACATGTGACTCTTGGCCCTCCGGGGCATTCATACACGATGTTTCCCTCGATAGAAATTTTTAATGTTCACAAAGCTATGAAATGTCAGAAGGTAGTAGAGGTGAAAACACTTCTCTCTGATCTGGTGTTAAATACAACCAACGACTGACTCCCTGCCTCCCTGCCTGACTCACAGGCAGTCTGTCTGTTATTCGTATCTGTGTTGTTCTGCTCTATTCTAAAAGAAACTGAATGATTTGTCATTGTGTGTGTTTTATAATAAGGTATCCTTTTTTTATTTGAGTGCAATGGGACCATGTAGAGACTATGTACGATAGTAGCATTGAGCAGGATAATCGAAATCTGAAGACATATTTATAGATAAATTGTGAGGGACACGCATGTGAGTCAATATACTGTGTTTAACATTTAATTATAATGAAACAAGGTAGTAGATTTAATCAATATTTTGGGACTACAGCTATAGGGTGTTTAAACACTTTTAATATCCCCTATATTGTAAAGGACAATTAAATTATATAAAAAAAAATTAAAGGAACCTAATTAAAAAGGGAGGAGACGAGCTTAAGACATAGATCTCTGCCTGGTTCCACTTTTTGGATGGATAGCAACTCCTAAGATTTGTTAGTATTATTATCTATGGTGCTTGAGATACTTATGATCTAAATGTTTGTACAAATATAAATATACGAAAGAGTCCATTTCCCCCTGAAACACAAAACAACGCCTTTCAAATGCTTCTTCTACATCACTGTCATCGTGTCTGTTGTTGTCGAGCAGAGAGCATTATGGGAGAGCGACATGAGAGCAGTGGAAATGATGTCACCGTATTGGTGTAATTTGTCAAAAGCGTTGTAGTGCTGATTTTTTCCTCCACTAAGAGCAAAAAACCAGAACGTGCTGTCGCTGAAACAGAAAATACAGTTAATTCAGTGAAGTTTTTATCTTCACGTGGATCTGAATCAGCTAATGATTTCATGTAGTGCATACTGGCGGGGATAGCCAAGAGATAATCTAGTGAGAAATTACCCCTGAGAGCAAGACGCTTTTGACAAACTTGAGAGGCTTTTTTTGTTTTTTAAGAGCATCTCTGATCATTTCCTGTTTTTATCCCCGTGTTCATTGTGCAAGTCATGAATGAAAGTTTATTTATTTGAGTTGCTACTTAATGTTCTTATTTACGTACACCTCATGATCTTACAAAGTTACTATGCATTGATGAAAAAGAAAAATAACTGTACATACTTTGCTGAGCCCATGTCATATATAAATATATATACTGTGCACATAGCATATATGCCATCATTTTTATTTTAGATATTTTTTTTGTTGTTGGTTTCATTTGCTCCTGTTGTTCCTCTTGAGGATTTCAATGGGTTTGGTTCCCCAAACATTCACATGCAGAACAGGGATGCTAGTTGATTACATGCAAATCAGAAGCCTTCCAGTATGAAGGCAGCTGTGTTGCTTTAAGAGAAACGTCTGTGTCTTATGAACTGCAGCCCTGTGTAATTAGCAGCGAGTGTTTTGGGAAATCTAACCTCTAAATGAGCTAATGGCTTGTATTGAACTATCCTTTTTAAGATGCTATGTGGGAGGTTTCTTCCTTGATATGTTACTGCCAAATCTAATGGGATATCCCTTTATTATTGTAGTAATAATCAAAAATTGCTAGAAACTATTACAGCTAAAAGAATAGCGGGGTGTTTTAAATCAAGTTATTCACAGATTTCCATCTGCAAAGTCACTCTGCACAACATAAGCATCACATGATCTATGGAATAAACTGACAAATATGCTGTGCTGGTGCATATTTTGTAGACACATTTAAGAATTATAATGTGCTATCTGTAAATCTCATACAAGGCATCTTAGGGAGCATTGTGTGTTAAAGTCCGGGTCAGACCACATTTACCAAAAACAGATGTTATCATTAGCATTAGGAGTCAACTTCTGCTTTGCTCAGTTGTAAGACACAGGGTCAGTTGTTTGAAGATCTCTGGATAACTAAAAATAAAAAAATCACTTTTCTGTTCCAGTCTCTTGATAAAAATGCCAGTTGTGAGACATATTCATGCTAAATACCCTCAGTAATTCTATTTAAAACAACACATTATCAGTGTAAATGTGGAACAAATGGTGCACAGGAGTCTCGCTGTGCTCATATTGTCCACTGCAGATTTACCGTTTTTGTGAAATCTGGTCTGACATATGGTAAAGACGGAAGAAAAAGATGGAGGGATGTAAATAAAGGAATGTATTAAAAGAGTTTCACACCTGATGCTTCATTCTTTGCACACAGAATAGACGAAGTAGTGTGCAGATGTCCAGAAGGCGTGCTGTTTCACTTCTGATGAACTAAAAATCTTTTGCATTACGACTCAAACTCATCAGAAATTTAAATGATGTAACATGGAACACGTAACATTGTACGTTATTGCATTGGGCTGTTAGATTTACATAAACAAGGGACTGGGACAACTCAAAAATATCATTTAGTTTCCAGAGCATGTGTAAATGTGGACCTTGAGTACCCTGTAGGCAGCTTTTCTGTGACATACAGTAATGCCCTGTTGAGCCTGCTTTGATCATCAGTGCACGGCAGGGAACAGGAAGGAGGAGAAGGCAGGAACGGGAGCGAGGAGAAATAATAGATTAGAGACGAGAGAAGAATAAAGGTAGCAAAGGGGGAAATGCAAGAAGAAAGGAAGACAAGTGAGAAAGAAGACGAGTACAGGACTGCTTTTTATCCAAGAAGAGAGGAGTGACAAGAAGAAGCACCAAAACTGTACAAGAGAAATAAAGTAGGTGAAATTATTCAATATAAGATTACACTGTACTGTATTTTAAAAGTGTAGCAAAAGAAGGATCCTTTAGGTGATTTGTAACTAATACTATGAGATAACTGCAGAAGAGCTCAACTCAATACTACAACTCTTGTAGCTGCAACATAAGCCCACCGTGCTTGACAGCTGATAAGAGTGCGTTGAATTATGTCCATCAGCATGTCCACTTTGGTCTCATCTAAGCACATTGTTGTAGAAGTGGTTTGTTAATTAATTATAATCTTACAAAAACTGGCCATGTTTTTTTTGTTGTTTTTAGAGAGAAGAACCTTTCTTGTGGCAAACCTTCCAAACAAGTGACACCTGTTCAGTCTTTAATTTTACTATCGTGAACTTAACATGCTAACTGAGGCCTGTCGACTCTGAGCTGTAGCTCTTAGGTTTTTGTGAGGTGTACACACAGCCTAAGAAATTGGGAACCAATGAATGCAAGAATAGTGACTCTAGCATAGCTAAAAATCCTCAAAAAGCAAGTGTGCAACTTTTAGTCAACATGCAGAGAACAGGTTTAAGTGTTTTCAGGTGACTGCAGTAATGGTAGTTACTATTAAGCTTCACAGTCCTTTGATTTAAGTCTGCTCTTAAATCAAAGGACTGAAAAAGCCACAGCGTTCTCATCCTCACAGCCTCAAATACTGTATTTTGGCAAAGCTGCTAGCATCGCCAAATTACATGTGACTACTAACTTGTCACATGTGGACACTTAAAGGACCTCTTGGTCTTTCATTTAAACACACTGGGTAAGCATCATTTTGCTGCAAGGTTAATGCTTGGTTTTTTTTGCTTTTAATTACCTAAATATAATCAAGTACTGAAGCAAAAGTGAGTAAAAGCAAACATCAGTGAGCCAAAACCAAATAAGACACAAATCCCACAGTTCTGGTAGGAAAACTTCTGACTTTTGTATCTTTAAGAAAAGGTAAATTATGGAGAGGAGAGTTATTAAGATGGAGCGAGAGGAAATGAATAATATTAGCAGATAGCGAGTAAGGTGACAGTAAAGGTGAGGTAGTGCAGGGGGAGGAACAGTGACATAGAGTGTCTCTGAAAATGAGAATGAAAATGTGAAAATTAAAAAATGGGGCTGAGTAAATGGTAGAGGGGGGAATGAATTGAGGTGGTGAAAGAAAGAAAAAAACATTTGGTGTTCTTTATTTCTGTGTGGTCAGGTTGCCTGCAGAGACGTGCAGTGAAAGAGAAAGAGAGACTCCGGCAAATAGAGAATTTCATTTGAAAGCCTTTGGAGAGAGAGAGATATAAATGGGGAAGAGAGACAGTGAGTGACAGAGAGGGAGAGACAGGAGGTTATAGCTAAGAAACACTAAATCTCATTTGATGGATGTTATATGGGAAAAGTGAGCGAGTGAAGGACTGAAAGCAACAAAACCAATGAAGTGAGTAATGTAGGTAGGAGCGGTGCAGCAGCACAGACGGCTCCCACAGGCCATTCACTCCACTAGGGTCCACTCAGTCTTTGAAACACAGTAAGCTTGCATCGTTTCTCTCTTCAAAGTTGAAAAATAATCTGTTGATACCTCGTTTCTACAGTTTTTTTTTCTATAATTACAAAAAATATTTTGAGCCAAAAGGAAAAAAATCAGCTCAGTTTTTTAAGAAGACTGAGAAAGATGGCAGAAAAACACCCATTCGTGCACACACGCCCCTAGGACATAGTGTCATCAGTTTGCATATGGCAGAATTTTGGGATTAACATGGGAAAACTGTGTGTGTGTGCAGAGAAACAAAAACAGGGATTAACATGGGAAGTATGTGTGATGGAAATGCACAGAGGGTGATGTATGTACTTTACTAAACCAACACACACACACACACCCTAGGATCACTCATCACAATGGAATCTATAGATTACAGAGGAGACCGGGGCCAACAGGGGCTTTCCTCCCTCCCTCTGCTTCTTCCTCTCCAGTTCTCAAACAAGGACAGGATGCAGAAACTTTAGGATTAATGGGATTAATTGTGCTTAAACGTTTCCATAAACCTAATTTAAACAGGATAACAGGCTGGCTACAAAACTGCAGAAATATCACTGGCGTTTCATGGAATTCTGGGAAAAGCAGGTTCTTGGATATCATTAATGAGATGTTTTATGGCTAGAATTTATGAAAGCGATTAACGTAAAACTGCACCAAACCAAAGCTAAAAAGGTTTTATTTGCCACGAGAAAGTATAAAGAGGAGCCTGAAGTGTTGCTGGAGCTGTTTTAACAACAGTTCCTTACTTTAAGACTGTTGAGACAATAAAGGTCAGGTATGGATGGCAAAATAACAAATCCGTTTATTCAGGTTGATGAATAAAAAGAACGTAAGGCAGTGAAATCAGTTACATGAAGACGTTTCTTTCGCCTTCGTCTTAGCGTCTGCTGGAGGAATGATGATCCATCTCACTGTGACATTCCTTCATCTTCATCGTTAGTTCGGTCGTCAATGGGTGATCTTCACCATGGGTGAACTTTACGATTCCATAAGCCTGGAATAGGAGACATAAGCATAACTAGCTTTCTTCCCTGTTAGTACCAGAACAATCTTGTATGGCGATGTAATGAAACGGGATCATCACATAATGCTACACAATCTATTCTATAAAGGAAACTGAAAGTAACTGTTTTCATGACATTTTACTTAAAGATTAAGTACTTTAGAGATTATTGTAAAACTAACCAAAGATGTTTTTAATCCTGCCTGATCATCTCTGCTGTTACATGTCTCCACACGATCTTAGGTGCCTGACATGAAGGCAACTGGTCTTCGTTTTTGGTTCGTAAAAGAAGTCCCGTTGCCTTCATTTCGAGGGCTTAAGACTAACATGACCTGGTACAAAGACATGTCTCCAGACTTGTTCTATTAGCTAATAATAAAGTTTAAAATGTAAAAAATGTCCTTGTTGATATTTAGTCCTTCAAACCTGTTTGAATGTGTCCAAAGCATCTTCGATGTTTTCCAGGTAATGCTGCAGCTTTCCAACTCTCATCAGCTGTATCCCATGGACTGGATGGGGATCGGGGTAGTACTGTCTTTAGGAAGAAAGACAACATGTACATGTAATTAGATTTCACCACAACAAGTGAAAAGTTCCATTATTGTTTTCATTTCTTTCAGGGTGTTGTTCTTCTGGTATCATTTGCACTGTAATTTTCCTTTACATTTATTCTATCTATTCTATTTTTGCTTGAAAATGCTCCACACTGCTCTTACTGCTCTCACACTGCAGTTAATGCTTCTTCTTATGCAAAAAATGGCTGCAATACTAAACAGAGAATTAGTATTCATAAAACCGCTCTGCCCCTGGATGTGGATGGCTGGCTGGGTTAAATCAACAGCAGAGTCCTGCGCAGGAAACCCTGAGGGACATGTTCACAAGCCCTCTGCCAGTTTATAGAAAACATGTACACTGGATGCACAAACTCACATGGCTCTTCCAATATCGGTACAAAGAGTAAATAATTAGTTCATCGCTGCCCAATCATGATAAAGCTCACATTACGCCTGCTACATCCTAGGTTCATCAATCATCCCCAATTTCCTGTCTAGCATCTAAGCATTTCCAAAAAACATTGCACGTTACTATAATCTCATTCCATTTATCAGAGAGGGGTACACCCTAAGTGAGGACTCAAATGCATCATGCCGACGCAAATGCAGATGTTCGTAAGGAAGGTCTGATCACAGCTGATCAGTCAGACAGGACAAACAAAACAAGAGGGAGCTGCCAGACAAGAGAGAGGACACTGGAACACTCAGCGTGAGGTATGAAGGTGATTAGCCACTGAAAGAGAGAGAGACACACAGTTGGAGGACAATAAGGCAAAAACAGAAGGAAGGAAGAGGAAACACAGGAGGACAAGTACAAAAGAAAAAAAGAAGAGAAAGAACACAAGCATAACTCATGAGCTAGGATGGGAACTTGTGATGAGGGAGTGATGTGAAATATTAGCTTACTAATCCGTACACAGTAATTACATCACAGCCCCTGTCTTTAAATCTGAGGCAGTATAGAGTCTACTGGCAGTCCTCTTCTCCTTCTTGTTTCAGCTCCTTCCCTTACGGTTCGCCACAGTGGATCATCGTCCTCCATCTCACCCTATCATCTTCTTCTGTCACACCAACCGTCTCCATGTCCTCCTTCACTACATCCATGAACCTCTTAAGTCTTCCTCTTCCTCCTGCTTGGTAGCTCCATCGTCAGTGTCCTCTGTCTCTCCATTCTGATCACTCCCTACCTGCACTCTCTTCTTCCTCTTTGCTATCCACTGTTCACTTGTTTGGATGACTGACCCCATATATTTATTGTCTTCCTTCTATTGACTTTCATTCCTTTTCTGCCCACCTCTCCAGACTCTCTATCACTGATTTCATGTCCTCACCCTCACATAGTTCTCTACCCCTCCTAACTTCCCCAGGTAGTCCCACAGTTTCTCTCTTGGCACCCTACAAAGACACAGTGCAACTCCTTGTTACCTTCTCTGTAGATCTTTACCAGCACATATGCGTGCTGTTATATGGGAAATGCACAGTTTATTATACTGTTAACTAGAAATGACGGCACATCACATCTGAGGTCATGCAGTGTAATGCAAAGATAATTCAACAAAAAAGGTAAGAAATTAAAGAGAGTAGACGGGTAATAACAAGTAATGTGCCATTCAAAACCCAATGTTGCTGCCTGCATAAAAATACACACAGCCAAGGAGACAAATTACCACCTTTCAGTCCTTCTGTCTCTAGAAGGGAACGTTCCAGTGACAGAAAACGACGCAGTTTGTGTATCAGCAGTGACAGATTCAGAGCTGTTATCAAGCCAATCAATGATTTTGACATCAAGAGACTCCCACATCTCTCACAGAGACACACACACAGACACACACAGCTCAGCAACTCTGGTGTACTTCAATGCAAAACTAATAAAATCCATCTAACAGCAGCAGCTGTTTTAAAATAAACACAGGGCCTATTAAACATATTAAAAAACACACTCTTGTTTTGCGTTCTACATGGACATATTTAATGCAAGATCTGCAAATAAGAAAATGTGCTGTCAAATTAATTAGAGGGATTTCTTCTTTTTCCTCTAAATGCATTTAATTATAATTCGTATCTGTGGAGCAAATGGATTTAGATGCACATATGCGTAAAAATGGATGAGCTTGACTGCTTATTGATATGTGTGCATGACACTGACTGTAAATGTTTACAAATACATGTGCTACAGTGAAAGTTCACACACACACATGCTGAACTGGGACATTGCTCATCCTATAAAGATAAATACACACTAGGGACTGTTAGGAAACAGCTTTGTTGTTGGCAAACACTGGAGTTCTCAAACACTCATTTACCCGGCTCTTCTTTCTCTTTATTCTCCTTTCTTTTCCATCCCCCTCCTCTAATCTCTCATTCCTTTTTCCCGCTTCACATCTCCTTCCTCTGCTTCTCCCCGTTTATATTTGTGCTTTTTACCCCGCTAGCTGCAGGGATTAAAGTTGCCAATGTTGTTCAGCTGTTTCCCGCCCTCTTCGGCTGCTCTCCATTCATTTCTCTTCTGCACTCTACCTCTGCAGCCCTCTTTAATCTTCCTTCTATTTATTTGTTCTGTCCTCCTTTCTCTTGATTACATATTTTAAAGAACTGTGCACCGATAAAGCTCGAGCCCTTCTCCATTTCCTCCACTTCTCCGTCTCTGACAAACAAACAAAAAGAGCTGTGAGTAAACACATATACATGAATGCACACGCGCATCGGCATTAATGTATGAGCGTGCGCACACAAAGATAAGGTCGATACAAATCCACTTCACCCTGTTCGACCCGGCATATTTGCCAGTTTTCACTTCTCTCCAGAGTAAAGACACCAGAAGGGGATTCAATACGCGCTATAATAGAAACAGCACCTGATGTTAACCGGGCATTACTCTTAATTATTTCTTTATGGGCAGCAGCTTCCCCCGGCTAAGTTTTCCACTCTTGTTTAACAATAAAATCTGTTCTGGTAATAAAGAGAAATCCAAAATGAATTTCCATGTAGTGGCCACAGCTGGAGTCATTTCAAACTCTATATTTTCCTAATTTTTCACCACTTTTTACCCACAATGCTAACAGCCCATTTGTTTGAACCTCAAAGCCAAACTAAACTATCAACTGACAAGCCAACCAATTAAAGAGGTGGCCCCTTATCCTCTGGTTAAAATTGAATTATTAAACAGAAAGTTCAAAGAATAAACCAACAAAATTAGTAGCCCATGAATAATAAGTTACAATATTGGCTTAATCACCAAGCCAGTGATTCTGACTTCCACGACATACAAACACACACATCAAGCCCACAATCCAATTATAATTCCTCTCATATAGAACCGCAAAGCAATTAGAGTAATTTAATTAATTTGCTGTCTCCTGATTTATCCCCTATTGTTTTTTCTCCTCGGAAGAGTAAATTGAAGAGAAATATGGTCTCATAGTCATACGGAGCTAGTTACAAAGCTATAGCTCTCAGCTATGCATACGAGAGGCAGTGAGAAGAAGAAATTAATAGTTGTGGAAAAGTGTAGCATTTCCAGGCAAATGCAGTGGAACTAATGAGGCACTTGTTTGGAACAAAAAGATCCACGGCCTGCTGTTTGTGAGAGGGAAACAAAGATTATCTTACTAAGTAGAAGTAACTGAAGGAGAAGGTCAGATTTGCTGCAAGTATTTAGCTTAATTGCGTTTTTGTTTTTTGTCAAATGCAACAGTAATTTCAGTTGTACATTTAAGGGAAATTGCAACAACTATGCAAGACAAAGAACATTTAAATCACAGTTAGTCAGCCGTCTTTGCAGACAAAGTCACCAATTAACTACTGCATCTAAAGAAGGTCTTTGCCCGAGTCTCGTAAGCTAGCAGACAACAGGACCACAGCGATCGATAACACTGACTTCTAACCTTTCTGGTTTGCTTAAAGCTAAGTGATGCCTGCACAGGATCCTTCGATCCAAGCTGCATAGCTACAAGCAGCCTTATCGAAAAGAGTAAACAATCTGAGAAAAGTCTAAATTATCCACAGAAACACATTTCTTCAGTTACTTTATTCACCTTGTAACTTTGCCTATAGGTTAGAACGACCAACATCTTCTCATTGGATTAGGTATTTATAAAAGTAGCCTTTCATTAAATATTATATTAAACCAGTTTGTGGTTTTTAGACAAATCTACGCTGTCTGCTAGTCTCATTTGTCTGCAACATTTTAAACAAACTTCAATTTCATACGCTGACAGCAGGACTCATAAAGACTGACACCGCGGGTGCACTTGGCTGGTCCATCAAGGCCACTGCTGATGCAGAAATCTTATGCAAGAGATTTGTCCCTGTGATACTGCTGAATGTTAATGCAAATACAGACAGAGAAAAAAGGTCTGGGCATTTGAAAATCAAAAACTGAATGATGTAAAAAAGGAAGTATCAAGCTGATGCTATTATTCCACATTCGTGCTGACCTGTAGGTCTGAGAAGATTGTCAGTACTTGTGTTTAAGAAATGGAGAAACAACACTAAGCTACAAAATGTGTCCAGAGATGCTTTTTGCTTTACTTTATGCATAAAAAGTCATCAGAGCATCTACTGAAAGAAAGATATCTGGATGCATTCGTGAACAGAATAATCTGGGTATGTGTGTGTGTGCATATCTATAGCAGTAAAATATGTGCAGTACAGAAGGGGTTCAATAGGCCTGGTGTGCACAGCCTGCAGCAGGTGAGCATTATTCGCAGGGAAAACCTTCTCCATATATCACAAACTGAATAGAGTAACTCTGAAAAGACCTGCAGTGGGAGAGTGTGAAAGAAAAAAGGAATACAGAATGAGGGGAAGGACAGGAGAAATGGAGTGATCGAGAACTCCTGCAGCTATCTTTCTTGCATCTGAAGAGCCCAGAGGAAGATAGGAGATGAATATGGAGGATCCTCCTCCCACTCACTTCTCACTTTTTTCTCCTGAATTCCTTCCACTCTTTTTTTCTTTCAACATTTTCACTCGTCCGTGTCCATTTCATTCATTATACCTGTTTTTAACCCTTCCCTTCCTGTACGTTACCTTTACTCTTCTTTTCCTTGTGATCCCATCACTCATGTTTTATTTCCATCATTTCTGCAGATCTTTTTTCCCTCCTCTCTCTTCTGTCAAGCTGTTGATCACCCTGCAGCCCCCCCACCCCACCTCTCATTTTTCATTAAGTTCCTGCTTATATCTTTTATACAGAGCCTAAAGCCCCCGCACCCACCCCTCTCACTGGCTTTGTCTTTGATTCTTTGACACACGTTTTACAGCAGTTCTCTCCATCCCCTTGTACACATCACCATCTCTTTCTTTCTGCTGCCCTGTGTCTGCTTATTTATTTATAGGCCGTTGCCGTTTCTCTCCTGTGGATATGCTGTTGCGGGAGCGTGTGTGTGTGTGAGCACAGCTATCCTAGTAGAGCGCTGCCCTTCACACAAGATCAATTAGTCTTTCTTTCTCTGCATCTCTCTCACACATACTGACACAAACACACACACACACACTTGCTGAAGTGCGTAGGTATAATGTTGAGTTTGTACAAACTGAACTGCAAAAAAAGAAGAGACAGAGTGATGGTTGGACAATCGAAGCTGGGAACTGTTGATGCAATTTACTGTAAATTCAGACGTAGATTTAAAGATTTTTGGATTTGGAATCCAACTCTCTCACCATCATTTCACTATTTTTTCCCTTGTTCATTGCGTTTACTTGATTCACTTAGGGTTTTTACTCTTTTATTAATTAAAAATGCTGTACTTATTAGATAAAAATATTTGAGGACTTAACAGTTGCCCTGTTGGTTTAGACATCACATTGCATTCCCAGATTTGAGGGTGATTACTTGCATATACAGAAATCTCAGTTTAGATTTAAATTTTTCTATGAATGGCATAAACATTTTGCTCTGATCTTACAAATTATTTGTTTTAAGCACATTTGCCTGCATGCAAAGCTGAAAATAAGATTCATTTTCACAACAAAAGTTTAAGCTCACTTGAAAAATGGCAAAAAAAATCATATTTTGCATGGTTTCAACATGCAACAAGAAGAAATGGGAGTGAGAAAAAACATTTTTTGAGCATGCAAGTTATTGAAATCAACGCTTCAACTGAAACAGGCTGTTTTACAGCTGATCAAAAGTTTAGGACCACACCTCCAAAGAAACCTGTAACCTGTAAACTTCCCTTGCCATCCATCCCCAAAAGTTCTCAATTGGATTTAGATCAGGGGAACATGCAGGATGACCCAAAAGAGTGATGTTATTCTCCTGGAAGAAGTCCCCTGTCCTGCAGGTATTGTGTACTGTACCATTGTCCTGTTGTCCTGTTGAAAAACCTGCAGTCGTTACCACATAGACGAGGGCCCTCAGTCATGAAGGATGCTCTCTGCAACATCTGGACATAGCCAGCCACCGTTTGACGCCCCTGCACCTCCTGAAGCTCCATTGTTCCAAGGAAAAAGCACCTCAGACCATTATGGCGCCCCCTCCACCGTGGTGCATTGAAAACATCACTTCAGTCTCAGATGCCGTCTGATGTTTATGGCGCTGCAGTCAGCACCAGTAATGGCCTTAATTTGGGTTGAGGATTGTCCAGTGTCTTGATGGACAGCCAATTGGATCCTCTGGCTCAGTGCTGGTGAAAGTTTTTTGGGGTCTTCCACTTGACTTTTTTGTTCCATAACCCTCTGGATCATTTAACAAATTCCAAATGACTGTCTTACTGCGTCCAGCTCGGCAGCGATGGCACTTTGCGAGAGACCCTGCTTATGCAGTTCAACAACCTGACCACGTTCAAAAAGGGAACGTTTTTTTTGCTTTTGCCATCAGAACGTCATGACAGTGTGACTGCCTGACAGAAAATGACAATGAATCCTCACTTTTGCACAGATTTGGCCTTTTAAAAGCATGAGGTCCTACACTTTTGATCAGGTGTTTCAGTTTAAGCGTTGTTTTCAATAAATTGCATGCTCAAATTTTTTTTTTGTCTCACTCCCATTTCTTCTTGTTGCATGTTGAAGCTCTACTTGGAACCTTGTTAACCATACAAAATATGATTTTTTGCCATTTTTTAAGTGGTCTTAAACTTTTGATCGAGACTGTGGTCTTTCATTTTTGAATTAGCAACACAATGGAATAAAATGCGAAGATCAGAAAACCAGTAACTCAAGGGTTGTCATTGTGGTGATTTTCCCATGTTTTGAATATTTAATTATGATGGTAAAAAAATATGCATTGATCTTCCTGCTGCAGTGATAAACTCGGACATTTTCACTGTGATGTGTTTTATTATGCGAGCTTGCTAAATTGCTAACTAAATCTAATAATCTTTAATCTCTGCTTCAAGAAAATAACAAAAGGAAATTCAGTGCAGAAAAACTAAGAAATAAAACCAAAAAAACATAAATTTTATGTTAACCTAACACACTATCATACCTGTTCATATATGATCAGCACAATGTTGTGAGACTCAGCTCAGGACCTTGTCTGAAATCTCACATGCAGCACACAGCAGGAGTCTGCATCACACACAGATTCCTGCAGGAAGATGCCAATTACCTGCCCTATTCTCACATGGCTGCACGGGCACAGAGATCATGCAGAGTTTGAAGAAGAGCTGGCAGGTTAAAGATAGGTTTCTTTGGACATTTGGGTTCTCTCATCCACCTCTTTGAGTATTATATTTATTCATTTTTAGTTAACATTTATTTTACCATGACATCAAAATTCTCTTTACAAGACAGACTAGCCTGATATTAAAAACCAACAAATACAACAGGAAGTGTTATGATAAAAAGAGAAAAGGAAAACTGAGTTTGAAAGCAAAGCTGAAGATTTACTGGTCTGTGTACATTTCTACCCTCATCTATGGCTATGAGCTGTGGGTAGTGACCAAAAGAATAAGATGGCTAAGCCAAGCTGCAAAAGTAAGTTTTCTCTGAAAGGTGTCTAGGTTCACTCATAAGGACAGGATGAGGAGCTCTGTGAGAGTCATTTGTGAGAGGGTCAGAGTAGAGCCACTACTCCTCATACTGAAAGGAACCACTTGAGGTGATTCAGACATCCGACTGCGATGCCTTCATGACGCCTCCCAAGTGAGGTGTTTCTGACATGTCCAACTGGGAAGGGGCCCCGGGGCAAATTCAAGACACGCTGGAGAGATTATGTCTCTCAGTTGGCTTGGGAACGCTTCAGTGTCCCCCCCAGAAGAGTTGACGGAGGTGACTAAAGAGAGAGATCTGGGCCTTTCTACTTTCAGACTGCTGCTGCCATGACCCAGACTCAGATAGGCTGCAGAAAATGGATGGATGGATGATAATATCTACTAAAGTCTAGGACTACATCAAGTAACTTAATCTTCCCTAATCCCCATGGTAGCAATTGAACACTCTCCGACTCGCTTTCTTAGTATTAAAAACAGTAAAGATTGATCTATACTAAAATTAAACACAATCCAGAAGTTTTGAGATGACTATAAAAGGCATCAGGACGGTTAAATAAACCCATATCTCTGTACTAATTTATACTGGTAAGGTTATGCAATCCTCCCTCATCTCAGTGAACAGCACTTTGAATGCACTCAGACTTTATGCTTATCCTAAAACCAGGTCTGATAAACGCCCTGAATCCAGGCACACATACACAAATATAGGGAACTGATTTCTTTCTTTCTTTCTTTACATCTGATGACATATTAGTCATTCATGGGTGAAACGCAGATTGTTTAGTTTCCTTGACAGTGTACTGCCTGAGCCAAACAGAAACAGGCACACAGTGACTCACCTGTATGCTGGAAGTGTCGTCACCCCGTAACTCATAGCTTCCTCCCAGCGTCCCAGGTGAACTGAAGCATCTAAAGCCATGTCTGTAATTCTGAGCTTGTATAGATTTTCCTCAGGAATTTCACCACCAACGCTTGATAACAGATGCCTACTGCTCTCCAACAGCATTTCCCAATCTGGAAGGTGAATTAAGGAAAAGTAACATTTATCCTGCATCCCCGAAAATATGATTAAAGCTGCAGACTCCTCAGGGAAATCTTAAGGATTTATGAAAACAACATTGCATAAATTAGTTTACTTCTCTGCGCTGAATGATATAAACTATCTGATGTTTGTCTCTCTCCCTCCTTTGTGTTGTTTTATGATGAAAATGGTTACGCCAGCTTTATGGTGATGAAAGCACAGAATCTCAATCCACTTTTAATTAGACTCTTAATTACTCGGAGCTGCTAACCAACCAGTGAAGCCACCACCATCATCATTTGTACATCAGTACATGAAGTTCTGATCTAATCTGATCAGCACCAAAGTAATTCGATCTTACTTACGACCTAACTTAAGACAGTCGAGTTACAGTATCATGTTTCATTAAGCAACTAAACTCTCATTACTTGATGCTTGTCTTATCAGTTACATGAAATATGAACAGCAGACAATTACAAGAAGTTCTCATAGAGATTCGGTGTCCACTGGCTTTAGAGGAACTTGACAGAGACAAAGGATACTGGACTCGGCTTTCAGCCCTTCCAGTCTTGGTAGAGCCTCCTTCAGCAGGCGCCATTTTCCTTCTTCACCCGAGAGCATGAGTCCATCCTGAGCAAAGACATTAGTAAGGAGGGACTACTTTAACATCCACACTGATGAGCAGAAATCTATGTCTAAAACAACCAAACGATCTCGTGAACATACAAGGTCTGATCAACAAATTCTGGGAATCAATCAAAAACTTTTAAGTTTAAGTTTAACAACTTAGATTCTCCATAGAGTAGTGGTTTACACATTCACCTAAAAAACGAAAAACAAAATCCCCAGTTCAATTTTGGGAGGAGACAAAAAAATCTTTGGGTTTGTGACAGGAAGGGCATCCGGTATAAAAATCTGCCATTTCCAATATGTGGAGCTACTCGCTGTAGCAATCCGTAGTGAACAAGGGAGGAGCTGAAAGGAGCTTTAAGTTTCATAACCTTTAAAATAACTTCTTGTGTAGATCACTCCCTGAAGGTCACATTATGAACAACACAATTATCACTCACCACCAGCCCTGCTCGCCAGAACTGTCTCCCCGTGGCTTTGACCTCCAAAACATAAAAATCAAGTTGAAGAAAAACTATTTTGATAGTACAGCTGATTTCAGCACACAGTGCAGAAGTTAAGGGGACAGAATGGGGCCTCCAGAGATCCATCTATGCATAACCGCTGTGGTGTGATGGAATAAATAAACACTAGATTAAGTTTATTAAAAACCCATTGTGTGATTCACAGTGACCTAGTGACCTGTGACCCGTTTCAGGCCAGGAAGGAAAAGGTTACAAGATTAAAGGGAATGAGAAAGAGAAATCTATCCTAAAACGTAGCTTTTTTCTTTAAAATTATGAGTAAAATTTTGTAAAATAAGCGTGCAATTTGTGTAAATCCTAACACATGCACAGAGAGAAAACAGCCATGCGCTGGTTTGATGTCGAGATTAAAGACAAGTAGAATGAAAGAGAAAGTGTGTGTTTCTGTCACTACTGTGTGCAGAACAAAGGTCGGTGGCAAAAAATGAATCAATGCCATTGTTCCAGAGAGTCAACTGAGTGCTCCGTCTTAACTCGTCTCAAACAAACACAGAAGCATAAAAAGCGCAGTGCTAGAGTAAGAGTGAAGTGCCATATAAAGCACAGAGAGAACAAAGCTAGAGGCTGAAGTCGCAGCAGTGACAAAAAGATGATATGAGTGAGAGAAAAGAAAACAGACACATCGAAAGAAAGCGCAGGAGGAAGATGGAGCAGATTAAGATGGATGGAAAAGAAAACTGCAGCCGCAAGACAAGATAATTTTTCTCATTTTTCAGTAGGTGGTCAGAGAGTGAGAGTGGATGTGACGAGGTGGAGCGTGACCGAGTGACAGAGGGGAAGACGAGGAGGAGAGCAGGAGATAACACAGGATGTGTGAGAGAGTGACGGAGGGAAAGGGAGAGGAGGACAGGAAAGGGTACACCGAAACACGTTACGCACCGATACACTCTAACAGAAAGTGTGTGTGTGTGTGTGTGTGTGTGTGTGTGTGTGTGTGTGTGTGTGTGTGTGTGTGTGTGTGTGTGTAACAGAGAGAGAGACAGGCAGTAAGGATGTACGGTTGAAATTCCACAAATATCTTTTACAAAGTTAAAAACGATCACGATAAGGTGCAAAATCATCATCCACACACAGAAGTGTGTGAAAGAGTGTGTTTCTGCACTTTGAAAGTGGCTAACCATGTGCACACTATGGACTCAGTTATAATGATAAGAGGACAAAAGGATCAATACAGACTTTTAACCAGTTTATTGGAGCTGTTCTTATTGGAAAATGATATAGACGTTTCAAAATGATCTGTCATGAATGAAACAGTGACATTTCCACCACTACATCCATCGCAGGCACTCACTCACTCAACAAATATATTTTCGCCCGTGTCGTTCTACACTCATCGTAGAGTAAAAATATAATATTCGAGCTATGGCGACAGCGATATGTGCAAGTCTCAAATGTGACCCCTCACCAAAAAAGATCAGGTATGATTTGGAAGAGTCTGGAAATCTAGAGGGCTACCACCTTTGGTGATGATAGCTGCTTTGCTCTGATTGTTGGACATATGAGGGGGGAAAAACACCCAAATAAATAGCTGTAATCCTGATTAGAAGTGAATGAAGGCCGCAATTTAATTTGTTTGCCTCTGACCTTGTCTCGCGAGTCACATCGCTGGCAGTGACAGGTAAAATGGTACTGCTCCTCCAGCTGCCTCTGCCGATCTTCAGTCAGTGACAACGTCTCGATGTAACTTATAGTTAGCTGGACAGAGAGAGAGAGAGAGCGGCTTAGTTTGAGAAACAAACAGTTTGCTCAAATTTAATTTTCACTTTTACCTACAGCACTTAAATAAATTTGAGGCCATATTTTGAGGATCAGTGTTAAGCACATATCTATATTAGACATTTGGAAAACAGACTAAAAAGAAGAAATGTGATACTGTAGAAGTAATGCGCGCGTGTGTGTTTGTGTGTGTTTGTGTGTCTTGTAGGACAGATGGCTTGGATTAATCTCATTATATATAGTCACAAGGGATGATGAAGTACGGAAAATTGGAGAAAACACTGCCAAGTTAGGAGCTGTGATCCGGCTTGTGTTGCTATGAAATTTCACTTGGCTACATCTTGTAATAATTCTTTAATAACATTTAATTCAGTGTACATCTATCAAATACTGGATAAGTATACAGTATTTGTTACTTGCATAATAAAATTCACTTCATGGCAGATATAGTTCTTGGTTTCAGATTCTATATCGTTCAAAAGCCATACTGTGAGGTTATTTTCTTCATCATACCTCATCTTCAGGGTCGATATCCCGAACAGCTCTGAGCTCCAGTTTCGTCCCCTCAAACACCATCACGCAGTTTGGCCGGCAGTCGTGGTTTAACAGAGATAAACTGAAAGATGGCAAACAGAGAGCGGGAGGAGAATGAATTGAGGGAAAAGTGAAAGAGAGAAAAGAGATGGACAAAAAGTTGGAGGAAGCCTGAGAGATGTGTGATAAAATGTTTAACTTGCAAATAAACTCTAACAAAGTTTGTATGTGTTTGTGTCGCCCTCCTTAAACGATGACTGGCAGCCCTTTCTCCTAAATACTCGTACACCGAGAGGAAACAGCATGAGATAAAGGATGAGAAACTGTTTACTTGTGGTGTTTGGAAAATATAAGAAGTGACTCATTCCTGCTGAGCCGCCAGCTGCTACATGTCCAACTGTTTTGGGGTTTCAGTCAGTCCGGTGCTGACTGTAATGCTACTTTGTGGCAGCATAATGATGAGAGAAAAAACACACGCTGGGTGACATTTCTCCCTAAAGATAAAAAGATCCCGACTCCAAGGTGCTGTTAGGGGCTTAAAAATCATCTGGCAATGTTACCTTTAATTCTGCACATTTAAGACGGAGCTCTCAAACAAAACACTCACGCAAGCAAAAAGTTACATGCACACACACATATGTACACACAAAATTCCCTGCACAGTGTGACAAAATGAGTAGTCTGCTTCTGTCATAACAAATGTCACTCTTTATTTCTTTCTGTTGGTCTATCTGCCTCTCAGACAGGCGCACAATAAATCAGGAAACGATGGGTACTCCACTTCTGTCACAACAAAGGCTTTTATCTCATTTCCCAATTTTATTACCGACACAAATCAGCTTCCTGCTCATTCACTCCCAAATTTATTTTGACAGCATCTTGATGGAGACACTGATACCACATATAAGTGGTTTTACTTACAGTTTTTATTTACAATACACAAGTGTTTTTTTTTCCCTTTAAAATTAACCAGTATCCACAAACAAGCTACTTTAGGAACTGTACGAACGTTTTCCACATGTGATGCATTTCCCACTGACATGTAGGTACAATCGAATGGAGACAACCATGAGAGGTGAGATGTTTAAATTATGGATGTACTAGATAAAAGTAAAAATATTCTTGGCAGGTTATTGGCTGAATTGCCTACAAAGTGTCACATAAGATTGTTGTACTGAAAATTCCCTGTAGCAAAACTTTATTAGCTAGTAGATCCTGGTAGCACGCTGACCGTTCCTGTCCAACTGTGGTTTTCTAAAGGTTAAAGAACTTGAAGCATGGAAAGATGGATTCTCTCATGATTGTAATCTTGCACATCTCAAGAGAATCCAACTGCTTTGCAAGCTGAACTAATTAACTGAAAGACCTGATGTGCATCGTTCTCATGCTGAGCATGTAACTGTGCGTGTTGATATTGTGCTTTTTAAAGAAGTACTTGACGACCTCTGTGACCCATAAAAAGACATTTAATGTCACTGCACACATGGCCGTGAAAAATACTGAAGAGGCTTGTCTGTTTTTATGACCCCTTCCATTACCGCTGCACTCGTTTATCATATTCAGCAAAACAATAGGTCCAACAGATAAAGTGCGTGTGTGTGTGCGCGTGTGTTCAGTCTTTGTAAAAGTAACCCCCTGGCTTTGTTCTACAGTGAAGAAGTTGCAGGTTGAATATCAACTAGGAATCAAGCGCTCCAAACGATGCTTTTATCTGATAGAAGGAGGCTCATTAGCATACTAATTAGATTAATTAACTAAACCACATCTCACATTAACAGTATCGGCTCACACTAACTGAGACTAAGTGTTGCAGTAGCAGGGCGGAGAGCGAAATATTGTGTGAGATTGCAGATAGTAAAGGTCTATTATCCTTAATTATAACTGGTATTAAATTATGGAAAAGGCTTAGATATGTCATCTCTTTGTTTCTATTGTGAGCATCTTTCTTTCACAATTGATTCTTTTCTCAGCTTCGAGGTGGTTCACTGCTGTACTAACACAGGAGCATTAAACGCTAAACCCAAAATGTATATACCTTTTTAGTTAGACTTGAACCAGAATCTGTGGGGTTGGGAATCGAGAATCGGTTCCCAGTAGTTCAGTTACTTGGAAATGTTAGTCTGCTTGCCTACTGATTCTGCTTTTCGGTTCCATTTGCGCTTGTGCTAGAATCAGCTTATTTCAGTCTGTGTACTGGAGGAGGAATGCAATGGTAAAATGGAAAGAAACAACTAGATTATGCTGCTAAATGAACTTTGGCTTTTTGCAAACATCTACACCGACTGCCAGCCAAGAACCCAGAGTGATGTTAAAGCTGAGTGTGAATGAATGCCGACCACGAGTCCAGCAACCAGACATTGAATGTAAACAGGTAACAAACAGATGAGCAGTCAGGCTGTTGTTTCCATGACTGCAAACAGCTTCCGCAGTTTACCTGCTCATCTCTCTAAAGTAGCATCACTGCGGCTTTCATCGCTTTGAAATCTCTTTTGTGCCGGTTATTTCTGCATTGTGTTCATACCCAAATACCAAGAGAAAGATTGCATGTGTGTCTCTTTATGATACAGATTTGTGTTAG
This sequence comes from Copadichromis virginalis, assembly GCF_057382275.1. Lineage (NCBI taxonomy): Eukaryota > Metazoa > Chordata > Actinopteri > Cichliformes > Cichlidae > Copadichromis > Copadichromis virginalis. Next base: position 15,446,953 of record NC_140618.1, read on the forward strand.
TGTGTGGGACTGTAGCCTCAGTTTATATTGTTAACTGGCAATTATGAGAGAGTGTGTTACAAGTCATTTTACGGAGAAACTAGAATATAATGTAACGAATAATGTAACAAATTACTTCTCTTTGGAGTAATTGAGTAACATACTGCATTACTTTAAAGAAAAGTGTTCTGTGTATTACAGGTAATAATTACTTTTTTTGAGTAATGACCCAAACACTGATCACAACAAAAGGGGGAAATAATCAATCATCAATAATGGAATCAGGAATTGCTAAACCCCTAATCACCTGCTTTAAATACACTTGCTTTATAAAGAAGTTGTTTTTTGCTATGATTCATTTGAGAACATTGACTGTGGTGAGGATTAAAGCGATCTAGCAATAGAGAAGTTGTATTGGCTGAAGCCTACCTGGCTACCATTGGGCGAGAGGCAGGGTAAAGACCTGGAGAGGTCACCAATCTGACACAGGGCCACTATCAATCCATGTAACCAAGCGGAAACTGATGTCATCCCATAGAGGCTGAGAAAATTTCATCTAATTTTTGATTTCCAACACAGTCAAGTGATTCCATTTTCTAAAAAGTGTGCTCCTCATAAACATCTCTCAGGTCTGCATGTTATACTGTTAAGTAATTTCTTTTCCCTGCTTTTGCTGCACTGCACCCCTGGGAGGATTTCCTTGCATCCACATGGGGGTTAAAACGAGGTAATATAAAATGTATGGTTGAGGAGGATTACAACACGTAATCTGTGCTATCAATTCAACTCTGAATCATTTTGCTTTTGATAGAGCGCTCTGAGGATTTCACATCATGTTGTCAATAGGCCAATTAGCAGTGAAAGAGGGTTATGGTACGGATGAGTGCAGCTGAGAGGAGAACGAGAAAGTCAGCTAATGAGAAAAAGAGTTTTTGAAATATAACAGAGACAGAAAATGAGCAGAAAGCGGTGAGATGAACGGAGGTGTAGTCTCACCACAGTAATCCCCCTCTCTTCGGCAAACCCATGGTTGCTAGGCAACCCAAAATATGAATAGGCAGGGGGACCATTCTGAGAACGGGCCCATTATTTATGGATGAGTTACAACACAAATCGCACATAGACCCACGTGGTTTGGCTGAGCTTTGGTAATGCCACTGCGACCATCTGACATCTCAACACGAACCAGATAAACTGGCAGGGATACCTGTGGTGTGTGTGTGTGTGTGTCTGTGTGTGTGACAACACTAACGACATGTACAACACCAGGCCAAATCCCACCCCATTCACCCGGGATTCAATACATGGATTACAGTGCATACAGTACTGCACTGCTGTGTGTGTCTCAGTGTGTATTCGTGTGTATTTTATGAGGACCATTTCAAGTTTTGGACCATGTGAGTGAGGGCCATGCTCACATCCCTAAATCAGGTCAAGGGGTTTATCAACATTTATGCACATGTGTGTAACCTGTGAGGTCTGTGTACACAGTTACAGTATTTCCACTACGATAGGTAGACATATCAGAATGAATGTGAATAAAACTGAGGCAGATATTCAAAATCTACACAACACCAGAGGTTGCCTTTCCTGAGCTATAGAGTAACTGTGACAGGAAGATTTTTAGTCTTTCGGTGAGTCTCTGCAGTGATACGAAAAGGCAAAAATATGCCAGTGCAAGGCTGTATACGGCCTTCATTCCACTTTCTAGGACAGCAGAGAGAGTGAATAATATTTTGTTAACTGCTCTACTAAAAATGGACGTACTTACTAGGGGTGCAACGATACTCGTATCGATATTGAACCGTTCGATACAGTGCTTTCGGTTCGGTACGCATATGTATCGAACAATACAACATTTGTAATTTATTTTATCAACTTTCCTTCTGACGATGCTGTCTGTGTTGAGCGCTCAGTGAATCTGCGTTCGACTACTCCGCCTAGGCTGCACTGCCGAGCGCAGATCCATTGAGCGTTCAACACAGACAGCATTGTCAGAAGGAAGAGTGCAGGGCAAGCTAGCAGACAGAAGTTAAGCTCTCCTTGCAACATGGCAAATTGAACCTCCCCCACCCTCATCCAGATCTGGCGTTTGGAATTTTTTTGGTTTTCATGTGACGTATGACCCTGAAGGTAAGCGCGTCATAGACTAAAGTAAAACAGTATGTTGGATGTGCCACGCAATGCTCAATTACATGGGTGGGAAGTAGTGTGTTAGTGCAGTTAGCTCATTAACGTGTTAGCCGTCTAGCCCCACGCACGGGGCGATCAGGGGTAGCTCGTTAACGGAGATTTGCCGTGTTGTGGCGTTAACGTCATTTCAACGAGATTAACGCTGACAGCACTAGTGGGAACACAACGAATATGACTGCACATTTACACCGACATCATCCTAGTGCAAAGACAAGTGGAAGCAGACAAAAACAACAAGCATGCATGCTACAAACTTTACCTGAGTCATTTAGACAGCCGTTAGCACATGATTCTCCTTATGGGGACCTGATATGTTTAATATTGTGGCGAGCTCAGACAAGGAGGAGACGGAGGTGTTGTTTGGTCTTGCTTCCCGTGAGCTAGCCAGGGAGCACAGCCGTTTATTGACATATGCAGAAGAACACTGCCGCTAGCTAACTGCTCAGCGCGGCAACCGCACAGCAACAACAACAACAACACACAGGGCGCCCTCTGACCCCGGAAGGACACACCGTCGCAGCGAGAGGGCGTCACCCGTCACTATGGCAACATAAACAAAACATAACTGTACAAACAGAACCCCGAACAGCCCTTACCCGCTACATAGCCCCCACCTAAGGGGTCAGTCATCCCTGACGACCCCACTACCCCACACAAAGTCCTGCAAATGTCCAGGTGCCTTCTTTTGGCGCACCGGCCGGTCACGACCGGGGGAAAAGTCACTCGGGTCAGAACATGGGGTGCCACCATCATCCCACTTCTGACACCAATGTGGCGAGCTCAGACAAGGAGGAGACGGAGGTGTGGTTTGGTCTTGCTTTCCGTGAGCTAGCCAGGGAGCACAGCCGTTTATTGACATCTGCAGAAGAACACTGCCGCTAGCTAACTGCTCAGCGCGGCAACCGCATAGCAGCAATAACAACAACAACAACAACAACACACAGGGCGCCCTCTGACCCCGGAAGGACACACCGTCGCAGCGAGAGGGCGTCACCCGTCACTATGGCAACATAAACAAAACATAACTGTACAAACAGAACCCCGAACAGCCCTGACCCGCTACAATATGCTGCTGAGAATATAGCCCAGAAGAAGCGTATAGTATAGCTTTTATTTTGGAAAGAGCCATTTCTCTGTAATAAACTCTCTTTTCCAAAGATGAGTGATTCCTCAATCAGATACAGGGCTCGCAAAATCGCTAGCCCGACGTCCCGGGGCTAGCGATTTTTCCAGTCGGGCTACCAAAATCTATCTCTGCCCTGCCCGTCGGGCTATTGTAGGAAGGAAAAATATATGTCAATGCTTTTGCATTCTTTCGGAAATGTAGCTGGGTAATTATGTCATTGGCATCGGTGAGCCACTGTCAATATGTGACATATTGAAATCGCGTTTGAATTTGCGCTTGTTTTTTGCTTTCACTTTGCAATCGCGCGAACTGTGTATAGAGAGCGACAGCACTGATTGGTGAGTGATGATAATTTGCGCACCAATTCCTCTGACATCGTCTTATCAATCGTTAGCTTACTATGCAAACATGACAAGTGAAATCTCCCGCAGCAAGCTTAAACATATGAGAGGTTGATCGGGCAGAGAATCACTGACCGTTATGTGAGTGTGTGTAAAAGCAGCAGGATCTATATTTTAGTTCTGCTGAGCCAAATAAGACAGGTCAGGGTGAAGAAGTGACAGCCAAAGAAAAGCTTACCACAAAACGGAAAAGTTATGACAAATCAGACTATAAGGCAAAAAGAAAGTGCAGCTTTATGGTTTCATGGACAAAAGAATTTCTGTGGCTGCAATATGACGAGCTATATAACCGGGGCTGCACATAAGTGGTCCGCAGGTGCGCATTTGCAGTCAAAAAAAAACAAAAAAAAAAACCGCGCACAAGATATGAAGTTGCAACGCGTGTTTGCATACATAAGATTTTCTGGAGGAGGACAGACATTTGTTTAGAACTCTTAAAGATGTCGAAGAAGCTCCTTTAAGCAATTACTTTGGTGTTCCTCCACCTCCAAACAAATGTCAGAAGGAGTCCGAACCACAAAAGAAGCACGTATTCTCGGAAAATACAGGCCCACCACCAGGCCCACCACCGTCGTGGTGGGCCTGATCTCTGATAACAACGAGACGGCCTACCTGAAGGAGATTAGGAATCTGGAGAACTGGTGCCAGAGGAACAACCTCCTTCTAAACGTCAGTAAGACAAAGGAGCTGATAGTGGACTTCAGCACTAAGCAGGAGAGGAACTACCAGACCCCCGTCATCAACGAGTGCCCAGTGGAGAGAGTGGACAGCTTCAAATACCTCGGAGTTCACATCACGCAGGACCTGTCATGGTCCTGTCACATCAACACCGTGGTGAAAAAGGCCCGACAGCGTCTCTACCACCTCAGACGCTTGAGAGACTTCCAACTGCCCTCCAAGGTGCTCAGGAACTTTTACTCGTGCACCATAGAGAGCATCCTGGCGGGAAACATCTTAACCTGGTTCGGGAACAGCACCATGCAGGACAGACGAGCTCTACAGAGGGTTGTGCGGTCAGCTGAGCGCACCATCCGCTCCGAGCTCCCTGACCTGCACTCAATCTACAGCAGGCGGTGCTGGACCAAGGCCAGGAAGATCGTGAAGGACCTCAGCCATCCCAACAACAGACTGTTCTCTCTGTTGAGGTCAGGAAAGCGATTCCGCTCCCTGAAGACCAACACAGAGAGACTGAGGAGGAGCTTCTTCCCGCAGGCGATACGGTCTCTCAATCACACCACCACACAGTACTGACCCACACATATGGTTCTTACACACACACTGGACTTTCTGGACTTTGGTTTTGCACAACACTGGTCACTATATTCTTCATTTCCGGTTAATACTTGTACAGCTGCTGTTATTGTGTATAGATTTATTTATATTTAGATTTCTTCATACATTCTTATATAGTTCTATATTGTGTATTGTGTATTTTGTTGTACAGTTATTTTATTTTCAACTTTAATTTATATATTTATCTTTATCTTATTCTTCCCAGTTAAATTTACCCTTCATTCTAATTTGTGTTGTACAGTTATTTCATTTTTAACCTTAATTTATATTTTATTCCTTCCTAGTTAAATTTACCCTTTTTAATTTTTCATATTTATTTCCTATCTTATTCATAGCCTTTTCCTTTTTTTGTTCTCTTTAGGTCACGAGCAGTTGTCCAAGCATTTCACTACATATCGTACTGTGTATGACTGTGTACGTGACAAATAAAATTTGAATTTGAATTTGAATTTGAATTTGAAAAGTGGTTGCAGGAGGTGAGCTGGCTTCAAACAAATGATGAACGCACAGAGATGTGGTGCGGAATGTGCCGTGAAAATCCCACTCTAGCGGACAAAAACAGTGCTTTTTATATGGACGCAAACGCGCATTGCAACTTCTTATCTGGTGCGCGTCTTTTATTTTGACAGCGAATGCGCACATGCGGACCACTTATGTGCACCCCTGTAAATAACATAATGTTCTGCCGGGTGTGTTGTTGGTTTTCTCTCGATTTCTGAGTCGACAAGCGCCTTTGTTACTGGGACCAGTCATTTTAAGAAAGGCCCCCATTAGAACCCATGAGAAATGCAAGAAATGCATTATTGCTCAGTCTGCAATATCTTTCCCAGAACAAACACCAATTGCAAATAACATACTAAAAATAAACCTGAAAAATCTGTTTAGAACAGCGTACTATGTTGCAAAGAGTGAACTACCACTGGCAAAATTTAGCAGTCTTTGCAAACTTCAAAAAGCAAATGGCCTCGATCTTGGTTCCACTTGCCTCTTACCTGTGACTTCAGTGGAAATTTCAAATTCAGGATCTGACACAGACTGATTCATGTCCTACACCGTTCTTACAAGTTCATAGAAATTTATGTTCAATTAGAACCAAGTATTTGAGTTGATGATTGTAATTTTTATACAATGTTGTAATTTGTTTTTCAACAATTTTTTGATTAATGTTTTGTTTCCTTTACAATATTATACTTTAATGTATAATATTGTAAAGGAAACAAAACAGGAAACAAAACAATCAAAAAATTGCTCTCTTTTTTTATTCGGGCTACTTAGATTTATTTTGGGCTACCAAAAACTGAAGAGTCCCTGCCCGAAGGGCTACCAGGGATTTTGAAATTTTGAGAGCCCTGAGAGATATTTATTTTTTTAATTACTTTTGTTTCAGCAACATTAAATTTAAAAACTGTACTTTTGAGTTAAAATATATATTTATAATTTTAATAAATGACAAATTAAAAAGGCATGAACATTTTTTTGTATCGAAAAAATATCGAACCGTGACACCAAAGTATCGAACCGAACCGAACCGAACCGTGAATTTTGTGTATCGTGGCACCCCTAGTACTTACACACTTTATGACTGGTTAATGTTACAGTCACACAACGAAATCTACTCAAACTACAGAAATTAACACTAATTACTTACATTGCACGAATAATGTGCCCCCTATTCTACACAACAAACACATTATCAATCCCACATCAGTTGGGAGCCAAACCTAGCATTTCTCTATGAATTCCAGCTTTCCTTTTCCGTCTGTCTTCCCCTAACAGCATTATAATATATACAGTCAACATTCATTTTCAGGTTTTTGCCTTACAGCAAAAATTGACTCCCTTGAGTCCCCCCTTTTTCCTGCTACTTCAAAGAACTGTCAGGAAAACATCGAGAAGCGCAGGCAGGGCTTTAAAAGCGAGCAGGTGCAAGGACAGGTGGGGTTGGTTAGGGCGCAGTGATCGGGCAGGTAAGTCTACGCAGCTTTTAAATTTTGTGGCTTTTTTATAAGTAAGAGTGGCATCTAACAAAGATTACGAGCAAGATTGAAATTAATGATGCTTTTTAGATGTGCATGCTCTCCACGCTGCCCTTTGTTACCTTGGATACAGGCCAACTCCAATCTCCTGCAGCTCCCCATCACTGATGGTGAAGCAATTACACGTCACCTAAAGGAGAGGGTGAAGATGTGGAGACAAAAGAGTGAGTGATTATTTGTTAAATTGCTTCAGGAAATGAACAATACCTTTCATCCTATGTTCTGAACACCTCTACATAGCTTTGACACCTGCAAAACTCCAGCGGCACTGAAACATGACATGCTATGCGATTGTGTAAAATTACCGCCTGGTTATTTCTGAGCCAGTAAAAGTCTTTTTTTTTTTTAATGAAAAACAAAATAGTTTTGAAATAATAAGACATGCTTAGAGAGAAACACTTTGTTTCAAATGTTGATCTGTACATAATATTTCGTGTAGCGAATGAAATAATTTTGTTTCCCCACATGTCTGTGACAAAAAAATGCAATTATAATAAAAATAATAACAGTTACCTCTGTCAGTAAATACAATTAAACCCCAGTGCTACTAGGAAATCAGAGGAACTTTTCTACCAACAATAGTAGTGATACACTTTTTTCCCACGAAAGCAGCACGACTCTACGGTGTTAAATTGTTGATTATTAACAATTTTAGAAATTCTGAGAAAGATATGATCAAAAAAGTGATCATAAAGTTCTACAGCTGAGCTCACTCCCTGGTCACGACCACTTTCTTGTGTACGTTAAACTTCAGAATCACAGCTATGTCAAACTGACCCAAATTCAATGTCGAGTATCATCACTGGTGATGAGACATAGATCTTCAGCTACAACTCAGATTATTAAAACTCTTATTTTTCAGTGGAAGAACCTGAGTGTGCAACCTCCAAGATGATCCATCAAGTCAATAGCTGGCGCTCTATTTTTTTGACATTTATGGGATTGTGCACGGTGAAGTCGACTCCAGGGTTGGACTGTCAGCAGATTCTGCCGTGATGACCTGAGCTATGCCATATTTCATTGCTCCATCATACACTCTCACAACACATTGCACAGGAGTTTCTGGCCACACCAACAAAATCCTCACTTAGCACCAGCGCTACTCACTGTATTTGGCTACCCGTGACTTCGTCCTCTTTCCAAATTCAACATTCAACATAAAAGGTCATCATATTGACATAGTAAACAGATACATATTTGCAGGAGGTCAGAATGATCGTTGCAAACTGTGATAAAACCTTAGCAGAAGGACTAGAAGTGGTACAGTGTCTCACAAAGAGACAACTTTGAAGGAGGCAGTGAGGCTCTCTCTGGGTAATCCAGCCCAATGATACGGATGTTAGGCTAACCGGTGATTCTAAATCGACCACAGATGTGAACGTGAGGGTGAATGGTTTGTCTCTTTGTGTTAGCCCTGTGACAGACCTATCCAGGATGTACTTGCCCACTTCCCCTATGATGACTGAGACAGGCTCAAGCCCCCTGTTACCCCAACTGGATAAAAGGTTAAGTAAATGTATGCATGGAAGGCAACATGAGATTTTGCATCTGCATCAGCAAATCTCATGTTTTCAGCCCCAGTTATACTTTGTATCTGAAATGCAAAACTTAGCATAAGAAACATATAATTACATTACGATGGTCATTTTGAGCTTGGTAATATGTGGATGGTAGCATGTAAGTGGAGGAATTTTTTTTCTCCATAAAAAACACTTTTTGACCAGTTAAAGTTGGATTTAATTAATCAATTATAATCTTTTGGGTTTGTTAAATGGCCTTTACAGAAACCCCCCACTTTTGACAACTAAGGTAACACTGACTTAACCTCCTAAGACCCAAACTCTTTCATGGCATGCATTTTTAATTTCTCTTTGCCAGTTGGGACTGATTGGAACCTGATGAATGTAAAAACAAAGAATTACCAGATTTTTTTTCTACCTGATTTTTGTTTCTGGGAAAAATAGGATCCACACATAAGGACATACGTTTTAAATTTTGGTAGAACAGTGGCAGTATAATTTCCTCGTAAGTGGATATCAGGCCCTTGTAGAGCCAAATTTAGTATTTTGGTCTAGACAACCCAAAATGTGATGTCCACATATGTCGACGCCAGGTCCTAGGAGGTTATATATGTGTGTGTTTATATGCAGAATCCCCCCCCCCCCCAAAGGCCCATTTTGAAAGGCATAAGAAACCCTGTAGTCCTGTTATTATTCTGGGCTTTGTTTTCTTCCAGGAAATCATAATGTCTGATTCAGCCTCTGATATCTTCTGTGGGGTGATGTTTATGCTGGTGTGGTGTCCACTGCTGGTATACCATATTATTCCCCACCTCGCATACTATTGGGTATATATACAAGTTTCAGACGCACAAAAAAAAAAAAATCTCTGCACACTAAATATTACTTTAGTATGAAATTTTGGACAGCTCAGGATATGCTTTAGCACTTGTGTATATAAACCTCTCACAATGCACTGGGGTGGTCTGCATGATATAAAGGACGTATGTCAGAACAAATGAATTAACAGGCCAAGGCTTTCAGGCGACAGAGGAGAAATTTCAAACTAGGGAGAGGGATGGTTTGTTTCTTTCAGCTAGCAGAGTTGGCGCAGACATGGTTTGAATAATAACATGCCTGAAGAAGTTGTTTAAAAGAGAAAGACACAGTTGATGAGGGAGAAAACACTAATAAACACTCTAAAACAAAAGAAGTTAGCAACGAACTGAAAGCTAAAAAACAGAAAATCAGCACAGCTGTCTTTGATGTGTCAATTACTGAGCCGGTGCTGGTAAACAAGTGTGTTTGTGCATGTGTTGGTGGTCGTGGTGCATTTGTGTGAGTTAGGTTTGTTTCTCTACTCTGTGCACAAAGCAGATAAATAAGTCTAACATTGGTAATATTAGGACTAGGGAAAATTAAAGGGAAGTAGAGATGTGCAGGGAGGGAGGGTGAAATTTAAAGTGAGCCCCAGACAGATGGTTCCCATCCTACTGATATTCAAACCAGTAAACACGTCAAATTGATTCGATTTGAATCTGCAGTTGTAATAAACACCATTAGAGTCAGGCCTCATGGGAAATGATGGTTTTTACTCAATGGATTCACCACAAAATGAAAAATCCTGCTCTAAATCTTCCTCCCTCACTCCTCTCTTTCACACACACACAACACACAAATTGTTCTTTCATCATCTCACACACAGTATTGTTATTCGCACACATTTATCATCTGCACTGTAAAGCACAGAGTACAGATGCATCTTACAGCAGAGCCACATGTTCTGTATGAATTCCAATACATCAAGAGAGAACAACAGTTACATACTTTCATTAGATTTTCATTTAATGAATTAAACAGTGCATATAAGAAAATAATAGTCCTCTTGGCTTTGGTTTCTTTGTTCTTATTCACAATAGTTGGCAAATGCATGTGTAGAAAATAGTGCAATATGTAATGCTTTTTGCTAAACAATGGTGTTTATGTGTGTAACCAAAAAAGCCCATTATTCCAAACACACACACATACCCCATTCATAAAATAAACCACCAGGACAGCAACTAAGACTCTGGTTATTGATGAAGTTATTTTTCTCATTATTCCTCTACTCTATGACATATCATATCATGCTGTCCAGTAAAAAAAAACACCCAAATCACATAAACACAGCGCACTTTGTCCAAAATCCAAGGATATTCAGTTTACAGTGATGTAAACAGAGCAACAAAGTTTGCTGTTTGTGGAGCTGGAACCAGAAAGTGTTTGTCATTTTTGCTAGAAAAACTTCCAAACACCATTCCCTTAAAACTCATTCAGAAACTAACAATTTCATATCCGTTCACACGAGGCTCAGAGCTTTATCTGGGTTTGACTATTCATTTAATGTCAATGCAAAAGGACAGCAACCTCTTTGTGACTAGGAAAAATTGGTGGTTGCTTGGTGAAACTTTTTTCTTATTTGGCAACCATCTGCAAGCAGTTGTGAGACCAGGTTGTCCAAAGGTTGAGTGTACAACACCCTCAACCTCTGGTTTAGCACTTTCAATCACAAGTTGACTGCACGGGTCACCTGGTGGTAGGTGACCTGTCCTCAAACGATCGCTGTCAGATTGACTGGAATCAGTGACAGATTGGGGAAGGTTTGCAAACCTAATTTTGAAGTTAAACTGTCATTGTGCAGCAACTATGTAACTACTTGAGGAGCACTTTCTGAATTTGTGTTTGACTTTCTGAACTTTCTGAATTCTGAATGTAAAAACTTCATGGGAATTTTTGTATGTAGACTGCTACAGATTTGCGATTTTCACAGAGTTATCACATTTATAGTTGCAGTATTATCATAAACAGATTGCATGCAATTGCCAGCTTCACCACATTAAGTCAAAACCTGATAGCAGACTATCTTAGTGCGGTTTTATCTTGATGCACCAAAGGCACTCTGAAAATGGAAACCGACTGTGAGTGTTAACAGACCTTGGTCCCTGTTTTCAAAGCAACCATGTCAAAGGCAACATCATAATTTTGGTTGTGCTGTGGTCTACAACCACAGTTTTCTTGAGTGTGACAGTAGCATTAAACAGATCACATACGTAAACCTATGAGTAAGAGAGGGTAAAAGCAAATGTAAGCGTCATCCTGTCTTCTAACAGAAAGAGGGTATTTGAGTACCTTGCCGTTTTCACCTTATTAGGAAAAGGCAACACCGGTTACTGACAGCAGAGATAGAGGGAAGAACATTTAAACAAACAGTAGTAGGGCACTGAGCTGGGCATAAATCTTTCTCTGTCTTACACTCACCATCTCCCTCCCTGAGGGAAACAATCAATCTTGGAGAAAAGCCACATCTGCAGCAGCGGCTATTGGACATCTTTTGCATCCCAAACAGCAACACGTACACACAAGCTTAAGAATCAAGTCCTGCCTTTTCCAAAAATCGACCTCCTCTGATTCTCAGACTCTCTGCCTCTTTCCTTGTTCTCTTACTCTTCTACAGATGCAGAAGCTATTATCAGAAAGAAAGAGATCTGAGTCAGGAAACTGAAACATTCAGTGTAACTGTCACTATAACATGTTCTTTAGTCTCAACAAACAGTTCTTCAGTCTGAAATGTGAAACGCTGCTGGTACTCTGCTACCTCTCAAATATAAAGATTTAGATCTTGCAAAATGTATTTGCTGGTTTTAATTATATAGCGTTGAAATTAATCATTTAATTGATACACCACTAGCGGAAGATCATCCCAAAACTCGTAGCATCTTTTCAATTGTCAGCATTTACAGACTTTTCTGAATATCTGCTTTGAAGTTCATTGGGCAAATTAAATATATCATCTTGAGCCGTGAGAGAGTGGGTGAGGCACAGAGCTGGAGACTGACATAAGCATCGATCTGGTGTCGGCAGTGACACTGTGGAAGTCTGTTGCAGTGGAGAGAGCACTGAGTGAGAAGACAAAGCTGCTGATTTACCGGTCGATCTGCATTCCTACAATCGCCTATTGCCGCGAGCAGAGCTGTGTGGCTGAAAGAATGAGATCCTGCAGGTAAGCTGTGGAAATGAGCTTCTTTTAAAGAGTGTTTAGGCTCAGCCTTTCAGATGGGATGGGGAGCTCAGTCATTTGGGAGGTGCTCACAGTAAAACCACAGCTCCTTAGTGTGGAAAGGAGCCAATTCAGGTGGTTCAAGAACCTGTCTAGAATCTCTCTAAGATGTCTTTCAAGCACGATGCTTCAGACATATTCTAACAGTACAAGAACTCAAAGCAGAGCAGGACACAGTGGACTGTCTCTCCTGACTGGTCGGACACATCACTACCACCCTGGAAGGAGGCGGTGGACGAGGAGAGGGAGGATGCAGCTCTGTTTAGACTGCCTGGACCTGGTTCAGTGGTACATGAGGATCGATGGAACATCTTTGCTCTCTTATATGACACCTTAAAGTGTCATGGTCACAGGACTTTCTGTGTATTTGAGTTTCAATTACCAGGTTTATATATGTGAGCTTGTTTTTATTGCTATATTTGAGTTTGAAGTTCGAGTTTTGTTTTGTTGCATTTCTGTTTTGGTTACTTTTTCCCTAGCAGAAAAATCTGTTTATGTTTAGTTCACTGACTCCTTTATTTTAGTTTTCCCTTTATTACTATTTTAGTGATGATTTTCAGGTTTGCAATTCCATGTTTAGGTTATTATTTAGATTTCTGTTAGCTGTAGCCTTTACTTCCCTCAGTGTTTCTCTCTTCTATCCTCCATCTCTCTCATTTCAGGATTAATGTCCTGTGTGCCCTATGTTCTGTAGTCTGACATCTTGTAAAGCCTTAATATTCATGTCTGTAATACTTTTAGTTTTACTTTGAAGGATACATGGTATGCATTTTAGTTACTTCATGTGTTATGAATATCCTGACTGTCTTCATTTATATAAACTAATGCTTTTTGTCTTTTTGTGTCATCAGTGAACATACCCGTTACTTTCCCATGAATGTTTTCTGTGTGCAGCCCTGCATTAGTCCTAGTCCCTCAGGATTCCGGATACTGTGTTTTTCCCCTCATTCCTTGGACTTTGTATCAACAATAAAGCTCACTTCAGCTCAGCTTCAGCTCCCTGCCCCCTGCATCCTGCATTTAGGTCTTCACTTCAACACAGTAATCCATCACTGTGTAACATAAGGACTAACCAGTAATAATAACACAAATTAAATTCTATTTTAATAATTATTTCTAGCTTTTCTAACTGCCTAGAGGAAATATTATTAGCTTTAGAGATGTTATTCATATGCAAAGGAACAGCAGGTACTGTGACTACACGGCTATGCATACACACTGTCTATCAGTAACCATGGTGATGATTGTATCACTCTGAGAGATGGTGAGGGACTCCCACAATTTACCTGCTTATTTATGTCCTTACTGATAATAATGAGACCCATTTACAGCTGTGAGTGAGTGTGGGTTGATATGAGTTGACATTGTGGTCGAGTGTGTGTGAGGAGGACCCAGTTTGGGGGAGATGAAACACTGAGAGATGTTACAGTGTCTACAGGGCTACTTTCTATCTGAAGCAAATGAATTGTATTTCAGAAAATGAATTGAAAGGAGCTCTTAATGGGGATTAGAGGCCTGGTAGGATTCAGATATTGGCATACCCACTGTGGAGAATTACACAATTACCAAAGCATAGATTTTGCCCCGAGGCGTTTTCTTCCAAATTAAAGTTGGTTACTTTTGTTTAATATCTTTTAGGGAATTGTCTCTGTGTCTGTGGCAAAAGGGTGCAGAAAATCTCAATCTGCATCCATTTATTTGTTTGACCATTTATTTCTCTTACTGTCGAAACATTTCTGTTGATTCGTTTTGGATCATGAAACCTGGAGAAATTATAAATGTGAGAAAGAAACAGAAGCGTAGACAGATGAGTGTGGAAGAAGGGTGTGGTTAGTGATGTGGAAAATAGAAAATAAGATCAAAGATGTCACAGTCTGTGTGTGTGCACAAATTCTAGATTCCATATTTTAGGAGCCTACCAGTAAGGTAATGAATAGCGCTCGCAAAGACACGCATATTCAGAGATAAGTAATTACGCCACTGAAGTAAAGTTAATTTGCATCTATTTCCAAGTGACTATTCTTTTAGTCAGATCACACATGCAATTCACAAATCCATTCAACTCTTTTAAGATATAAAACCATTTTTTCAGTCAATGGCTTAACTTCCAGGTGAATCTGGTTCTATAACTAAACCTCAAAATATTAAAAACCTTTCAAAGGTAAAACCCAAGAATGGCATCACTAGTCCAGCACATGCAACCTTTTGAGATATAAAGACTAACCTGTACAACTACTTTAAATTACAGTCAGCTGCAGGACTCCACTGTGAATTTCTGTGCAACATTAAGTATTCAGGCAGGAGGGGCAGATCAAAATGATTCCAGTGACATTTTGGAAACGTATACGGATAGCACATCTCTAAGTGGATGGGTGGGGGAGGCTGGGATGGTGGAGAGTGGGAGGTCCTGTCATTTCACATCGAGGCATTGCATTGGTTTGCTTTCTCCTGTCATGTTGCCTCAAAAAACTTGTGACTGGGTGGTTTATGTCTCTAATGTCATTGGAATCGGTTCAATTACTGTCACTCTGGGGACTACTACAAAGGCCATCAGACCCAATCAAAGGCCGTATCTGAGTGCCTTCTGTGCATTTGTGTGTATGCGTGCGTGTGTGTGTGTGTGTACGGACTATCGATGCTTTGATAAAGTATTTATGACCTAATCATGGTTCTTTCATCTCTCAATAGACAGGCAGACAAACTCGGTGGAAATATGACGGGGGAGAAACAGCGCTACACATCTTTTTCCTCATTGTGACACTGTTGCATGCACATAGAGAAACAGTCAAATGTCTGGGCACCTCCGCTCGTTTAGTGGTTTTACCACACTGAAAATTGAAATTATGAAATAATAAACTTTAACTTTTTTTAAATGAAGTTAAAAAATTCTTTAAAGTAGCCAGCGTTTGCACAAACTCATTGTATTGCCTAACCAATCCAAATTTTCTGAACCAAAGCAGTTCGGTTTTTCAACTAATAACCTTCAGAAGTGACTTCTTTGCAGCAATTTAGCCATGAAAGCCTGATTAGTTGATGCTGAGAAGCGTCTGCTACTTGAACTCTGGGATGCATTGATGTGAGCTCTAATCTGAGGTGTCATTAATTGGGGATCTCTGGTGACTCTAATGAGCTTATCCTCTGCAGAAAAGGAAAGTCTTGGATCTTCCTTTTGTGAAATGATTCTCATCCACTTGAATAGTTTTTTCAGACCAGATTCTGTCAGACAAGAATTTTTAACAGCTCTTAAACAGGACTGACTTCCATCTCCTCAAGTATACACAAGTATCCCCTAAAGTGCTTTTTATAAAAATCAATAAAATTTCATCTTAGGCAGGCTTTTGCATTGTGTTGTTTTTTAGATTTTATTTTTTTTATTGTTCAGATAAAATCAATTCAGATTTTATCAAAAATACACAGGACTGCAGTACAGTGTAGCTGGTGTCAGTGTGAGGTTACCTCAGAAGTAGTCAACTGTGTGCACCAGCAGCTACAACTACAGAGTACACTGTATGCCAAAAGTCTGTCAGCTGTGTTCTGACACTGCAGGCAGAAATCACCATGGAGGAGCAACATTATGTTATAGCTTAAAGTCCGAGTTTGAGCCACAGTACTAGTTGATGTCCGGCTTCAGTGGTGACTGCAAAACTGACAGTGCAGTTTAATCAGTTATGATCAGAGTGCACAGCGTTACATCTGCAGCTCCATGCGTGTATTCAGCTTCATTAGCTTTATTTTAGGTTACATGCAGTGATTATTTCTGCCTGACTGCTGTCACTAAATCTGACTGCTTAACTTGTTCTGTGTTCAAACAAAGTTAGACAGTTTTGCTGGATTTGCGTGTTGAAAAATAAGTGATAGTTTCTCTCCCTTGGTTTTCTTTCTTCTTTATTTTGTAGTTGCACTAACAAAGGTATACTGTGTATAATGTCTCTAACCTGGTGTGGCTGTTGGTGCCAGACATGCTGGTCTGAGTATACATCTAAAACATCCCGTGAGCGGCAGTTCTCTGAGTGAAAACGCATTGTTTATGTCAGACGACAGAGCAGAACGGCCAAACTCCTTCAAGCTGATAGGTAGACAGCAGTAAATCAAATAACCACTTAATACTACCAAGTTATGCAAGAGCTTCTCTGAGCCAGCAAAATGTCAAAACTCAAGGGAGGTGGGCTACAGCAGCAGAGGATCAACTAAGAACATGAAACTAACACTAGAATTCACACAGGCTCATCAAAACTGAACAATAGAAGATTTTAGTGTGGGGGATACTTTCCTGGCACACTTTGTGCCCCTTAGTACCTGTCATTTTCCTGAGCACAACCATCCCTTTATGACCACAGTGTACCCATCTTGATCATCTTCTGGATGTTTCCAGGAACATAACACACCATGTCTTAAGGCTCACATTATCTCAAACTGGTTTCTTGTACATGACAATGAGTTCCCTGAACTCAAATAGCCTCCACATTCACAGATCTCAATCCAGTTGAGCACCGTTGGGATGTACTGGAGCTGGAAATTCACATCATGGATGTGCTGCTAACAAATCTGCAATAACTGTGCGATGCTATCGTTTCAATGAGCCAAAATCTCGGAGGAATGTTTCTAGCACCTTGTTGTATCTGTGCCACAGAGAATTACAGCAGTTCGGAAAGAAAAAAGTGGGCCAACCTGCTATTAGGAAGGTCTAGCTAATATAAGAGAGCAGGGCAGGTTAATGTTTAGATAGTATGTGGGTGTACGGCTATATTTCATGGTCTTCTTTGCAAAGAAAAGGAAAAAAACAAATGTAAAATATAATAATATATAGTGATGATAACAGCCATGATACTCATTTTTAAATTCACACTTTTGCATATTTTTCTCAATTTTTTATTCTTTTATTTGTATGCATGAGGAGCACATGTCCCAACAATGTGACTGTCTAAAGTGATTTCTGGGTTGAAACAAACTATGTGCTCATTTGCAAGCCAGTATAATACTAGTCTTATTTAAGAGAGTTACTAACCCTTTACCGCAACCACTACTTGCTAAGCTTTATACCAAGTCTTCGCCCTAGAGATTAATGACAGATTTACATGAGGGATTTGTTTTGTTCTCTAAGAGGAAGACGAGTTACCACAATGTTCCAGACTTACGCCACCACAACATGAGTAATGCAAGTGCACACATAAACACACACCCCAGGAGTCCATCTCTGTTTAAACAAGCATAAAACAGCCAACTGCAGATGGAGAATGAGAGAAAGGAAAGAGAGGAGCGGAAGCTATAACAGATGAAGACAGATTAAAGTGGCAGCTTGAAAGTTTGAGGGTAGGAGAAACAATTCGAAAATCGAGAGTGAGGGAGAGAGATCAAGGATCAATGTAATGAATCCTCTCAAGTCTCCCTGATAAGATGTGGAGTTGAATGCAATTAAAAGTGGAGGAAGAAAATATTCAAAACAAGTCTGTGCATCTTCTAAGTGTGCCAGAGTCATACTTAGTAATCTCTTTAAACAATTTCTTTATTGGAGGAGATATAAGTGCCACAGGCCTGTGATCATTACATGAATTTGGAGTGTAAAAAAGAAAACAAACTATACCGTCTAGTTGTGCAGCACAGTTCATAAGCATTCAGGCTTTCCTGTCCTTGATCCCCCTGGAAAAGAATTCACATGGTAACCTGCAAACATCTTTTCCGAGAGCTACATTTTGAAAAACCGACTGCTTTCTACTAAAATGATGATGTTAAAATGAATATTAAAGATGTTCTTAGACTCTATCCTCATCAATGATTATATCTTTATAACTGTATTTACCAAGCTTGAGTTCTTCTTCAACCTTCTTCTGTGCCTCCCTGTATTTATCCACATGCCCTTGGTTCAAACTTACATTTCACTGAATAATTGAGGCTTTAACAGATTAGAAGATCCATGATTTATTATTTGGATAAATGATAAATCTTCACAAGATATAATGTATGCAGACAGTTCTCTGTTATTCCAGGCCAACACAGGCACTTTCAAACAAGTTCGTTTAGGGGCGATTTGCAGGACGTGCAGAGTGGAGCTTTATGATAGGATTTTAATTCCCCTTTACAAATCAGTAGCAAAGATTCAGACAGATTGAGAGTTGTGTTGGACAAGAAATGTACTGTTAAAGTTACTTAAGATTTTAATGGTTTGATGCAATTAAAATCATGCAAAAAAAAAAAAAAAAGTTGAATAATTGGTGTCAACCCTGGCTTTCAGCTGAATATATACAAAAGGGTCGCAGGGATACAAACATGAGTTCAATTTCAGCTGTGCATAGTCTCCCTGATAATCAGTGTTGCACCAGTTTTTATTGCCATAGAGACACAAGCCTCCACTGAGTGATTTACTAGTTTCTGAAGAGTCTCTGACCAAGAGAAAGCGTTTCCCAAAGCCATCAACTTCCAACTCGGAATCAGTCTTGTTCCGAAGTAAAGTTTTTGTTAAAGCAAGGACACAGGGGCTGTTACACTGGATTAGAAACTTGCCACTTGCCCAGAGCTCATCAACTTGCAGAGTAACTGAACACCGGTGAGCATAACTGTGGAAGAGGCATCCAACAGCGGCCCTGTTTCACAAACCTCTCCCACACACCGACACATCTCCTGCACACCAAATATCTTGGATGCCCGGCAGCAATTCCCCACAGAAGCGACTGGCTGAGATGCAGAGGAATCCATGATTCCCACACCGGTGATGAGCAAAAGCAGAAGGAACTCACAAATATAATGGTGCTTGAAATCGTCATGTAAACGGGGCATAAAAACATAAAAATTAGGATAAAACTCCAACTGAGGTGAGTCACTGTTGATACTTGATACTGTCACCAACAGATCTCATAAGAAATACATTAATAGAGAGAATAAAAACAAGTCAAGAGACGTGTGAAACAAGAAGGAGGGAGGAGAAGAAATTTGCCTAAACATGTTAGTCAACTCATTAGTAAAGTTGCTGAGTGTGACCAAAAACAGGCGGGCTGAGCTAGAGTGGCGCACTCTGGGAAAACATTTACTGAACGCTGCAGTGGAAGGAAAAGCACTCTAAGCAACAGCTTTGGAAAGTGCACTGTACTGTACAGACACACACAGACACATGCACATCTGTGTGTGTGCACATAATCGCAATGAAATACACAGTATTCATGTGGTGTGTGCACACAAAATTTCTCATCCGCACACACGCACACAGACACCATTAGCTTCAATCTGTGTGCAATCGAACACGAGATTGCCTCCTGCTCTATAATGACTTATTTCCATTACGATACCCAATCATATCTGAAATAAAATAGTAGAGAAAGTCTGCATGTGTTTTTGTCAAGTTGGCACATTTTCAGCCGATGAGCTACTAAGCTGAAACAACCATTTCCACACCCACCCACACATTCAGATCACAAGTGTACATTTAAATGGAAGCACATTTATGGAGCATACCATTTATAACTCACACATGCAAACACACTAGCTTGTTTCTGGTTGTGTTACTTTGTATTTTACGGCAAAATACTAGAGCTAGTGAGTTGGTAAAAGTATCGTGCGCTTGTGTGTGCATGTGTTATAATTATATGTGCTTCTTTTTCTCCATAGGGTATTCTCCTCTTCTACATGCGCCAGGCATGGGCTCCTCCAATTCAAGGTCCTACACCGATTACATATCTCCAAGGAAAAGTTAGCCAAGTTCTATCCGGGAGCTGACCCCCTGTGTAACAGATGTAAAGCAGAAACAGGGTCACTCCTTCGGACTTTTTTTTGGGATGCCCCAATCCTCATAACTACTGGGTGTCTATATTCAACACCTTTTCAGAGATATATAACGTTAAATATGATCCTTCTGCTCTAATGGCTATCTTTGCGGTGATACCTTAAACCGTCATTCTGCCAAAATACTATTCGAATTCTATTCCTTTGCTTCACTCGTTGCAAGGTGCCTGGAAGCAGGAAGCTCCTCCCACACATGAACAGTGGCTTGCAGAGCTCATGAGGTTTTTGCATTTGAAAAAGATGAGATATACACTGACAGGTTCAATCAATAATTTCTTAAGGCATGGCAGCCATTACTAATGTACATGGAAACATTTAAAATGACCACCTTATCATGACCGGATACCAAATCTCTATATCACTAGCGTAGTTAGCTGTACACTGAATCTCCCTTATACATTTTATTTTTATATTTGTGTTTGTTGTTGGTGTTTTTTTTGTTTGTTTGTTTGTTTTTCTTCTCTCTTTCCGTTATCTTTTGGGGTATTGTAAATATTGAACAGCAAATTACTGTATGTTCAAGGTTTTGCTATTAACATCCTGCTGTGACTGAAAATATAATTATTTAAAAAAAATTATATGTGCTTCAAGAGCAGTCAAAGCAACACTAAATCTTCTCTGACAGAGAAGATTATGATTGTTTTCACACACTTTCCTCTAACATTTTATAAATTACATCCCTGACTCAGCTGCCTGGTGACGGTAAACTGTCACCTTATTAAAAACCTAAAATGATTTAGGCGGCCCAGTGTGTTCTGGTGGTAGAGACGAACCAAATTAGAGGAGAGACCAAAACGTTATTTAGGCTGCTGCCAAAGCTCTCTAATCTTACCTTCTATCATTAGCTATGTAATATAAGACAAACTAAATAAGGAGTCAATTGTGTCAGGAAAGCCGTTGGGCACCAGTACAACACCAGAAAATATAATAAAAAATCTCTCCAAGGTGAAACATTTCCTTCTTTTTTTTTTAAACTGGTAAAGGTTACATGACACTGATTTTTAAACGATTACATGCTGCACATGCCGATTCAGTTGTCTTTATCCCAAAATCATAGCTTAGTGTGGCCTACAGCTGCAAAACGTACGGTATTACTGTTGCTTTCGACGTGACCTGTGAGGTCATTCCAGTTTCTGTTTCTTTCTGCTCCATCTCTTGCTACTCCCTTTATAAAAGTACTGGGGTTTTTTTTTTTGGCAGAGCAGTGATGAAAGAAAAGTAAGAAAAAAGGAAGCAAGATATTAATCATGTAAACAAGGAACTAAGAAAACTAAAAAAGAAAAAAAAGTTTAGCCTGGCAGACAGTCTGCTGGCTGGTTCTAGAGGTGGGTAATGATAAAAAGAGCAGGTTATTGTTTTCAGAGCAGTGTTCTTTGTAGAAAAATCAGTTTTTACTGCTTGACTGCTCTGCCGTGGACTGAATCAAAGGGTGGTTCACGAGGGAATAGCAATTCCTCCTCCACTCTGAAGGCAGCAGTTAGTCAGCTCTGAATGGCTTTTCCTCCGTACATTTACCGCACCCATAACTTTTATCTAAAACACCTTTTTTATTCTCAGCCCTCGGGGAACGCAAAGGCATTCACAAGCTAAGATTTGAATCTTTAGTGTGAAGCTTATTACATTTAAATCAATTAAAATGATTTTGCAAAAAGCGTCTGAATATTCCTGAATAGGTCTGGCCGTATAATGCTGCCTGTTACCTTAGCTACGCATCTCACATGTTGAGAAGCAGTGACTTGGTGTTTACTGTTTGTTTACAGCAATAAACACAATAAAAGTACGTGCAAGTATTTGAAATGTGTATCCTAAGGGTACTGGTGTGTGAAAGCAAGCATTTCATTTTGAAAGCAAAGATCACTTTTCTTATACTATCAAAGTACTGAATAATAACAGGACTGAAGGAAATTAAAATTACTTCAGGTTGGGAATTTGATCGTTTTGTGATAGTTCCTGACTTTTCTGTGTTTTTGCCTCCTTCTGTCTATTCTCTTTGCTAAACGTCAGCACTAATGCCTAGAGACACGTCAGCAACCTCCTGAAGACCTCCAGTTTCAAGGGAAAAATGTGTATTTGCTGATCAGTTGCCGAGTGGATACTGGAGGTTGCCAGGTGAAATCGGTTAAAAAGAGGGTGCTGAACCAAAAACCTCTTTGTGATTGCTTTGTTCACCAGCAGACTGCCGCATTTCCATTTGCCGTTTACTCTCAGAGTTGTGCAAACCGGACACAGACAACTTTCTACTTCAAAGTAAAAGTTGAGAAATTGCTGCAACAACCTAATTCCACAAGGTGCAAGTTTTATTTGAAAGAGATGCAAACAGTTTTCAGTTTGCATTTTTCTTTCTTTCAGGTTTTATTACAGCTCAGTCGAGTGAGTGCAAATCATTCAGCATCTTTCAAGCAACCTGCTAGCAACTAAAGCAATCGCAAGGAGGTTTTGGTGCAGCACCCTTTATGCAACCAAATTCATGTAACAACTAACTTGGATTTGCTAGATGACAGATGTGCACCAGGGGTCTTTGACTGGTGTACAGGTCTGCATGAATGGGGCTTAATCAGTTGATTACAAAGCAACTCCCAGCAACCTCCAACCACTTGCAACCATACTAATTTACCAATACTAAACCAATACAAATGTTTCTTCTCACAATCAGCTGCCAGATGGCTGCAGGCATGTTTTTAAGCCTGTGTGACTCAAGCCTTTTGAGTCTCAGTTCCCGTCTGGTAGTTATCACCTGTGTTGACTGCTTTCACCTTCATCATACATCTCATTTGTATCTCAATCATGATTGGTCAAATTTTCTTGCCCTTTGTCAAGACATCTGTTTTTGCTCCAGCTTTTTTCTCCTTGTTATTCCCTTGCTTCTAATGTCATTTTGGACTTTTGATTTGCTCCTCTTTTGGACATTTTTTATTTTGGGCTTTGTTTGTGGCCAATGGGTTACACTGCTGTTGACTGCTTGGGTTACAAGCAGTCAACAGCAGTGATCACAAAACGGTGTATAACTGAAGACAGTAGTGAGATCTTTAACCAGGTCTTCCCATTAACACCTGACCTGTCCAAAGGTTCAGTCAATGAGCTCGTCAATAGCTTTAATGCAAAACTGTTAAATGTAATGGATACTATTGCCCCCATTAAGGTGAAGGTTATCTCTGGAAGGAAAAAGTCTCCATGGAGAAACTCCACACTAGTGAAAAATGAAAAAAGAGAGTGTAGGAAAGCTGAGCGCAGATGGAGAAAAACAAACCTCCAGGTTCACTATGACATCTATAAAGAGAAACTTCACAATTATAATTTACAACTGAGGAGTGCAAGAAGGTCCTACTTCTCTGACATCATCACTAAAAACAGCCATAATGCTCGGGTCTTATTTTCTACAGTTGACAGGCTAACAAACCCTCCTGTGCCAGTAGCAGCTGGAACTTCATGGCATGGATGCAACAAGGTTTGGGAAATATTCCTCAGGGATTTTGGACCATATTTGAATGACAGCACTGCACAGTTCTCAGCCACACATACATGACGAGAAAATCCCATTTCACCACATCCCAAAGGTGCTCTATTGTACTGAGATACAGTATGGTCACTGTGAATGCCATTTGAGTACACTGAACTCATTGTTGTGTTTAAGAAACCAATCTGAAATGATTTGACCTTTGTGACATGGTATTTTATCCCATTGGAAGAAGGATGTACATTAAGTCACTAGGAACGCAACCATCATAGGACATGCAAATGTTATTTGTTAACTCATATTGCTGCTCAGATTAATAGAAAGCCATAAATTTCCCTCATGCCACAGGGAAATGTCCCCGTCCTCCCGTGGGCCACTCTGGCACTGGGTTCTGCACAGCAGAACAGGCAAATCCACCAAACTGCACTTATAGGTTAGCAGGGCTCGCAAAATCGCTAGCCCGACGTCCCGGGGCTGGCGATTTTTCCAGTCGGGCTACCAAAATCTATCGCCCTGCCCGTCGGGCTATTGTAGGAAGGAAAAATATATGTCAATGCTTTTGCATTCTTTCGGAAATGTAGCTGGGTAATTATGTCATTGGCATCGGTGAGCCACTGTCAATATGTGACATATTGAAATCACGTTTGAATTTGCACTTGTTTTTTGATTTCACTTTGCAATCGCGCGAACTGTGTAT
The DNA here is from genome assembly GCF_057382275.1 of Copadichromis virginalis. Classification (NCBI taxonomy): domain Eukaryota; kingdom Metazoa; phylum Chordata; class Actinopteri; order Cichliformes; family Cichlidae; genus Copadichromis; species Copadichromis virginalis. The sequence continues at coordinate 15,471,497 of NC_140618.1, forward strand.
AGAGAGCGACAGTACTGATTGGTGAGTGATGATAATTTGCGCACCAATTCCTCTGACATCGTCTTATTAATCGTTAGCTTACTATGCAAACATGACAAGTGAAATCTCCCGCAGCAAGCTTAAACGTGTGAGAGGTTGATCGCGCAGAGAATCACTGACCGTTATGTGAGTGCGTGTGTGTGTGTGTGTGTGTGTGTGTGTGTGTGTGTGTGTGTGTGTGTGTGTAAAAGCAGCAGGATATATATTTTAGTTCTGCTGAGCCAAATAAGACAGGTCAGGGTGAAGAAGTGACAGCCAAAGAAAAGCTTACCACAAAACGGAAAAGTTATGACAAATCAGACTAAGGCAAAAAGAAAGTGCAGCTTTATGGGTTCATGGACAAAAGAATTTCTGTGGCTGCAATATGACGAGCTATATAACCGGGGCTGCACATAAGTGGTCCGCAGGTGCGCATTCGCTGTCAAAAAAAAAAAAAAAAAAAAAAACGCGCACAAGATATGAAGTTGCAACGCGTGTTTGCATACATAAGATTTTCTGGAGGAGGACAGACATTTGTTTAGAACTCTTAAAGATGTCGAAGAAGCTCCTTTAAGCAATTACTTTGGTGTTCCTCCACCTCCAAACAAATGTCAGAAGGAGTCCGAACCACAAAAGAAGCGCGTATTCTCGGAAAAGTGGTTGCAGGAGGTGAGCTGGCTTCAAACAAATGATGAACGCACAGAGATGTGGTGCGGAATGTGCCGTGAAAATTCCACTCTAGCGGACAAAAACAGTGCTTTTTATATGGACGCAAACGCGCGTTGCAACTTCTTATCTGGTGCGCGTCTTTTATTTTGACAGCGAATGCGCACATGCGGACCACTTATGTGCACCCGTGTAAATAACATAATGTTCTGCCGGGTGTGTTGTTGGTTTTCTCTCGATTTCTGAGTCGACAAGCGCCTTTGTTACTGGGACCAGTCATTTTAAGAAAGGCCCCCATTAGAACCCATGAGAAATGCATTATTGCTCAGTCTGCAATATCTTTCCCAGAACAAACACCAATTGCAAATAACATACTAAAAATAAACCTGAAAAATCTGTTTAGAACAGCGTACTATGTTGCAAAGAGTGAACTACCACTGGCACAATTTAGCAGTCTTTGCAAACTTCAAAAAGCAAATGGCCTCGATCTTGGTTCCACTTGTCTCTTATCCGTGACTTCAGCTGAAATTTCAAATTCAGGATCTGACACAGACTGATTCATGTCCTACACAGTTCTTACAAGTTCATAGAAATTTCTGTTCAATTAGAACCAAGTATTTGAGTTGATGATTGTAATTTTTATACAATGTTGTAATTTGTTTTTCAACAATTTTTTGATTAATGTTTTGTTTCCTTTACAATATTATACTTTAATGTATAATATTGTAAAGGAAACAAAACAGGAAACAAAACGTCAATCAAAAAATTGCTCTCTTTTTTATTCGGGCTACTTAGATTTATTTTGGGCTACCAAAAACTGAAGAGTCCCTGCCCGAAGGGCTACCAGGGATTTTGAAATTTTGAGAGCCCTGGTTAGTGTCAGTGTCACGTTTGTAACCACTGAATATGTGCCCTTGGGGAAGGCCCGAGGCATGAAAGTTTTGAGTTTGGACATTTTGGGGGACAAATAAGTAACATTTAGCAATGTAGTGGAAGCTGAGAGGCAGGTAACTGGACACTCAGCCATTCCAATAATCATATCCAGAGTCACCACAGCTGAAATGCCAGTTTATTTTTAACCTGTAAAGCAACATGACTTTCTAAGCCTTTTCGAACAACTTCCCATTTTTCAGCTATAATATGTAACTGTATGCACTTTGCTTTAATTTGTTTTGATGAAAGCTGTTTGTAAAAAGACGACATGACACAGTAAAACTCTGCTTTACATTAATGCGACAGCTGTTAAACTTTTCCTAGCGTGACCGTTACCATGGCTGCACAAATAGACGGTTACAAAAGCAATTTTTAAAGTGTCATTTGGGAAATTTATGGCGCGTTGTCATGTAAGAAGCAAATAATAATTCTGTGGTAAATAATAAAGGTTAGTACGAATATTCAAATTCAGGAGAGGCCCTCAGTCTAATGATCCACATAAATAACAGCTTTTCTACTTCTGGATTTCACATGCTCTCTCTCTCACACACAAACACCCACACACGTGTTCCCTGAGGTTGTAAAAGTTCAATTATCTCCCACTCCAGGACGGCCATCAGGTTATAGGCCAAATGCTTCCTCCAATTATCCGTGCGCATACCTCTCTGAGTTGTTTTGTGTGTGCTTGAGCGTTCAGGCGTGATTAAATGCTTACACATAACAATCACTGCAACAAAAGCAGCTCGTCCATTTATACACCGCATGTGCGTTTCTTCACATTTGAGGAGAATCGAATGTAATGATAATGGTGATTTTATGGCACAGATAGTATTTAATCAATAGTTACCTACCGACGCAACGCGGTTTCAGCTGTGCGTGTGCATTATCACACGAGCACGTGTGTAGTTTTTTTGGATGCCACACAATGGTTCAGAGGATAAATAAACAGTATCTGTGGGTTTTTTTTTTTTACTTGTAGCATCATAATGACAAATAATAACATGTTGAAGGGAATAATTGCACAAGCTCTTTTCTTCCCTTTAACCGATTACTTTTTCATGTCTTTCATGTTACCCGTGTTAAACAGGTGCCTTAGTATTTACAACCAGCCTTCATAATCTTTTTCTTTCCAGCAGAATTCAATGCAGACTTGTTTATGGGACTCTATCCAACCTAAAGTCTGTCTGCCACTTTTCATCTTACATGAAAACCTGCCATATTTTTATTTATTTTTTGCAAAGCATGCGGTGCAAAGCAAAGAAGTGACTTCATATTAGAAACAGAATATAGTGCAGCACAGAGAGCTTTACTGTAGACACATAAGGGATTGGAGATTTATCCCGCACAGTTAAGTGTGCCTCCTCCTCGTGTAAATGTGATTTAGAGCAGCGGTCCCCAACCCCCGGGCCACGGACCACGGACCAGTACCGGTCCGTGAGTCGTTTGGTACCGGGCCGCGAGAGTTGAGGTCCGGGTGTGAAATGTATGGTTTTCAGGGTTTTTAGCGTTAGTTTGTTATCGTTTTTGTCGTTTACTCTGTTTTTCTGGGTCGTTTCACGTGTGTTATGAATAAATCTTCTTTTTTTCTGTAGCGGTACTAGTTTTATTTTGTTGTATTTATCTGCAACACCTTAAAGGCCGGTCTGTGAAAATGTTGTCGGGGATAAACCGGTCCGTGGCGCAAAAACCGCTGATTTAGAGGATAGTTTTAACAGTCAGTGAGGCAGAAAGTTCACTACTACCACAAGCTGCTTGGGAACACAGATAATCGACTGAAACACTGACTTTCCAAACACAGATTTTCAGATGTATTTTCAGATTTTTGTTTCTACTCAAGTGATGTGGGTTAAGATCTGTTCAGTATTTAAATGGTAATATCTTTCATTATTGTAACTTAAGTGATTAACTTAACCTTTATTTTGATTTCAGTGAGCCAAGAGCACGAATCTGTGACCTTTAAATAAATCAAATAAAATAATAGCACGTTTTTGTTAATGGGAACAGGCAAATCAGGCAGTGAGGAAAGTAAGAATAGATGCTTGATGAAAAGAATTAAATGAAACTCTTTTTGTTATTCTCACTCAATTGGTTAGGTACCCAGTTTAACAGCAAGCAAATGCTCCATGTCAGAATATTTTCTCAGAATAAATAAGGATTTTATGTTCATGGATTCATGTTCATGGAGTTCATGGATTTTAGTTATTTATTTATTTGACTATTTTGCCAAAAATAGCATGCTAAACTTGGCAAAGACTTGTCTGACGACCCTCCTGAGGCAACTCTTCATTTATCCAGGCTTTTGTCACCTGCCCAAACCCCCCAGATTTGTCTGAAAATGTGTTATTTGGTTACTGGATATATTGGACAAAGAATTTTGAATATGGAGCTGCCAGGCAGGAGGAAAAGGGGATCCAGAGGGCTGCTGTGACAGAAGATGATGCTAGGGAGAGGGTTAGATGGAGGCAGATGATCTGCTGTGGCGAGGTTGCCTTGGATTCTAAAAGCACATTTTAAATAACTCTTTAAGACCGGTAATGCAAAGACCAAATTTATATGTAATGTTTCAGAGGTGAAGCAGATAATGGCAACTTCAGAGAAGATTTAGCAATAAAAGAACAAATGTTAAAAAAAAAGAATTCTTTCCAGACTGATTAAACTTCATAATCAAAGGAAAAACTGTACCAGTTATTCTGATTGCTATCTGGCTGTGCTCTTCATGAACATGCCCTCAGTTTTGCCCGTATGTGTGTGGAGATACAAGTTTCTGCTTCTCAACCGGTCATCTGCTGAGTTTATTTTTATTTGAAATGCTTCAAGGTTAGAGGTTTTAAGAAAAAAAAATAACAGGGACTACTTCACTGAATAGATGAAAGGATACATGTTCAGAGAAATAACCAAGCACGTACCAAAGACACAGGACAGCTGTCGAGGAAGATGGATGCAGGACGTATTCATTATTTTTGTGCATGTTTCACTGTTTCCATTAAATGCGTCAGTGCTTATAAACACAGTAAAATCACATCCTGTATAGAGTTGCCTGAAAATTTCAATAAGAATGAAAAAAAAAACCCCAAACGTCCACACGTAGGTGCATCCACCACTGGAGCGCATGTTTGTGACTGTGGCTCCAATCCATGCACCTTAAGTGTCCATGCGCCCTGAACACGAAAGAGTGTGAAGTCCCATTTCAACATTTGTGTGTCCATGTGTATGTGTGCCTGCCTGGCTGTGACATGTATAGGGGTGTAATGTAATCTGCTTTTGATTTAAAACCCTGTTTGTTTCCTATAGTGATAAAGTAGTGCCTTGGGCCATGTGTGTATGTATAAACAATATGTGTGCACACACTATAGTGATAAAGCAGTGCCTAGGCCAATGGAAATTACGCTCATCCATCTCCTACAGTGCACAGGCACGTGCACACACCACACACACACACACACATGTTGGAAAAGACAGAACAAGAAGATGAGGCGCTGCTAAAATAACGACAGCCACTGAGGCCCAGTGGAGTAAATGCCTCCACAACACTGTGAAGTTAAAAATATTACCAGAAAAACTAATAAAACTCGATGAAAAAAACATTTAAAACGTCATGCTCAGATCTTAAACTAAGGGAGAAAACTCCTGTAAATGTCAATGCGAGTGCTAATTAAGATGGAAAACAGCACATAAACAACTAATTATGCAAGTTCAAGGTTTAAGCATACTCATGTTGGTGAATAGTTTCTTTCTCATGTTTAACGTCACTACTTCTAATACCTAGTTCCAGGGCTAAACCGATTTAGTAGCTCATGTTACGGGGATGTTATTGCCCATAAAACAACAAATGCGAGCCTGACCGTGAGCGCATTGCGTATGTTTACTTAAATTCTGACTAATACTGTAGGATTTGCAGTTCTGAATCAGAGAAGTGCTGAAAACTGCAGCTTGTAGAACGGCCACTGGAGGGAGCATTAAAAAAAAGTGAAAGGTTCTCATTTTTAAAATCCACAAACATTTGGCTCTATGAATGGTTCCACCCTTGTTAACACAGGGGAGCTAAGAGTGTGGCCACTTTGCCAGGTGTCCAGGTGGCTGCAGCCAACTATGCATGCTAGAGCTCACCTCCACTAACTGGAGTCACTAAACATGTTTGTCATGTTGGTTCTTTTGGAGCATTTTAGCAACCGACCATCGAGGAAATCTGTTTAATGAGTGAAACGCGAGAACATTATTAGTCTGTGGGTAAAGTGTTAGCGGTTAACACATTCACCTGGGTGCTAGGTTGCTAGTTTGAGTCTAACCAGAGATGCAAATGCCCTTTAATTAGCATGTGTGCCTGTGCATTGCATCTGTAGTTAACTAACAATCTGGCACTTCAGAAACTTTTGGCTTAGAAAAATTATCTCAAAAGAGTAAATGGAAGATGTGGAATTCAAAACCAGTGGGTGACATCTATTACACTTCTTTCTCTTTAAACAATTTACTGAAGTAATAGGAACTGACATGTTAGTCTACAAATAACAAAATAAAGTCTGCATGTTCTTGGGAAGTACAGAAGCGTCCGAACATGTGATTAACTGTGAATTTGGTGGCTCGGTGGTGTAGTGGTTAACACAACTGCCTGACATGAAAAAGATCCCTGATCTGAGACTAGGAACCTAGCCTCAGTGGTCACAAGATAGTGTCCTCCTAGCCTTGGTCCCAAGTCAGTTCAGGAATGGCATCCAGTCTAAAAACATCTGAGCCATATCATGGAAAATAAGGAAGCAGATAAAAGTACATGCCTGTGTAAATGACTGAATTACTGAAATGAACTGCTGACACATTAATGCTAATTAAAGCAAATCTGCAAAGTAAATTACAGTCGGGTAATTTACTGAAAATGTATGTTAACTACCAAAAATCAATAATTAAATTAATTAATTAATAATTAAATGTAAAGGGATCATTAAACAATCAATATAAAGACAAACATATGGAACTGATAAATACATTTAAGACTGATCTGACAAATAAGACGGGAAGTCTTGTATGTAGTTTTTTTATTTCAGACTCTGCTGACAGCAGAGTTGTTTAACAAAATTTAAATAATACATGACTATTTCTATAATTAAAAAGCAAGAAGTGAGCGCAAAAACCTCATCAAGGCTTTAATTAAATCGACCTCTGAATATACTTTTGAACTCATTTCTGTTTACCTCCGTCTGTGATGAATATTATTATTGTTATCTTTTTGATTTATTAATTTTTGTCTGTCAGTTCTTAAACTTGCCAAATCAGTTAATCTAATATATCAGAATAGCCTGATCATCACAGCTCTAATAAAGACAATGTTTCTCTCCACTGCTGGTCTGGGTCACATGCACTCACCATCCTCACAAACTCGCCTCAAATCAGCACCACAACATTCATTCCTTCGTAAATGGACAACAGGCCTGTTTGTTTCCAGTGTTACAAAAACAAGCGTTTATCATTATTGTGTAACTAAAGAGCTAAGCAAAAGTTCATTATTCATTCCACTGTGCGTGATGTTGTGTGTATAGAAACGCCAGCCCAGTTATAATTCATATCGTTCAATAATTCATTTATTTATTCCCACTTATTTATTAAATTCCACAGAACAAATACAACAAACAGAACTAACCTCTCACTGATTGCTACCCTGGGAAGAGAAAGAGAGAGAGAGAGTCACATCGGGACAACACACACACACACACACACACACACACACACACTGAACTTGAAGTAGTTCATTAGTGAAACTCCATGGCTGATATTTTTGTCTCAGGAACAAACCACGAGCCTCAGGGGCAGGAAAAAAAAAAAGAGTTGGGGGAGACAGAGAATATTACAAAAAGAAAGATGAGGAAAGAGAAGGGGAAAGTGAGAACTGATGATGAGAGACAGCAGAGAGAAAATAGACATAGACCAAGACAAACAGAAAGGGAACAAAAACAAGGGTTGAGGAAGGAGTGGGAAATGAGAAAAACATGATAATCAAGCAGAGAAAAGGAGGAAGATTACAGATATAGGCCATGAAAGAGCAGCAGTGTTACTCAGTTTGCTGGAAATGGAACTGGAGCGATGTCCTGAACATCTTCAGCCAGTAATTTATTGGGCTGTAACACTTCGCTTGGAAAATTTGTACTTTTCATCAATGCCTTGCCTGTAAAAGCAGTCTGTTTAAAATTAGTAAATAAGCCACACACTGAAGATAAAATTTCCATATAAAATCACAGAAATTATAGACAAATGTCTTATCATAGTTTTTGAGCTCAGGATCCATTTATTCGAATGGTTCAGTGACTGCAGAAAATACTGAATTTAAACTCCCACTGCAGGATACTCACCCATCCTTCTCACCCACTTGACCCAAGCAACGTAAATTAGGTATGGTTTATATTTGCTTTTGAAAGATAAAATTCCCTACAAATGAACCACACTCTCAGCTCTTTCAAAAACCATCACCATCTCAATTTCCACAAGTCACGCATGACAACAAAAAAAACGTAAATAACATTAATCGTAAATGCAGTGATAAATACACTGATCGTCTTGTTAAAACGCATCCTGGTTCGGGGCGGGCGACATAGACTCAAAATTATTAGGCTACTAACAGAATATTTCAAGAAAACTTGCAATAATATTTCTAACAATAGAGAAAATCCAGACAACAGCATTTAAGTAAGTAAACGATGGGCATTTTCCAGCCATCTTTCCCAATGAGCTACTGTCACTGATGACACTGCTGCCATTTCCAGTTTCAGCACAGTTTTCTTGAACATTTTGCAAAGTATTGCTCTTTGCTGGATGTTGTTTATGTAGCTCCTGTTTAAATCGGACACAGTAGTCTCACAGCTCGCAGACATATCCGGGCATTTCTTGTTGCGCATAGGACGGAACGTAATTGCATGGCGTTGCTATAGCAATTATATCACACTATGACATTTTTATATCACGGAAAAATGTATACTGGTATTATTACGTAAGATATGATATGACAAAGCCCTTATACTGGTGTGTGGCTCTTACGTTGAAATATACTACACAACTAAATCCTGCTGCAGATCAAAAGACCCTCTTATGGAAATTGCGCTTCCCGACCGTAGTGCTCCACCCCTGGAGGACATTACAACCAGCCATACAATAAATCCTACTGGATTTGAATGCTAAAGAAAGACATGAGGAGCCCCATTTGTTTACATTGTGTTGAAACTCCAAGATTCAAACCTGAGAGACCAGGAAACACTGGTACACAGTTCCATCCACGGAGGATCCACCACACAAACACAGTCCCAAGCACACCGGGATATGCTGCAAACCACCTGCTGATTTACATTAGTGGAGTGCTGTAGTAACACGTACCTTATCAAAACCAGTTTTGCAAACCACCTCTGTAAGCCTGTAATTTTGATCTAAAGAGCTGAAGAAAAAGGAAACTGTAGTGTCACATGGGTCAGGCAGATAAAAGGTGGTTGGACGTTTCTTAATCGGTTGTCAATTACAATCAAAAATGATTAACTACATCATTTAAGTCACCATCTACCCTCTGAAAATAAGATTCAAGATCGAACGGGTCATCTGGGATCTGCTGATCCTCTTCACTCTAATCTGATTTGTTTGGTTGCTCAAAGGCACGAGAGAGTTCGATTAGAAAAGATGGATTCGATGGTCCGAAAATGATTATCTGCTCTCGTGGTCATCCAACTGATACATATCAATACTGGAAACTATCATCGCCAGCACCTCTGTTACTGGTTGAATGATAAATGAGCGGGCAGCAGAGTGAGACCTTTGCTTTTAGAGCTAGAAGTGATTTACCAAGACGATACTAAATAAAAGCAATATTTTAAAACAAAGTATAAAGATGTGCCACAAAAATCAAAATAAAGGATAATATGAGAGAAAAAAGGCCATTTTTATTTGTATCTATCAAAACCTTTGTGCTTCCAATACATTACTCATTAAAGCTGGATATCCAGGCCAGTGGCAGTAAATGTCGTCACACGTATGACCTTATTTGTCTCCAGAGTTAATAATCTACATACTGTATTGTGTTCTTCTACTTCCTACTTTTAGAAGCAGTACCTCTCTAACAGAAACGAGTCAGAGAACTCCAAGTTGTGCTGCCATCCGTGCTCCTACCACAACAACGAAGCAGCATGACATGGTTTTGCTGCTAAAGTCAGTCATTTAATCTTGACTGGATCAAATCAAGCAGATTTGTCCATAAGATTATGTTGCTTTGATATGCTAACCAGCATCTGCTATAAAGACCTGGGGGGGGAAAGCTATCAAGCCAGCAAGTTTTAAAAAAAAAGTCCATGTTTTTTTGTTTGTTTGTCTTTTTTAATTTTATGAATCTTTATGAGTCATCTGAGGCAGCTTAAGGAAATCTGGGCATCGTTAGAGTGAAAGATGATGGAAATACAATAAAAGAAGAAGGAGGGAGAGCTAAGGGGAGAAACAATGAGGCGAGCAATGAAAGGCGAAAGGGGGAAAAAACAAAGAATGAACACACATATACAATCACTCACATACACTGAGGGTGTTGTGGGGTTGAAGTCAACAACAGCAGGTGATGTCTGGAGGCTAGTTTTTACCAGCAGCTTCAAACATCACGGATGGAAATATGACACAGTCATTCCTGCAGGGAGGCTCTGCCTATAGCTTTTGCTCGCAGTGGTCAGATAAATAACCCTTCAGTCCCAGCACCACAGAATCACAGCTTCCATCCTCTTCCAGAAAATAAGGCTATACATCTCTATCTCTATTTGCTTCCTTTCTCAACATAATGAAATCGCCTGTCAGTTGTTGGAAGCTTTTTCCTCAGTAAAAAAAAACCCTCATGAGATTTTACAGTAGGTGGCAGGAGGTGTTTTAAGCTAAACATCCAGTTTTGCTGGTTACTTTTCGCGTTATAGTGTAGTGACACTAGAAATAGAAGACACTGCCTGCCAGCATCAGAGCAACCAGTGCATCTGTTGTGCAGTGTACTGGAAGAGCATTTTTTCTGCTCAGTGGAGCTGACACGCACCAGCTGTACCTGGCACTGAGGTGGCTGCCGTGGCTAACCATGTCATCACCATGAATGGTGGGAAAGTGTGTGCGCCTGTGTGTGCCTGATGGCTTAGCGATCCACTGTGACGGCATTTAAAAACTGTGGGCAGTGACGACGACAGTATACACAAAGCATAACGGGACACAGGTGAGCGAGAAGGAAAGGAAAGGAAAAGTATCATGGAGCGAGACTGTCAGCCCCTGCTTTTTAGTGTGTGTCTGTTTGTGTGAGTTATTGACTCACAGATCTCCCTAAAGGAAGAGGATATTAATGGTGACCTCAACAGAGAAAAGTCAGAAAGCGTGAGGACAGCAGGGATATGTGTGGAGAAACGACAACAAACAGGCAGTGCATGACGGCAGATGAAAGGTTAACACACACACATAGGTAATACTTTTAAAACCCTATTCACAAGTGACATAAATCATCATTTCTGCTGTCAGATATCAAAACACATGCATTCAAACAAAGAAGGCTTTCATTTCTCAGACCCCTGTTGGATTACAGGCTATGTGGATGTGGCAGAGCAATGCTGCACACAATTACAGATCGGGGTTCTTGTTATCCCTAACCGCGGCAGCGCACGCGACAGTTGTCCACGTTTCATCAAGTTTTCATCTAACAGGCAAAAAGACAGGACAAACTGGGGGGGGGGGGGGCTTCATTTTAACAAGAGCTTATACAGTACAGGGCCATCAAGCAAATATGAAGCCCATCGCAACCCAAACCATCTCAGAATAACAGGTTTAATGGCATTTTCAGCTCCTGTAGCATGTAAAATATTAAATATTAGGTGTGTCTTTAAGAAAAAAAAGGATTAATTAGTTTTTAAAGTACCGTGCCTTTCGCCCTATGACAGCTGGGATAGGCTCCAGCGCCCCCCGCGACCCTGAAAAGGATAAGCGGAAGCGAATGGATGGATGGATGGATAGTTTTTAAAGTGAAAGAAAGCTAAATTTCACCATTATGGTTAAAAAAAAGAAAAAAAGAAGTATCTCCAGCTCAACATCCGAACCTCCATCTGATTCCACCTTCCCCCAACCTTTCCCCTCCATTACCCCTTCCATAATCAACTCATCTTACGTTTCTCTCATCTTTCCCCATGCATCCCCTTCTTCATCTTCTTCGTCTTGTTCCCCCCCCCACTCTGCTCTTCACCAGCTCATTGCCCATTCCTTCAGAGAGGTGTCGGCCTTTCCAGCAGTACAACCATAGGATGATGAAAGCATGAGGGAGTAAAAGGATGGTAGGGTAGAGAGAGGGGGGAGGCAGCAAAAAGGGTGTGGTGAGCAGAGATTGTGATGTGAAATGAAAGATCAAAACCCTCTAATCTCTGAAATGTCAGCTAACTGGGGAGAAAACACCCACCCGCAGACACACAGAGAGAGACAGAGGGAGCGAGCGCTAGTCTTACATTCCCACTTCAAGTTTAGCTTAAGGGTTTAATGCTTTCCAGGGTTGCAGACGTTCCACTGGTTAATCAGAAATTAAGCACGCAACGGTGACTCTGTTTGTCTGCAAATTTTAGACAATAATCTGATTTGGTGTGACTCACGACTAAGTCTAAGCAGGAGCTTGCGAACAGCTCGCGAACCTCTCTTTTCCAGCTGAAAGTAGGACACGAGAATTTCAGGTCAACAAGGTGGCATATTCCTGGAAAGATCTCTTATTCGTTATTTGTAGGTAATTTTTTTTAAACCTCCAACTTCATCTGTTCACCTACTACACTAATCCTCATTTTCTTCTCTCTCCTTGTCCTCTTCCTCTCTATTTTGTTCTTCGCTCAGTGTCAGAATCAGTCTGTGTTTCCTCACCTGTGAAACTAGGAGATGTCCTTGACTTACAAGGACAGTAGTGCACTCTGTGTGTGCATATGTGTGTGTGTATTCTGTACAAGGGAGCTGAAAAAAGTACATAACACACCTCTCTCCATCTGTCGTGACACTTACACTAGAAGAACAGTCGATATCAGAGCGACTGTCATTATGAGACATCATTGCCATGCGGTAAAATTGGATTACATGTAGCCTGAAGCTAATGACATTCGCAAGACTGATGAATGCAACTGAAAACTAGCAACAACCGATTCAATACAACTGATGAGCACACACACTTTGCCTGTAGGGCTGACCATTCATCAGCTATAGCATTCAGTTCACTAACACGCCGCTGTGAATACATTGTGCTCAGTTCGCCCGAAATTAGGAACAATTTAATTTCCTTTGATTAGAGTAAAGGTAGATATGAACCACAGGGAAGCATCATGTGATGTAAGATACCAAAATTGACCTTTATGGTAAGGGAGACAAAAAAAAGTCGGGCTCAGCTCAAACAAACCCAGTGCGACAAGGGTCACAGACAAAGAAGCTAAACTAGGCTGTTGTAGGATACGTAAACAGTATTTGGTACACGTTAAGGTCAAGGTCAAGATCAAGGCCAAATTTATTTATATAGCACATTTCCAGGCAGACAATGCTGCACAAAGTGTTTAACAATATAAAAATGCCATTAAAAAGAAACAATATAAACAATATAAAACAATAATAACGATATAAAACAATGATAGGACAATAAAAGAATTAAAACAGGGTTGTCAGGTCATTGTGTGATGTCAGGATGTCATCGACATAAGCATCTTCTTCCAGCACACGTTTCTCCTCTGTGAAGTGACTGAATGAAGGTAGGTTTGCAGTTTCTCTCATGGCGACTTGGGCTATGCAACCAGCAGGTTTGTCTCCAATGTTGACTCTTGTTATGGCATAGTCTTCTATGTCTGCATCTTCTGTGTCACGCCACAAGAATCTGTGCAAGTGGACTTCTCGATCTTCCAGCCAGACGGAGTTGTACATCTTGCGGATGTCACCAAGGGCGGCGTAGACACCAGCTCGGAACCTCAGCAGGACAGCTCTTATCGGGTTCAGGACATCAGGACCTTTGATGAGGATGTCATTCAGGCTGAGGCCTCTGTACTTCTGGCTGCTGTTCCACACCAACCTCACTGGGGTAGAGACAGAGTGTGGATTTGGCGCGATGAGGTGGCTTATGTACCATACTGGCCCAGTCCAACTTTGCAGGACTTCTTTGGACAGCTTCACTGCAGCTCTGCGGTTTACCATCTCATGAACTTGTGCAGCATAGGCCTTCTTCCATTCAGGTTCTTTAGATAGCTTCATCTCGGTTCTGATGAATGTTGCTTCTACTGCTCTCCTGTTATTTGGCAAGGTTGCTGGATCTTCTACCCATGGGTACTTGGCATGCCAATGCGGTTCACTGTTGTGGTCATCTCCAGTTGAGTAAGTCAGGCCGTTCCTCACGATCTCCATCTCCCTCTCTTCTGCAAGCATCATTTCTTTACCCCCTGGCTGGCAGCTCCCACAACGACACCCTCCACATCTCGGCTGGCAAGCGGCTCCGATGCTTTCCCACCTCCACCACTTCAGAAAGTCTCTGCTGCTGGTAGCTGTGGTGGATAGAGTCTCAGGGTGATCAGGGTGCTGACAGGAAGCTAGGTCTTTAGTGAACTCTTGGTACTTGAGTGCAGCAGCTCTCATTGATCTTGCGAAGTGAGTTTTGGAGGTGTGGGCCATCAAAGTGACTTCCTCAAAGAGGTCCGGATGTGCGCCCCCAATTGTCTTGCCAAGTGGACCGTCCCAAAGAACCAGGTCACCGATGGAACGGATCTTTTGGGGCACCAGCTGGCCTTCTTTATGGCTGATTAGAAGCTGGATCTCTCTGGGTCTGATGAGGTCTTGGAGAGGGATGTCAGGGAAGATCTTCTGTAGCTTTTGAGGTGGAACATGTCTTGTCACTTCAGCAATCTTGTCAAGACCATAGCAAACTAACTGGTGAGGCTTTAAAGTTCCTCTTGAGGTGTTGACACGGATCTTGAGAAGGTAGCGCTTGGTTGCCACAGACACCTTCATACCTCCGATACCCTGGATGACAAGCATGACATCTTCACTGCGAAGGTTGAGCTTACTTGCAGCTTTATGGGTTATGTAGTTTGTGTCAGATGCTAGATCAATTAGTGTCCCAATTCTCTGCCCATCATTGGCGATGACGTCAAGGAGCATCAGGATCACAGGGTACTCTTTTAGACCAGTCTCCTCCAGTAGACCTCTCTCTGCTGCCATGGAGTTGAAGGCTCGTGATGAGACGTTGCAGAAAGCTTTTCGACACTCCTGCGCTAGCTCTGGCGATAGTTTAGAGATGAACTCTTCTTGAACCTCTGTATACCTCCTCCCCTCAGCTCTCGCCGGACCAGACTTGGGCCTTTGGGATAAGGGTCGTGGCAAGGGACAAAGAAGGTAATGATGCTGGTCTTTGCACTCTGGTTTTCCACACAGGTAAGTAGTCTTTCTGCAGGGTTCATCGTGGATCTCGAGGCATCTCTTGCAGGCTCCAAGTTGCTGCACTGCATCCTCTTTCTCCTGTAACTTTGTGTTGGTTCTAAACCGTCTGCAGATGTAGAGCTTTCTCTTGTGCTTTGGGTCCCTACAGATGATGCAGCCTGCTGGATCAGTACTGGATTTAACTGACTTGGTACGGGCATACTTTACTGGGAACTTTATTCTCTCCTTGGCAGGGTCGATGTCTCTCAGCTGGTCTAACTGCTCGTAGATGGACTCTTGAGATTGGAGGTATGCGAGCAGCTTGTCAAACCGGTTCTGATGAGTCACAGCATTCTTTGGATCAGCAGCGTGGGTAAGCCAGTCTTTCTTTAGGGACTCAGGCAGCTTGCTTTCAATAGACTTTATTACTAAGAGGTTCTTTATGGCATTTGCTTCATCCAGCTCACTCAAATCATAGAGGGCCTTTTCAACTGCGTGGATAAGCTCTATAATTCTTCTAGGCTGGTTGCTACGGACAGGAGGGATAGCTTGAAGCTCCTCAATGATTTCAATGGCGATGGTGGCTTGATTTCCATAGCGGTTCTCGAGGACTCTGAAGATCTCATCGGCCGAGGTGTATGTGGACAGGCGCAGATCTTTGGCCACTTTATCATCGAGGCTATCAAGAAGTTGAAATTTCTTTACTTCCACGGACCCGGTTGGTTCACCTTGCTTTTGCAGAGCCTCCCATTCCTTCCGCCATCTGTAGAACTCACGCTGGCTGCCGGTGAACTTTGGTAAAGCTGTGGCTTTCAGTTTTATGGCTGCGACCGAGGCTGCGTTGCGGACTGTGACAACTGCTTTGTCGGCATCTCTTTTAATCCTCTCTGCTTTGATCAGGACTGCCTTCCCTGACACCAGCTTTGGAAGGCAGGTTTCGAGCTCCATCAGTCGACGATCACAATCTCGCCTCTCAGCAGGTGGAGCCCAGCGGTTCCATGTCTGGTGTGCCTGCTTAGCTTTCTTCACCAGTTCTTCTAGATGGTGGAGCATAAAATCATATGCCTCCAGCGGTGTATCAGGCTGAGTGGATGTGACGTTCTCACACGCCATTTCTGCTGATTTTAGAGCAAGGGTCAGTTCTTTTTCACCATATGATGTCCACAGTGTCTCTCTGATCAGGTGCTTCACCTCCTTCAACTTCTGCTCACATTCTTTCTCCGTTTTTTCGACGTCTGCTCTCTGTTGGCCCATCAGCTCCGGTGTGCCCTCTGGGTCACACTGCGTGATGTAGGCGGCTTCAAGCTCCTCGTTCACGTCAATCACTTTGGAGCCCTCTGCTGTGAGTCTCTTGAAGGAATCCTGCAGCTCCTCTACAGACATATCCATGTGGGTCCTTATTATATGGTTGGTGAGTCTGGAAAACAGTCTCTTTGCAGTGGTTCGCTCTATTTTCAGCTCTTCGAGTGACTTGGACTCAGCCATGCTGTTTTCTCGGTTGTTGATTGGACTGGCAAACGGCGTGCGATTTCCTCCAGGCCCCCAGGTGGAGTCTTCTCCGTCTTTGTGGTGAGCTTTTGTGGAGTCTTCACTGGTCAAGGCCGGTTTCTCTACTGGCCAGGCCGGTTTTTTACTGTCAAGTGTTTTCTGACTGTGAGGTGCCCACACTTGAAAAAGACCAGACTTTGAATTTCACTCAACTTTATTTTGACCAGGTAGATAGGTAGGTAGCAGCAGGTAAAAACCGATAGCCCGTCTTGTTCAAAGTCTTCCTCACAGTGGAAAAGTGGATCGTACTTTGTTTGCTGTCCTCTCAGTATGTTGCTCACGGGTCAAATGACTGCTGCATGCATTTTAAGGTCTACTAGGCACGCCCACCCTTGATTGCTCTAATGTGGCTCACCTGGCAGGGCGCCGCACACCAGGCCGCGCTTAGTTGTTGATTGCACCCAAGGTCTAAACAGCGGCCATGCGCAAGCAGCAGCACCGAACAGGTAGTGGGCAGGAGGAGGAAGAGAGGAATAACAGCCACACCTACTAGGTCAGCACGACAATAACTAAAACTATTAAATAAGTTAAATGGAATGGTTCTTATACAGCGCTTTTCTGCTCTACTTGAGCGCTGAAAGCACTTTATACATCAACATCCACCCATTTACACGCCCATTGATACAAGGCTGGAGTTGCCAGAGATCAAGCCACCAACCTTCCGTTTAGTCGACGCCCTGCTCTGCGTTCTGAGCCACATCTAACCCTCAAGGTCAGATGGTTCTGCACTAAAAATTCTTAATGGCTATAATGGCTATATTAGCTCCATGCACATGCACACTTAGACTTTAATTTAGTGCATGTTTGTGTGGTAGCACTACTGTGGCAGTGTCTTTGCAGGCATTGTTCTACTGAAAGAGCTGCAGGGTGGGGTCCTACCACAAGAATAGCACGAGCACAGGATTTGTTTCTGAGACTGCTGGTTAGAAGCAGTAACTTGAAGCAATTCTGAGGTTTACAACTTAGTTCATTTCTGAATTTGTTTAGTAAACAAATTCCCAAACCCACGTCTGACTAAAACCAATCAAGTGAATCAAGTGGAACCAAAAACTACTGACAGAATATATTTGGGTTTTATAAGACTTCAAAAAGATGTGCAGTATACCCTTGATTATCGCAGGGGCTACGTTTCTGGACCCCCCATGATAGGTGAAAATCCGCATAGTGTTTGATTATTTTTATATATATCTCGACCAGGTGGTGCAGGGCGTTTTGCATATAAAGTGCGTGAATAGAGCCTTGAGCCATAGGCTGGATCAACGATTCGGTGTTTGGTGGTAACAATTCAATTTGTACACCTTCAAACGACACATCAATTGTAGTTTGATTTAATATCTGTTTAATATAATTAATTTATATCGTTTTTAATTTTTTAGGCTAGAAAATGCTCATTTTACCACAAAAATAATTGAAAAACACGTATTAGTTAGAAAAAAAATGTAATATCTTTGGGCTGCAGAAACCTGCCATATAATGAAATTCCTCCAATATAAATTTAGAGCTAAATCTGTGATGTGGTGAGTTTGCGAAAGTTGAATGGCAATATGACGTGAGAATAATGACACGCAGATTTAAAGCAAAGATTGAAAATGTGTTTGGTGACTTAAACTGTGTTTCTTTTTTTATACTAAATTAAAATGCTTATTTTTAATTTTGCATAATAGCAAACACCCAGCTGGTATTATTTTGACTCATCTGGTATTGTTACAGCATAGCAGTTGTCTCACTGCCGCTGTATATTGTACTGTACATACACAAATACATTCTTATTTAAATAAAATATATCCATAAAAACACAATACTATGAGCGACGGAGAGCTGCATTACAATATTTGTTCGTATTGATGGACTCTCTCATATATACTCTCATTGCAGACTCCAGGGGTTTGCAGTAGGAGTCAATTAAAGACACTCCCCATTGTAATTACACAATGTTAGATATACTAGGCCACAGGGACACAAGTGTTTGTGTGTTTGTCCTTCCTCCCCTTGTCATCTTCCCCTCCCACTCCTTTACACTCTTTTCATCTCCACCTGGGGGTGTTTTCCGGGAGGGGTTCATTAAATTCGAAATCCCCCTTTGGTCTCTCTAAGAGGTGAAATACACAAATCACTTAACTGCGATGATATGTGAGGTTGAATGTAAATTAAAGAAAGACAATTGCTTGATAGATATTTTGTATGCCAACTTAGCAAGTAAGTCCATTTTAGAAAATCATTTTATCATAATCTGCAAAAAAAAAAAGAAATGAAAAACTGAAATGAAAAGAAGATAATACAAAAAAATTAAAAATACTGTCTCCGATTTGTCTACTTGCCATCATTCCTCTGTGGTTTTGTCTCTTTTTGTATCTGGCTGGCTTCGGGTGAACAAAACTGCTGACACATAGGAAACCTGCTCTGCCAGATTCAATCAATAGAAAGACACCATCTCGCTCTCTCTCACTCTCTCTCTCTATAACACACACACACACACACACACACACACACACACACACACACACACACACACACGCCGACATATACAGAAGAAAAAGCCTGGGCAAACAACAAACACAGATACCTTCACACAGCTGAGGCGTCTGATACAATAAAGTAATTAGCAACCTATCGGGCTCTGTCCATAAAAATGACTAATTTATTTCTATATTTCTCATGGTGGCACCAAGAACACTCAAAGTGATACTGAAACTAAGTTCATGTTTAGGGCACGGCTTGGAGAAGCCCGGCCAGAAGTATTGCTTCAAAGCAAATTACGAATTGAGATGTATTGGAAAGACAACAGCACACAGAGTCACAACTGGTGGTCAGTGGTGCACGTTTAATGCCCTGGTGCTTGTGCATTAGGATAATATGCAAAAACCTCTACAAGACTGTTAATGTAAGACCTGGTGAGAATGCCTCAGTAACAGCAGTCTGATAGTTATTATAGAGGAACGTCAAGTATGTATTCATAAAGTACACATTACATATGTGTGCTTAAAGGCGCAAAACCAACAGCAGCAGTCTACAGAGAAGCAGAGAAAAGTGATATGATCTTACAAGTATTTCTTAACCGAAGTGAGCGAATGCTTAGATGTCATACAGTTCTGGATGTCTGACTCCTACAGTGAGGTGACCACAAAGCTCTGTTCAGTGTGGGAGGCATTTTGCTGGTGACCCGTTATTCTTGTCCCCTTAGAGTGAGGGGTCAAAACTCAATAAATCAATACAAAGTTGTAGCGACTGATCCCCATTATGCTGAGATGAAACATTTGTATCCTTTTGTATTCTTACTGAGCCTTTCAAGCACTTTTTGCATTAATCTTATGATTAACGAATAACTCATTCTCCTCTTCAAAACATCATCTGTGTCACATCTGTATGGGATGAGTGAAAACTGGATGGTTTGATGAATATGAAAATCATGTGCTATGGCCTCTGCAGGCACTAGATCTTAACCCAACTGAACACCTGTTGGAAAACTTGGACTGCTTTTCTTATTTAGAATAAAAATATTTGGTCTGTTACAATGGTCACTGTTTTAGGTGAAGTTATAGAGTCATAAACTATATTTTCATGACAGAGACATAAGAGAGCACATACCTCTACTCAATCAGTCAGGCTTGCTGGCTCTGAAAATGTGCAAAATCTTTGGGAATGAGGTGTTTGCAACTTTGAGAAAACATGACCAAAATTTCTGCAACCACAAGCTTGGAGTCCTGTTGCCTTTGAGGTTGTTTCAAAGACAGGGACCCAAACACACGGAGTCAGTATGCGATCCGTTTTCTATCACTTTCCCATGAAATGGCGTCAACTTGGCCATTACGTGCAATCTGTTTGTGATAATACGACATTTAACTGTGATAAACTGGAGAAAATCACAAATCTGTTGCTCTCTACATACACTGAAATTCACATTGCTACTTTCATCTGAAATCTAGCCAATACCTCATAGTTTGGTAACAGAAATTCAAAAATTCCTCCTCAATAACTACTGACATAGCTGCCGCAGGACAGTGGTTTAACCACAAAATCACATAGGCACTTGGCAACCTTGTTTTTAAACAGGAATATAATCAGAATAAAACCAGTTGAGCGGGGTCCCCTACTGCAAAAAGACACACTGTAGACCAGGGGTCTCCAACTCCAGTCCTTGAGAGCTGTTCTGCAGCTTTTAGATGCATTCCTACTCCAACACAGCTGAATCAAATGGTTGAAATACCTCTTCAGGATGCCATCAAGCTTAGCAAAGGCCTGGTAAGTTGCAATGTGCTACCATCAATTTTTCCTAGCGGTAGTGAGGTTGTCATCCTATTTTAGTCTGTTTATTCTTAAAACTGGATCAATTTACTATTGGCTTTTGTAAAATCTACATAGAAAAGTGTTACCATTTAGAATGAAAAGTGTGCATGTAACAAGCTTAAGCATTAGCCTACAACTTTTCGGTCAATAATCTGTGCTCTTCCCATTGAATTCTTGATTGCTGAGATTTATTTATTTATATAACACCCAATTTTGGGGGGGGGGAAAGAAAATGTTAATATAAATATGAGTTCCAATAATTACAATCATTACTCAAGTCTGACTAAGTAAGGCAGTTGGATGTAAATGCATATTTAGTCTGCAGACATGATACCACCACAAACTTTCTTATCAGCACCAAGTTGAATAACTCTAAGTGCAAATATATAACCCCATTTCCAAAATGCTGGGACTTTTAATTATTTACAATTAAAAACCAGGTTTCAGTTCAAAACTGAATTTACATTTACCACAGTACCTGGCCTATCCGGTTGTTCAGTCTGACGTCACTAGCCGTGTCTGGGTCTAAACTCCGCTGCAGGTCCATATATCAAACGATCACTATGGCATTACTGAGAGTTGAAAAACTATCTAAAGCTTTTCATCTTTAATAAAATGATCAGCGTTCTGCTCTACCAGGTGTAACAATTGAGTTTAACATCCAGGCATCCATGAAAACGGAATTTATGACATTTAACAGAGTTAGAAGTTAGCAGGGAGTTAGCTCGCTAGCTTCTATCTAAATACAATATAGCATGTCCTGACTGCGGGGTTTTGGAAACAAATTAAAACGTACAGCTCTGCTATCACTTCCAGCATAAATGAAGAAAGAAAACTAAAAAGCAGTGATGTTTGTAGGGTTACTGAAGTTGGGCTAGCTGGTATATAATGATGTGCTACGTGATCCCTAGCGACACAGCTATGTTAGCATAATATAAACAAGCTAACTTTTTTTCCACTCGATAAAAGTTACCGTGAGTGTTCTCGGTGGTCAGGAACAAATGTAATCGCACGGCAGGATGCTGTAAAAGGACCAAACTTCAGCCAGGAGAACAACTGAGATAATCCATCCACAATACGAGGTTAGTCATTCATATACTGCTGCATGGGCTGGGCTGTAGTTACATCCTAAGGTAAAAACTGAGCTTAAATAAATGATTAGCGGTAATAAAAGCCGAGGGAGGTCAACAGTGATCACTGACTGTTTTAGGAGCTTTTTGAGATCAAATAGAAGAAAATACATAACATTAAACATGTTAACAACACAAAAGCCATATTAAACGCAGACTACTTTAGACCCAGAAGTAGGATTCGTCGCGTCATCACTGAACAACCGGATAGTGTGGAAGTGGGCTACACAAATGATTATCTTTGTCTTGTGCAAGAAAGTTCACAAAGTTTTAATGTTATCATTAAAAAAAAACTACTGCAACTTAGTGTTTAGGAAGAAATTATAGCCTACAATATAAGTTGTTTTTGTTTTGTTTTTTTATAACAGCATGTCTAATTTGTGCTCCTTTGTCTATGCACGGGAAGCAGAGATGACACAATGGAGAGAATAAAACGTGTGCCTGTTTATCTGCATCCACACACACAAAGTCTTATTTGTGTTCCTGACGAGTTGCTGATGTTTAACAAGAGGAAGCACAGCATGAATGCCCATTAAAGGGAAAATAACAGAAACCAGAAACAAAATGATACCGAGCTCTCATCCACTATGGGACAACAAATAAGTGCACATAAAAAACACAAACACGCGATTATTTCCTGTCCCTGACTCTAAAAATAATCCTCTTCATAATAAGTTACAGCAAATAGGCTTTTTGGGTTTCTGAGAAAATTCATGCTCATTTCCACTTAAAAAGATTGCAGGAACACAAATGTTACCCATACAAACACACACACAGAAGAGTGAGAAGTTGATAGTCAGGGAAGGTGTGACTCACTGTCCCTGAACAGCACTCGCTGTTTCATGCTTGGCTGTGGTTTAAGAGGAGACTGAGAAAGAAAGAGATGAGAGACAGATGAGAGGGAGACTGAGGGAACGAAGCCTGCAGAAACTCATTTATATTCAGGATGGAAATAAAAGGACTGATGGTTAAGCATTCTTCCGCTGGATACTTTACAGGCTGCAGTTGCCCTCCCCCAGCCTCCACAAGACAAGGAAGTTTTACCTAACCCACTAATGACCTGCAGACAGGTGAACAGGAAGAGAGGATGGGTGGGTGGACGAGTGCGTACTTGAACCCTGTATTGTAGCTGTACCATTAGAAATTCTATATTTACAGCCGTATTTCATGAACCAAAGCACCGATTGCAAACCTGATCACCATTTCTGAGGCTAACACTTTGCTCTTAGCTTTTTCGTCCTGTAAAAGGATTTCTTAGACTCAGATATACAGGCCATTTAGCTAAGGGACAGAAAATGTGTGGCCTTTAAGCACAGTGATGTTAATATTATCACTCCTTATCATCCAAATTAACTGTAAAAGCTGAAAATAACTTTCATGTACACGGTGCCATTAAATCCCTGCAAACAGCAGGGGACATGGGAAATTGACAATTAACCAAAGCGAAAATATACCGTTTACCCCATGACATCACTGATTAAAGGTTTCACCTGCATATTGCAGTATATGGAAACCTGGGACTGTTCAAAGAATTTAGTCATAGCTTTGCTACTAGCCCATATGGAAAAGAAATAGTAAAAAAAAAAAAGTGGCCACTTTCTCATTACTTTCATATATTGTTTTAGTAAGTATCCAAAACATACAAGTTTCATTATATAATTTTTCAAGGGATCTTATATCTGTTTTCACTCTTGTATGCTTTTCATACAAGTTTCACACAAGACAGATACAAACTTTATAAGATTTATATATATATCTTTTCCATATGGGACTTTTTGCAAGAAAATGGTCAAACTGTTAGTCGATACATGCTAACAACAGTGTAAACAACAATTTGCTCCATGTATTTTTCTTTTAATATGATGCCCTTATACTATTTTTTTGCACTTATTAAGGCGACAGCGCCGGGATCTTAAATAGAGGAAAATCCAAATTATACATTTCTCAGTGTTTTTAATTATGTGACAAATAATCCACACAGTGGGGAACAGCACAAAAAAGCTAATTCCAAATTACTGTGTATATGACTGAATGTATGCAAAAGTAACCTGCACAATGTGCTCTAAGTGTTAAGGCTTCTAAACAGGGCACAGCCTCACCCAGGAAACATCATGTAACCTACCAGAGAAATTTACCCAAATACACGGTTTGGGAAAATGGCTTAAAATACTCACAATTATTTAGCCAACACCCAAACATAAGCTCCAAATTATAACAAAAAAAAAAAAAGCTACTTTCAGTGGCAGACTGGCCATCTGGCATACCTACAGTCTGCTTCCCAAGGGGGCAGGAGAACTGTTATAACCAGATTAAACAATTTCCCAAAGCTGTTTGGTCTCATATTTGTCTGTCCAATCAGTTACAAACAAATGTGTGCCTGTGTGTGTGTGTGTGTGTGTGTGTGTGCATGTGTGTGTTAGCAGTCTTTATTATTATTTTTAAAAAGCGGTAAATAAGGAATCAGACTGTATGTCTTTAAAATATTTAGAGTTAATTTGAAACATTTTAAGAAAACTATATCCATGTAGGCAGAAAACGTTAGTATTATAGTATTCGTATTATAATATCAGTGATATTAATGTGTTGCAGATAGTGTGGTTTTGGCCCAGGTATTTGAAATGAGATCAGATAACGGTGTGAATAAAATAATGCAATTACCCTATAAAAGCACATTTTTTATGACACAGAGTATTTTAAAATTGAACAGGCAACATGGTTCACCGTTTAATAGTAGGCTGATCCTTCATTTAACACATAGTCTTTATATGTCCTGTGTGAGATAACTAATAAAAGCATCATGAGTACAGGAGTGATGATGATTAGCGATGATAAACCCACAGGTTAATGGAAGGCAAGTGACCAATCAGTGCAAGAAAAATGTCAACATGTACGCATATAATTATGCTGCCCTCTGTTTTCAACCTTAATGCAAAACAAATACATCACAAATCATTTAATTTTTCACAAGGGATTAAAAAGGTGTAACAGCCAAAGATTTAAGGATTTCCCTCCCTTCTTTCACAGACATTTTTGTGTAAATAGAAAATCTTTACTCTGATTAAACATGTGAAATATATTTTCATTTGAGAGAGGATTGTGTAACATGACAACAACATGCTAAACTACAATTCACTATTGAAATATCCCATTAAAAAACCCTTTTATTACAGAGCTGAGCAGACTGAGCAGGCTGAAATGCTTGGTGGAAGGTCAGGATGCGATCCATGACCTCATGTTGGAACACATGCACAGAACGTTTTACTTCAACAGGTCTTTGCCAGGTCACTGTGCTGGTGTGAAAGGCTAATCTGCGAGAGACAGCTTAGGAAACACACTTCCTGGAACATCCCTCTAGAGGAAAGTCTGGAGGAAATTAAACAAAATACACAAATACTCACACTTTGGCACGTTATCGCGCTCTATCCCCGTCTACATTCCTCTTAACCACCAAAGAACAGTAATTACTGTAGATGCCGGAGCGACAGAGGAGAGAGCAGTGCCAGTATGAGGGATGATAAAGGAGACGAGAGAGAGAGATAGCGGCTGCTGCAGCCAAAAGCTTCTCATTAAGCTAACCCTACCCCCAGCTCAAACATGTAGCATACATCCCCGTCTTCTACAGCACACTGCAGGTCAAATCAGTTTGCAGAATTTTAAATCTGGCATGCAGATTTATCAAAAACTCAAAACAATTTATAGTCGGTCCTTTCAGATTGTCCCTTTTTTCTGTGTCCTCCACTCTTCTTCTCCAAATCTCCTCAACCCTGTTTCTGATCTTGATTGTTGAAATCTTTTTCCTCACAAGCTCTCTTTTTTCTGCATCTTCTCCTGTTTCCTTCCCTTTCCCATGGCCCGCCAGTCATTTCAGCGCCTTGTTTTCTTTCCTTCCCCCCTTCTTCATCTTCTTCTCCTCACCTCTTCCCCACGAGAGCCCACACACATGCAGTCTTTTCACATTATACTGTCTGTGACTTCATCCATGATGATGGACTCCAAGTCATTACACAAAGCTGTACGTGTGTGTGAGATTTTGCAAAGCCTAAGCTAATTAGGTAGAACCCATGGCACTGGCAGCTACAATAGCAGATCAGGGAAATGCTGAAGAGATAAGGCCGAGCATACTAAGACATACACAAGAGGATTATTTTAATGATTTCACACGCCGGATACAGGCAAACATGCATCCATAAGAGCAAAAGGAAACATTATGGTACAGGCAAAAACATTAAAATGCAATATTCTCATTTATATACATCCCCTCTCCTTCCTGCATACATGCATCTGCATTCCTTAGTCGATCCATTTAGAAAAAATGTGAAGTTTTACTTCATTCTCCCATGCAAAAAGTTTGGTAAGTGACAACCTTTCCATTTGTTACAGTACCGTAGTTTGATGGCGTCTGCATCCCACTTAGCTGCTCAACAGATGGCCAATAAATATAAGGAAAAGCCGTGCGAGTAAATTACTCCTACACAGAAACAACAAGTTACACTCACACACCTACAGCGCACATCTGTCTACACGCAGATTTACTCCTACACACAGATATACACAAGTTACATTACAGCAAGCAAACAGACCAAAAATTATAACGACCAAAAAATAAGAATCAACACAAACACACACACACACACACTGAGGATTACGCCGGCACACACACACACGCTCCTCATTCCTGCTGCTATAATTGAAGGTGAAGCAGTTTCAGCAGGGGTGTAAATTTATTGGCGCCACACATGACATCAGGTGGTGGTGATGTGTGTGTGTGTGTGTGTGTGTGTGTGTGTGTGTGCCTCCATGATAAATTGTAACTATATATGGGAAATAAACAATACAACATACTTTTCCATAGAGAGCTGCCCTGCTTCCACCTTGGTCAGAGAGGTAGGTAGAAGTGTGTGTGTGCGTGTGTGTGTGTTTCCCAGGAGTCTCAGTTACGGCCTCATGCACACAGAGCCATAAATACAGCTACTTCAAACCTTTTATCAAGCAGAGTAGGTGCGAGTAGGTACATGTTCCTATCCCTCTTCTGCTCGTTTCTGACGTTTTCTTTTCACATTCTTCTTACACCCCCCCAATATTCCATCTACAGCTTTTATTCTTGTTTTTTAACACTCTCTCAATAGATGAGCCAGTTTTTTCTTTAAGCTCACGTTAAATAAAAGACAGAACAGCCAGAATGGAGCTCCAACAGTAAGGAGGTCTTAAAGGTTCCTCTGATAAACAGTTGTATGCACCATATTAGGGACACAGCCCAAAGTACTGCAGACAAACACAAACACCTGCTGTGTCCCGGAGACATGTGTGAAGCTGGATTCATGGTCCCACAGTGATGTTTCTTGTAGCTTTTTGGCTATGCAGAAAAGATTATGGGAATTCACCCAATGCAGGGACTACAGTAACGCGCTTGTGTGCAAAGCGTACAGTGTGTCACCTCAACACAGGGATGCTATGCACAGTTTGATTACAGAATACTTGAAGCGGGTAGCTTGAACAAGTAAGGAAATGGGAGTGGAGATTTCCAGCAATCAAAAAAGGATCCACAGACGATTGTTTTCAACACGCCATTTCACTTCACTGCAAAAGACATTCTTTTCTGTTCGGCAGCAGCAAAACAGCCTCTGAAGCTTCCACCATTTCCCTAAAAAAAACAGAGTGCTTCCAGTAGTTCGAACACATTTGAAGTAAACTGCATCTATGTATTTAAGGGCAACTTCTCCCCCCTCCACTGTGTAACAATGTCTCCAGGCATTTCTAGCTCATGTTTCAGCACTTCCCCCATTATTAATACTAAAATATTATATTTTCATCAAGCAGGAACTGCATATTCACTAATAATTATCTTCAGATTACACATTAAACCACCCACTCATCTCTGTGCATAATGCTACAGTAAGCATTACTGTATGCACACTGCTCAAAATCATTAACATCATCTTAAAGTACAAACTGTATTTTTATGCTTTAAAGCATGAGACTTTTCTATGATGTTTCTGAGTTACTTTAAGTCAAGATTTTAAAATTCAAAAGGTGGCACTGGACTGTTAGAACAGCCCTGTGAGGTGTCTTTAAAGAGCTATTTATAACCCTCATATCAAAAGCTAAACTTGGGCAGAGAGGGAACGAGAAGGGCGAATGTCAATGAAGAAGAGAAATGATAGGTGGCGCGGAGCAAACGTGTGAGGCCGAGAGAGGGAAAAAACAAGACGCACAGAGCCAGGTTCAGGAAGACAGAGAGGGGTGAGGGAGTGTGTTTTTATGGGGTAACATGTCGGTCATGTAAGGAGTTTGTGTGAGAAATGGGTCTCAGTGCAGCGAGGGCTGATGCAGCATAACAATAAGTTCACACGCAGGCTCGCAGGCTGGTTAGAGAACACACACACATTTACCTAAGCAATACACACAAGTATAGGCAAAGACGAACTAACCACATAAGCACAAAAAGAAATTCACACATAAATCCAAATATGTGCAAGTATCTAAGATGAGACGCACACAGTGAGATCTAAAGACACACACACACACACACTGCAGAGTGGGGAAGTTGCTTTAAAGAAACAATGAAAGCAGCACAGTTAGAGCTCCATGTTTGCGCTTATTATACTGCTGCAGTCTGATAAAAAAAACAGCACATGGACAGACACGATGCATGCCCACTGCAGTCTTCCTGCACGCAGACCTTCTACTGAGGAGGCGTTCCTGAAGATGTTGCTCTTCTGTTTCCATGTTTGTCGTCACCATCGTGCTGCAGAAAGAATCTGATAAGCTGCTCCGTGATAGTGTTACGAGAACACGTTAGGTGTCTAAAACCTTTCCCCAGCACTGTGAATACGCAGACCGTACACAGTACACAGTAGTAGCACACACAAATACAACTCTCCCTACTTCCCTCCTTGCTCCTCTTGGGGGTATTAAGAGCAGTAATGATGATGTGGGACTGCTTCCTTGTGTGCGTCAGCGTGCGTGCATATATGTTTCTGTACGACACTATTAGCACACGGGATAGAGCAGCTATTAGCCTAAAGAATGCTTTTATGGCACAAAAGAAAACAAACCCCCACACGAGAGGAACTCCAACACACACGTATACATACACAAATGCCCATACACGCACACACAGCACACTCACAGTAATGACCTGTTTTGTTAAGCACAGTGAATGCTCCAAGTACACAATAATAAACTCCTCATTTGTTATGTACTAGGACCATTAAAGAGAGCGACCACAAGAGGAGGAGACGGGAAGAAGAAAGGGCTGCATTAAAAAGAATAATGAGCAAAGAGAGAGACAAAAATATAAGGACAGACAGAAGTACACAGAGTAGGTCTGACTGTCCTTACATTGTTGTAAACATACAGTAGGTAGAAACAACAGAGGCAGGGGAGGTAAAGCAAATATGAAACATAAGAGAGCAAAAGTGAAATGAAGGACTCCTTTGCACTACAAATACAGACTGTTGGCCATGCAATCACAGTGCCCCCTATTGGCACACGATAAGTCACCATTTTGGATAGTGGCACATTTATTTATTAGCCCATCTTATTGAAGGTGATATTTTAAATTAATCAGTCAATCTATCAATCAATCAATCAATCAAAGGTAGTTAAAAAGGTTTACCATCAGTATGCAGCACATTACAGATAATGCACGCTGCAGGACAGCCATTTCTCCCTGATATTTCTCAGACACACTAAACCACTGCTTTCTGTGCCACCTCGTCTGGTTTCATAGACAGCTCATGTGGCATTAGGAAGGACGCCACACTTATGTGTTTCTATCATGGTTTCATTTTAAGCTTGGCGCAGTGTTTTAAAATCCAACTGAATAATATGTCAGGAACAGCGCAGTCACAGATGCATAATGCTTGATTCATGATTATGAATGATTGATAACCCAACTGTACCAGACCCAAAGATTTAGTCCAATGGATCACATATGACCACATCAGTATATGATGGCAGTGTATGATTTAGTACATAAGAGATGCAGAGAGTGTAAATAAGCGGCGTTAGCGATTACTCAACCGTCATTTCACAGCCTCGTAAGATCTGATCACGTGTATATTACCAAGGTAAAAGGTGTGAGCATGAGTGGCTTTACTCTTAAAATTTAATGACTACATAGTGAATTTCATTGACATTATAAACTCTTTACGAATAAGTCATATCCAACAAAACTCAGCTGTTATACGAGGCACAGGTCTGCATGCCAAATATCCAGATTTGCAGGCTTCAAGTGATTGTTTTGAAGATGGTACTTGGCCTTGAGGCGACTGATGTTGTGAATTGGTGCTATATAAATAAAATTGAATTGAATTAGACACTTCAGACTTCTTTATTTTACTTTATAATTTAAGCTTTTAAAGGTCAGTGAGCACTGGCTGTCGAAATCTTGTGTTTTCTAGACAAACATGTCAATGCAGAGGCTCAACCAAGGAAAAGAGAGCAAAACAAATTGATGGACATAAAGGCGACGTCTGATCTGACAGCCATTTTAACACAAAGTGCTTCTACAAAAACAAGGCACTCCTGTACTTTACATTCCTCTCCATTAGCCAATCTTTTGAATACAGGCCTTTGTGGCTGGGCTTACAAAGGAGAAAAAAGCCTGTTGTCTGTCTGTAGGTTGCTGGTGTCTCCAGTCAGACGCTGAGTCACTGCACTGTGGCACAAATGCTCTAATTGTAAACACCCCCCGGTGGGTGAACCTGGTGAGTGACCTGTGAGCGACCCTAACCAAAGGAAAACTTTCCACTAAGAAGGATTACCAGTAATAATACGTGTCACATATACCGGTGATGAGATCACCTTAAACAACATTCACAGCAGCAATTTCTGCAACTAAATATCACCAGTCACAGCTGATCACTCTTTTATATCAGCTTAGAGGAAATTAAATCATTCTGAAGTTTAGAACATGTGCAACTCTGGGTTTTTGTGGGTTTTCTCAAGTAAACAGCTAATTTCTCTTGAATTAACGTCATAAGTGAGATTTTTCCATACATCTCTCACCACTCTTGTGTGCGTTGTACCACCCAGCTTGAGTTTCTGTTTCTGGAGGTGCTGACATCTTGTTCTTCGTGCATGATTCTAAATGTATTGCTCTTTCAATGATGCCGAGACTTTTTCGCCCACTGACAACAAAACAGGAACAAGCAGTGTTTTTCCCACCGCTTTTCATAAATGGGGAAGACTCTTATACTGGTATGTGAAGCTTTCCCTTCTCCAAACATGAAGCTTCTGATTTACACCAAAACCTCCATCTTAGCCACACGTGTCCACAGAACAGTCTACTAACAGCAGTCTGATTTGTTTATACGATCTTCAGTGAAACGTAAAAGAGCAACAAAAAAACCCCAAAACACTTTTGCCCTTTCTCGCCTTACGAGTACAGTATTTGAAATACATCCACAGCTATCTGTTGAAAGAAAACAACCACTGATTAAATCTGACTTCCTTTGAGTCGAATGTAAATGACGCTTTATATGTAGAAAAGTTGGATGAAGAAAGTTGGTGTATTTTGTTTCGATCATGACAGTTTTTTGTAAGAAGTGCTTATTTGCACCTTTGTGTTATCAAAAGGCTCATAATCATTCGAGAAACACGCATGCAATCACTGTGGTGGGAAAAACACAATGAACACGCGCACAAGATGGAATTCAAACACAATGAAATGACGAGGAGTCACACAAGCTAACAGAAAACAGAGGAAGAGCAAATTGCAGATAAACACACAGGAGTTTGTGGTTTCAGTTCCACCGAAGACAGCTGGTACGTTTTAAGAGAGTGAGACCTGAAGTTGTTCTGGGAATACATAAACACAGGGGATCTGATTACGAATGCTCGGAAGATCTCAGACGTGCGGTGGGATAAGTCAAGGAGGAGGTGATGTGTCTTTTTATGGAGGTACACGGGATTTGATTGCGTATTCATGTGCATGATGAGGTGTTCTTACTATGCAGAAAAGCAAATGTGCATTTAGCTGACCTTGGCAATGAGGCTGAGGGGTTCTTGGCAGGAAGGTGGCAGTGCTGATCCCATTTCCTGTAACAGGTCAGGTACTTCCTGTTGCAGGTACAGCTCTAACATGGACGCCAGCTGAGAAAGACCTTGTTTCTTCTTCTCAGGCATAGAAGTTAGATCTGTAAAAACATTTTTTTTAAAAAATCATACAAATGTAGTTGAAACACTTCATAAAATCCAGGTATTCTGGTGTAAAAATGTAATGTTCTTTAAAGGTGATGATGTGAGGACTCCTAAAATTTGCCTGTAAATGGACCTAAATTGATATTTTATAACATATGATGCAGGTTTTCACTTATTTCTAGTATCTAACAGTCGTATTTGTTAATGTGTAAAGTAGGTAGAATGTTTGACGCCATCTGCTAAATCACATTTGTAAAGGGACTTTCAATCTCAATGAGACTTTTGCCAGATAAATGCAGAATATCGTTAAACCCGTCACACTGTCCTGCATCATATTCGCTGTATAAAATCTAACATTTGTTTTAAAAAAATCCATTTTGCTCTATCGCATCATGTTTTTTGACGAGTGGCATCCTCTGCTTATTTTGGTATGAAACTGGGTAATCAAGACAAGCCATGGGCATCTCATTCAGTTTGTCAGGTGTGTGTTGAAAATCTCAGAATAATGGAAAGAAAAAGAGCTTTCTAGTGGTACAGAGGGAACCACAGGATCACTTTGATGGCTGCTCCGTCTGTTTAGTCAGTATTTCTGGATACAGTTCCAACACTAAATCACCTGCCAGTTACCCAAATCTGCCATCAGCAACGAGACCTGCACCGCATTCAGATGAAATACTGCCTGTTGTTTTACTGGCTTAGTTGATGAGAGAGAAAAGTCTGATGTTTTGTTTCTAGATGCACAACTTTTTAGTGATCCATCTTCTAGTAGCTCATCTGTCCCCCAGTTCTTCCCTCAGCCACAGTTAAAACTTGTCTTTGCCACAGGAAGCGGCCCAGTTGCTTGGGGCTAGGCTCAGTGAGAAAAACCTACTGGCTCCAGGAACCACATTGTCTTTTTATAAAAATCCATTCTCTGAGATGAATTATTACTTTTTCTATTATGTTGATACTGAAGGTCTTTTGGGTGCATAATGAGAATTGCTTTGCATCCGATTCAATTCAATTTTATTTATACAGCAACAAATCACAACCACAGTTCCCTCAAGGACATTTATATTGTAGTAACACAACAGAGAAACCTCAACAATCATGCGACCCACTGAGAGCAAGCACTTTGGCAACAGTGGGAAAGAAAAACTCCCTTTTAACAAGAAGAAACCTCCAGCAAAACACTGTGCAGGTATTCAGTGGACTAACTTATTGTTAAAAAGCCATTAAAAGCCATTTAATTATAATCACTGTCAAATTCCAGAAAACATAAGTGCACTAAGCAGGTCACTGCCTGAATGTTGGAGATTTCTCCGGTAGCCGAGAGGGTTGTTGCCCTGCACCGTTTTGTCTCGACTATCTGTAGTTGCCAAACAAAAGTTCAGAGTACGCAGCCTTCTTGGAGTCACTGGGTGGCATGTTGCAAGGTGCTCCTGCTGGAGGAATTTGAGAATGTCGCATTAGTACAGTAGTGGTTCGTTGTGGTGAAGAGAGAGCTGAGCATGAGTGGCAATTTACTGGTCAAGCAATGTCCCTACACTCAATTACGGATGCAAGCTCTGGGTGGTGACTGAAAGAATGATGTCACGGATAGAAGCAGCGGAAACGAGTTTCCTCAAAAAGGCGGCCGGGCCCCTCTCCCTTAGAGAGAGAGTAAGGAGTTCAGCCTTTTAGGAGGGACTAAGAGTAGAGCTTCTACTCTTCCACACTGAAAAGAGTCAGTTGAGGTGGTTCAGGGATCTAGCAAGGATGCCACCAGGTGGCAAGTGAAATGTCCTGGGCATGTCTTACCTGGGGTAGACCCAAGACTACATGTCTTAGCTCACCTAGAAACACCTGCTAAGCTGAAAAAGGTGGGTGGAGAGAGGGAGCTCTGGACTTCTCTGCTTTTCAGTATTTAAAATAATCTAATTTGCAAATTTAGAGCTCTTATGATACACTTACAATAAGTGTAACAAGACATGTCAACATCATTTTGCCTGTTCTGTAAAGGTTCAAATCAGTGATTTTGGTTTTTTAAAGAAAACCTTATAGCATCTAAAACAGGAATGAGCCCAGCTGAAAATAAAAAGTTTGCATTTGGCTACGACTGGATTATATATACACATGCGCTCGCTCTCTATATATATATAAATAAACACACAGGTGAAAGAGCAAACATTTTCTAATAACCTTTATTACAGTGAGGTAAAACGCACACAGACACTTGCAAGACAAACTTACGCGATTCATGCTCCTCTAGAGTGTAGAGCTCCTCACTGCTGCTCTTAGACGGACTTAACTGCATAGAAAAAGAGCAGTTCACTCTGGTGTTACTGAAATATCGTTCTCCTCTCGATGCGCATTATGTGCTGTATTTATTGTTGCTCCCAGATAAAGTCCTTGAAACTTTCATACACTGAGAAACATGACATGGATTTCTTTAAAGTCTGGTTTTTCTGAGAGCAGGAATGCCCGCCTGTTATGGTGCATAAAAGGAAAGGTATTAAGCAGCTTTCTTTGAGCACATTTAGTTTAACTGAGTTGAACAGTGGGAAAGTCCAGCAACATACCAAGGCAAAGATGAGTCTTGCAGCTAGACGGACTGAGTCAGTGGGAAGTCTGGGTAGGAGGCTCTGCAGACATTTACACTCTCTCTTATGGCCTGACCATGCTTGTTTCTGCAGGAGGAGGATATAAATACACTGATGTATACAGACACATCCATCATAGCCATTATTACCCCAGCTACAAGCCATAAACAAAGTGTACACTTTAAAATGTAATGATTTACATTATGAGAAGTTGATTTTTGTCCCCAAAAGATTAAAACACACAAACACACACACTGTACCTGGCACGCGGTATTGCAGTAGTGAGCCGTCTTGCACTGGGAACACCTCAACAAGCTCTCACGTCTGGACAGAAGGAATTTTTGAAAAGTTGTGTTAATTCTGCGCACATTCTTAACTAAAAAGAAGAAAGTGTGGCATTAAAGACATAAAATATGCAAAGGCTGAATCACTGTCTTTAAAAACAAACAAACAAAAACGCTCCAGCTGAGAGAAGAAAATGCTAGAGATGACTTAAAAGGTCTTGGTGGCCTGGAATGGGACCAGGATTTTAGATTTCAAAACTTGCGATGCCAGTCTTCCTGTACTGACAGATAGTTGTAGTGTTTGAACAAAAACATTCAGCTGTTCCATATATGTTAAACACTTTTTGAGACGGTTAAAATTCAGCATCACCAAACAAATCCCTAAATCAGCTCAAGCATACTTCTGTCATTGTACTGACCTTTCACCGTGAAAGGATGTCGTCTTATCCTTTTCTATTCATCGCATTAAACTGACTGTGTGCGTCCATTATCTCATTTTATCTGTCTACCCAGCTCCAATTCGATTGTCGTTTAAGGGCAATACTTTAGGTGCACTCTCCTCACCGTCACCATCGGTTAGTCTCACCACATCACATAACTTGCCTGTGTCGGAATGGCAACATGTGACAGCTGTGCGTCCACTTGTGGTGGTGTTTGTGTGTATTTTTGTGAGTATGCATATGCCTCCGAGGTCTGCTGTGTTTCTCTGAGTGATACTGCTGTCCTTTCCACTTTGTCTGTCAGCCTGATAACAAGCCGGAGCACCGCAGTGTCAGCCTGCTTCATGAGGCCAATTACAGCCAGTAGTGGGGGCATCACTAAAACACACAAGTTGTGACTCACAGGAATCTTTTCAGTGTGTGTGTGTATGAGTGCATACACATAAGTCAATGTAGGCTATTCAAATCAATTATTTATTATACTTGCAAATGTCTTGAGCCATCCCTCATTTCTTTATGTTTTACTAGGAAAATGAGAAATAGGTGCAGTGATTTATTTTTTAACCCTTTAAGATCTAGCATAGAACCAAGTCCGCCAGAGCTTATATTATATTTTTTCATGTTGTAGTGCCATTTTTGGGAGCATTTCAAGTTGATATACATCAATACAAGTATTATAGCCCACATTTTAATAATATGTCTGCATTAAGTGCATAGTAATTACATAAATTGCAAAAAATGCAATAAACTACAAAAAAATTGAAAATCGTTTTTGTTTTTTAACATATATTTCTAGTTAGAGAAAGTTAAGAGGCTTATCCCTCTAAACTGTAAATACAAAAAAGTTGCACAAAATAGTTTCCCACCACAGGAAATTTAATTTAAGTGTCTTCATAGTTTTATTTTTGAAATACACCAATTTTTATATACTGCATATTATAATGCAAATTTGCAAAAAAACAGCATATGCATCAAAATAAACTATTTCCAGCAGTGCAATGTGAGTCCTAAGCATCCCAGAAACGACACAGAAAGTCATAAAGTCAAACATAACTTTTAAAAACACAAGTATAGGCTCATAAGGCCCTGATGGTAAAAAAAACTACATTTCCGCAAAATAACGTCACTTCCGGTTTCGGGCAGGTCATGTCGTACATGCGATCGTTCGCACTGACGTCTATTTCAATGTAGGAAGTGTTACGAACAGCTGATCGGATTGGCAAAGCGTGTTTCTGGAATATTATGTTTTTGTTGCTGCAAGTGCTTTTTATGCAGTTTTTGCAAAGCTATATGTGGAAGGAAACTGTGATCTAGGACAAGCTGATGGCATAAGATGTAAGTACAACTCCTCCGGTTTCATATGCAAAAAAAATTATTGCGCTAGCTTATGTGGTTGCAGTGCTACTGGGATTTAAAAATAGTTGCGCAAAACGGAGCGTGCCCGCTCCGACCGGCTTTAAAGGGTTACGTAGTTTTCAGGAAAAGTTCTCCAGGTTTCTTGGAGGACATTTCAAAGCTCTTCTTTGAATGTTGTTGCCTTTTGTTCTGTTCTCTGTCAAGATGATTGCAATGCTTGAGCAATATTGCGGTCTGGGCTCTGGAGAGGCCAATCCATGACTTACAGTGTCCCCTTATGTTTTTTCTATCCAAGTATGGTTTTATTGAATTAGCACAGTGTGTTTGGGATCATTGTCATACTGAAAAATCTTTTTTATAAATATCTTGTGTAATTTTATTATTTAATTCCAGTGCACACCACTTTGTGTTTTAAGGTGCTTTATAAATAAGGATGGATGGAAAATTTAAGCTGTTGCCAATCAGATCCTTCCCAGATGGTTTTGCATGGTGGATCAAAACCTGACAGAACTATTCTGCATTCAAAATTCCAGCATCAGTGGCTGAAATTCAGCCCAAACCATCACAGACCCTCAGTTTTGCAGACACTCACAGTTGTAGCTCTCTCCTGACCTCCTCTGTAGATATGGATGATTTGAACCAAACATTTCTAAATGTATCACTTCATGAGTTCTTGTGTGCATACTGCCCCCTTTTCTAACCATTTCCCTTCCTTAACAAAAGGTGGTTTCTTGACAGTCACCGTTCCACTGAGACATTTTTGATGACGCTTCAGTAAACAGCAAACTGAAGGGCCAGATGCATCTCTCAGGTCCTCTGTCAGGTTTTTAATGGATTTCTTTAGTATTTCTTAAGGACATGACCTTCAGATAGTGTTCATCTGCTGTACGTAGCTTTTTAGACCTGCCTCTTTTGTCCTCCACTTGACCAGTTTCCAAGGTCAGCAAGCTTGGTTAGCAAGATGTATTGATAAACTGTATGGCTGCAATGCACAGACACAGATACCTGTTAATAAGTGCTAAATATTTCATGTCGGGGAAAATGGATCAAAAAGTAAAATACCTGCCTGACCTGTCACATGGGAGGGAAACAGATTGAAGTGAGTCTCAGAAAACAGCCATCAGCACCAGAGAAGGTCCCACTGAAAGAAAGTCTTTGTTTCACATCTTATACTTAAAGGCGCAGGTTTATTCACACTGTAGTTTTCAGACTTCTACGCAGGATTAATTTTACAGCCAAGGAGCTCATCGCTTATTTTCTACAAAAGAAAAGAAAATTTTAAAAAAAGACAGAGACAGTAAAAAAAAAAAAAAAAACCCCACAAAAAAACCCTCTAACTCCATGGTAGACCACTGTATGACAGACACATGCTTCATGAAATCATGAAACAAATGACAAAGCAGAGTGCTTAGAACCTAGCATTCATTTCATTCGCTAAAGAATTTCTTCACATTACCAACAATGGAGCATAAGCACTGACAGCCGAACACCCCAAGGCTGGTTTAGCGTGAGCTGATATACAATAATAAGTTGCAAGTCTTTATGGATTTATCATATAATAAGGAAAGAAAATAGAGAAAATAATAAAAATCCTACTAATTAAATCTGACAGCGGATGGTATTATGAGCTCACACACGAAATATGAGATAATGGAAAAAAAATGTTATGATGGATTTAAATA
The DNA here is from genome assembly GCF_057382275.1 of Copadichromis virginalis. NCBI lineage: Eukaryota > Metazoa > Chordata > Actinopteri > Cichliformes > Cichlidae > Copadichromis > Copadichromis virginalis. The sequence continues at coordinate 15,509,922 of NC_140618.1, forward strand.
CATTAAGCCGGGGCTTATCTTACTGAAAACGGCACATTTGATTAGATTGGACATGCTGGACCTATGAATGCAGTAGATGACATTAGAAAGAGCTTAAAGGCAAAATCTGAAATGTAATATAAACAAATGCGGCGCAGGTCTGACCAAAGGCTGTAGAGCGTCAACATTAGTGACAGAAGTTAAGTGTTTCCTGTGAGCGTTTCATCTATCAGCGTGTGACCAGACTCGATTGTTGTATTTGGCTCAAGGCGCCTTCAGTCTTGTACAAGTTTCCAAAACACTCTTTTCTTTCCTGTTCTTCCCTCCCTGCTCTCTAGATTCTGCATTTTACAGCTGTCCTTCCCATCTGTCTTCCCCCCCCCACCCGTTTTTTGTTATGCTGCTGTGTCCTATTTGCCTTTCCAGCTTGGAACTCAACCCTAAATGTATAGTTTCACCCTGGGACAGAGTTTCGTGAAAGCAGAGTTATTCTTGTCATGTTGAGACCAACCAGAAACACGGAAGCCACCCACAGTTCATGAAACACATGCCTGGAGTCTGAGACACAGAGTAACAACAGATAGGATAAGGGCAAACCTAAACACAGACAGATCATAACTAAAAGCTGCAAGGCACAGGAAATCCATCCATCTTCCACAGGCCAGAGAGCAATCCTGGTGACAATCCCATTTTTTTAAACTTCTGTACTTGTTTCCTTTCACTGTGACCCCTCGGACGCTGCACATTGTAGAAGCTACACTGCATGTTCATGTACAGCATATATTAGGCAATTTTCCATTAGAAGGTAAACAATGACATCATGTGTTCAATATCTGTTTCAAATTGAATTCCATTATAATCATGTAACCAAATTATTTATTATGTGATTTGTTCATATTTTTGCAGGCTAGAAAACCATTGAATATGCTAAACAATCTCTGGGAAGGATTGGTTTCTGAATTATTATATTAGATGATTTTTTTTGTCTTTTAAAATTTCATTTCACCTGCTTTGTGCTGGGAAACAATAACATCTTGATTAAAAAAAGAAGAGAAAACTGTTTTAAGGAGGACCTGTTGTGATTTTCAGCTCTATATTTTTATTCTTAGACTTGGATCAGAGCAGGTTTGCATTACTCACAGCTCAAAATAAGTCTTATACATCTTATACTTGGCCTTGGGGCAGCCCCTCAGTTCATCCTCTCATTTTTTAATTTTTTTTTCTGCCCCCTTCACCCTTCTTTAAAGCCAGACTTCTTCTGATTGGCTACCACAAACAAACAAAGGAAAACACAGAAAACCAAAAGGCCTCTTTAAGTCTTTTAACACTTCATCGTACTATGTTTGAATCTTAAGTCAGAACAAAATTTATAGTGACAACAGATAAAACACTGGCCACTGACATGCTTAAATGTAAAACAATGATGTGATTTTTGCTATTTTACATTTTTACACCAACACACAAAGTCAAATGATTAAGATGTGTTTGAAGCAACAAAAGCACTGAATTAACGGTTTAGGAATTACAGACATTTTTATGCATAACCACCAATTTTTAGCATCTCAAAAGTAATTTGACTACTGACTGAAACTGTTCGAAAGCATACTCCAAAAAGCAAAATGACACCAGAATTTCTTACAGCAAAAAAATGGGCTATTCTTCAACAGCCAGGTCAGTCATCTGATCTCAGCCCAATAAAACATGCTTTTCAGATACTTAAGACAAAGCTGAAGGCAGAGAATCGTAAACAAGCAGCAGCTGCAGGCGTCTGCAGTAAAGGCCTCGCAGAAATCTTAAGGGAGGAAAACACAGCAATTGGTGATGTCCATGACTATTAAAAATATTTCTTATAATTAAAATGCTGCTAGTTTGTTCAATTACTTTTGTACCTCAGAAATTGGGGGACTATTTATAAAAATGGCTGTAATCCCGAACCATCTAATTAAATATTTGATTAGACCTCTTCAATTAAAGCTGTCTGTATTGCGATCACGTTTTGATTGATTTTAATGTGTAGTGATGTAGAAAGGCAGAATTACAAAAAGATCCATATGGGCCTCTCTGAATACATCAATACACAATCCTAAAATTTAGAGAGTACATTTGGGCACAAAGGTTGGTAGTTTGATACTGTACTGTAAGATGAAAAGGAATACCATTTCAAATGACCAATATCAACATAAAAATCTGTCAAACAAAACGAGACAAAAGGTCACTGAGAAAAGAGAACCGCATGCAGAGATGGGACAACAGATAGAAATCCAGACAGCTTATCAGTAGCAGTATAAATGTACAGCTGCAGCACAGAAACTGCTGTTATGGTGATCGCCTAAAGGCTGATAAACACTTAGCACTGACTCAGACATGAGCACCAAGAACAGATACGGTCACATGATCCAGGTATTCCAGCAGGACTGAAGACGCTTTATCTTGGCTAAAGGTAACTGAATATTTCCTCTCTTTAAGGAGTTGTATGACACTCATGAAGACGAATACTTTCGCCCTTTACTCGTTTCACATCAGAGAACTGGGCAACGAAAATCCAATCATAGAACAAAGATCGCGTAAAAGACGTGAACCTTCTGAAATTTCTACCACCACGCCATCAAAAACTTTGAAGTTTATCAGTTTCAGCAAGTGTTGTATTCGGGATCATTCGGTTCATACACCCACCCACACGCATACTTTACATTTTCTACACAGTATTTCATGATTCAAATACAAAGATGGCGCTGCTCTAGCCTCCAGGCAACAAGCAATACAAGTTCAAGAACATATGCTCCTTGACGCAGTACAATGTGTGACATCAACTGATTTAACATGGTCTAAATATAGATGTGCACAACAAGAACAGACCCAGAAGGTCAAAAAAACAAAAAGCATAGAAACTGATAATAAATGACAAGGATACGACATTCCTTAGTCTTCATCAGCTAGTTAGTCAGCAAAATAACCCTATTCCATTGTTTAATAGAAGTGACTCATTTTCATACAGAGATTATGATTCCCCCTAGGAAGCACATCTATCTCATCTCCAGCCATGCTCTGTTATTATTATGCTTCCTCTTTTCCTCTGTCAACCGCTCCTTCCCTTTATCCCTTTCCTAACTCTTTCTTCCAGCTGCCTTTTTTCTGCTCTTCGTCTCCCTCTGTGTCTCTGTCAGATGTTGTGTGAAGTGATAGTCTTCTGGATGGCAGCTCCATGGCTGGACTGCAGGCACAGTAGGAAAACTCATGAATAATATTAGATGGTTTTCATTAGTAGCACGTAGGAAAAAAAGCAGACTCTCTCTCTCTCTGCATGACTCACTTCCTGCTCTCAATGTCATTTTTTCTCCCCTAACATCATCATTTGACTCCTTCGTTCGCATATTTTCTCTTTTTAAAGCCACCTGTCAGTGTCATATCTAATAATGTATACATTCAGGGGCCACTTTATTAGGTACACGCTGCTAGTACCGGATGTGGACATGGTCAGCAGCAATGCTCAGGTAGACTGTGGCATTCAAACAGTGCTTATGTGGTATTAATGGGGGCCAAAGTGTGCCCAGAAAATATCCTCCACACCATTACACCAGCCTGAGCCATTGAAACCAAGCCAGGATGGATCCTTGCTTTCATGTTGTTTATGCAAAATTCTGACCCTACCATCTGAATGTCACAACAGAAATTAGGATTCATCAGACCACACGATGATTTTCCAGTCTTGTAGCCTTAGCTACCTGTTCTTGGCTTTCTGCTGCTATAACCCTGTATGCTTTGATATATTGTGCTTCCAGAGATGATCTTCTGCATACCTCCGTTGTATGAATAGTTAGTTGAGTTATAGCTGCTTTCCGATCAGCTGGAAGATGTCTGGCTGTTCTCCTCTGACCTCTGACATCAAAGCATTTTTGCCCAGTGACCTGCTGTAAACCCCAGAAATTTATGTGCAGAAAAATCCCAGAACATCAGCAGTTTCTGAAATGCTCAGACCAGCCCATCTGATGCCATGTTCAAAGTCACTTAAATCACCTTTCTTATTCATTCTGATATTCAGTTTTTAACTTCAGAAGGTTGTCTTGACCATGTCTACATGACTAAGCTGCTGAGATGTGATGAGTGCCCTAACTTACATCCTGTTTATCATTCTTTATGAACATAATAGGGATCATTCATGATGTATTCAATAAAGGGGCGTCCCCTGGGAAGTGAAACGCTCATCTCCTGCTGCTGTCGCACTTTCAGGCATGGTTACCAGGGTAACCCTATAATGCATTTACCACATATGGCAATCACTGATGTTCTTCCCTGAATGTTGTTGACTTTCAGTGTATTCTTGCTGCCATGTCACTGTAAACCGCTTCCTGTGTAGATTCCACCTAACACTCGTTTCCCATAGATTTATACTCAACAGACTTCTTTTAGAAACAAACAGTAGCCCCGGTTTGCCAATAAAAAGAATGCAGCTTTAAAGGACTTGATATTTTACTTTGTCCATCTTTTATATACAGTATATTAGTGCTGGGCATCACTATAATTCTGAACAGATAAAATGTCAACTGTGGCTTTTCAAGTGGACTGAATAGATTGTAATACTTCCTACTGACGAACGAGGGGTCTGTATAAATTTAACTCACACAGTTCATTAATATACAACAACAACAATAATAATCCATCACTAAATCTGTTTAACAGGGCAAAGGTACACAATCACTTAACACTACTAACACTCTAACATTACTGCCAGCACATTTGTAAAATTGCACTGCTGAATGGCTCAATGGCTAATGGTAATTAGCAAGAACACTCTTAAGAACTGGGAGGGTTACAGCGACAGCAAAGACAGATGACGAATAAATAGAAGCAACCACAGAAAACACCTTTACCAACAGTGGAGCTGTGTCTGCCGTTTGAAGGTTTTTCACTTCATTTGCGCCACAAAGTTTGGAAGAACAAGTTCAAAAGGACTTTGTTTCAAAGCTGCACCTCACATCTTCGCTGTGGAAACAACGAACGCATCCCATCGTACCGAACACAACAACAAGCAGCCTTTTAAGGGTGGACCCTATAATCCTCTGGGAAATCTGTAACTTTAGTCAGCATTGTTTTGTGATTTTATTTTAAGGTTTATTTGTTTATTATGATTGAAAAGCTCACTTGTGCAGAAATAATAATAATAATAGTATTGTGACAACTGGGAACTGGCCAGAGTTTTAAGAAACAAAATGCAAAATTACCCGTTTTTGGAAAAAATGCAATTGGGATTTTCCTGACAGGAATCAACAATCAATCACAAAACAGTCAAAATAACTTTTTTTACTCAAAGGGGGCACACACAGACTCGAAAGACATCAAAAGAGACGGTTAATCAAGACAATGCTTCGTCATAAGGTTCCCTTTCATCTTGCAGAGAATTTTTCCCCCCTTCACAGTAGAATATGTTCAGTAATTTTAATAGTCATCAAATTCTAGATCAAATTAAACTGAATGTGTAACAATAAGTATTTTTACAAGAAAAAAAATCCTTTTTTTTCTACATAGTTTACAATGAACGCCATTTAAAAAGAAATGAGCAGAGTCAGTGAAGTATAACGTATAGAATGTGGTGCCTACTTTAATTTTTTTCCTCCAAACAACAGCGATATGCTTTTATGACTTTGTAGATCAGGAAAGCACAAACACAAGCATGTTTTGTTTTTAACACAAACGCCTCGTCTATGACACAGATGTGGATAAAATAGAAATTAGCGAAGAATTAAAAAATCCAGAAGTGAAAGAAATACAACAGGGAGAAACATCAACATTAGAAAAAAAGAAATAATAAAACGATGTCACTCAAAATTAGGTGAAGTGACTGAAAAATGCTGGATTTCTCCATTGATATGCAGGAGGATAGATCGCTGCGCTCACATGGGCGTATATGTGGTAAATTTTGTTAAGTCTACGCTATCAGACACCTAATTAGGCCTACCTCAGCATTCCTCTGTTGGTGTGTGTAGCATGATAATTAATTTCCCGCGAGTATTGGCTGCTACATGGCATCCATGAGATTTCGTTTGTGTGTGCGTGTGCGTTTGTGTATGTTAATAATTAGTGGTATTCTCGTCTCTGGGCTGTCCAGTCGTGCCTGAGTGAGTTTTCTCATTTTCAGGCTGAGCGGTCAACACAGCGTGGTACGTCTCACTCCAACATGACAAGTAATGGTGTGTGAGTATATATGTAAAATAAAAATATTAACATAAATCCACTGCCATGGACTGTCATGATACCTCCGTTATTAACTTATCGTCCAATTTATGAGCATGACTGTAATTTTTTTAGTCTGAGCCACTTTTATTTTATTTTCCTAGGGTAGTCTGTAATGGCTACAAACATTAAATGGTAGGGGTGCAACGATACTCGTATCGATATTGAACCGTTTGATACAGTGCTTTCGGTTCGGTACGCATATGTATCGAACAATACAATTATTATTTTTTTTTTTTTTTATCAACTTTCCTTCTGAAGATGCTGTCTGTGTTAAGCGCTCAGTGGATCTGCGCTCGACAGTGCAGCCTAGGCGGAGTAGTCGAACGCAGATTCACTGAGCGCTCAACACAGACAGCATCATCAGAAGGACGAGCGCAGGGCAAGCTAGCGAGACAGAAGTTAAGCTCTCATTGCAACATGGCAAATTGAACCTCCCCCACCCTCATTCAGATCTGGCGTTTGGAACTATTTTGGTCTTCATGTGAGGTATGACCCTGAAGGTAAGCGAGTCATGGACAAAAGTAAAACAGTATGTTGGATGTGCCATGCAATGCTCAATTACATGGGTGGGAACTAGTGCGTTAGCGCAGTTAGCTCGTTAACGTGTTGACGCCGTCCAACCCCACGCACGGGGCGATCTGCGGTAGCTCGTTAACGGAGATTTGCCGTGTTGTGGCGTTAAGGTAATTTTAACGAGATTAACGCTGACAGCACTAGTGGGAACACAATGAATATGACTGCACATTTACTCCGACATCATCCTAGTGCAAAGACAAGTGGAAGCAGACAAAAGCAACAACAAAGCAACATTAAATTTAAAAACTGTACGTTTGAGTTAAAATATATATTTATAATTTTAATAAATGACAAATTAAAAAAGCATGAACATTTTTTTGTATCGAAAAAATATCGAACCGTGACACCAAAGTATCGAACCGAACCGTGAATTTTGTGTATCGTTGCACCCCTAATAATATGGCCATATTTTCTTTTGGAAATATGTTAAAGTCTGGTTTTATAAGTCTGCTTGTGTTTTTGTCTTCACATTATGCTCTGGGCAGTATATTTACTGCCATTTCTATTGCCTGGAGCAAAGCCTGCGATTCCTGAAGGAGCTGTGAAGGAGACGATGGAGTTTCAGAGCTGGAGCTGTTCATGCGATCACCATGGTGAATATGAGCTGTTTGTATGATAATATGGATGAGCTTCGTGAGCTGATTTAGGTTTAGAGGGAAGACAGTGGGGGAAGTTTGATGTGTTTCATTGAGCACTGCAGTGTTGCAGCGACATATGTCACACTCACTTCCAGGACCACACTGTGACTCTATCTGGCTTCGGGACTTGTTGGACAGACCGAGACATTAATCTAAACAGCAAAAAGAAATGTGGAGCGACTCCACAAGTATAAGATAAGATAAGATCACCTTTATTAGTCCCACAGGTGGGAAATTTCGTTCGTTACAGCAAAAGTGCAAAGTTATGTAGCAGAAATTAGAAAACACTGGAATGAAATAAAATAAAATACTATATACAACTGAGTAAGAAAATACAAAAGTACAACTTTGTCAGAATCAACTGAAACGTAATCCCCGGACATGTTGTTGCTAGGAGATGTTTCTGTAGCCTTAAAATTGAAATGATATCAATGCAAACAGATTATTTGCTGAGGTAATTTGTCATTGTTGCTGATTTAACACACTGTTTGTGTCTCCTGATGGAGGAATCCAGAGTTAATCTGAAATGGTTCTGTACAATCACTATCCACTTCATTAGGTACACCTGTCGAATTACTTGTTAACACAAACATATAATCAGCCAATCAAATGGTAGCTACTCGATTAATTTAGGGATGTAGGCATGATCAAGATAACCTGCAAGTTCAAGGCAGGCATCAGAATGGGTAAATGGTAAATGGCCTGTATTTGTATAGCACTTTACTAGTCCCTAAGGACCCCAAAGCGCTTTACACATCCAGTCATCCACCCATTCACACACACATTCACACACTGGTGATGGCAAGCTACATTGTAGCCACAGCCACCCTGGGGCGCACTGACTTTAAACTGGATTGTTGCAGCAAAACAGGCTGGTTTTAGTAAACTGCTGCTCTTTTGGGATTTTCCTGCATTCTAAGTGAATAGTCCAAAAATGAGACATCCAGTAAGTGGCAGTTTTCTGAGGGAGAATTGAATTCCTTGTTGACCACTTGTTATGGCTAAGGTATGCAGAAGAGCCTCCCTGAAGGTTCACAATGTTGAATCTTGAAGCAGACTGGCTATAGCAATAGAAGACCATACCACATGCTGCTCTTGCCAGCTAAAACTGGAAACTGTGGCCAAAATTTAGACAGGGTGATGAAATTGGACTATAGAAGATTGGAAAAACGTTGCCCGCTCTAATGAGTCTTAATTTCTGCTGCAACATTTGGATGACAGAGTCAGAACAGAGTCAGAAGAGCATAAACAACATGAAAGCACGGATCCCTGATGCCTTGTGTCAACGGTTCAGGCTAGTGGTGATGTAATGATATGGGGAATATTTTCTCCCTTTAGTATCAACTGAGCATCATTTAAACACAACAGCCAACCTGAGTGTAGTTGCTGACCATGTCCATCCCTTTATGGCCACGGTGTACCCATCTTCTGCTGGCTGCTTCCAGCAGGATAAAACCCCCATGTCTCAACACCAAGCTCACATTACCTCAAACTGGTTTCTTGAGTTCATTCTACTCAAACGGCCTCCACCATTCCCAGATCCCTATCCCAAAAGCACCTTAGGGATTTGATGGAAAGGGAGATATCACATCAGGTTAATTTCAAATGAACTAAAATCTGAAGAATGTTTCCAGCATGTTGCTGAATCTATCCTGCAAAGAATTAAGGCAGTTCTGAAGGCATAAAGGGGGTCCAACCTGGTACTAACCAGCTGTATCTAATAAAGTGATCAGTGAGTGTATCATTTTTGCATGCTGACCATCCTCTGCACCATTTACAAAACACGCAGCTGAACAGTTTGTGTAACATTTGTTCTGGCTCTGCTCCCAAATGGACAGAAAAGGAAACCATTCATTTTAAGCTCCTTAATGTTTAATGTTTAGATTTTGATTCATTGAATAATTATTTGTAAGTTTTTGGCTGCTGCTTTTTTGGCTTAAATATTTCTTTTTTCTTAATTTACTTAAAAAAATTTAAATATATGTCAATATGTTGTCATCTGGAATTATTATACCCTGTTCACCATTACTATCCAGGAAAGACAGCTCCTGTGAAAGGTCTCTACTGCTCCACACGTTGGAGTAATAAAGCAAACATTTTCATGATCTTCTTAAGAAACTTTTTTCTTGTCTGCAGTGCTTGGAAGTGTGAAGACAACGTGAAACACATCCCTCTCGAAAGTGCTTGACAAATGAGCTCTTCCAGCAAAGGCAACAGAGCCAATTCCAGCAGAAACTCACTGCCAGCACTGTTACTGCTGTGTATTAGAATGCAAAGACTGTGCAAGTCTTGAGCTTTTTCTCATTTCTTTATATTTTACTAGAAAAGAGGGAAGCAGGTGCAACCTATAAAAAGGTGCAAACATGCATGGGAATACAGTATAAAAGGTAAAAAAAAAAAATTATTTTTTAAAAAAAAGTGTTTCCAAAGTGTAGGATTCTATTAAGGTTGAAGGTGAACACAGCCTGAACTCTCTTTGGCAAGCTTTTTTGTAATTTCTTTAAGTAGTCTAGAATAATTCTCCAGGCTTGTTGAAAGACATTTAGAGCTTTTCTTTGGATGTTGGTAGGGCTGCTCGATTATGGCAAAAATGATAATCACGATTATTTTCACTGAAATTGAGATCTCGATTATTTGACGATATTTATTTCACAATAACAATGTATTGAATAATGACTTTAAAGATTGTCAAAAAATAATATAAAATAGTGTGCAAATACTGATAACAGTGCAAATGTTTGCAATATAAAAAATAAATGAAAAATGTAAACATCTATGTTTAGTGAACTTTGCAGTGTTGCTCTGTGGTGCAGCTACGACACTGTAGCAAAGTTTACACAATATTTCTACTTGATCCACGTCTGACTCCACGAACCCATAATGTTTCCACACCACTGAAGTTTTTTTTACCTCTCTTTTCAACCAACGGCAGTCACTCTCCTCTCCAAATAACTTCTGCTTAGCTTTCTGAGCTTCCCTCGGGTCCTCTTAATTGTTGTGACGCGTGTTCGAAATGCAGAGAGGTGTGCTCGATTTGCCACACGGAGCAGCGCAAGAGTAAAGCACGAGGGAGGGGCTAATAATCGGCTCAGTCATTTTTAATGATCGTTGAAAGCCCAGATCGTAATCGTGATTAAAATTCGATTAATTGAGCAGCCCTAGATGGCTGCCTTTCTTTCCGTTCTCTGTCAAGATGATCTCACACTGCTTCAATAATCTTGAGGTCTGGGCTCTGGGGAGGCCAGTTTTCAACTGATAGTGATCCATTGTGTGCCTTCTATCCAGGTATGCTTTTACAGCATTGCCAGTGTGTTTGGGATCATTGTCATACTGAAAAACGAAACTGTTGCCAATGGTACTGCATGATGGACTAAAACCTCTCAGTAGTTTCCTGTGTTGTGAGTTCCACCAATTTTGAAGAAATCTCCAACACCAAGGCTGAAAGGCACCCCGAACAATGGCAGAGTCTCCACTGTATTTTAAAGATGGCTGTGGACATTGTTGCACCTCTCTCCTGACCATATTGACAATGACTGGAAGCAAAAACTTCATATTTGGACTCATCACTCAACAGACCTACTGCGCATCGCTTTCAGTTGAGTTCTTGTATAATTACGCAAACCTCAGCCTTTTCTCCCCAAGGTTGGCAAATAGTACATGAATCAATTGAAGGTCCAGACACAACTCCCACGTAATGTGTCAGGTCTTTGCTTAATTTTTCCCAATTTCTCACGGATATGACTTTCGGATTCTGGTTATCTGCTATAGATAGTGTTTTAGGCCTGCCTCTTTTTATGTCCTCTACCTGTCGAGTTTCCATATCATGTCATGATTTGTCAAAGATCTAATAGTGCAAATACCTTTATTTTTTGTAATCATTTTTCATTGATTCAACTAAAGAAATAGGAACAAATTATGTGTTTTTGTGTCAGGCTGATAATAATAAAGTGCCTAAAGACACAATTTAAATTGGCTCTTTGCTAAGTCTGTCATGTGTTTCCACAACAATGGTTCATCCCTTGAAGGACATTTCATGCTTGAATGAGTCATAGGTCAGTGTTAATTGGCTTAAATAAAAACATTCCTCTGTAACTGGTCAGGTACAAGGACTGGATTAAAAAGAAAAGCTTTGAGAAACCTCCAGAAAGTCTGGAGAACTACTGATCAAGACCACTTTAAAGAAATGAGAGGTGGCTCAAGACTTTTGTACACTAATGTAATGTTAGACAAAGCATCCATGAGTGTTAAACACTTTCTGAAGGTATCTGACTGCCATCTACTGTGTTCACCTATGCAATAACAGCACAGTCTGCACAGTTCATCCAATCATTACCCTGCAGGCATCTGCAGCTACACGGATTTAAGTGTGTGTTTTGTGTGTGTGTGTTTCACAGAGAGAGTTGGAGGGAACAGCTGCATCTTGAGATGTCTGAGTACCCTTGCTGAATTCTTAATGGTTGTTTAGAAGATGATTCACTGACACCTGAGGGGTCTCACACAGGATGATGAGGCATCACCTTCTTGTTGCCTCATTACCATAGTTAACAGATATTCTGTACAAAGGAAAAACACAGATACAAACCTAAAATACGGCCTTTGTGCTCCTAGTCCAGGTTTGGTCATTATTACTTCCTTCAGAGTTACTCAGAATCATGTTTAAATTAAGAATGGATAAAATAATCACAATAATTAAATAATGTCAAGACAAAAGCAAAAGTTGAAAATGTAGAGATCTATTAATTTAAAAAAAACAAAACAAGAAAAGAAAACAAGGATAGAATCGGTTAGGATAAAAACCCCATCTGGAAAGATTACAGGTGGCATTATATTAACAATAATTTCAAAGTGTAGGAGTATATTTGCATTTCCACAATGATAAAACATATACGATCATACATAAGCATTGGAGCTAAATAGGTGTAGTAAATTTGAAGGTGATAAGAATTTTAAAAGCAAATATAAATCATAAAACCAATGGTTGTAAAGGGAATAAAGCCATTAGAAACATGCATAGTTGTGGTTTGATCTCACAGTAATGTCTGACGGCCAAATCTTGAACAACCTGAATTTACATTTGACAAAAGAAGTGTGCTGATATCGACTAAAATTAATTTTCGACTGTGAAACGTAGCCGTGTAGTACGTCTGCACTACAGATGCTCACATGGCTCCATAAAAACCCAATTCAACGTCAGAAAAACTGCAGGACTGGATTTCACAACCAGTAATTATCGGAAAGAAAAAACTCATCCAAACTGGTCAGAGACAGCAACTCAAATATTTTCTGGTTGAGTAAATGAATGAGTTAAGTACATGAATGCTTGCAATTTTATCTCAGATGGTTCTCAGAAAACTAATTTTACCCACATTGGTCTTTTTCTAGTTTTTGTCCCTTTATGCCAAAGAGAGACATCAGAATCCACAAGTAACAGATGCACCATCTATGATCACAATAATGTGAATCAACAGGGAGCTTTGTGGATTTATCCAGATTTCTTCAGAATACAAACACACTCACACAAACACTGTGAACTACGCACATGCTGGAAAAACACAGGGTTTCATTAATTGTCTTGCAAAATACAAACTATGCCAGAAAAAACTAAGTAATCATCCCCCAGAGGATCGAATAAAATTTCTGTGTGTGCATGTGGTCCCCACAAGTACAGCAAAAAATGATAAACAGATGTGCTTGCTAGATGAATAATACCAAGCATTACACACATGGGAAGGTGTGTTCCCAGTTTACAGCAAATCACTTGGTTTGCAAATGATACAGCTGTGTGTGTGCGTGTGCATGTTTTGAGACACCTGGGTATCCAACTGCAGGAGATGAAGAACAGAGGGGAGGAGGAGGAGAGGAGTGAGAAGCAGATGCAAGCAAAATAATCTACCCCGGGAGTGAAGCAGGGAGCAGAGGCAGGTGGGACAAAATAAATGCTTCTGAACGATAAGGAATGAGAAGATGGAGGATACGGGTGAGGAAAAACTGAGAGAGAAGAAAGGGGGGAGCAGATGGGAAGAAAAAAAATGTGGAAGGAGGGAAGAGAGGTAGGGAGACATATGTCGGAATGAGCATATGGAAGAATGAATAAAAATGAGGGAGCAGGTTAAGAGAGGAGGAGGAGGAAGAAGAGCGGTGACTTGCCTTTTGAACCATTTCCCTCCTCTCATGTGCTCCTCTCTCTGTAGCCCTGTCAAAATGCATCTAAAGAGGTAATCTGTATGCTTCATATACCACTGCATTCACATACTCTTATCCGTGTGTGTGTGTGTGTGTGTGTGTGTGTGTGTGTGTGTGTGTGTGTGTATAAACTGCTCTTAAAATGTATTTAAAGAGAACTTATGCTCATTTCCAACTCCATATTTTTCCTTGGAGCAGCTTAATATGCTGTTCAAAATAAACCTTATTCATTTTGCACTGGACCTAAGTACAGCTCTTTACCTCATCCTGTGTCTGAAACAGGCAGAAGATGAAGGCCAACCACTGTTTTTGTACTTATAATGCAGATGTTTATAATAGTACAAGCAAGTCCAAACCCTAAATGAAAAAACGGCCCCAAATTCCTGGAGTGAGATTACTAAAAGTACAACAATATCATATTTGAATATATTTAAAAAAAAACAAACAAACACAGAGCAGGGACAAAGAGGAGAAAAATGTCCCAGCATTTTATTTGTTTCTATTGTGGCTGGTACTGCTTGTGAAACACCAGGACACAACAACAAGGTAATTAACCCACCAACAGCATGAATGCTGGTAACTGAGTCAGTCACTTACATCAGAGGTTCTACAAAGATTCAGCACAGAAGTCGAAATCAGCTGTAAACCATTACGGGGCGTGGTAATTTCACAGCTGGCGTGTGCAACAACCAATGTGGCGACCATAAACTAAGCCTAACAATTTATACTGGCGGTTGGGATGTGTTGGAATCGCTGCAGTCCTCTGCTAAACAACAGGCGTCGTCATTTGGTGGTGGTATAGAAATAGAAGCAATCATTTCATCTTTTCTGTTGCAGCATCTTCCTCTCTATGATGTAAGAATCTCTGTGCTTATATAACACTGAAGTGCCAGTAAAGACCAACACAACTATACACGTCTTCAACAGGCTGGCACTAGCAAGCTTGGTTAGCAAGCTGCACCTACAAAATAAAGGAGTGGGACACAGGCAAAGCATAATAAAGTTTCATTTAACAAAACTGAAGCACAAACCTCTTGGATGGTCTGTACCACATACCAGGCCAATATTTGTCAGATCCCTTAGGAGAAGCATAAAGCATAATAATCCACCAAATCACGCAGAGCTACCTGCTGTGCAGACCCCTTATGAATAAGTGAGCAGCCAAATGTAGCTTCTTCTTCTTCTTCTACAATGTAAAAAGCTTCCACGGTCCTGAACAGCACAAACACAGTGGGGCGGTCCAGATTAGTGAAGCAAGTTAAGGCTGAGGTTTGGAACCATGTGGCTATTAGATGGAAGGTTAAGCCACCTTTCTTCTTATTGGCTGTCCCTCGCAAACACAAGGTGGGGCCAAAAGCAGAAAACTGAAACAGAGCATTTAGATCAGTCTGAAGCCTGACCTTTTTCCCCAAACAGAGATTACCTGCACATAAGCTTACCTCATTATCTTTGTATTTAATGAGGATTCATCTCAAGAGCATTTAAGAAATGTTTTTAAGACCATAACAAGCTTTCTCTTCTGTTTTTTTTCTCCATACAGGTGATCCAGGTGTTTTGTTTGTTTTTCTTTCTTTCTTCCCCCCTTTCTCACCGTCTCTTCTCCCCTCTGGTTTTCTTTCTCTCCCTCTCTTTCTTTCATTCTTTCTCCCTGTCCTATCCCCCAGTCATGTCTGTCCCGTTTGTAGCAATCGAAAATAAAATAAATACATAATTATAATAAAGGTCAATCAAATGGACCAATATGGCAAGGCCATGATGATCCACTTGGTAAAATAAATCTGCTTGGCATCTTTCTTGGCCTTAAGACAACAATTCTGATGGCTAAAGATCCAAACGGGACACAAAAAAAAAAAAAAAAAAGGACCATAACAAGACTATTTAGTACAAAATACGGATTTCATAATAGAAAGCTGGCAAAATGAAGAACACTAAACGTCTAATCAAGCTACATCCATTTGCACACACATGCACCTCTGTTGGGTAACATCTAAAAATGTTCTGCGGTGCATGTGTGAAAAAGGTTTTTGTTTTCTTTGTACTGGCTTCCCTGTAACGCTGAAAGCAGAACAAAACTCTAACGTCAACTGTCAATATTCCTTATGTGCCTTGAAATGCGTAAGACCCCAAGAAAACTGGTTCATCTATCTTTCAATCAAAAGTTTCCCTCTATAAATAAGACAAAAGCTTTAGCAGTTTTGTTATTGTTGTTTTCACTCTTCTACAGTGTGCGTGTGTGGTCCAAAGAGACAATGAGTGAGAGATTGGTGTCACATATAAAGACTTCATCTGACAGAGATAATGCTGCCCTGCCCCCCTCACCTAACACACACACACACACACACACACACACACACACCAGCCTCACTGCAGAAAGAACATATTTGAGCTCTTCTTTGGTCTGTCAAGCAAAGAGAAAAATCCTTTAAAGTGGGTGTATGTTTGATGTGTTATCTGTCCATGAGAGATCGAGTCGTGTCTTTCATATTTCCATCTTTTTCTGGAACTTCCTCTTTTATTTTTTCACCCATCAAAACAAACAGCCTGCACGAGTGTGATCATTTACCGTTCAGATCAGATCAGTGACCATTCCTGTAAATGGCAACTCAACTGGAACTGTAAAAAACACCATGCTTGGGAACTATAAATTACAGAGGTACGCCTAAACTATATCACTCTATCCCACACATTTAGCTCAGCATTGGGTTACCGGAGTAGATCGAACCCACTCAAGACAATTGTTGTGATCCCACCAGGCATGCCGCAGCATGTTTAATAAACAGCTCTCCTTTCTGCAGCACTAAAATTCACACCAGGTCTATTTTTTCCTGCTTTAAACAGATAACGAGGACAGAAAGGCGACACAGGTGGTTTAAAATGAAATTCACATCAGTGGTCAACAAATCCGCAGCAACTGTGTGACGCTATCGTGTAAATATGAACCACAATCTCTGAGGAGTGTTTCCAGCACACTGTTCAATCTCTGCCACAAAAAACCCTGACACTTCAGAAGACAAAGGGGTCCAAATATAATGTATAACATTATTATAAAGAGTTAAACTATTGAGATTTCCAATAAAAACTTTCCACCTCTGATGAATTTCAAAGTCTCTTCAGCTTTCCAAAAAGGAAAAACCTGGAGACAAAGAGATTGTTACACCTTGTTTTCTAGTTAATTGGCGAGCAATGTGGCTGCATTTCAAATGTGGTTTGAATTTGCATTTGTGCCGTGTGAATGGTAAGAAATTCTTCTAACTATAAAAAAACACTTCTCTTTATTTCCTGCCTTTGTTCTCCCCACCATCCCTCCTCACCCCCTCCTCACTCTCTGTCAGTCTGAGAACCTCTAGTTGTTTGTTTGTTGACCTCTGGCGATTTGATCCTACTGAGATGTGTGTGCTTCTTTGTGTGTGTTTGTGTGTGCGTATGTACTCCCTCGGCATTTATCAGTCATTACTTACATACAGCCTTCAAGGCCTGTAATTAACTTCAGCTTTGAAGCCCCCTACCCCACCACCTGCTCATTTCCTGCACGCACGCACGCACGCACAAACATAAAGTACGTCTCTCTGTTCTTGCATACAGTTGCACAAATAATTGCACACTTGCACACATTCTTCAACACTCAGTCATGCTGTGAAGACTAATTGTGTTTTTAGTGAAAACAGGGAAAACACACCTCACATCTCTGAGGCCAAACTCTGCCTGTGCGTGCGCACGAGGCGTCCCTAATGTTTTTTGGTGATAACACAATTTGCAGATCTCTCACTAATGCTAAAAATCAATAATAAGATTCACACACTCGGGTTGATGAATGTCCACCTCACGACAAGCTGATGTAGCAAAAAGCACTTATTCGATACCTCAAAAACATGATCAACATGACCTATGGCCTGTGTCCTATTCTAAATCATCCCACACGCGCCCACACAAACCTGTGTTTGCCCACAGCACAGAGAAAAATAGCTGAACTCTGCAGAGACATGAACTCTAATTCTTTATTTATTTTATCTTGTTATAACTCTGTGTTCTTGTGTCTTTTGACACAACTGAACTGAATACATGTCAAGTTACAATGTTAAAGCTTGTAGCCAGAAGTCCTGAAACAGCGTGTAAAACAAAGAGACCGTCATGCCAGAAAATAAACAATCCCATATTTTTTTTGTCCAACTTTTTATCACAACCAATAGACACTTTTGATTAATAAGCAACTGCTACCGGCTGTGTGAAAAAGACAGATTGCACATCAAAAACACATGTTCCTACTGAAACAGCACCACTTGTTTTGTAGCCTTGAGTTAAAAACTATGCCTGTTCTTCAGACTCTTTAGACTTGGACCGAGGGCTACAAAGTACAAACTTTCACATACTGAAGTCCAAAGAAGGTGTTTTTACTCGTTCTATGGTCATGTGATAAGCTGGAGGAATTTTAGGAAAGGGTTCGTGGAATTATACGCGAGATTTCAGAGATTCCAGTAAAGCTTAGCTCAAGATTGTTTGTTTTAGGGGACGGGTCAGTCTGGATCGGCGGTGATAAACAAATTAGAAGCTGGGTTCAATCCAGCATTTTAATAGCAAGACTGGGCTTGTGAGATGGCTAGAGCTGCAGCATTTGAAAAACTGTCATAAGAGACTTGCAAAGTTCAAGAATTATTATAGAAAATTGGCAAATATTGACATTTTTTTGCAGTGCGTTGAGAGAACAATATGCTATTTTGAAGAATCTACAATATAAATTCCTGTTTTTAATTATTTCACATTTTTTTGTTTACTACATAAACATGTATGTGTGTTCATTCTTAGTTTTGATGCCTCCAGTGAGAATCTACAATGAAAATAGTCAAGAAAATAAAGAAAAAACATGAAATGAGAAAGTGTGTCCAGACTTTTGACTGGTAGTGTATATAGTGAACCCTTCACTCAAAGAGGTCATGCCCTCCTAACGATACATCATCTTTTGTCTCAATACAATTTAAATGTACGAGTTGTTAAATTGAACAAAAATGGAAGAATTAAGTCAAGTGAAAAAAACTGCAGTTCCTCCAGTGACCACTTGGAGCTTGTTCCATAACCAAGACAACAGCCATAGATTTCTGTGCTAAAATGTCCAATTTTATATTATAAAGTTTGCTGCTGGATACTGCCATGAAGACTTATGATGTCCCATGGTAGATTCCTCTTAACAAACACCCATTACTCAAGGTTTTGTGTGAGACTCAAAGGAGCAGTCTCCAAGTTAGATTTTGAAAGAAACGTACCTCCCACTGCCAGTCGTTCCACTGTGGATGACAGATATTTTCGACCTCAGCCATGCTTTTGATTACATGGTGTTGGGACATGATTAAACAGTCCTCTGGGATTCCTGACCATCAACATAGTAGGATGGAATTAGGATGTATATGACTCCATAACAGCTTTATAACTTATATAGAGGGCACACTAGTCCATTTTTTTTGGAGGATGGTTAAATCAATTAAATTAAAGTCAATTTGCTGACAATCTGTCAACAAAATTAAATATTTCTGTCCCATCGGTTATGGTTTTAAACGATTTGCACCAATTGCAACTGCATAAGGTGCAGAAACGTGTTCTTAGCTGGTTTGACGAGTGCTGCAAAGTTGGCCGCCACAAGGTAGAAACAGCATCAGTTGCTTACTCAGCAGCGATGGCTGCCTACTTTCTATGATGTCACTTGTTTTATCTGTCCACAATTTGAATGCAGGGATCTAAGGAAGACACAATGATACGTTGGGCTGTGGAGGAACTTAAATCTGTACTGTATTATGAGTCACCCCTCCCACTTCTTGCTCTCTGGCTGTTTATCTTTCTCTTACTTTCCTCTTGCCTCATTTCTATGGTTCTCTATTTTCCCTTTATTGTACTTTTACTTGTTATATGTTATGTTTACATATAAACACTAGTTTTTATTTTATATAACCTTTGCATTCCCTCTTATCTGCTGGCTGATTCATCTTCATCTTGTCATCTTCATAGGAAGCAGCTCGGAAAAAAATAACAATAGAGAAAATAAACAGCCCTGTCCTGAAGTTAGTTCATGTAGCATATTTACATTCCAGCAGAGTGTTTATTATCTCTTTACTATTATTCTATTATCTAAGCTTTTATTTGAGTAACTAACGGAGGAGGCATACACTGCAGCTATTGGCACACGGCGACAGTCTTCTGCTGCTCTAACAAAGCAGTGTGAGGTGCAGCGTGTATCTCTGGGGCACTTGGACAGTTAAGTGAATAGAATTGTTCCATCCCCCACATTAACGTCATTAACCGTGGATAAAGTGGATGTGCTGCGGTGCCAAATGTACTGATCATTGACTGTCACTGCTGTGTCACAACTGGAGCCTGCACAGTGATGACCCACTCTTTTCTTAACAAGGCAGCGATGAGACAGAAATCCAAGAAAGATAACTGTCCTACTTAAGTTCAAATGGATTGCTCCACATTTGGCACATACAACTTGGTCCTCAGTGTGTTTTTGGCCATTTTCCCCCAAAAAACAGGTATTCCATACATATATATATGTATATTTATATTTATATATACACTAGGGGTGCAACGATACACAAAATTCGATACTTTGGTGTCACGGTTCGATATTTTTTCGATACAAAAAAATTTTTCATGCGTTTTTAATTTGTCATTTATTAAAATTATAAATATATATTTTAACTCAAAAGTACAGTTTTTAAATTTAATGTTGCTGAAACAAAAGTAATTAAAAAAATAAATCTGATTGAGGAATCACTCATCTTTGGAAAAGAGAGTTTATTACAGAGAAATGGCTCTTTCCAAAATAAAAGCGATACTATACGCTTCTTCTGGGCTATATTCTCAGCAGCATATTGTAGCGGGTCAGGGCTGTTCGGGGTTCTGTTTGTACAGTTATGTTTTGTTTATGTTGCCATAGTGACGGGTGACGCCCTCTCGCTGCGACGGTGTGTCCTTCCGGGGTCAGAGGGCGTCCTGTGTGTTGTTGTTGTTGTTGCTATGCGGTTGCCGCGCTGAGCAGTTAGCTAGCGGCAGTGTTCTTCTGCAGATGTCAATAAACGGCTGTGCTCCCTGGCTAGCTCACGGAAAGCAAGACCAAACCACACCTCCGTCTCCTCCTTGTCTGAGCTCGCCACATTGGTGTCAGAAGTGGGATGATGGTGGCACCCCATGTTCTGACCCGAGTGACTTTTCCCCCGCCGGTCGTGACCGGCCGGTGCGCCAAAAGAAGGCACCTGGACATTTGCAGGACTTTGTGTGGGGTAATGGCGTCGTCGGGGACGACTGACCCCTTAGGTGGGGGCTATGTAGCGGGTCAGGGCTGTTCAGGGTTCTGTTTGTACAGTTATGTTTTGTTTATGTTGCCATAGTGACGGGTGACGCCCTCTCGCTGCGACGGCGTGTCCTTCCGGGGTCAGAGGGCGCCCTGTGTGTTGTTGTTGTTGTTGCTGTGCGGTTGCCGCGCTGAGCAGTTAGCTAGCGGCAGTGTTCTTCTGCAGATGTCAATAAACGGCTGTGCTCTCTGGCTAGCTCACGGGAAGCAAGACCAAACGACACCTCCGTCTCCTCCTTGTCTGAGCTCGCCACAATATTAAACATATCAGGTCCCCATGAGGAGAATCATGTGCTAACGGCTGTCTAAATGACTCGGGTAAAGTTTGTAGCATGCATGCTTGTTGTTTTTGTCTGCTTCCACTTGTCTTTGCACTAGGATGATGTCGGTGTAAATGTGCAGTCATATTCGTTGTGTTCCCACTAGTGCTGTCAGCGTTAATCTCGTTGAAATGACGTTAACGCCACAACACGGCAAATCTCCGTTAACGAGCTACCCCTGATCGCCCCGTGCGTGGGGCTAGACGGCTAACACGTTAATGAGCTAACTGCACTAACACACTACTTCCCACCCATGTAATTGAGCATTGCGTGGCACATCCAACATACTGTTTTACTTTAGTCCATGACGCGCTTACCTTCAGGGTCATACGTCACATGAAAACCAAAATAATTCCAAACGCCAGATCTGAATGAGGGTGGGGGAGGTTCAATTTGCCATGTTGCAAGGAGAGCTTAACTTCTGTCTGCTAGCTTGCCCTGCACTCTTCCTTCTGACAATGCTGTCTGTGTTGAACGCTCAGTGGATCTGCGCTCGACAGTGCAGCCTAGGCGGAGTAGTCGAACGCTGATTCACTGAGCGCTCAACACAGACAGCATGGTCAGAAGGAAAGTTGATAAAATAAATTACAAATTTTGTATTGTTCGATACATATGCGTACCGAACCGAAAGCACTGTATCGAACGGTTCAATATCGATACGAGTATCGTTGCACCCCTAATATACACATATTCTATATATTCTGTGGACTGACGAGACAAAAGTTGAACGTTTTAGAAAGATTAACTCCTGTTACATCTGCTGTAAAATGAACACAGCATCTCATAAACAGAACATCACAGCAACAGTCAAACATGGTGGTGGTAGTATTATGGTCTAGGGCTGCCTTGCTGCTGAAAACAAAATGAATCGAAATGCAGACTTAAATCAGATTGAAATGCTTTGGCATGAAACATGTGGTTCATCCTCAAAAATCATTAAATGCAGCTGAAATAAAACAATTCTGCACACAAGACCAGGCCAAAATTCTCCATAGCGATGTGAAAGACTCACTGCCAGTTATCACAAACGATTTTTTCCTTAACAAATGAAATCAAAATTTAAAACCTGCATTTGGTGTTTACTTGGGTTATCTTTGTCTCATATTTAAATTTATTTGAGCTGTAATAACAAATATGAAACTATGTGACAAATATGCAAAATTAATACAAAATCAGAAAGGGTGAGCCCAGACCGTTTTTCACAGCACTGCAGAGACTTTTACCCACACATCTACGTGTATGTGTTGATGGTGGGGTACAGATCAGGAGATTTCATTTTCATTGACCATGAAACTGAATACTATTTATTATTTCATCAGATACATATTACAGTGTGAGAAGAGATAGTAATTTTGACTGCAGTATTAAAGAGTGAGTACACTCTCTAAAAAGCATTACTTTCTTGTTTAAACATGTGTATTTTAATATTCTCTCAGAAGATGTCTGCAATAACTTCTTGTGTTGATCATTGCAACCAGCCATGACAGGAAGGCTAGTTTTGGACAAGTCTGTCAACACAATACAACACAAAAACAGAGGCCCAGGCTGAACGCGAGTGCTGTCCACTGATGAGAGTCACTGGCATCACGGCTGATGTGATCCCGTTGCTAGACTGTCTCTATTCATTTGTTTCCTAGGCTCATATATGTACTGTTTATAGCCCACAGTAATTAACCTATCACTTTGCACCAGAAATTAGCACACTTGTTTCTCTCCTTAGCAGCCTCATTAAATTCACATACGTCCATTTAGCCTGATTAAGTAGGTTTGGCTACAGTAGAGAAAACCACAGTGCTATCATTAAGCATCAAACTGAAAAAAAAAATAAAATAACAGCAGCAAATGAGATGAAACCAAGGACAAGTCATCAGATTGATGCAAATAAAGGATAATGTGTACCTTCCCACATATAATCAGGAAAAATGGAAAAAAAATTATGAATTTGATATGAGAAACTATTTATAATTTCAAGAGAATAACTTGGTCAGTACAAAAAACAATCTGAGGCTAATTTAGTGCTGTATACATGTGGACAAACATCACACCGCAGTAAGTTTGCTGCTTGGTATCCCAATGACAAATTAATTTAGCAGCATAAAGGACAGAGCTTCAGAATCAGGCAGTAATAAAGGACCCAACATGAGGCCCCATATCAACTGATAGTGCATACTAACTCTTAATGCATATTCTATATCTAAACAAGAGTACATGTTTAGATCATACAACCAACAAAAGCCACAACAGGTATTACTGGCTTTGAGTCCTTGGTCATGAACGCAAAGATAATAACATTTCCAAGTTTTCTAACACAATATGGTTCATCCTCTCTCCAAAGGTCATTATTCCAGAAGTCTTGTCATTTATTCAGATGCAGCGTTGCAATCCTAAGCCATACTGCCGTGTACTTTTATATAGAGAGAGGAGACTTTCTACCATAACCCCTTCCAAAAAAGTCACACATATTCAGCCTTTCTCTAACTGAACTTCAACATTTAACATGCTAAGTGAGGCCTGTAGAGTCTGAGGCATGGCTCTTTGGTTTTTTTGCACTTACTCTGTGCACTTACTGTGAATTTGCTGGGAAGTCCACTCTTGGGAAACTGCGGCATTGTGTCAACACAGACTTAAATGCTCCAGACTAGGAAACTGTCTAAATGTCTGCTTTTATAAAAGTGCTTAAAACAGAGGCTGACCTCAATCATATACATTTTTTTGATAAGCACACCTGTGCACCTATATTTAATTCCTATCGTAGCAGTAGGGGTGCACTTAATTTTCCCCAGGATTGCATATAGTCCTGTGAAAACTTGTAACTCTATACTAAGTCAGTTATTGCACGCCTTAGACAAATTCACTGTAATTTTTTTTTAGTGCAACCCTTTATACATTATGCCAAGTTAAATCAGAAATATGCTCCAAATATGCAGACACTAAAAGATTAATAACACTATGGGCTGAGGTCAGAGTGACATGAGAAAATTATCTCAAAAGTAATTCCAGAACTCCATTTACTTGGACTGTATTCGTAAGAAGAAAGTCACAGTCAAAACAAATCAATATTGATCTATCATAAAGATCTTATAGACCAAATGTTGTGTCGTGGATGGGACAAATGATGTTAAACATTTCACTAGAAAAATTTACATATATTGAAAGTGAAGCTGAACTTTGGATCAGAAAGTCCGTCTAAACCATGAAGTGCTTGGTTTGATATTCGTTCCCCCATTAACAAAGAAGGGGTTCATGGTTGTTGATATTGTTGATATTATTGTTTTTACAGCACTTATAAAGATTTTTTCCTGTTATAAATTTCACTGTCAGATTATCATAACTGAAGTCTGCCTCCTCCATGAAGGAGCCTTGCTACCATCTCGTGGCCGGTTGAAGAACTACATCTACTAATGTTATCATTTAGCAGCTATTATGAACAAGAAATATCCATAGTACCCATGCACCCACTTATATATAAAGACTATACAGTCTATGATATACAGTAGACCGTATAGACCACCTTCGGTAAACTCAAACTAACATAGATGGGAATCATTTACCTATTTAATCTTCCTACAAGCACAGAGCGAGTCCTCAACCATCACACTGCCTCCACTTTAACTAAACACACTACTAACCACCCAGCAGCGTTTCCTTTCCACAAAAGGCTGTTCGCACACTGACAGAGCGAGCACACCCGGTCTTCTTACCGAGTGAAGCAGTGGTGGCAGACCTCTTTGGCCAGTCTGTTGGACACGCAGCAGGCCAGCGGCTCGGCAGAGATCACCAGCTCTCCTTTGCGTATCCTGCCCGTTGCCCGGAGACCGTTACCTTTCCCGGGGCTGACGAAACGCTCGAGAATCGGTGCCATCATTGATTTTCCCTCCACGTGAAACAAACTTCCGTGTTTACATCCGCGATAAACGCTGCGTCATGACGTCACATGAACGTACACAGGCTTTTACTACATATAAATGCAAAACGATTGTTTCGTATTTTTTGTATTTCTTTTTTTATTATTATTTCTTTCCAAACTGTATGTGCACCTCACAGTTTATTATTTTGAACACTTGGTTTTTATTTAGTGTTTTTGCTTTTCTTTAGATATAACACAGACGGTATTTGTAAATGGCATAGAAATGTCAATAAACATTATTAATAATAATATGTTAATATCACTAATATAATAAACCAATGCCTTCCCTTTTAATTTTAGTTTGGTTTTAGGTAATGCTGTGTATGGTTGTTATTAGATTTATTAATATGAACTAATGAAGTATGCACTATCAAATGTGATTTCTGAATTCTCTATTGTGTAATATTTGTGCACTTTTAGCAAAACTTTGGAGAGTCCCAGATGAAGGGTCACTCAGCAGCCGCGGAGCAGAAGCCAGGGGGGGTTTCAGTGACGCGCCCGTGAGCTCCGCCGGCAGCCAGCTGTGCCTGAGTGACCGAGCCGGCTGGCTGACCTTGGTAAAACTGCTACTCTTAAGTTGTCCAGGCTGACATTAGCAGTCTTAGGAAAGGTGAGTTCAGGTGCAGTCACAGGTGCTGGAGAATTCATACAAGCGGTGTCTGAATAAACTGGGTGTGAAGCAACATTAAACACAGTCTTACAAAATGCAGCCTGGGAAGTTGCACACACAGTTCCCAGGACTACTGGCTGAAAAGCATGGAGCACAGATTTATACAGACATGATCGTGGAACTAAAACTTTAACTTGAGCAACCAACTCTGCAGTGTTCAAACCAAGTATTTTTGCCAGCTTGTTAACAGCAGATGACACCTTGTTGCTCTTAACCTGGACAATCACAGAACGCACAGTCTTGAAGAGTTCACAATGAGCAACGCAAACAGTCTTTGAATGAGCATACTCTGGGCTTGTGAAATTTAACTCAGGAGATAATGGAAACATGAGGTTTATCACAGGCAGCCTCAGAATGAACTGGCTGGTGAGCCGCGTAACACATGGGTGAAGCAACACCAACAACAGTCTCATGAGGTGTAGCCTGAACAGTATCTGGCTGGGAAATTGAACTGTCCCTGTTTAGTTCAGCAGTAGGAGAAATTGTCTTTTGAGCAGAGCAGCAAATAGTCTTTTGAACAGCATTTTTAAT
This sequence comes from Copadichromis virginalis, assembly GCF_057382275.1. Taxonomy (NCBI): domain Eukaryota; kingdom Metazoa; phylum Chordata; class Actinopteri; order Cichliformes; family Cichlidae; genus Copadichromis; species Copadichromis virginalis. Next base: position 15,536,293 of record NC_140618.1, read on the forward strand.
GTCTTGAGTGAGATTATGATTGTCCAAGTCAGAAAATTTCATAACAGATTCACACATGTAATCTACATCTGAAAGCTCACTATTAATTAGTACTACCAAAGCCTTCCCTGTACTATTAACTGATCCAAAAACAGGTGGCTCGGGATCAACATAACTTGGCTGAGAAGTGAAAACAGAAACTCCAGTTTTTTCAGAGTTACATCCAGAAACTCCAGTCTTAGTTACAGAACACAAAACTTCATTCAACTCTGGTGAAATAAGCTCATTTGACTCCTGAATTTTCTCAAACTTGGAAGAAACAAAAAATGGATCATTAGACAGTGACAGTGAGAGAAAACCTCCAGGCAGCATATATTTTTACTTCTATTTCACCACAGATTATTCAGTTCCACTGTACCTTAACATTAAGTTAATAACATATTTTATGGTCCCATGGAGTATGGTAACAACTTCAACTGCGATCTCCCCTCTTTCCCCCATCAGCTTGAGTGTCAGTCCAAGAAAAAAGGAGCAGAAAATCAGGCCAAGCGTGTTGACATCATCAACGTAGTGAGCCACCAAATGAATTTCAGCGGTATTCTGAAGCAAGAGGGGGAGCACAGTAAGAGAAGTGGCCTGACAGTTATTTGATGTATTATTATTTGAAAAAGTAAGCTCACAAAATCGCATAGATCGCATAAATATTACATTTCACCCTTTATTGAAAACAAACAAGGGAGTGGTGTGTGCATAGCATGAGGAAAGGTAAAATACCTGCTGGACACAGGCCCGAAACAAATTCTGTGGCACCATGTTTCTGTTAAGAAACGAATTAACCTTCATAAATATTTTCATTTCCTCATGCTGACCATCTACAAAAATCATGGCAGTCTTTACTGCAATTTGTTGTTGCTTGTATATACAGTCACCTTATTAAATCCAACAAAGCATCAATAGTGGAGAAATTTTCTTCATCTCCTTCTTTGATATCTTGAGTGTTGTAAGTAGCTCCTTGCTTGATTATCAGCACCAGAGCTAATCCTGCAAGACATACACAGAGATACAGAACCACAAATAAGACGCGAAAGTAAGTCTTGCTAAACACACCCAACTTCTGGGCACGTCCTTATTGGTCATTTTGAAGCATTTTGTGAATTAACATTAATTTACACAGTAATAAAACTACATATATTTAAATCTGACTTTCTTTTGCTTCCAGAATTGCATTAATTCTTGGTGGCATAAATTCAGTAAGGTGCTGGAAAGATGCTTCAAGCTTCAGATTAGATTATATCTACTTACTACAACAGTCACAGATATACAGACATTCCTATTTTCAATTATGTCCACAAAAAATCTGAAAGTAACTGGCTTCTTGTTTTATAGTTTTGTCTTTTACCCGTAATCACAGCCACAATTGATGTCAAGCTATAGTATACTGCTGCACGTATACTTCTTTTTCTGGAGGCAGAAGCAGTCAAACCAGCAACTCCTGTAAAAGTATAAAACACAAGACAATACAGTAATCAGCAGATAGACACAGCAGACTTTCAAACAAACCATACCCAGATTAGAGATACTACATTTAAGCAGCCATAATTAAAATCCAGATATTCAATACCTGATGGTAATTTAGTTTGAATGTTAAAATGGCATAAAACAGGTTTTACAACGTACATGAGTAATATTTATAATGCTGTCCAAATACCTTTTTATTTTTTTTATTTGTATGTAATTCAAATGTGACTAAATTAAGTTTGTAATGTGACTAAAAATGATAATGCTGTTTATTGAAAGTGATATTGATGAAGTGACGTCTTTTGTAAATATAGCTTTAGACAAATAAATGTGAGTTATAAATGCTTCGCAACTATTTTGTAATCACTACTTTTGTATATATTACATCCATTGAAAGTGTCAGTTCTTTTAAATTGCAAAAAAAATAATTTTTAACATTTATTTTTAGATATATATCAGTGCATTTAGCGATATTGAGTTATGTGCTAGTGAGGCTTATGCAGACACAGTATTCAAGATACTCTAAATAATCAGCAGTCACCACTGCGACTATTTTCAAGAAACTGCCTTTGTAATTATAATTGTATGTTTTATTAGGACTTTGTGTATAGGACAGTACAGTACTATGCAAATGTGTTGAAAGTAAATAAGGGGGAAATTTTAATGAGCTTGAAAGTCAAGATTTATTTTTTTATTCTTCAGCACAACCTGAACTCTCATAGGAAGCTTTCTTGTAATTTCTTTAACTCAAAGTAGTTTTCAGGAGTAGTTCTCCAGGCTTCTTGCTGGACATCACACAGGCCTTCTGTGGATGTCGGCGCCCGTTTATTCTGTTCTCTGTTCAGATGATCTCACACTGCCTCAATAATGTTGAGCTCTAGACTCTGGGGAGGCCAAGCCATGACAGACAGTTTTCCATTATGCGTTGTCCTATCCAGGTATGGTTTTACTGTACTGGCAGTGTGCTTGAGATCACATCATTAAATCTTCCATCAATTTTGACATCACTGGCTAAAAAGCAGCTGAAAACTGTGACAGAGCCTCCACCATGCTGCACAAAATATCAAATTTGAATTCATTCATTTCTCTTGCTTAAGAAAGGCAGCTTCTTGACATCCACCTTTCCACTGAGACTTTAGAAACTAGATAGCTCAGCTGAAGGGCCAGGACTGTTTCTCATATATGTGTATGTGTGTGTGTGTGTGTGTGTGTGTGTGTGTGTGTGTGTGTGTTATACAGTGTTTACGTGGCTGAGCAAACAAAAAACCATTCCTCTGAAAATAGTACTGATCACTGGACTGAAAATGAGTGAAAAAGCCACCAATGTCCAAAGAAATCCTCCGAAAGCAGAGAGAACTACTGCTCAAGACCACTTTAAAATTACAAGCAAGTCTGGCTCCTTGGAAACTATATCTGAAAAATGAGATGTGGCTCAAGACGTCTGCACAGCACTTTAGATATCCAGAATATATCAGTTAATTTGGTGAGAAATGATCCACTATCTTACTTATTATCACAGAGGTCACAATAAGAGGAACAGTAATGAATTGAAGCATCTGCATGAGTATTTCTCCTGGAAAGCCGAGGTAGTTTTTTCTACCTCTGCAAGAGTGTTGACACTCCTGATGACCAAGCCAACAGCAAGTCCTGCATAAAAGTAATACATAAACAGCTCATGAATGTTTTGAAAATGAATGAGTGCAGGAATAATACAAAAGCCATGCAAAAACACAACTTTAATATTTTTTTATGAAAGAGAAAAAAAAGAGTATAATTTCATCTTATAAAAAAATCGTATAGTGAAAAATGATCAAGGACATCTTTTTAAAAATTTCTTATTTGAAATTCTTCTTTTTTACTTTGATTTAAAAAGAAAATGTGAATTTAAACACAACAAAACACTGACCAGTTAAAACAAAATATGACAATTTTATTTATTCTCAATAACAAAATAAACAACCTAATTTCTCAAACATGTACAGATGCCAAGTTAAAGATTAATCATTAACAAATATTATTTTGCTTTTGGATTAGTGTTTAATAAGCTATTGTACCATTTCTTCTAAATATAATTCGTGCTTGGGCTTGTTTTCCCCTTTTCTTCTCTTTCTCGCTCTCTGTTGTCTCTCAGGTAGAGAAGTGGGGCAGCCTTTTGGTTTGCCCACCCATTGGCAGGTTTTCCAGTCTTTTCTGCCAGATTGTTGCCTCTTCTGTGGCGGTAATCAGGCTCTCCATTGGAGGACATGGTGCCGGGGAACCAATGGGACCCAGTCAGGTTCAGCCTGAATTAGCCACATACGTTCTCGTGGGGGCCCACCACCTACAGGAGGAGCCATAGGGTTTTGTTGCTTTGTGGATTGAGCAGTGGTTGAAGTCAGATGCCCCCCCACTGGAGGGATTAAGTCTCCCAGCTGGATAGGAAATGGATTGGTGTCCATCCAAAAGAGCTGGAGGAGCTGGCTTTGGAGAGGAACCCAGACCTCAATGAGCAACAGAAAACAGATGGATAAGTGGACAGATGGGGGCAGGAGGACCATGAGAGAGGAGGCAGAAATCAGAGAAAGAGGAAAAATCTGAGAAAAACTGGAGAAAGTTGAATAGTGAAGCCAAAACAAGAGCCAAAAACATAACAATACCATAGAATATGGAATATAAATCAAACACATTGCCAACATTTGTTGGGGTTTTTTTGATTACAAACATTTACTTCTTTACTGAAAAATGTACTAATGACTTATACATACTTATACATGACTTACATAATACAATTCATAATTGTTGGTTAAAAAGACACCTTGTAGGGGATGTGTGTTGTCATTTATCTGTTTCCTACATACTAGTTGAAGATGAATATTCTCCACTGAATTAACCTGCTGCTGATACACTGTGCTCAACAGGAGGAGCAGATTATATGACACTGTCCATTCCACTACTATAAAACTTTTTTAAAAGAATGAACCAGCCTTTGTTTTCTACATCTTGTTAGTGTTCAAGCTTTATTTACCAAATTTTACTCTTATTTTCTCATTTGTATTTTTTTTAACCCATTTCTTCAACCTCCAATATTTTATTTAAGGTAAAGATGATTATGCCTAGTAAACTTTAGATATGTCTGTAGTGTAGATCTGTTTTGGATTGTTATATTGTTGTTGTACTTCCGTGTATACTTCATAAATAAAGAGATAAAAAACATCCCATGTTTTTTTTAAACTATTTATTTATGTAGTTATTCTTAAGTTCTGTTATTGAAGTTTAAAATGAAATAAATAAAAATTGTTGATGACAAAAAAAAAAAAAAAAAACATCTCATGTGTGTGGAGGATCTGTTCAGTGTCCATGCCTGTTGATAAGATCTGGGGTCACATAGATCAGGTCCAGTGGATGGTGCTGTTACACCCACAGTTATTTTATGGCTAACTCTCAGCACTGCTAGCAGTTACCGTAGTTTGTTATAAGCATGTTACAAAACTGGAAAAAAATCTCAAGGCACCCTTTAAACTCTGGGGGTGCAAATAATAATAATAATAATAATAATAATAATAATAATATATCAGAAATAGCAGTGCTAGGAGGCCCAGCTAACACAGGGAGGCTTGATTAGCCCAGCAACCAAAGGTGTAGGCAGCAAAAAGGCCTGTTTAGTTGTTGAGGTTACCTGTATAAACAATCTTCATTTTGTATTAGAAAATCGGTTTAATAAATTAATGTTGTTAAAGCACAAATATTAAAAATGACTTTGTGGTTGTTTTGTTAACTGTGTTCCACAAGTCCTAATTAACTACCATATTGTTTTAAAGAAAGTTAGCTAGAGCATGTTAACAGTCTCAAATCAAGTGTAACTCACCGAGGACAACAGTCGCCAAGCTCGCAAACATAAATTTGTTCTGGAAAACATAGTTGCAGCAGTTCCTCCAGTTTCTGCAAAAGTTTCTGACGTTAACCTCTTCCCGAGTTTCCTCCATTTTTGTTGAGCTCAACTAGCTAAAACAACCCCCTCCAGGACAACCACCTCCAGCTGAACGTCGGCAAGACCAAGGAGCTGGTGGTGGACTTCAGAAGGGGTCAGCACAGAGACTACAAGCCCATTATCATCAATGGAGCTCCAGTGGAGAGGGTGCAGTCCTTCAAGTATCTTGGTGTCCACATCTCCTCAGACCTGACATGGGCTGCCCACATTCAGGTCCAGACCAAAAAGGCTAGGCAGCGCCTGTATCACCTACGACAACTGAGGAAGCTCAGGGTCTCTCCAAAGATCCTCAGGATTTTCTATACAGGCGCTGTGGAGAGCATCCTCACACAGAACATGACATCGTGGTTTGGGAACAGCTGTGTGAAGGACCAAAAAGCTCTCCAGAGAGTGATCCGTACAGCAGAACGCTGCTGCAGGATTGCTCTCCCCCCGCTTCAGGACACCTACACCAGGAGATGCCGGACTAGAGCAGCGCAGATACTGAAGGACCCGTCCCATCCTGGCAACAAACAGTTCCAACTTCTGCATTCTGGTAGAAGGTTCCGCATCTTCCGGGCAAGGACAGAGAGACTCAAGAGGAGCTTCTATCCCCAAGCCATCCGTGCCCTAAACACACACACCCGCCCGCTCACATCATCTCACATCATCTATAATTGACTGAGACAGGACTCTCTTCCAGACACTAAACCAAGGAACAATGTACATTTCAAATTCCTTTAATTTTAAACATGTTTATATTGTCTATCCAGTAAAATAGTCAGATGTCTATTCATATTAATGTATTAATATATATATATGGAAGGACAGGCCCCTGCACGGTACCACCGGCAGATAGAGGAGGTGGCTGATATCCAGAAATCCTACCAGTGGCTGGACAAAGCTGGACTGAAAGACAGCACAGAGGCACTAATCATGGCAGCACAAGAACAAGCTCTGAGCACAAGATCCATAGAGGCTGGGGTCTATCACACCAGGCAAGACCCCAGGTGCAGGCTGTGTAAAGATGCTCCAGAGACAATCCAGCACATAACAGCAGGGTGCAAGATGCTAGCAGGCAAGGCATACATGGAACGCCATAACCAAGTGGCCGGCATAGTGTACAGGAACATCTGTGCCGAGTATAACCTGGAAGTCCCGAGGTCAAAATGGGAGATGCCCCCAAGGGTGGTGGAGAATGACCGAGCTAAGATCCTGTGGGACTTCCAGATACAGACGGACAAAATGGTGGTGGCTAACCAACCGGACATAGTGGTGGTAGACAAACAGAAGAAGACGGCCGTAGTGATCGATGTAGCGGTTCCGAATGACAGCAATATCAGGAAGAAGGAACACGAGAAGCTGGAGAAATACCAAGGGCTCAGAGAAGAGCTCGAGAGGATGTGGAGGGTGAAGGTAACGGTGGTCCCCGTGGTAATCGGAGCACTAGGTGCGGTGACTCCCAAGATAGGCGAGTGGCTCCAGCAGATCCCAGGAACAACATCGGAGATCTCTGTCCAGAAGAGCGCAGTCCTGGGAACAGCTAAGATACTGTGCAGGACCCTCAAGCTCCCAGGCCTCTGGTAGAGGACCCGAGTGTGTCAGGCTACATTTCACTGTGTTATACCTGTATAACTATGCATGTGACAAATAAAGAACCTTGAACCTAAAAGAAGGATTAGCAAACTATGAAAACGGTTGATCTAATTTGTCCTTTAACGGCCAAAGAGCGAGATGCCTTTAGCTTTATGTTAATGTAGTTTTAAATAAGCAGTAAGTTGCATGAAAATAAGCAACCGGTGTGTGTGTGTGCATATTTTTAAAAAGAAAAACACCTTTTGGTTTGACTGGTGTCTCTATACATATTGCTTCTATGTGCAATTTGGGACCATAAAAACTTTAATGAATTTATAATAATGCTTTAAAATAAAATAAAAAATTAACTATTGTTACAACACAGAGATAAACACTTATTGTTATTATTTGTTTAGTTATTTTATTGAAATGGAGAAACTTTCACCACATCTGGCACACTAGCATTTTGTTGTTCTCCTTAAAAAAGAAGCCAAAAATGGAAGCTCTCATAAAAACTATTTTAAATGAATATAACATGTGGGCTAACAAGGAAGAGATGTTCTTTGTTTTTAAACAAAAACAAAAATCTGTGAGAATAAAATAAGAGACTCAAATGATCCATAAAAATGTTTTTAGTGGGACAAAATTCATGCACAGAACTGTGGAATTTCATTCATCTGTTTTATAAGATTTTTCTGCAAAACCAACAGGGGAAAAAAGACATGATTATTCATATCATGCTTACAGATGAAACATCTGTACCAATCGTTGCATCAAAAAGGTGATACTGACAGCAGTAGGACAAACTGCGGGGCAAAATAATAAAAACAGAAACAATCTTCGGCCTAGATGATGGTGTTCAGAAGCATTTGGGAATACATTTTTCTGTGGAATCAGGTAATCTGATGCAAGCTGACAACATGGACAACATGTTTCTCTTAGCCACTTACACACGAAATCCCTAATTTTATTTTAATTATAAATAATTAAACTCATCTGAAAGATTAAATAAGATGATTTCTGAGTGATCATCATCTGAACCAGCCAGATGACATGTGCAAATAAAAACAAGAGTGAGTCTGCTACCCCCTGTGTCCTGGAAAAATATCCCCATATCCTTAAAAATCAATCATCAGGGTTTTGTGAGTGACATAAAGGACAGAGAGTATTGTTTTGTCTATTAGGGATGCATAGGTAAGGTAGGAATCGAATTGTCCGCCTTAAACAGAGATTTGCTTTCTTCACTTCCTGAAAAGATTTTAGGATATGTGGTTTTTCCAGGACTTTTATGGCATCCACTACTACAATAACCAAAAAGAAAAACAGCCAATAAACAAAACACCAAACATTGCATGTACACATTGAAATAACAAGGCAAAATTGAAATTAAGCTGTAAAACTGATTTCAGTAAGACTAAAATGTGCTTTACAATGAGCAGAACATAAGAGTTAAAGCACTGGTGTGAGAATAAAGGGTTGGTTTCATTCACAAATTTCTCTCCATGTCAAACCAGGACTCAAAGTCATCAAATGAAATGGCAAAAATGTTATCTAGTGGACTATTACGGAAGACTGAGAGTAGTTAAGTTATTTTGGAAGATAAGGGGAAAAAAACCCTGAAAAAATAACAGAGCGTGATGCCCAGAATCCCTAAAAACACACAGGCAGACAGTGCTTCATATGATCCCATCAAAACCAAGGCCTGAACAAATTACATACACTGAGCAATTATTGTTTTCCACATAATTATAAAAAGGTCTCCTTGTTTACTTAAATATTTCCACACCCACTTAGCAGTCGAGTGTTTTCTGTTCAAGTGGTCTGTGCAAATATTTAGTGGATATTTTGTTTTATTAAATCAAGTCTGCATTTAGAACTGAGAGAATAATGCCTGTAGAAATATTGCAATATCTTTAAAAAAAAATTGTACCGATCTTATGTGCAACAAGTTAGACATCCATTCAACAATATGTACAGAGGCGCACTGTGTTTCTGTACATGTGCTACACAGTGACAGATCTGCCTCAATTAAGTCCGCAAACTGATGTCTGCTCACTGTTAACCCGCTGTTGGTATTTTACACAGAAGAGGGTGGCAACAGGACAACCACATCAAATATGTACAGGGAGAAATAGAAAGCTGCACAGCTAACAAAGATGCAGGACTCAACCCATGAAAATATATATCTACATTTTTCATTCATAGCATGAAGGCAAACATTTTGCTTACCCTTCATTTAAATACACTAAAGTCAATGCAATAAAAAGGACATGTGAGGGGGGTCGGAGGGAGTCAGGAGGGTCATTTTTTTTGACTGATTTATGCCATTTTCCTAATAGAACATAGTTGATGTGACTGTTTCCCATTAGCAGCTCAGTTATGACAAATACCAAAATACCCCTTCCTCTCAGCATATTTTCTGACAATATTCAAATATCTATACATTCATTCAAAACTTTAAGACATAATTAAGACGTAAAGATTTCATTCCAAGTAGGAGACCACAGAAAAATTTGTTCTTGATAAAATTTTAAAAAAGAAAGAAAGAAAGAAAGAATAAAAGAATAAAAGCAACAGCAGTGGTTGCAATGTTATTAAAAATACCCACTGGGCCTCTTCCCATTTGTGCAGTGTGTCGAGGGCATCTATGTGCTCCCTAGTTAACAAACTGCATGTGTGTCTATGCAATATTTACATTTACATGTGTTACGTGTCTCAGGGAACTGATTTTGGGAGAGCAGTGTGAGCAAGTTTGTATCCAGTCATGGTTGATTATCTGTCAGTAATTTTTAAATGGAAGTATTCTAGCTCTCTGCAATTTTATTTTTAGCTTGATAAATTAGTACATATTTAATTTGGAAAAGATCGTGAAGGGCTGCAGTTCAGTTATTTTTCTGTTCAGAAATAAAACTGACAACTTTATTTTGCAGTCTCACTCTGTCTGACCACCTTTTCAATCTAGTGTTTTAAAGAGACATTCGACCTATGACTGAGTGAACTCTGGATCTGTAGTCACAGAGCATTAAAAATGCAGTGGAGCAGGCTTAGAAACGCCAGCTGTATCTGATATAGATGTTCAGACAATAACAGTCACTTTCCGCAGATAAATAGTGACTGCCTGGCACCATGACCACAAAAACATTGTTTTAGGAAGTAGCAGACTACATTGAACCTACAGTGACAAACACTAAGGTCAGTGGCTCCACATTTTCTGCTATGACCCAGGAGCAAACCAGTGTTGGATCTGAGCTATCCCACGCTGTATCTGGTTAATGTAGAAGTCTGCATTTCTGGAGAAGTCCTGACAGACCGAAGACTGGGCATCGCCCAAAGCACAGTAAAGGGCGGTGCCCCCCACACTGATAAAAACAGTAACCAGGCAAAGCAGGAAGAGGAGCAGGCAGGAGTCGCCACTGCCGACATCTACAGAGAAAGAGATACAGAGAGTTATAGAGATAAATACACAGGATTAATGTGTGCTGGAAATTTGCTGGAATTCGTCAACTATTTTAAACACTCTCACAATGGACTGCCACAGCTGGTGTAATTTAACCTGTCCAGTATTAGAAATGCAGCCACTGCTCTCTTACACTATTTCTGTGTTTATAGAGCGATACGAAACTTTAACCGTCAACAATAAAAGACAAAAAACATACCAGGCTCATAGTGGTCATCAGGAACTTTAAAGCGGACACGTCGTTTGGCAGTGGGCTTCTCAGGTCGAGGGTCTGAGCTAGAAGAAGCACTCACGTCGTCTACGCAGACCTTTCGCTTCTTTAATATGGAGACAAGGCCAGAGGCGGGTGATACCTGAGAAACATAAGAACAACCAGAAATGTTAGCCTGGGTAGTAGACACATCAATCAGTATAAGCACAACTTATATTTACATCATTAAATCTTTTCATACTCTCAGACTGAGTCTTACAGAGCGTGCACCACACCAGCCATGTCCACCAGGTGGCAGCACACCACACAATCAGCAGTGCTGAGTTTTGAACCTTTTTGTCAGTGCTTCCTTGTGACAGAAGTTAAGCACATTAGAGCTTAGATGTTGCCAAGTACAGTGCAAAAGCTGTTCAAATACAGATTACAGTGGCAAATTAATTTTCATCCAGCAGTTGTGCTTATCGACGAGGTAATAATTATATCATCCAAAAGGGTGTGGTTCATGTAGGTCAAATGTTACAATTCTGCCATGAATGATAAATGTCTCATTTCATATCACCCCCACAGATAAGCAGTTTTTATTTTTATATGCATTATTTTTGGCGCTGGAACAAAAAGACATTGTATTAAATCAAACTAAAAAAACATAACAAGGTGTTGCCCTCACTACTGCCTCTGTTTTTTTCTTGGTGGAGAGTAGTTAAATGTCAAACTGGGTTTCACATCAACAAAATAAATCCATCATGGGTATCAGTAATGGTTAGGCAATGGCATTAGCTTTGTTTCAACATAGCAACATGCCTCTGACAATGGAGGGCCTAGAAGGGCAAACACAAACTGAGTCAATCCACACAGACGAGAATGTAAAATGTCCAGCAGACAAAATCTGTTTACAGCCTGGTGTTTCCACCTAATTTAACCTTTAATAAGACTGAACACAGATGCATTTTTTAAATTCAGCCTTTAGGGAGAAGTTAAGTTGCTGATTTGAATGATAGGAATTACATGACAATAACATGCCTTTCTTTTCATCCTATTGGACTAACAGAGTGTCCAAGAATTATCCAATTTAAGTTAAATGCCAACATTACATTTGTATACTACATAACCTAATGTACAAAGGCATCTGTATGTGTGCAATGCATCTGTACATTCTATCAAACTAAACTTGCTAGCATTAACTGATGCTTATAATACACCACACTGTTATCCAAATTTGCTCAGCGCTGGTTTCATCAAATCAAGATTTCAAAAAGCAGGGGGTGATTTGATGTTCGCCATGTCCATCTTTAATATACAGTCCATGCACAGTCACCGAAGACATATGGAAATAGTGAATCTACTAACAACATGTACTCACCTCCTCTACAGTGATGAGTTTTGCCATTGCATCCAAAGAGGGAGCTTCTCTAATGATGTCAGCTTGGTCTAGATCATAGTCCTCCTCCTCTTCCACTTCCTTCATCTCTGCATGTGGTTCCGGCTGCTTCATGTGAGCCTCGTGAGGAAGGGTTACCTCGTGGTGCAGGGAGGCTTTAGTGCTCTCCTGCAGTAATAGGATACAGATATAACTTAAATGTCAATATACAGTTATGAAGCTGTAATCCATTTTGTTGCTCTGCTCTCTGGTGTAACACACTCTGCTGTAACACTGACTGAGTCCTATGAAAGCAGTGAAAACTGTTCCATTTGCTTTCGTTTTTGAATACTATTGTCCCCATAAACAAAGACAAAGGAGGCTGCATTTGCTTTAAAACAGGTTTTTATGGGTTTTTTTTGTTTGTTTATGTTTTTTTTTTATGTTTGATCTTATTGAAACTGAATTGGCCAACACAAAGTACCAAAAGCAATGCAAACTTCATCAACGGAAGAAAACAGGTACTGACTGGGCCTTTTAACAGTGATACATTTTAGCAACCAAAGAAGGAACTCCTAGATAATATTAATAACAGATACTGACTGAACTGTGTAGTTCCTTTAACTGTTTCTTTAAATATATGTAATAAAAATATGTTAAAGCTAAATGAAGTGAGTCTTAAGTAGCCAAAATCATATATACCTGCGTCTCCACATGTAGCCTCTCCTGAGCTCGGGCATCCTGATACAGCTGTTGTATCTCCACCTCTGCCCCGCTGCACACAGTCTCTACTGGGAGAGTTTTCTGACTCACGGAGGACACCCCTTCCCTTTTCTTCTCTTCCCCTTCTTCCTCCTCTCCCTCATCTTCCATTTCCAAAGCCTCCGTTGCCTCTTCCACGTCACCCCCCTCTTCTTGCTCTTCTGCCTCTGTTTCCTGTGCTGGACCTAAATCTTGTCCCTGCTGCTCTGCAGGTTTGGACTGATCCAACTCTTCAGCTGTAGAGGGGTGCAGCCCGTTTCCTGAAATGGTGCATCCTGCCCCTCCTTCTGCCTCTCTTCCCTCTCTGTCATTGCCTTGCTCATCAGTGAGCTGAGATCCATGGAAACCATTTCTCCCCTCTGACTCCATTGGTGGGTGTTCCCTGTCCTTGCCGGAGATCTCAGGGGAACTGAGACCATCAGTCAAATTAACGGAGGGCATGACTGAACAAGAGGTGTCTTCAGCTCTTTGCTCCATCCCTCCTTCAACCTGATGGTCTGCATCAGAGAACACAGTTTTAACAGAAATGAATAAAACCAGGCATCAGTAACACACTTAAAACCAACTTAAGACCAACCCAAAGCCTCTAATAAACTAATATAAATACTCATAAATAAGAATAGACTTTAAGTGTATACTGAAGTGGAAGCTCCTTGTATCTGACTTTTTACCTTAGAGTAATTGTTTCTTCAATAAGAATTCAACAACAGCTACACTAAACAGGTTTTCTTGATCTGATAACAACATTTTCATCCTTGCATTGTATCTCCTGTTTGAGTGTGTCACAATCGCAACTATGTCCAGTTTCTCTCTTTTCAATAGGATGATGTCAATACTTTGGAAATGACGGTTTTTAAATTTAAATTAATTCCTAGGACCTTTTGAAACACAGTAGAAGCAGAATAGAGATTTCTGCTTCTACAATTTAATCTGCTTTCATAATGTTTGAGGAAGAAAGGAAATCCTAACAATGGGAACACTTGTATGATAGAAACACTTGTATGTCACACACACACACACACACACACACACACACACACACACACACACACACACACACACACACACACACACACACTTTTTGAAATTCACACAGTAAAAAATTAAAACTAGGCCAAACTTTACCCTAATGTCTTATTAGTAACACAACAGTAAGTTGAGAATAATACTTTAAAGAGAATTTAAAGAGAGCCACTAGCAACATAACAGTGGTTATTCATATCATAGCTTAATACCAAACAGCATTCAAGTTAAATTATAACCATGCAGCTAATAGTCACTGACCTGACGTACATGAATGCAGAGCACCAACTTCCTCAAATTCAGCTCTCACGAAGTTCAGAGAAGCACACTATTTGAAACCGCATACACAAATTCTTATTAAAAAAATAATACACGTGTAATTTGTAACTTTATTTAACATTGTATTCTTTATCAATTTTACAAATTAAACACAGAACACGACAATGTGCGCCCTAAATACATAAAATGGATATTTCACTGATATCGCTCAGTCTGTGCAAAATATACATAACTTGCACATTCACTACCTGTCACTGACACACATACCAAAAATTACACGTCTTACCTCAGCATCTCTACTCCTTGGTCTATTAAAAAAAAGGAGAGAAACAAAGGAGCACTGACGATTAGTTCTTGTTTTTAGTAAATGAAAACGCAAAATACGGATGACCCTTCTCTACTCTCAGTCTAATATTAGCCTGGACACATTTCCCTTGCTATTACAACGTGTGTTAGTAATACTGCATGTTCTTCTGTGTGTGTGTGTGTGTGTGTGTGTGTGTGTGTGTGTGTGTGTTAAGCAGAGTGAAACCCTAGCAGTGTGATGGCTCAAATGTCTGAAAGTGCAGCAGCAGCAGCGGACAGGGGCCATATGTTTTATCTATCACTGCAGTGCACATCACACACTAACATATTCATGCTCATAGTGATTCAAGCAGACACGTATATACACAGTCATATAATGTAAAAGGCTGTGTGTCCTGCAAGCATTCTACTCTGAGTAAAAAACTAAACAGCAAGAAGGGGTTTCATTTCTCTGGTGAGGGACACTTACATGAGCCAATAGCACTGCAGGACATATTTTACACAGTCCTCCGCTAATAAAAAAAGAACTCAAACAAAACACACACTCATTATCACAGAGGCGCAGACGATAATAATGTCTGCGCCTCTGATTTGGAATTTGATTTGGAATCAACTGATAATTGTATTGTGAATTGTACTGCGTGTACTGGCTGTGTTGTTATTGAGTTTTTGTGACATCATTGCATCGTCTAGACTTAGCTGACTAGATCAATCAGGGCTGATGTAGTTCTAAACAGAACACCTAGTTTAGATGACATCAAAGACGAAGCTAAAAATACAAATATCATGAAAAGAAGTGCATACTGACCGATTGTGTGTCTGGCAAATGTGTTTAAGACTGTCCAGATGTTGAGCTGCCAGGTCAGAGGGCGTCGTTTTAAACTGACTCTCTAAGATGGAAGAACACACAGAGATAGAGTTAGTACCAGCGTGTTACTAGCAATATATGCTATGTAAGAAAACAAATAAAAACCGGCTTATAACTCTACATGTGACTTGATATTATGGTGACTGAATCTATATTAAATATGTATTACTGTATATGACTGAAGTTTCCTGGATTTCATGACAGTACAGACAATGCTCCTGCTCAGCTCAACCAGGACACATGTGTGCCTACTCTTCAGTGCTTAGGTTGAGGGCAACTGGACTTTTTTTTTTAAATGTTCATGAAGATGTTTTGCTTCCCTTTCAAGAACCTTCTTCACTTCTGTACAATCCACCATATTGTATTAAATATGCAGATAAGTGTACTTACACGTTAGAGAAGCTAAGTCTTTCGAAAAGGTTAAATACTTTAGTGAAATGAGACAGATTTAAATTTAAAAAGACGGCAATTTAAATTACAGCTCTCTTCCCATTTTTTTTTAGATGAGTCTGCCTAAAGCACTGCTCAGAGGCATTACCAACATGGCTCCTGAGTGGCAAGACCTGTTCTTATGAGGACTTTAAATCATACTGTGAGGCTGTTTTAAGCATGCGTGTTGATGCATGCAGTGACAAACACAATATTCAGTAATACAGCAACCTTGCATGTCTCCATGTTCATTTTTAAACATTATGAGCACTACTTTATTACAGCTTCTTCCCTGATGCTTAGGATTGAAGAAAGTGTTTATTACTAGCATGACCCTACAGGTCAACAGGTGTGTGCGTTGTGTGTTACCCCACTGCTGCTGAAGTGCATTCAGGTTATCCAATACTCTCTGGTGATAGTCTCTCTCTAGCTGGATGCACCATAACGCCCGCTGGTCTGAACACCACAGGTTAAGAAATGTAAAAAATAAGTAAATCAAAATTCCGCACATGCACATCATCACACCACACTGGGAACGCTGAAAATTGCAGTAACTTTTAAACTCTTGTGGCTATCTGTTTGAAAACCATTAGAGTTGACAAAAGGGTATTTCTGGGGGAAAAAAAAGGACGACAGAGAGACAGAGAGACGAGGACGGAGAGGAAGGCCACGAGAGACAGAGGGGGAACGCAGTGCACGATTCTGTCTCATGTTTATGGATATGAGCAGCGAAAACACAATCCTTCTTTGACGTGGCTCAATGCTTTCTCTCTCTCTTTCTAACTAACCCTCTATACATGCATGACATAGCTAAGCTGGCTTCCCTACTCTTTGACACTTTCTGGTTTTCCCTCCCACTGTGTATCTTTCATCAGATTAAACCTCCAGTTCTTTCTCAGTCATGCTCTTCTGCCTTTCATCTTCCTCTTACTGTTTGACACTCAATCGTCATTGACTCCAAGTGCATTTTTGAGTTTTCTGTCGGTGAAGTATTCCCTGTGTATATGTGCTATATGGAACTTATTCAGTCCACGTCTTGAAAAACAGGCCAACTGTCTGCACAATGAACCACTACAATAATAAGCAACCATAACGAGTATTTTCAATGAGTAAGCAAAAAAAAAAAAAAGACAAGAAAATGAAGAAAACATAATTATAAAATACAGACTTGACACTCAAACAATCCTGAAATTAAACTGTAGTAATAGTAGAAGTTCCACTGCTGCAAAATTAGCAAAAAAAAATTTAAGTGGTTTTTAATCAGGTTTGAATGATTCTGAATTCTGAATATGCTGTTTTATATCACAGCGACCATTGAAATTAAAGTCATTTCACAAATGCTTCAATAACTAGAAAAAAGCATAAAAATGGCTGACACGTGGCGAAACTTGCTTCTTTCTTCTTCTTCTTTTTTTTTTTTAAACTAAAAGTGCTCTTCTTATCCCTCAAAAATCTTATGGCGTCATGCACTAGCGTAAAAATGATCAGCCAATTAGAAAACTTACAATGCTATAGTTTTTCTAACTCTATCGTATGTTTGTGCTTAGAAACTTGGATGCAGCACATTGACAGGTAGAGCCTGGTCAGTGCTCTGTATACGGTTTCTTTGAAGAGGCACAAATACACAGCAATGGTAGCCCAGATGACAAGTTTTACTACTGTCCATGCTGTTCTTAAATTGTGAAGTTGGGAGGCTGGTAGAGATGCTATAACTTCATGAGTGGGAAATTTGACCCGAGTGGGTGTTCCCATTGAAAATTATGACTCAGAATTTGGGATTTCCCACTTCAAATGTGTGAGCTGCATGTGCAGCAGACTGAGGTCAATAAAAAATAATTACTAAATGAAAGACTGAAAGATGGTGAAAGACTTCCCATTTATTCATAAATAAAAAACAATGCAAAAATGGAAACTAGTAAAAACTCATCTGTCCTTCTCTGAAAAGAATATTCTTCCAGCATTACATTTTTCTTGTCATGTCATGAAAGGCGACTGAAGTTTAAAATTTAGAGCTAATCTTTCTTTGTGTTTATCTACCTCGTAAACCTTGAGGCTTTCTTTGAAAGCCAGCTCAGATTTAAGCACGATTTCACTCTGATTCCTCCACACTTCCTCTTTTCATTTTTGCCTCATTTAATCTGTCTCTTCCTTCCTTCTTACTGTTGAGTCACATCTGCCCGGACAAGCAGGCAAGAAGCACACAGGAGAAAAGTGTGAGAAACATTTTGCACAAGTCAAAATAAAACCTGGCCACCCCATCAACACACCAACAGGACCACAAGGATACAATCTCCATGAAGGACAAAGGCCTCAGCAATCTGTAGAGAGAGAGATTACAGCTTTTAATAAAGTGCATGTTGAGGAAACAGGTTAAATTAAGGTTTAAAACCAGACTGAAACTAATCCTCACGTAGAGGGATTCCTCAACATGACACAAGTGTCAAAAATTTCCATATAGAAAACTAGAAAAAAATTATACAAATATGTAATTTAGAAACACAATACAGTACAGAGCTGTCCTTCTACTGCAGCAATAAATTCTATAATCATTAACCATGCCATTGAAGAAAAACATATAATCTGCTCTTTGTGACACACAACAAAGTAAGCTGTTAGGTCAGTCACACAAGTGAGTGAAAATGAGAGAGAAAAGAAAAACAGCAAGGGAGAAAAAACGAGAGACCATGGTCGACACTCTACCTCTTTTCAGTGTCTCTTGTTCAGCTGATAACAGAACAGGAGAAGTGTGTAAGAGAAAGAGAGAGCGCGAGAGGAGGAGGAGGAAAGGAGGGCACAAAAAGCTCTCGCATTTCTAATGAAGTGCGGGGTGGTGACGACTCAGTGACCTTTTCTAGGTAACTGTGCCGGGATGGTTTAGATACAAGAGGAGCTTAAAGCTGTTTCCAGTCTCTTCTGCAAATAACCATCCGTTGCACCAAAAATACGGATCAATTTAAAATGGATTTATTTGTCCCCGCATCAATTATGACTAATATATAACATATTCACTGACATAAATAATTAAAATATACTTCTCCTTAAGTTTTCATTGTTCTACTTTGTGAGCAAACAAAGAGCGTTTAAAGATTATACATATACTGGACTGTCTAGAAATTACTCCAAGGATGTTTCTCTGTGGTTAACACACACACAGTCATCTTTAGACTTTGAGCCTCATTTGTTTCTCCTCATTGCTCGCTGCTTTCCTTTTCTGTTTGTTGTCCTACAATTCATATTTATGCTAATGACACTGGTTTCAAAGCTGGCAGTCATTCATGACCCCAGCCTTTCTCTCCCTCCCTCATTTTTACACCACCAATGATGTAAATCTCCCACTACAGAGGCATGTTTGCTATGCCATTCCTCCATTTGTCCCTCCCCAACAAAGCCAGAGTATGTTCCCCTTTAGTAATTCTGTTGATCTGTCAGCAGGGCAACACAAAAACCAATAAAGTGGCGCATGACCATTGTGGCAACACTAGATATTGCTCTTTAGAATTATGGGATAGGGTAAATGACTTAATGGAGTACTGCACTCTTCAAGCGCCCTTTCAGTTTGCCAATCCAGTTTTATCTTAATCAGCAGCTAAAACTTTGAGCGGCTTTATAGTTTATAAATTGAACAAAGACAAATTTAAGATGTTTAAAATAGTAACTTCTATAATCATTTTCCCAGTGGGTGTTATTTTTGTAATGTAGACAAAAGGTGTGTGCTCATGAATGAAGTGACATTAAGTGTGAGCTCGCCCATGAAAAGCCTAAGAACTTTTCCATAGCAAGTCCAAAGGGGTAGCGATGCCCTGATTGACCAACAAATGACCTGAATTTGCAGATTCTGAGCATTCTCAGACCTGACTGCTGATCGGCCAGTCAGCCTCACGTGTCCAATGGCATGCTAGTCCCTTTCATTTATGTGTGATTGTCGTGTACACACTCACAGTCATCTACTAACATGTTGTGGAAGCTCTTCACTGTAAGCGAAGACACAAAGTTCACGAAACTAAGGTGTAGGGCAACCACCACAATAACGTTCGTACCAACAAACCTAATCAGACTAAAGAGGCTATCAAAGGAAAGCTATCCAAAGCTCAGAAACAGCCACAAGCCAGCAGCCTCAGCACGAGCAACAGATCAAAGCAGTAGTGATGAAAATGACAAAAACCGAGTTTATCACTTCACCAGATGCCCTGATATCTGGAGAAGTAAGAAACATACGGGTGATGTAAGTAGCTGATATTTGTTTTGCTATATAAATCTGCTGCACCTGCTTTTGTTTGTTTTGTTCATAGGAAACAAAACAAATGGTCCCCACTTACTCACTGTGAATGGTTTTGACCTTTACCTGATCCATTCGTACACGGGCGTGATCAGTCTCAAACTTTGGACTATGTAACTAGCAGGGTAAAGGCCACTTAATGTTTGATCCACCTGCTTCTTCACTGCAACTGCCAAGAAGTGATGTCTAAAAAAGTTTGAGGCTCCAGTGAATGTGTGAACGCAGATGTAGACACCTGTTTGCCTGGAAGTAAAAATAGGCTGGGTGTGCCTTTTAGAGATATTTAATAATCAAACTGACAGAAATATTCAAACATTCACACACCCTCAGGAGCCGCATGTTCAATCATGCAGGTCTGTGAGGGAACATCTATGAAGATAGAAACACTCAGGATTTGTGTGTTTATCTAGTGTGCATGAAGCTTTTTAGTGTACTTAAATGCATACCTGAATTTTAGTTTGTGTGTCACTGAACACACCCCTGCTTTAGGGTACAAAGTGCCACTGCAATTATGAGGTTGACTGATTTATTAACAACTGTGAGAGCAAAAGTTTAGAGAGACTCGAATGAGAGAAAGCAACAAAGTATTTAAGAGCAGTGAGTTCAAATGAGACGCAATCAGTGATGGTAAGTGGCAGTAGTGTTTGCAGTACCTGGTGAAGGGACTGTGGAAGGTGGCTGTCATCTCCTCTTTGTGCCAACTGCTCAAGGGACTCCAACAGAGCACAGCCTGGAATAGATCCTGAGGCACAAGCGGGAACTGAGAAACAAGTGGCCACTGGAGTGGAGGTAATGTATTCCTGATTTGATAATGAAGGTCCTGTGATGGAGGTGGAGTCTGTTCCAGTAGTTGTAATCCCCATGGTGAAGTTGAGGGGCTCTTGGGATGCACTCACAGCGGATGAGGCAGTGGAAGTGTTAAACTTTGCTAACTCAGTTAACGTAAATGTCTCTGTAGCTGAGGTGTTATATCCTGCATGTGAACCGGTAGACCCTCTAGCACCTTTTGGCCCACAGTTTAAGGCAGGCTCCGTGGATGAGGTAAGTTGTTCTGTAGTGAAGTTTGTATTTTTTGCTATTATTTTACTAGTTGCTGTGACACATGTAGGCTCAGTGCCTGAGGTTAATATTTGCGATGTACAATCCATCGGCCCCGTACTGAAAGCAGATCCATGTGTGCAGGTGATAGACGCCGTGCAGTAGGCACCTGATCCAGTTTTTGACATACGAGTGTCCATTTCAGCATCATTCTGGATCGATTCCACTGAACCGATGGGATATACGGTTTCTGGACTGCCCGCTGGAATGACTGGGGATGTAGGCTCTGGACTGGTTCCAGGACTAAAAGGATAAGGATTCTCCAACAGGCTCCCTGTGGATGTAAATAAAGAAATTAGCAAACAGGAAGAAAGATAAGAGGAAAACAGACAATTACTGAGGAACTGCAAATATGCCAGTGTGTAAAAAAATTTAAAATCAACACGTTCCTCCAGAGAAGCAAACTGATTATGAGTATATAACCACAGTCATATTTTAATCACTTCAGAAGACATTAAGTTCCTTGAGACTTACCCTAATGACTTCTTCCCTAATCTTAATTCTAACTCTAAAGACAACCATATTATCTTATTTACTGAGTCTTCATCTTAAAATTTAATGATTGACATTATAGGAACTGTTATATCCTTACAAAGCAACTATATAAACAGACTGTTTCCCCACAATTTACATAATACAAATACATTATGGCAATATATTATCCCTGTTATTATTCCATCAGTGCATGAACACACACACACACACACACACGCACGCACACACACACAGTTGTAGATAAGTCAATGCTGGCTGCTAGCAGGCCTTAAGGCTTACAACCAATAAACACACAAATGTAAATATGGGAGCTGTGCTAAGCTCACAGTTTTGCAGTGGCTTGCCGACACAGCTGTTTGTGTGTTTGCAGCATGTGTGTGTACGCCAATGCAGGAGTGAACAGGAGTGAACTTGTGAGCTATCAAGTGGTGTTACTCTGTTTTGACACAGACAGTGGCAGAAACTTTAAGTGTGCTTATGCCTTACTCTCTATTTGGAAGAGGATCATCTATTCTCTAATGTTAAGGCCAAGGCACTGTCTACTACACTTCAGTTTGTTTTTCTGAGCCACTTTAAGGTCATCTTCCATTTGATATGCTTGTTTTTTTGTTTGCTTGTTTTTTACATGTCAGAGTTCTTATTTCCTTTTGTTTAATGTGAGCCATTTGATTTATTTCACTTTACTGTATTCGACTACACTTTTCACACAAGTTTTGTATTTTATTTAATATTTTACTTTTACTTGCCTTTAATTTTTCTATTTAATTGAACTCTTGTTGTGTAGCGTTACCCTTATTGCCATGTTTTATTTTATATATTATACTTTTTTTTAACATTATTTATTTGATCTATTCTATTGTATTTAAGCAATTTTGGGATTCAATATTTTGTCTTCTACTTCTTTTGTCTTTCTCTTAACTTATTCCTCTACTCAGATACCCTCCTCGCTCTACATGCAGCCGCCCTCAATTAGATTTGTTCAGGTTCACTTTCTTGAGTCACTTTTTCTAGTTACATGATCGATGACATCATCACCCCCAGACAGACTGACCTCAATCCAATATGCTGACCACTTAATGCATTACACCAAAGGCATTTAAACAGTAAGCCTGATCCTGAGCAGAACGCTGGATTCTTCTTGAATTGTTACGCAGTAATACTTCAAACACAGCCTCTACACACTAATATTACTGAGTGTTTAGTTAGCATTTGTGAAGAAGTGTTGCACACCTAGCATTTACATGCTGAGATTGTAGGCAGGAAAACATTTAACAAACTAGATTACACTTCTAATTAAATAACTACTTTTTATAATACTTAATTTGTGTGTCACACTGTAAACTGGAATTTTTTAAATCAATTACGTGCATAACTTTTTAAAAAAAAGGCATTCCTGGATTGTTAACATGTTGGAATTTCTGTATTTTTTTCATTATTTGTTAAGTAGCTTCTTTAAACAAACTGAAGGATATACTAGTGGCTGTGATTTGACCTTTTGGGAGTAGACATTGACTTACATTAGTGTGGCCAGGTTTTAAAGTTTAATAATAATTTTTAACAGTCGATAGACAAAAATTCTGTAAAAATAGACTAATGTCAGCAAAATCATAAATAAAAATATAAATAAAATGTATCCTCTTTGTTCTGATTTTTCATTTAGTCACTCCCTCTGCCTACAGTCTTGCTTCCAGCAGCAGCATGCTGCGTTACCAATTTTACTTGAGTGATGCCTCCACTGTGATGAATCCTGTTTAGACCTGAAGTGCCTTCCTGGTGAAGGCTGAGGACACTGTTCTCAGGAACAGAAATAAGATTCTGTGATTATGTGTGCAGCTCATTGAGTCTCCTACCAGTTTCTGAATATGAAGAGTCTGTCATGGGAGTGTCTGGAGACTGGCAGCGATTTAAACAGCTCGACTCCGCCGATTCCTCCTCGTCATCGTCTTCCTTCATCGCTTCATCAATATCATCTTCCTCTTCCTTCTCTTGGTTTCTTCCTATGCATCCCTCCTTTCCCAGTCCCATTTCCTCTTCCTTCTCATTGTTGTTAAGACCGATTTTTTGGATGGAACCACACCTTCCCTCATCCCCATTTTGTGAAAGAGAGACACTTTGAGTTGGCGTGAGTGTGTTTGTCTCATTGAGGTTTCGGGTTTGAGCAGTGAGGGCTTCAGAGTTGGGTAGGTTATCACAGAGGTCCACCCCGCCCCCCTGAATCTGTGACATTGCTCCACCCTCCCTCTCAAACTGATCTAAGAGGATAAAGATAAATCAAAAATCAGCTGAAATTCTTACACAAAACAACTGAATTCTGCACAGTATGAACCTCTACACTGGTTCATCACATCCAATTTGTTGAACTTGTTGGACAAGAAAAGAATTTTAACCTTCATCACCATGATCCATTGAGCTCCACCCAAACAATGCTTGACCTTTGAGTTTGAGGGCCAGTGCCACCTTTTGGAACAAGCCCTTCTTCAAGCCTGCAGAGATAAAGGAGATAAGACAGAGAATAGGCATAAAGTTAAAGAAGCAGAGACCATGTTAAACTCCACTGACAGTGAAAGCGAGGAACGGCAAAGGGATGGACACAAACAAGTTTGTCATCATTCCCAAAGATTCAAACAAGCCATACGGCTTAAACAGGAATGCGTCAGATGCAACACTCCTGTGTACACCTACGTGTACGGTGGTAGATTAGATGCGTACAAACAAATACATTCATTTACATAGCGATTACACGATATGAGTTGGAAGACTGCTCCCTTTTCCCTTTAAGAGACAAAAACCTGACAAAAAAAGCTGAAAACTTAAATAGAGAAACAAAAATGTGTCCTGCCACTGGGTGGCTTGAACTCAAGATCTCTTCCAGGGCCTGCTTCTCGTCCTGCTGAGGTAACAGACTTCATGTATCACTGGGTTTATAATGCTGACATGAGGTGCAGACTTAGGGTGCCTGTTAACAGCCTGACAAATTATTTTTGCCATGCAACAGATGAACGAAGACCTGGATAAATGCAGCTTAAAGTTGTTGTTTATATATATATTTTTCAAATGAATTAATGAAAAAGCTGGTAACACTAATGTGTGTTCGTAGAGAAGACGCATTGCTGTCCATTCACAATATGACATAATTTGGTTATTAAGACATCCAAACAAATACAGCTGCATTTAATTCCTTCATTACAATAATCTGATCTACACCGCACACTTCGTAAGACACAGCCTCTAGGTCTCTATGTGGAAACTACAAATTTGTTTGTCTATGGTTCATTTATTGCCCTTGTGCTGTGACCAGTTTTGATCCACAACACGACATCTGGGTTTCAGCTATGAGAAAACTCTAGAAAGAAAAAAATGCCCAACTAGGGATTTAAATGCTAAATTATTAGGATTAAGGTGTAAAAATCTCACAATCTGACAGTTCTTCAAATACCAATTAAAATTGGACAACAACTGAGACACCAAGTGCAGACTAGAAAAAGAGAATAGAAAAGACACAATAACATTTACACAAGAGCCGGAACAAATGGAATAAAGGATAAATATCCCAATCCCATAACATATATAAGGTCTATATGAGGCAAATCAAGCTGCAGAGAAATCCAAAGAATAGTAACACTACAAATGGCCCAAAAGAATGACCCCTTTCTGACAGCGTTTTACAGATTTCTGGTTTATTGTTGTATGCACTTCTGAATCGATGTACAGTGGCAGGCGACTTAGTTTTACTAGCTTATGCATGTTTAGACGGGAACAAGACAAACAGGCATGTGTGACTCGTATATTTGTTGTTACTTTGCCATGTTTTGACCACAAATAACAGTATTGTCTGCAAACAAAACAGCCACTAATACTTGTTTCGTACCCTTCCTGTTTGGCACGCGTTTCAACTACAAGCTCAATGCAACCAATCTCTGGATATTACCTATACTCTCTAATGTCAACATAAGAGGTCAGCATTCAAATACTGTGAGAAAACAGCTCACACAGAGCAAAAGTACTGATAAATTGACATTAATAGATGATCTAGAGTCAGGAAGTGTGAATAAGGAGCAAAAACTGACTACGAGAGAAAAAGTCTGACTAGCAAAAAGAAATTTTCAGCACATATTTCTTATTATTTTCATATAAATTGAAAAAAAAAAATGGCGCCCCTTAAGGCATTACTGGATGGGCAGCAACTTTGCCTCTGGTCACCAACCAACATTTTTCACCATTTTTTGACTCAGCAGAAAGATAAAATCTCAAACCTCAACAAAATGGCTAATAAAAGCCTATCTCAGTGGAATAAGGCTGTCCTGGTTTCCTGCAGCACTAATTATTCTTCCTGTAATTCTGCATTACTCTGGCAAAGACCAAACATTTAGAGAGTTAAAAGGGAATGCGTGGATAGACACACCAAACATAACTCTGATTCCCTTCTTCCATGAAATTCCTCATGGACGTGTGTGTAAAATATGGTAACAAAGAAGAAGCATGAGTGAACCAATCAGCACCGCGATGTGCTTTCTACAGATAGAGGTGAAATCCTATGGGATGCTGCACCACCCTGTCTTTATGTTGCATCCGCTCTGTATATTTAATCAAGAAAAGAAACCTTCTGTATGGGAAACAAAGTGTGCTTTAATATCTCTAAAAATAATAAAACTCCTTAAAATCACACTGAGACACAAACAGCGCTGTTACATAATTGTTGAAAGCTCTGAATGTCCCTTTGGTATACAGCGTTAATGCCCATGTACGGTCTTAATGTTTTCATGCTTCAAACAAACATCTGAGGCATTAAAAGATAAAACAATCACCAGCCTAGAGAGAAACATGGATAGCTGATGATGTTTAAAAAAACAAGAGTTGCCTTTTTTTTTAATCACTATCTGTTAATGCACCTCTCCCACTGAGTCATTTAGCCATAAAACCATCCATCCTCTCCTCCTTTGTTTGGGCCTTACTCCACAGGGGGACCATGAATTATGAAAGACAAACGGAAAAGGGAATTCAGCCAAAAGGACAAACACAAAGGTGTAAGAAGACACAGACCCTGTCCTGTGAAAGGACCACTGCAAAGACATGAGACCTGCAGCAGTGATAGAGACAGGGGAGGCAGATGGCCAATTATGTTGACCTATAGGTTTTGTATACAATGTAGCTAAATGCATCTAGTCACCAAAAGTTGAGGATTAGTGCTGGCCACTTTTCCAGTTCAGAGCAGTCTCTTTGACCTGCGACTGAAACACTTTAGGGACCAGCCCAGGCCACTGGATAGATTTGCAATGGAATTGTAATAATTTCGTTTCGTTCATTGGTTACCTGTTGGTTAATAATTTTAGAATGGACTTTAAGGTTTTTTTTAAGAAGGCCCGCTCCGAGCTTGTACAGAAGTATATTTCAGATCTTCTTACACTACACACCCCTCATCATAACCTCCATTCTGGCCATCCCACAATTTCGGCTGAGATCAACAAGGGTAATAGAGATTTTTCTGTTTGAACAACTATTCTTTAGAAGAACCTCACTGTTTGTCGAGCTCACTGTCATCTTTTAAATTCCTCTAAATGACATCTTTTTATAAACAAGCTTTTCCCACTATGAGTTATCATTTTTAATTTATTTATTTATTTGCTTTTAAACCTACTTGCTTTTTACCTATTATTCATTTGTAATTGCATCTATTTCCCCTTTAGGTTTGTGCTGCACGTTTCCCTTTTATCTTTTCTTAAGTGTGTTATTTGTCGTTTGTTTCCTAGCTTGTCCTGTAAACCTTTTTATTTTTGAAGGTGCTAAATAAAGACAATATGCTTATCAAGATGCAATTATTACTTAGTATTATTTCTAAATAGAAAGTTAAAAGTATTTCCAGAGGTTTTTTTTATGAATTGTTTGAAATATAAACAGCACAATAAAATAGTTCTAAATACAAAACTTTACATGTGAGTGTTTTGTTCCTTTTTTATTTTTTAGATAAACTTTGGTCTGCAATGCATTTACTTTTTAAAGGTATCGCATCCTATTGATCAATTATTCGTTTGTTTGTTTTTTAATATATGTTTTTCATCGGATTACATGGGGGGGAAAGCAGGTCTGGGTCGCCTTAGCGATGTGTATATGTATATATGTGGCCCTATAGGTGAAAATGAGTTGGACGAGCCTGCTTTAACCAATGTGTTGTTAGCAGCTAACCTAATTAAACCTAGCTCGACAAGTTGGTTAATATTATACCCCCAGATATTTAAGCTAATGTTATCCAGGCAAGACATAAAATAACGTGGAGCACATGAACTGCCAGCAGACAGGAACAGTCACTTCCCGTTTTGACACGGACTTCGTAAAAATTAGCTGATTAGCAATTGTAAGTTGGTTATTTAACCGAATATTAGATGGGTTAGATGACAGGCTAGCACACGTTAAATGTAAATTAGCTCGGTGGCAATGGTTACACTTGATTTGATGTTAACGTTACGCTTCATTGCGGACTAGTGCCGCTTCGCCAAACTGCTCGAAAATGAGAACAGCTTATAACCAACTGTTTGTGTTAGACCCACAGACTGTTAATATGCAGTAACTAGTTAGACCCGTTTGCTATCGATACTTGATGCTGATGTGACAGATTGGTTTTCGTACATGTTGCTATTAAGCTAACGTCAGCTAGCGCAAGCAGAGTACATTAGATCACCTTTGAAACGCACACATACGTTGACGTTACATAAAGGAGCTAGCTTGTAAATCAGCTGACATTAGAAACAGCGACGGCACAGAAGAGAGACATGACACTTACGGCTGAAAAGGGTGGCCGAACGATAAAAACTAACATCTGACACCTTGCCGGAGATGTTGTGAAGACTGTGTCACCCACAGGCAGCAGCAGCCAGGGGTCGTTGCTAACGCTGTCATCGTCGGGCCTGTGCTGCATTGTCGCCATCTCGTGTCTTTTCACTGTTAGCACAGTTCTGTCCACTATCTTCTGCTCTTGTTTTCATCCACAGCTACCTGACTGCATCGAACTGTAGACTCGGTAATAAAATAAAATCTCTTGTACCTCGTCCTACACAATGAGAAAAATCCCCCCCTCCCTTTTCTGTCTCAAAAAGCTGAAAATGTCATCTGAAATAGCACCTAACATTTTTATGTTATTGTGATAGATGAAAAAGTATGTGCACAAAGACTGACGCTTTTTGCCATAAAAAACAAAAAACAAAACAATTTTAGCTTCAATTCATACTCATCAGTTGGGAAAAAAAAATACTGTAAAATTATTTATTTCATTTTTTTGCTACAGATGTATTACATAAAACCAGACACTTGTATGAGGTATTAGCACATTATTGTATAAACAAAACTAAAATCAACAGGTTTTCAATGATCAGGATAGCAAAGTAATTAATTTAGTCAGTCCAAAGCATCTACACTGGTCCAAAAATAAAACAACACTTGAGCTATTTTTTTTTCCTCCACATGTGAAAATTCTGATTTAATGATCAGTTTAGAAATCATCACATTCACAGCTCACACAGTCCTGAAAACATGGCATTACACACATTTTAGCTTATGGACTTGCAACTGATTACACAAAAATATACAAGACAGACGCCACTCAGCACTCCTTGATTATGTATCAAAACCTTGGGGGTTTTGTTCAGTAAAACTGCAGCGGTACTAGTCGTCGATTACAGTACATGCAAAATTAAGAAATTTTGTATCCTCTTTTGAACGAACCCATTTGGGTGTTAACAGAGATTCTGGTGATAACGCAGAAACGTAACTGTTAAGACCGTTTTTTTTACTTTAATTACAGTAGCATTTTTCCCCTTCTCTCATTGCTAAAGACCAAGTGTCATATTTAAGTGCGTTTCTCTGAAATCGCCCCTCTTGAGAATCTCACTTTATCGAAACATTTGACGTCCTTCCTCTGCGGCCCTGAAGTTTGTGGAGTTTGTCACAGTCACGTTTAAATCATTTCAGTAACAAATACAACTGTGATAACATCACAACTGCATCTCCAAGTTCTGCCACATATTATATTATTATCATCATCTATATTACATAATCAGTATAGCACACGTGTTTGTATGCACACTGTAAATCTATACATATATGGTCTGTTTGTCTAGGTTTTAGCCCCAACCCTCCCTCTGTGTGTTCTCCAAGATTTCTTCGTAAAGCCAGCTCTGTGTGAATTCCTGGCTCTTGTCCATCAGCTGGAACAGTCTAAGATACTCCTCTGGAAAAACGTGGCCTGTCAGTATGTCCTCCGACATGCCCATCTCTGATAACAGTTTACTGCCACTGTCTGGTGACCAGAGACTAGAAAACAAAAAAATAAGAGACACAGTAAGGAATAGCAAAAGAAGCTTAAAACCACTCACCAATGATTGGCAACTAACAGATTCTGTCCACTGTTGTTTTCTTTAAATGGAAATGGTCCTAACTTCTGTAAGAAGCACTAAAGGCATGGTGTATTACAGTTGAAGAGACTGCACAGATAATACTTGCTCAAACTGTCCTAAATGTTTCCCCCTCTCAAGACAAAAACCATCCTGTGTAGCTTATAAATCCTGGAACTGCCCAAATATTTGAAACTTTCAAAGACATTTAAGACTTTGACAAAGATTCTGCAGAAACTGATATCTCTGGATTAAATTATGGTACTTTTCTAAGGTAAGAGCATCCACCCTGGAATAATCAAATAATCAGTACACTTTGGTTTATGTTATTAATAGCACAAAGGCTTGTTTTGTTGAATTGGAAAGAACGTTGGCAACAACAAAAAAAACAAACAAAAAAACAAAAGCTCTCAAATATGTGGAAATGTAGGGTTTTTTTTCCAAAGTAACTAGACCGGTGTTAAACTGGTGTGTGTACAGTTGTTACAGTAAGAGCACATCTCTAATACATGTGCAATATTTTGGCTATTTAATCTAGACAATTCAGTGTGTGCACTGCTTACTTGAGCCTGTCAATGAGCTTGACCTTCCTCTTTGCCAGACACTGTTTGATCATCATCAGTAGAGTTGATGCGTTGGAGGGAGTCAGTCCTGCAGAGAACAGATCTGCCCGTGGGCGCAGGCGCACCAGGCACAGGTGATCATTTGGAAGCTGAGGAGAGGACGAGGGGAAATGTCAGTGCACCCCAGGGCAGCTGTGGCTACAATGTAGCTTGCCATCACCAGTGTGTGAATGGATGGATGACTGAATGTAGTGTAAAGCACTTTGGGGTCCATAGGAACTAATTAAAGGGCTATACAAATACAGGCCATTTACCATAAATATAAAATACAATCAAGGTTACCCAATTACAGTTATTGAGCCTATTCCCTTCCTTACCTTGCCTTTAGAGCTAGGTACGCCTTGCTTTGATGACACCACAAATGACTCCCACGGCACCTACACAGAGACAAAAATAACAAACATTTCTATAAAACATCTGTTTAAATCACTGGTTTTTGCCCAACTGCATTAACAGAAAGTGCTCTGCCTCATACTGTACCTTATGCAGTAGCTCAATCTCACAGGCCATCTGCCAGAGGACGCCAAAGGCTCTGTAGTACATCATTTCACCAGGGCGCGCCACCAGTTTCTGATGGAGAGATAACCGTTGTTGGATATTTTACACAAGGATTAAAGAAAGTCAGATTAATGATTAATGAGTGAGCAGACACTCGTCGCAACTACAGGTTGTGTTATCAGCATAAATATGATAATGCAGGGAAGACTAGTACAGATGCAACTTAGCTTAAAGCTGCCCCTGAAAAACATCAGGAAGTACAAGAATATGTTTAATCTACATCATCCATCCAATTAACACAAAAATACAGGCTAATTTGTACTCTAACAGTCATTTCTACACAGCTTAAAATACTGTTGTTCAATTACCAGGTATTCCTTCTCGCTTACGAAGAGGTTGAGCTCTATTCTTCCATATCTGTAGACAGACAGCCGCTCAAACAAAGCATAAACCATCTTCAGCAGCATGCCACGCTCATTACGCTGCGGCAGGATACCCACCACCTTCACTGGGATGTCTAGACAAAGGCATTTTACCAAAAGACACACTTTAATGGGCTGGTACAAAACTCATGCAATGCTGTAAAATGTGTTAAAAGCTGTAAACAAAGTATGAGCTTATTCCTTTTTTAAAAATATATATTTCAAGACTGAAAAAGTTCCTGTTATGAAATTTTTAAATTTTGTCTGCTCCAATTAGGATTCAAGGCACTATTGAGCACAAAAGTAAGTAGTTTGCAGTGAGAGGGGGAGGGATAAAAATCCTTTATGTTTTTCCTCACCATCAGTCCAAGCAGATTCTGAGATTCCCAGGTCAGTGAAGAGTTTATCGGTGAACATAGCTGGGGGTTTCACATTGCCAAGACCAATGGGGTCTAGTTTAAAGTAGTCACAGTGAACTACTTCCAGCTGACCATCAAGCCGGCCTTCTAGCTCCTAGAAAGGGGAACATTTATTTGTGTGGATTATACATCAACGAGAAATATTAACTGTTGACATATGACACTTTACAATTTTTAGGTTAATACAAGGGACTTTGTAAAGATACAAAAACCAGTATTATGAGATGGAGATGTTAAAGTTACCTGCAGGTCATGTAGAAAAGACCTATCACCTTCAAGAGCAACAACTCTCTGAGCTCCAGCATTTAACAGAGTCCTAGTCAATACCCCAGGACCTGAAAAAGACAAGCACAAATGCATCAATAATAAGAAAGTATAACATTTGAATATATCAATGTGTTTAAAAAATTACAAAAACAAACAAACAAAAAACACTAAGTTTGTCGTCATCATCTGTGCAGAGATGGAAGAATGCTGCACAACACTGTAGAGATAAACCCATACCTGGATTACATTCAAAGATAACAGTTTTAGCATCTTGTAGATCAGGTCCTAGATGCTGTGCTACCAGATTAGCCAGGTCCGGGTCCACTATGAAGTGTCTGATTTTTTTGCAGCCCTGAGCCCGTCGTACATTCTCCTCTACCTCCCCAAGGTCCAGGAAATCATACTGGCACAGAGGACGACACTGGCCCTGTAAGAACACACAAATGCACACAGTGGGTGAACAGCACTGTCAGTATAAAGAGCTCAAGTTATACTAAAAAACTTGAGTTGTTTTCAGGGCTGAGTTGTTTTTCATTATTTTATGAAAAAAACAAAACAAAAAGCAACTGATGTATGCATGCATTTTCCAGGAACGCATACTTTTTTGTACACATTGAGTGGATCAAGTAGCCTTAAAAAGCTACAACAACCTCAAATCCAGCAAAATATGCTGATTTTGTGCAGATTGTATTGTACCTACAGGAATGCAGATACTGTCAGATAATAGCAGTAAAAAAATAAAGTTGATCATAGACTACAATGCTACATATAAGTATAATAGATACAAGTATGAAAGTGAAACATACAATTACAACCAATATAAATGCAGTATACGGCTATCGTCTTCAATCAGAGCCGAAATAAATTATCTACCTGTACAGCTACAGCAGACAGGTTCCTGTGTGCGAGTGCAGAAGAAGGGGACGTCCTTTCTGAACGGGGCTGTTGAGAGTTTGGACCAAGTGAGGGCCGACCAGGACCCAAAGACAGGGAGTCCAGACTGTAGGCCCTCCTTTGAAGCACAGACACACCAGAGGCACAGAGGCTAGAGGGACCCACAGGGGTCCACACTGCCTTGCTCAAACAAGATTGACCTCTGACAGTATGGCAGCAAGCAGAGCGGAGCAGTAGCTCCACCACTCTGCAAATCTGGGTGGACATGGTGGATGACCTTTATGAGAGGCTACAGCACAGAAGGAGAAAAGAAGAATCACAATAACTATAATGACATGAAATATTATTAAAGGCAATAACACATTTGATTTTAGGGCACACTCAAGGTCACCTTATGCAGAAGAGTTAAACACATAAGTATAAAAAAAAAGAAAATATCAAATCAATAAAACAAGTTAACATATAAAAAGGTGGAAGACATTAAGAGTAAATATGCTCGTTTAAACAGGTGCATTTTCAGACAGGAAAGGGAATGGCATGGATGGACTTCAGAGGAAAACCAAAGTAATGAGTTGCAGTAATCGATGCCAGACGTTTCCAAGGTGTGAACACTCAGGCTCTTAACCCCACAGGGATGAAGGAACTGAGAAGTTTTCAAAGGGGAGGGAAAAAGTGTAACATTTGGAAAAAAGTCGGATTTGGTGCCTATGAGGGGAACCTCTCAAAGACGCTGGAGAACAAGGATTAGATTTCCTGAAGGCAAATACACTGGGGCGTGGGTGAGAGACCGGTGGGAGGTTTGGTAGACCGTTAGAGCTTTGTCAGAAACATAACTATGGAAATTGATATTAAGTTTAGGGAAGATGAGACAATAAGGGGAGAAGAAAACAAAAAACATACGTACAAACACGAATACGTTGTAAGACTAAATGTCATTTCTCACACATTCTTCTTTTACCTACTCTTGCTCAGCTTGGTGGTCAAATACCCAATTTCAAGAGTGTATAATAAAATAATCGACCGCTAGCAGAGACAATTTCACGATTGCACTGGCAAACACCGGTGCACCCTAGTCAGAACAATCCCATCTGATAGCACGTGGGTGGGTTTTCATAAGCAAGCACACGTGCTGACTATTACTTAACCTTATCAACATCACAGTAGAGTTTACAGTGGAGCTCACACATATTGTTTAATTGTCAAAAGGGCGCAAAACAACCTGAACCCGAGAGACATTTTTAAAACCTAAAGTTGTTAGCCGAGAGGCTAGCAGTGCGCTAGCTACCTCTCTTAAAGCTATCATATCAAACGGTTATGTAATAGTGAAAAACGCGAGCATACCTCACTGCAGATTATCCAGCAGTTGCTTCAAATCTGAAGACATCCAGACTTTAACGTTTACTCTCGTCTATCTGCTCGCTAGAAAAACTCTGTGACATTGAGCCCACCGCATCCTGACCTAACCCTGCGTGCCTTGTTTTTGCAACACTCGTGGTGTTAAAGACGCAGCTGCTTTCGTCACTGACAGGCGACTACTGCGTAGGCCAATCAGAACACTCGCGGAAGTAGTCGGCCTAATATGGCTAGCGTAGAAACACTTTCAAAAACAGGAATAAATCAATATAAGTTACACATATTTCGCAGAAAACTAAACAATACATAGAATTTTGTCCTAAATATAATATAATAACTCCAGTTCCTTTGGAAGAAATTGTTTAAACAGCTAAAAACTCCCACTGCTGTCAATATCTACTAGCATATTAGCATATTATCCTGCTACGGAAGTAGACCAAGGAGCGCCGTAAAAACGCACGCAGTCTGCCAGGCGGTCAGACTGGATCCAGGATCCTGGTGCAAGGGCTGCAGGTGTCTGTGCGAGCTTGTCTGCTGTCACTATGGCGCGTGTAGAAACATCTTCAAGCAGGCCGTACCATCTGGTTATCTTCGGAGCCTCCGGGTTCACGGGCCAGTTTGTGGTGGAAGAGGTAGCCCGGACGGCGTCCGAGGGTCCAAAGGGGAGCTTGAAGTGGGCCGTGGCCGGTAGGAGCAAACAGAAGCTGGAAAAAGTTCTGGAGCAGGCCGCCGGAGCACTCAGTATGTATCCGATTGATCCCATAAGCTGTGCATATACAAGCAAATAGTCACTAAAATAAGGGTATTCTTGTTGACTTAAACATTTTAATTAAATGAAATGAAAATTAAAACTGGAAAAACACAAATCCGTACTTACAGACTGTTTACATAATAAAATAAAGATATAGATGAAATGCATGCACTACTTCAATTTGTTACCGCAAGAAGCCTGAGGAGGAGAAATGAGCGCATATGCTTATTGACGCTGGGATGTCTTCACAAAGGGTTGTTTGTGTTGTTTGCAATTTAAAAATAATAATAAAAAATGCAGGGCTACAGTTATTGTTTTCTTAAAACATGGTTACATTGCCAGGGTTACATTGAATTTGCTGTGACTTTGACCCTCAACTCAAAGTACAGTAAAGCTGATGTTGCAACCAAAGGTTAATCCTTAATAATTCTTCTTCTACTATAGATAAGATACGTTACTCTGTTAAAATTCAAAATCTATGACTATATTTTGTTACATGCTTAAATCAACTTGCAAATAATCAAATGAAAGTGTTTATGAAGTAGTTTTGCCAGTTGTTGAAATAGTAAGCTGTAAATTGTTCTTATCTCAGCCTCTTATTGCTTGATCAACTAAATAAACATTATTTTAATTAACATTTCAAACAAAATAGTGCAGTTTAATTCCTTCAGAGGAAGAAACTAGGAATGCATCGCATGATTATTTTCTTATCTAACAGAATGTCTTATTTTCCCAAACAGAAAATCCAAGTAAAATATCATCAGTTTATATGTCAAATAATCAATAGCACGTGGAATTCTGCCATTGCTGCTGCAGTCACAGAGCAGAAATAGAAATACTATTCACAGGAATATATTCAAAAATGTGGTGTGGAATAACAGATATATACTAAACATATTTAGAATGGCAGTAAGTTTCCAGGTTGATGATTTGTATCTATGCAACACGCTAAACATGGATAATTGAGTCCATCACTAGCTGAAGATCAGGGAGCTATTCTGTTGTTGTTATAGTGATTCAAGTTTCCAAAGGATTAGATTGTTATTCTATTGTCCAATCCTCTTCGGCTTTCTCTTCAGGGAGTGTGCAACAGCTGATGGAACATACCAGTTCGCTGTACTATCCCCGTCCATGACAGCACTCTAGTCCAGCCTCTCAGTGAGCACTGAAGATGGCTTATGTGTTTGTTTGTCTTCTAGAGGCTTTCTATAGTTACAGTGGCACATTTTAAAATTACTCATGCTGTTTAATGTCTTAGTTATTCAAGATATTTCTTCCAGCCTGTGCAGCATCTGCATTCTTTTACACTATGTTGTCCTCGTTTTCACTCGAATGCTGTACAGAGTTCTCACACATTTGCACGTCTATTGGTTAAAACTCAAACTCAGGAATAACAAAACAGTATATTTTACACATAAGTAATATTTTTCATCTTCATTCTCCACAGATGTGTGTCTGTGACCACTTGCTCTTCTGTCAGACTGTAAAATGACTTGGGGCTTTTTATATTCATTTGACTAAACTAGGCTAATCTCATCAGGGCAAAACTTTTAATATTCCTTTAGGAGGCTGGCTTCATTTTTTTTACCTGTTATAATCATTTACAAGTTCATGTTTTTATTCATAGACTTTACTAGAGTAGCTTTTTCCTGATTCCCAGTTAACACAGTTCATGTTCTGGACCTTTATGCAGTCCCTCATTTCATCCAGTTTGAAACAATCATCATAGCTCCTTGTAATTTTAACAGTATGACAGAAAATGTTTACACAGACAAAAATAAGTGACCGACTTTGCATATTTGCTCGGATAGTAGTGTGATAGCTGGGGTGTAATAGCACTGCCTGTGAATATGCTGCCAGACATATTCATTGGACTTCCATATAAACCAATGAAAGTCCAGTGAACTGGACTTTCATTGGTTTATATGAAACGAATGAAAATGCTGTTACTTATGTGACTTTGTGTGTGTGTAGGTAAGCCTGAGCTGAGGGCGGAGGTGGACATCATCGTCGCAGATGTCGGGGAACCAGACTCCCTTGCAGCCATGTGCAAACAGGCTGTGATTGTTCTCAACTGCGTCGGGCCTGTAAGTTGACAGTTCCACAGAAGCTTGTGTTTGTGTATTATTACTTGCTCCATGTCATGACATAAACTAGTTTTCTCTCACACAAACTGCCAAGATTAGTGTGATGGCATCCTGCTTTGGCATAAGAATAAGTTATCACCCCCATCTCTTTCTCTTTCTCCTTCTTTGAATCTCTGTCTTTCTCTCTCTCTGTCTTTCTCTCTCTCTCTCTCTCTCTCTCTCTCTCTCTCTCTCACTCACTCACTCACTCACTCACTCACTCACTCACTCACTCACTCACTCAGAGCAGCATTCACTTCAGCTTACATTCACACAATGAAGGCTACTGACGTGTAGCACACAATAGCTAGCATTATGTTAAAGTTGGAATGAAGAGTGGGTTTCCAGCACCACTGAATTGCATCCTGTGCATCATTCAGGTTTGTTTGTATTATTTAATCAAATTCTTCGACTACAGTAACCACAATTGTAATGCACAGCAGCACCCTGCCAGCTTTCTTCAAACTCAGACACAGAAGCCTGTTGTTTTTATATTAGGTTTTGCTTGCGTATCTAAAATAAACCAGTGTGTTAACACCTGGCAACGAAGTGAACACGTTCAACAGGATTTGCTGCAAATTGTTTTTGTGTGGAAAGCCAGGGAGGGATCGTTTCATGTTGAACAATTAAGGGGAGCAAAGACACTGGTACCTGAGAGCAAATGCTACGTGATGTGTGTTGGAGAAGATGGATTTTCACCTGTGTAGCACAAGGATTTCGCAGTGGGGAAAATGGCCAATTTTTAAAATTGTGAAAATTAAGTAATTCAATTAGTTTCTGTCTGTGTTTATAGTACAGATTCTATGGGGAGCCAGTGGTCAAAGCCTGCGTGGAAAATGGAGCACACCATATTGACATCAGTGGGGAGCCTCAGGTTTGTACTGTAATGTATGAAGGTTTCCTCGGGTTTGATGTTGGCTTGAGGAAAACACAGACACACACACACACACACTGGTAAACATGATTTAGAACTGTGCACTAGGGGTGGGGGAAAAAATCGATACTGTGTAGTATCGTGATATTTTGTTTGCTAATAATGTATCGATACAGGGACAGCAGAAATCGATATTTTGTTACAAAAAAGGTTTTTGTGCTCTGACTTCAGAGCATGTTGATCCTTTTTCTGAGCAAGAATCCTGACATTCCTTCACTGTCCAAATGTGTTTAACTTTTTTTTGGCAGCAATAAACATGACAGTTTACTTATTTTAAATTAAGACATGTTTTATTTTAATTAAGTTTAAAACTTTTTTATTTAATGTAAAATTATATTTTGTTTTAATTTACTTTCAAATTCTTCAGTTGCTGAATGGGCTGCATAGTTTTCATAAATAAATAATAATAATATAATATATTAAATAATAATAATAATAATAAAAAAATAAAATTGCAATAATATTGTATCGTGCGTTAAGTATTGTGATAATATCGTATCGTGGGATGTATGGTGATTCCCACCTCTACTGTGCACAAAGCTAACATTCAGCTCTTGTTTAGAAATAAATGGGAGATGTGCTGAGTTTGATGCTGCAGCTAGTTAGACAAAATTATTTCTCAATGGGTCCCATGACAGCAACAGCTGCCTTACTGTCAGGTGCTCATGTGTGACGCAATAAGTCCTACTGCAACACAGATGCAGACGCTTTGGTGATCCGAATTTAGTTTTTATTAGGTTTATGTGTATTCCCTGACTATTTATCATTTCCAAAAGGTTGCATGAAAGCTACATGAAATATAACCCTCCTTAAGAATTGAGAACATGGTGTTTTTTGCATTTGTAAAAATAAAAAAATCTTTCCTCCAGTGACAGTATATTTAGGTGTTTTTGGCAAATTGTCTTGTTCATGCTTTAATTAAGAAAATGCAAAAAGGTTTTTAAAAAAAATCGTAGAAATGTAAGACTTTTTGTGCGTGCGTGCATGTGCATGCGTGCGCGTGTCTGCGTGCCCCTTAACTTGAGTTTCTTTCTGCTGTTATCTAGTTTCTGGAGGGCATGCAATTGAACTACAGCAGCCAGGCAGCTGAAAAAGGTGTGTACATCATTGGGAGCTGTGGATTTGACTCCATTCCTGCAGACATGGGGGTCCTCTACACCAGAGACCAGTTCAAGGGTATGCAAATAGTGACACAGTCTACACATTCAGTATACATGTTCATATACACAATATTATTCAAATTTAAGCTCTCTTTGACAGGGCTATGGAGTTAATGATTTAATGATATAAACTTGTGTATTTGTTTATCCACAGGCACACTG
The DNA here is from genome assembly GCF_057382275.1 of Copadichromis virginalis. Classification (NCBI taxonomy): domain Eukaryota; kingdom Metazoa; phylum Chordata; class Actinopteri; order Cichliformes; family Cichlidae; genus Copadichromis; species Copadichromis virginalis. The sequence continues at coordinate 15,575,862 of NC_140618.1, forward strand.
ACTGCCGTGGAGAGCTTCCTGACTGTCAGTGCAGGAGCTGAGGTATGAATCTGTGAACCAGCTTGTTGTTTAAGCTTCATTACACACGTTCTTCTGTACTTGTGCTCAGTAATTCTTACGTATGGTCTCCATATTTTCTTATTTCACGTGTGTGTGCGCGCGTGTTTCTGTTTTCTTCTGACAGGGTGGGTGTATCCATGATGGCACATGGCAGTCAGCCATCTATGGATTTGCTGACAGCCAGAAGCTTCAGAATCTTAGGAGAAAGTTTAATCACAAACCTCTCCCCATGGTTGGCACAAAGCTTAAACGCAGGTACACAAAGCTAATTTAAAGTATTTTTTTGATTTGCATCAAATTGCCTGCCTCAGAGTAAATATTGCAGTGGATGAACATAAAAAAAACAGTCTGGAGACAGTATGAAGGATGGTTGTTAGAATTTTATTCATTCTTATGTCAATACCAGTACTTATCAGTACTCCGAAGCTGATACTATTCAGCAGTATGTGTTACCTTGACTTGAGGCTGAGATGGCTTCATGTGGAGGTATGAGGCTGCATGGAAGATGCCGGTACAGCATCCATGTTCAGATATTAAAAAAATGCAGTACTTGGGGCGTTTCTACATTTATTGTGTGCAACTACATTTTTTCACAGAGGATACTAAATACTTCTGTCTGCCGCACAGCATCTTTAAATGTTATCGCTCAACCATATCATAACCATGTTAAATGAATTAACATTACATATAAATCTTTAGCAACACCATTTGGATAAGGGATTAGCAATACTTTGGTACTGATTAGTATATACCAGTATTAATTTGTTACCTGTCCCATTTCAAGAGCATAGCTGGCAGCAGTTATGAGCCACTGTGTGCATGCAAGCAGCTAATAACACAGATGTGATGATCCCACTGATAGGATGTAAACTGATGTGTAGATGCATATATGAGCGTGTGTTTGATATAACAGAAAGATCATTTCTGTTAGATTCTACAGTCCCATAGTGCACAAATGCATGTATTACACCTTGCCCCACACATAATTTTGTGTAATCCCTGAAATGCTTGTATTTGTAGGGGAGCGCTGTTCTACTGTAATGAGCTCCAGCAGTACTCTGTGCCCTTCATGGGCTCAGATCCCTCTGTTGTGAAGAGAACTCAGCGCTTCCTGACAGAGGAATGTCAAGCCACTCCGGTCAGTCTTTTATTTATTTACTAGCTAGTTTCTCTTTAATATCTTTTTTTTTTTATTTAATTTTTTTTTTTTATTAAATTTAACATCCGGGGACCGCTTTACACACATTGTACTTGTGTTAAATGTCTGCTGATTCACTTGTAAAATCTCATGTGACGACGTGGTGTCCAGGACACAACAACTTTGTTTTTTCACATTTGTGCCGCTTGTATTTCACTGCCTCTCATCATAAACTGCAGGTCCAGTATGGCGCGTATGCAGGAATAGGAGGTATCGGAAACATCATCAAAATGTTGTTTGCTGGCATGATGTTCTTGTTCTTGGTCAAGTTCAGTTTTGGACGGAATCTGCTCATCAAAGTAAGCTAACACAAAATGTGGTTTACTGCATTTATAATATCAGTCGACTGTAACTGTACAGTATAAAATACATCATGGGTGTTTGGAAATGCTGTGACACTCATCTGTTTTTAATCTTTGCCTTTAGTACCCGGAGTTCTTCTCCTTTGGAATGTTTTCGAAGGCTGGACCAACTAGGAAGCAGGTAAAGCACAAACAGTCTACAGTTAATCTTAAATCCATGTGAAAATAAAAACAGAACAAAAAAGGTTATGTCTGCTAAAGAAGGTGTTCTGTTTTCTGGCATGTTTTAGATGGAGGCTTCATCCTTCCAGTTTACCTTCTATGGAGAGGGCTACACTGAGGAACAGGACACCTCCCAAGAAAAACCTAGCGCCAAAATCCGCACACGGGTTCAAGGACCAGGTAATCTGAAATTAAGGGTCATCAAAGACAAGATTTTGTCTTTGATGCAATCACCATGCAGCAGACTCTTAAAAGTCCTTGAAAACAGGAAACATGGCACCGTTTCTCTGGAGTGAAAGGAATACAAATTAGCCCAGGTAGCCAGCCTGGCCTTTCTTTGCAATCCAAGTCTAATCCAAGTAATTTTTCTTTCTGTTATTCAGAGGCTGGATACGTGGCCACGCCCATCGCCATGGTTCAGGCTGCTCTAACCCTTCTCAACGAAGCTGCAGCCTTGCCTAAAAAGTGAGTCAACACTCCCCCACATCTACCGCCTGACCTGGATGTGACTTCACACTCAATTACAAAGCACAACATTCATCCACCCAACCTCCCTCTCCAGCTTATAAAATTCAGGGTCACAGGGAGGGGCTTAAGCCTATACCACCTGGCATAGGATAACTAAGAGAGACAGACAACCATTAATAGTCATATTCACATGTAAGGTCAATTTAGAGCACATGGGGAACATGCAAACTTCGCACAGGAAGCAGTGCAGCATCACTGTGCTGCTCACTCTCTGTGATAGCCCTGCAATAGACTGGCGATCTCTCCAGGATGTACTCTGCCTTTATCACATGACAAAACATCAAGTATATCTTACCAGTCTATGTAAATAATAATTTAAACTCACTCCCAAATAAAATGGATGACTGAATTTACTCATAAACCAGATGGAAGTCTGCATGCTGTTAAATGCTGCTGTGAAATGTGAGTGTGTATTAGTGTAAAACGGCTTCAAAGTTCAAAATGTGTGCGTGAGAATGTGAAAAATGTCATATATTGCTTCACCATTTGAGTCACTGTCATGATTCAATATTAGTCAATGCACAAGCGTAGTGGTTTTATGTATAAGTGAATCTCACTTGGTGACATTTCTGGGACTTGGTCTAATACAGTTAATTTTGTACATTCTCCAGGGGAGGAGTATATACTCCAGGAGCTGCGTTTGCGAAGACCACACTAGTCGACCGCCTCAACAAGCACGGCATCCAGTTCTCTGTCATCTAAAGTTTGTTCTCTCCCTGCTGCCGTTCTCCAGGTTTTTGTGAGCACTTACTAATATGCATAACAGGAAGTAAAAAGTTTCCAACATTGGAAGAGAGCTGTTTAATCACAAGACAGATGAGTTTCAGATGAAGTCCTGGTATTGTTTTTTGGGTTTGTTTTCTAGTGTTATTTTTGACATTTATTCTTTTCACTTAGTCAGAAACTTGCCTGTCTCTTTTCAGCTTGAATGTATTAAAGTTCTGCTTGCAAAACAAAAAAGCACAACTGTGGCAGTGTTTTCTAGCCAAGGGCAGTAAAACAAATGGGTTTCGCATGGTCCTCCACTAACACAATTTCTGGCGACTTGAAAAAGGAATTCTGGGAAGAACCGGATTTACTTCACATCTTTAAACACAAATGGTAAAGAAAGCATGTTAAATTATAATCAGACTAAGAGAAATTGGTTAGACACATTTTCTATGTGCAACAAATGGAATAAAAAGAGTCTTGTTTAAGTTGCCACACAACTGGGATTCACTTTAAACAGAATGGGACTAATTGGACACGAGGAAAGGGGGAAAACTGCATGCTCCCTTCAGTTTAAAACAAAGTATTACTATTTGCAGTAGATTTGTAATGATTTTCAAGGACTGCAGCTGTTGTGAACTTCATGAAACACCTCTTTCTTGGAAAGTCAACTTCTGCACTCTAAGCGTTGTAGCATACAGTAGCTTTATATGTACAGCAGTAATACTAAGTAGCATTAACATGATAGCTGTACATATTTTGCTCTGGTTGTGTGAAGTAAAGCCAATAGTAGAGGACAGAGACCTGCTGTGTGTTTATGTACACGCCTGCCTTTCCTGGCCTGTCACTGTAGATAAAATCTTCCTTGCTTGTTGGACTAATTGCTTGTTTTATTTTTTTAAAAGGCTAGTTCCTTTTAGCCTGAATTTCCAGGGGTTCACCTTCAAAACGGTTACCTTTGAGCATTGTCAGAAAAATGAATCCAGCTGCCTGTGCATCAAACAGCATGAGTTACTCCATGAAACCAAACAGGGCTTGTAAACATCTTTTCCTTGCTCCTTTGACTGGATTAGTTTCACCTGCAGTGATGATTTTTGTCAGCGTAGACTTGTTTTTCATGTTTGGGCGTTATGTGCACGTGGCAAGCTGTTTTGGGGTTGTTTTGGTGTGCTTTGCTCAGAAATAAAGCCAACTCCGCAAATAATTACAAGTCTTGTATCTTTTTCATGCGTCACAGAAACATCATCTGCATTTCCTGTGAAGTCAGTTTACATTGTAGAGTATGCACTAGTAGTACAAGAAAGTTTAAGAGCTCTTCTACGAGCAAGTCCTGCCACTTGGCAACTATCGTGAAATGTCTTGAGATGCCTATTTGGGCAGTTAAGTATTTTCTAAATTACATTTAACTTCAGAGATTGGAATCACAAGTGAATCCTGATTTAAAAAAAACTGAACTGATACCACCACACTTTGGAGAGTTCTCTCAGACTATCTTTGCCACACAAGTTCACTGTCTCTCTTGTGTATCTGGAGGTTTAGTTACATACAAAGTGATCAGTTTTATTACAGCGGTCTTCTAGTACACAAACATCCCTCAAAAACCTGAAATAATGCAGGTGATTCTGATGGGCTTTAGGTATATTCAATTATTTTTACTATTGGTACAGTAATGTCTAAAATATGTATTATGATTGTTAGAAAAGCAAAGTTTTCATGCAGTAAACCTCATGTGGTTAACTTTTTTTTTTTTTTTTTTTTTAAATTTAAGCAAGACCTGAGCTCAGTGCTGCGTACTGTATTTAATGTGATCTGACAGATGATATTGGTATTAACTAAAGAAAAACACCCCTGACAGGGGAAAGGAGATGACAAAGCTCATCTCCTTTCTTTCTGTCCTTGCTTCAGATGTCTGTCTTGTCAGCATCTGTTCATAAGAAACCGGACAATTTAATAAGAAAACCTCAACAGGACTGTAGCTTGTGTAGTGATGTCAGTGATAAAAATCTAATGTGGAGTGGGATTAAAGAGAAAAGAAGTTTGTGCGATTTCAAACACCTTAAACGGCAAAAGGTTTAAACAAACAATCACAAAAGGCATTTATTCATAAAAAAAATCCAATTATCCTGTTTAAACAGCGACATATTCACAATTCCAAATTGTAGGAATGTGAATTATTTTACAAACATGTGTTCATCTCAACTATTGCTTCAGTCAAGGTGGAGCATACAGTTTTGTACACGCCACCTCACATTAGGCGGTTGGTATTTCAGTTTGAGCCGTCTTCCCTTGATCTTTTTCAGACCCATGCAGTCTCTGGGTTCAGCAGCTGATGAGAGTAGATGGCATCTTCATAGTGGTATTTTTCTGCTATGGCCATGATGGAGTCGTGGCATCTGATTGTACTCAAAACCTTTAGTAGGTCAACCACAGCAGCCCTATAGCAGAAACACATGATTCTGATTACAACATTTGTTGGGTGGGGGTGGGGAACATCTGCACAAACGTATGAAGATAATGACTTTATAGAAATATTGCTGTCACACTGCAGGAAAGTCTCCAATAGCTTGTGTATCAAGTGAAACAAAAAAATCTAGCAATATAAAATTAATTTAAAAAGGGCATCTATTTGATGTTGACTTATCTTACTGTTTTCTACAAAAACATGCTTTATTACCTGGTGTTGGGATCTGTGGGAGGCTGCTGTTTACAGATGGCATGAACTTTCTGAACTATGTGGTTTCTGAAATTGTGGAGCTGAGGCAAACAGGTGCTCTCCCCTTTAAACCAAGACAGGGGTAAACCATCTGCTATCTGAGGAGGGAGCGAGGAGTGATAAAGCATCATTATCAACGTCAAACTAATATGTAGAACACCAACAACTGTGATGCATTCAAATACCTTTTTGCATGCATAAACAGCATTGTTGGACAACGTGTGACTGCACAGTGTGGTCATGAGGTATCGGTTCAACAGCTTGTCCAGCATCAGTTCCTTCAATACAAACTCGGGGAGCAGTAAATCCCACTTCCCCATATTGCCTAAGAGCTAAATGAAAAGCAATGCAATTGATATTAGCTTGAGAAGTTTCAAAATACAGTCAAAATCTGACACAACACAAATGTCTGAGCAGTACTTTTACAGCTGTCCAGAACCGCTGATCTCTGAAGTGACGCTGAGGTGAAGACGCCTCTTCAAGAAACCTGAATAGAAGATCAGACAGTATAAATAAAGTGCAAATACAACAGGTTTAAATGACCATATCTGACTATTATCTGACAATTTTATCTAATGACTGAAGAGAGTTTTAGATACATTTCCTTATTTAATACAAGGAAGTACTATACTTTGTATCAAATAAGGAACAAAAGGATACAAAATGCAGGTGTTGTACTCAACACCTGATATTCATTTTTAAACACATCAAACAGAAACTCACTTTTTGGGGTACAGGGGAATAAAGACATCTTCATCTACACAGCTTCTCAGCCTGCGAACCAGAGCCTCTGTGAATGCCTGAGTGGGAGACAAATACACAAAATATGTATCTGAAAGTACGACCCAGTAAATAATAGGCACGTTTTAAATGGTAAAAGACAACAGCAAAGGTGAGTTTTGTTTTGAAAAATGTGTAAGTGTTGGCTTTACCTTGACTGGCTTGCTATGCTCTCCTTCAAAGACAGAGTAGTCCTCCTTCAGACTGTGGCACACATCAGTCAGACAGACAGACTGTTGGTGGGACATGGGATCCCACACCAGCTCCACATAAGCTGGAAACAAAGACACACAAAGACAGGCAGGGTCAGTATTTGACACATCTCGTGTCTGTAGTTGAGGTCATTATAATGTGCATATGGATTTTTCAAAGACCAGCAGAGAGCAATCAATATAAAAGGCTAAGAGGAATTCAAGGCAAACCTTCGTTCCAATATAACTATACCAGGCAAGGGAGACCACTGTAAAATATTAGTTATAGGCAGAGTGACTTGGTAATTCATTTGGTATGGACTGTTAATTTTGCTGCATAAAGCTATTCTAAATCCCTAAGACGATTCATACATTCTGGACCTAAAAAATGATTTAGATTTGATTATCCACAGCACCTGAAAAGCTGAACCAAAAAGCAAAGTAAAAGAAAAAAAATGCTCAGATAATACTGCCTCAGATTAAATCATGAAATGGATTTTAGTTTAAAAATGAAAAAGCAATGACCCCTATGCAGTCCTGTACTTGGATGTTTTTGCTTCTTAAATTATGGGGAGCACAGATCATTGAGTCCACAGTACCAGTCATTTTGGGTACGACGGTCCTCTCTATGACGCTGGACAGCGTCTGTCTGTCTGTGTGCTCCAGCTCTTCGTGGCCATGTCCATGACAAAAGGTCTCCACTGCTGTGAACCATGGGAGGTTTTCAAAGTCTCCACTGGTATCCTGAGACACAACAATAAATCTATGGTTATTGCTGCATATTATAACATCATAACTAATGGCAGCTGTGTTTACAGTTCAATTCCCCAGACATGGATTAAGCCTAGTCCTGGACCACAAACTTTTTTTTTTTTTTTTTTTTTTTTTTAAATGCAGGTCTTAGTCTGGGAGTAGCGTTAATCCATGTCTAAAACCTCAAACCCTCTGTATGCGTACACAAGTTCAAGTACTTTTAAAGGGTTCCACGCCAGCAGCTGATGCCTGATGATGGGGTTCAGCAACTTGGGCAGACACAGAGAGATATAAGCATTGTGGTAGGACTCCGAGTAGCATTCCCTCCATTCTTCAAAGCGAGACAGAATCTTTTTAACACTGCAGAAGTCTTCTTGGACATCAGAAAATACTGCCTTAGACCTCAACAGTATGTCAGCTGGAGCAGACACAGAAAGGGGAAGAAAAGAGAGACAGATAAATACACAGGCATCAAGCAAATCAGGATTTTCTCAAGTTTATAGCCTAGAAACTAAAAGAGAAAGCCACAAAGAGAGAAGAGAGTTGCCGTAATAAATAGAAAATATTTATATTGCAGTCTTGCAGAATTTAATTGTATTATACTTCACTGTGTTTAAGGTACACCGTTTTAGCAAAGCCTTCGCCTACAAATTGATGCTCCTACAGAGAGCTGAACAACCACGCCTCACCTATGTTCTTCTGCAGCTGCTCCTGCTCTTCTGCTGAAGGTTGTGTGTCTTCAGCCATATCAAAGTCTTCCTCAGTTTTAACACCGACGTTTACCTCACTGGAACACAGAGACAAATATTAAAGCCATATCTGTGCAAGACTAGAATGGAGTACCTGCTCAAATGCATGCATATACTTCCTTTTTCTAATACATGAACAGAATAAATTAGAAAAGTAACAAAGCAAACCAGGAAATGTAATCTTGAAAGGTATTTCATTACACTCACCACTGAGTTTCTGATCCATTGGCTGAACTTGCACTCTGCTCTGCTATGTTATCTACAAATTACATACAGTTAATTTAAATATTACATCCTGAGACACACTGCACAGTAGGTTTTAATATACGTGGAGAGACACACACACACACACACACTTCACTCACAGCTAAGCTGCTGCAGGTGGTCTGCCTGCTCCTTAATCTTCTCTCGTCTCTGAGCCAACAGCGCCTCCATCTGGTCAGACAGCAGAGTGTGCAACTCCAGCTCCAGAGAGTTTATCTCAACAACCTTCAGCAAATAAAAGGAGAGTCACCTAAATTATTGTGGGATTATTTATCTGGGATAATTTAGTCAAGTATTGAGAAAAAAACAAAACAGATAATGCTGTACTGGTTTATATCATATGAATACACAGTAGAACAATTTAAAGCTTAAAGATAAACTACTCTTTTTTCAGTTGTTGCTTTAAATGTTAACTTTTCTTTTCTGACCTTCTCCTGCAAACACTCCACCATGTTGTGGGCATAAGTCGTCATGGTCCTGTAAAACTTAAGCTGCTTCTCTGAGGAGCTTTCCTCCAGATTCTCCAACGAGGTTTTAGCACCCTCAACATCGCCCTCCATCCTTCTGAGCTCTGCCTGGCGTGCTCTGTACACCTCCTTCAACGAATCAAGTCTAGGAAGAAAAAAAATATTACAAAGTGGAGGAGTTAAGTGTACAATGGGGGGAAATGTGTGTTGCATGTTTTGGCAGCATGCAGTAATAAAAGCACAGTGTATAAATGTAATGTTTATTGGCCTCTGGAATCATGCTAATAGGAATTACTACTGCTGTACAGTGTATCATTTAAACATTTAATCCTAATCTGTTCTGTCATTAATATTTTAAATCGTTATAGTGTGTGGAATAAAGAGCAAACTAACTTTCCAGCGATCCTTCTCTTGACCGTTGAGACAGTGACAGGGGGAAGCATCTTTGGAACTTTGACTCCTGCAGATTTCTTCTTCTGTCTTCCTCTATCTCGCCTGCTTATGCTACTGCTGCTGTAGCTGCTGGACTCACTGCCAGATGGGCTCTAATGAAAAATATCAGGATAAAAGGAGGATAAAAAGACAAAAAGCAATGACAGCAGAACAATGCAAAAAGACACGCATAAAGGTATAAAACAGGTGCATAACTTACAGTAACAGCATTTATAGATATGTGCTAACAGAATAATGAGAATCAAAAACAAGATGTTAATTGGCCCTCATACCTGCTCCCCTGGTCGTCTTTTGACTCCCTTCCCAATTTGTGTCTCTTCCCAGAGTTCCTGCTCCTCCCCATCAGTCCCTGACCGACTGCCATCACTTTCTCCTAAAACACACAGAATAGGACAATTAAAATTCACGGTTTGGTTAAAATCCATACAAACTATTCAGACAGGCCTATTATGACAAATTTCACCTTTCTTTTTTAACTTAAACAGCTTTCACATTTTCATGCTTCCCCACCGTTCTTCTTCTCTCTACACCTGCCATTTCTCTCTCTCTTTCTCACCTCCTCATACTATTTTTTCTGTATCCCGCCCTCTCATACCAAGTTTCTCAGCAATTCTTTCCCTGATGCTCCTCATCCGTGGGGCAAACTCGATTCTCCTCTCATGATCATCCAGCTCATTATCATCATCATCGACTCTGTCATCTTCATCCTCCCTGCTGTAGTGATCTGGTGTGCTGCCAGCTGAACTCTGGCCATCTCTACTGAGGGGAATGAATTCTTTCTGGGTTCGATTGGCACGACGCCGTCTCTTGGCTGCCTCGATCTCTCTAGCATTGGGGATATTTACTGCAGGCACAAACAAAGCAGAAGAAATTTAAAAACACAGCCATGAATCCAGATTAACAACTGATGATTTTAATCATATCATGTAGTCCTAACAATCTGAGAGTCCTTCTCTTTGACAAAACATACCGGGCGTATAAGAAGAACTGCTAGAGTCTGAGGCTGAGCTGGCTGAAGGAGATCCCACTCCACGTTCATTGCTATCACTGTCATCATTGCTCCCATTATCCTTGTCATCATCATCATCATCATCATCTTCGTCGTCATCATCCACAGAATGTGGTGACGCCTGACTGCTATAATCTTGCCTGGGTGAAGCAGATGATGAGACAGCACCACCAGCCCCTGAAGGTGGAAGAGAGAACAGGAAGCCATTGATTTTAGCTAAAAGGCATAAAAATGTTTATTCTGTCTACTCACCAAAAATGTGTTCTGGTATACATTAGATATTGCAAAGAATCTATATATGTAAACCCTTAACAGTATAATCTTAAGATTAGAAAGGATTAGAAAAATAGTCATTTTGGTTTATTTATGACCAAAAGGGATTTGAAAACACATCAATTTCTGTCAAATAAGTTATCACAGCCTCATTGCCTCTACCAAAATCATCTCTAAACTGCAGAGACTAAACCAGGAAAAAACCTGTGAACACATGGATCTGTTGCTGTCACTTCCCTACTCATCACCTCCTATGGAATGGATGCATTCTTTTGGATACACATATCACACCTGTCCAGTGAGTGTATTTAATGCACATATACTGTATTCAAGATCTGTTTCTAAGAGTTCTTGTTCCCATCATGGACCTACCTGTGCTGACGATGGTCTTGGCAGGCGGAGCCTCCTTCTTCCTAATTTGGAACAGAACTGTTTTCTCAGATGACTTCTTCAATTTAAACGTAGACTCCTCAGCTATGAGAAGGTGAAACAAACCAGAATTATATGCCGTTACATTGGGCAATCACCGCCAACCGCCATCCTCTGTTAGGATGATCAGACCACTACAAACTAAATGTTGGGTATTCCAGCTGCAGCTCTGTTAGATAATCCTCACTGGGTTTCAATATGGATTCCCCCATAGATCAGCTTTTCTTCATAAGTCACACGTTTTTAGGGGGGAATCGTATGTTTTTACTTTTGCAAAGTAGAGCCACACAAAATGTGTGACATTGTCTCAATATGTGGGAAATGGTGTCTATTGTCACCTTCGGGTCCAATAAAGTAAAACACATGGGGTTCAAGAGGCATCTGGGCAGATGATGTGGACAGATGACAGGGAAAGCACTGACAGTGGATAAAATCATTTAGGAACTCTATGAACTGTCACTGTATCTTTGAGGTTTAGGTTCTTCACCTCTTTTACCAACAGATAACAGGAGATTAATATTTCCAAATTCCTAACGTTGCTCTAAAGTTGTCAGTGAGCTGAGGAGTCAAAGATATTTACCTTAAAGCGCCTCGTTTACATTTACTTACCTTCCTTATCATCGGAGAAACTCAAAACAGAGGTTTCTTTCTTTTTGGTCCCCTCCTGGTCTTTCTTTCTCTCTTCTCTTTCTTCTGTCATTTCCACGCTCTCCCCGTCTTCTCCGTCACTGGAATCCGGCTTCGGAGGCGTCGCTTCCCGCTTGGAGCTGCAAGTGATGCCGCGGCTCTGCGCGGCTTTAAGGGGCTTATTTACCACAGCTGGAGCGGTTTTCTCCGGGTTTTCCTCTCCTTCTTCGCTCTTCTTTGGCTGGTCCTCATCGTCGCTGGAGCAGTCTTTTCTTTGCCGAAAGTTTCTCCGGGGTTTCTTGTTGAACATTTTGCTCCACTCACCATGGAGGTAGCAAAGTTGTAAACTAGCCGTAAACCGCGAAAATCGTTTGGAAATGTCGCAAAGCTGCCGCAAGTACGCCTCAAGGGAATATGGGTAATAGAGTACATGTTTAGTTTTTCAGAAGAAAAACGCTTGCACATTATAGTAAACTAAACACAAACGATGATATTCCACAGAAATAAATAATAATAATTAACAATAGTTAGTCATCTCATTAAAATTACTACATAAAGCAGCGCTCTGTGGGAATAAACTGGAGTCAAAACAGAACCTGGGATGAAAATAGCACTTTTTTAAAACTTTACTAGGTTAGAGGAACCACACGGACACAAACAGAAAAACACAAACTATTGACAATGTGTAGCAGTGAATGATATACACAGCATCGCTATTATAGTTTTGTATTATTTATTAAGTTTTTTTTAGATATCAGTTAAATAAAAATTCGTTGTACTTCTTAGCTGAGTTTTCCATGACCACAGTAACCAGTCATGTTCTTGCGTATATCCACTGAAGCAGTTTTAAATAACATTACATGAATTAATGTTAAAGAACATCACATGAAGTAAAAAACTATTGGTTTAACTGTAGGTGGAAAAATATATGTTTGTAGGTTTTAGAAGATAGACTCCTTATGTCCTTCACAGTGGTCCACTGCCTATTATTCCCCATATTTTGCAAACGATATACAAAAGACCAGACTATAATTCATTGTCTTAGTTACTTAGTTACTGGGATTAAATCGTGTTTTTAAATGCAACTGCTATATCAGTAGTGGGCATGTATGGTACGTAATGAGTGTTCATGGAGGCAGGAGATCTGTTAACATTAAAATTATCATCCACTGAATCTTCTATAATTTAAAAAAAATCTCTTTGCAGCCATCATGCATTCCCTCAGAGCTTGTGATCTCGTCCCACTGAAGCAGCCAAATCTGGCCAAATTACAGTCCAGGTAAGTTACTAAGAAATTTCCAACCAGTTTTGGAAATGACTGATTGCTGGACACCCAACTGCCACCCACATTAAACAAGATGTCTAATTTAAGGCAACAGTGTCCCTTCAAAGTCTGGATTATTTGGGTGTTATCCCAATTCTGAGCTTTGGAAATTTACACAGCTAAACCCGGTTAAAAACAGGCAATGATTTGATTTACCGATCTAATACAGTACATTATTAGTTGGCTATATAGGCTGATCCAAATTTCCAAAGTGAGCTACTCTTTGTGACTTTAATCGCAGAGGATTTCTGAATTGTTTCTTGCAAATGTGCAATTGTGTAATCTCAGAATATATGACTATATAATCTCAGAGTGTATGGCTGTATAATCTCAGAACACATGACTGTATAATCACAGAACGTGTACCTATATAATTTCAAAATATATGACTGTATACTGTCAGAATATCCTTATCTCATAATTTGTCATGAATAATCTCCAAGTCATACAAGGATTTTAATCTCTTCTCCATTATTCTCCTAGTCTGGCTCCATATTGTATAATATTACCCTCACTTGTCTCTTATCTGCCTCCCATCCCATCGATTGTTCTCCTTCTCCATCTGTTCCACTTTTATTCCTCCCTTTCTCTCTCCTCCCACTTGCCGGACGTTAGCAGCGCCTCACAGGCTCCAATCACTCGTCGTCAGCCATGTTGTTGGTGTGACACACCGAGCTGTCAGCAACAGGTTCTCTTGAGCAGAAACGTTAACAAACTTAACATATCTCCTGAAAACGGCAGCTCTCCGCGGATACTAAACTTTGAGAGCGTGTGTGGGAAACCGTCCAGAAGTGGTGGCTCGTCATTTGCGGCCTCTCGAAAGCTCAGAAGTTGATGTTTTTGAACCGTAGCGGTGAGAGAGGTAGGCAAGCGAAACTGCTTATCTAAGCATGACCGTAAGTTTGATGTTCTCATAATAATCCTTTATAGACTCCCTGTTGACTTTTCGATATTTTTAATGACTTTTCCGTGTTCGTGTTTCCTTGTGTACCTTGTTTAATTTGAAAATTTGAAAATATGAAAGGAAAAAGTGTTCAGAGGTGATGCTTCACCGTGGGTGCCAAACAACCTGGGACCGTCAGAGTTGGGTTAGCTTGCTAAGTTGTGTGTTTTCATTAAATGTTTTTTGTGGACAATCAGATGAGGAGTGTTTGTTGGCGCTTATTTTATGGCGAAAGTGTATCTGGGAGGTTTGTGAGAGCAGATTTGCAGGAAAGTCTCCTAAATTCCTTTTGGTTCAAACTAGTTGAGCAGGTTGCAGGCAGGTCTCAATGACTGGTGACAAGTGATCAGGGAATGCGACTCTTTCGGTTTATCTAGAGACACATAAACAGAGATGAAGGTTGTAAATGACGTTACCGTCCCCAAGTGGAAATGTTTGTATGAATTATTGGCCTGCTCGGTCTCAATTGTGCAAAGTGACCTAATTGGTGAAAGCCGAGGCCCACACAAATATATTTAATGAAAGAATTCAAAATATATTTCTTGTGTTAATTCCAACTCAATAGCTGACAGGGTTACTTCACCATATTTATTATAGGCTACTGTAGATTGGTGCTGCTGCACCCAATCGTTCTTCCCTGCGAAATCTCTGTTTTTACAATTAATTAAGACCATGAACAGTGAGCTTGGGGGGAGCTAACTGAAATAGTATTGGGATTGTAGAAAACTATTATCCACACATCTATGCATTTTCTGAATTGCTTATCCAATTCAGGATCGTGGGGGTTCTGGAGCATATCCCGGCTGTAATAAGATCAGAGGTGGGGTGCACCCTGGACAGGTCGCCAGTCTACCACAGGGCTAACATTAACACCTACAGCCAGTTTACAATCAACAATTAACCTAACATACAAGTCCTTGGGCTGTGAGAGAAAACTCACGCAGAAGGGTCCCAAGCCTGGAGGGTAATCCCATTCCTTCTTGCTGGGAAGTGCTAATCACTGCACTACTATGCCGCTCACTAATAATAAAAATTATTAAAAATTAAAATATAATGAGGGAAAATTCTTTTAGTTTTTATAAGTCTGGTCAAACTGGGTCAACAAAACTTAAACCAGGAAGTATTCGTGCATATGATCAACTATAACTAAAGTGAAGGTAATAAAAACTTAACTGAAATAAGGGAACACAATGTGGAAAGTAGCTGAACTGAAATAAAAATTAATCTGGAAACATGATACAATCTACAAATAATATGAACTACTGTGAGTGATGATTGCAAATAAGTTTAATTAAAAAACTTGGGGGGGAAAATGCAGGATAACATATTGCAGCATTTATCTTTCTAACTTGGCAGGATGTTGTTTAAAAACCACATCAGCACAAAAAATTATCATCATTTGCTCCGGTGCTGTCTATTTCAGTGCAAATATTTTGTTATTGCATAACACTGATAAGTTGAGAGATAGTTCTTTTAGCTTTTTTTTTTTATTTATTTTTTTTATAAAGAGTCTTTTACCCGAAGGCCAACCTTATTAGAGAGTTGCTTGGAAAAAAAATAAGTGACAGAGATTTAGAGAAAATGCTTGAAAGGTCTGGAATGAAGTGCATGCTGAGTGTATCTGCTGTTCTTTTCTTTTGAGAAAAGCAATATTCCACCAGTGTAGCGTTTATCCTACCAGCACTGGGTAGTCATTTTGTTCCCCTAAATTGACAGGAAAATGCACAAATGTCTCTCTAATAAGGTAACAAAGACTTATGGCCTTTAATATATGTGGGCACATCATGTTTGCGTACATCATCACCTACCAGAGTTCTGTTGTAGGCTATTAAAACCCTGAAATCAGCAAAATATTAAAGTGGTTAACATGCTGAGTTAGTACAGGGAGGAGTCTTACCAAGCTGCAGCTCTTTGTGTCCAATCCTAACTTGATGCTTGTCATTTTAATACTGGACACTAAGCAGCAGCCTACCGTTTTCCTCATCCAACTTCCATTTATTATATAAATATTGGTCCGACATTAACTTGTCAGTCAAACCAGACTCGCAGTCTTTTTTAAGTTGGCAGTGGTGAAGCATTGCCATGTTCCCACTGAGCCACATGCACAAGCCAAACAACAAATTTAGAAGTGTACGTTCTCCAGCCCTGTCATATTCAGATAGATGGACAAATCAAGGTGAGTCAAACCCAGGCTAAAAGAGGGAGAGGTGTGCCATGCCTCTTAAGAAAACAAAATCTGGCATTGCAAACATAGTTAATCAAACCCAATCTGAAACGCTGCTGGTTTGCTTTGCAGCCCTGAGCGTGGTAGATGGGTGTTTACTGCAGAGCGGGTGGATGCTGAAGTATCACTTTAATAAAACTACCCGTTAGTTGTCTCTGTATTGTGGGAAGGAATTGAAAATACACATTAAAAACAGCTGAAGAGAAAGCTTGGGTAATTTTACTGTACACAAAGGAGGACACAGAGGGGAAGAAAGGGTGTCATCGGGCAGAAACAGAACTGTGGATGGAGTTGATGTCATTGGTGTGAGGTCAGTGAGCGAGGCGGCAGAAAATCAGTCATTCCTTAGAACGGCATTCACGCAGTGTTTGTCCCTGAAAAGAGCAGTGATGATGACAGGACTGGCAGGGTGCAGTTTTACATGCAAAGTTATGAGAGTTGGTGAGAAAGTTGGGGGGGGGGGGGTTGCTCAAAAGATGGTCACGAATGAGGAACTTGAGCAAGGAGAATATGTTTCTGTTCTCAGTCTCATCCCTATCCCTGACAGTGTTACGTCATGTTTGTTATTTCTTGATTCACTCTAAGCAAGGGTGGAATGGCAGTGAGGTACACAGTAGCACAAAGCAAAAGGTATAAACAGACAGAAAGAAAGGCACATATGGTTCAAAGTGTCTACTGAAGAAGCTAAGGTCAGAAACAGTCATGCCATTTATCCAACAGGTTTCACTGTTGTGTATGCTAACTGATAGACAAGCAGGTCCACAGCAGAACTCCAAAGAGCAAATTGATATGCATATAAACACAAAAACTCTTGATTGTAGTTTGTAAAGAAAAGCTCTTTCCGCAATGGAATTTAGACTGTTATGGTCGAAGAAAAATAAGATCTAATGTCCCACTGTTCATTTTGATTATTTCTTTCAGTATACAGTGGTTATGTGGTGTTATGGACATCAGTGTTACTGTTTTGCTGGCTGTTAGCAAGTATACTACAGTGTTTCACCACCTCTCCACCATTGTGAAAGAGCTGTTTCATGAACTGCAGGTTGGGACACTGAGTCACATGTCTATTTATGTACCGAACTATGACAAAAGCAATGGCTATTGCATGTGTGTTCACACCAAGATGAGTGGACACATTAGGCAGACTTATGTGTTTTGCTACCCAGGGGTTTATCATATTTTCCACTTCTCAGAATTCTAGTTATACAGACAAGCTGTATAACAGCTGTTCTTTTTTGGGTTGTTTTATTTTTAAATCCAGAACTACACAAGGTTTTTAAAAAATATTGTTCATGCACACACTGTAACTCAAAAACAGCATCACACACAAATAGAGCTAGAATTAGGAGGAAGTCAAAGTGTTGGGCATAGGAACATCAGTAGCTTGGATTCTTGCTGTTATTCAGATTTGAAGACATGCATTGCGGTTGCTGCTCTATTGTCATTACAGAGAGCTTCTGTTCACTACTACTGTAGTGCATTCAGAGGTTTTTAGACATTCAAGTTTTTATTTCAGTTTTTTTACAGAACTATGTACATTACGCCACACTTATTGTAAACTTTGGTAAATCAATGAAAATATCAAATTTTCTTTTTCATTTATATGTTGATTATAGCAGCAGTAACAGCCTCAGTCCTTTGTGGGAATTATCACATATGTTTGACACACCTTTCTTTTGGACGTTTCTACGTTTTCTATCGTTTTTCAAACTCAACACAACTCATAAGGAGTGTTGGTCCACAGTAAATTCACAGTCTGAGAGCTTTGTTGGGTTTGTGCCCAGATTGTGGCAGGGTCAGTTCAAGATTGTCAGTGGGGAGCCACCCTGTGTTTTCTTGGCAGGATCCTTAAGGTTGTTGTCTTGTTGAAAACCAGAGATCCTGAGCGCCCAGTCTCTGCCTGGTGTCTCCTGCAAATGCTGTTGGGAACTGTGGCTTTATTTAAAAGTTCATATTTCAAACCATAGACAGTATAAAAGACCTACCAGGATGTCACCTTTTGAAGTTTTGTTTTGAAGCCTTGAGATGAACGTCAATAAAGGTAGCTGTTTTCCTAATAGACCAGGGGTGTCATACTCAAATACACAGTGGGCCAAAATTCAAAACTAGAACAAGGTCGCGGGCTAACATTAATATTTATTGAAAAATATCTTCCTCCAGATTTAAGAATGAATCTCTTCTTATGGACTCAAACAAGTTTTGCTGAAAAACTGAATGTGGAACAAGCAAAGCTTAATACTAAACAATGTATATATTAGCTGTATAATACCAGTAGGCCAGCTCTAATAGTAATTTGGTATGGCTTCGCGGGCCAAATGTAATTAGGCTGCGGGCCAGAGTTTAACACCTATGTAATAGACTTTTATAGGATTAGAAGTTTTTTGCAACTACAGCTATCGCCATCTGGTGGCCACTAGGTAAAATCCACATTTTTTTTAGGGGCTTCTTATTTTTGTAACAAGGAAGCTATGTCCATCCTCTTTATGCTCTCTGAGTTAAATTCAACAAACATAAGTAGAATAATATATAGCTCACTTAACTTGTCACGGTTTCCATTGGATCTTTTTTTCTTTTGGTTTCACAAGACTTTTTTTCAGCTTTGCGAGTTTCTCTTGTTTGTCTGGTACTAAGCTCACCACCTTTCACAAATTGTATCTGCCTGCCTGTCTCCTAAATGTAGTTAGAGGTGCATTTTTCTGCTTTCGTATTTGATAACTATCAGCACATGGCTTCTAGGTGAGTTATTTCGCCTGCTTGCAGTAATGGCACATTCCATCTACAAGGCAGCTGTCTCCTTGATAGAACGATTCAGTTGTGTCAAAACAGTGCATCTAGCTTAGAATCTGTTTTTGCTTTTCCTTTTCCTACTTGTTTTTAGATGTTTTTAAAAGGTTCTGTATCACTGGTTAAGTATAGATGAGGTTAGTTTTTAAGTTAGGTGGAGCTCTGGTTGTTGATCTTCACTCTGATTTTACCTTCGGGGAGTCTATGCAAATGGTGGAGCAGAGGTATTCATTTAGCAGCACAAGGCTTCTACTGAGGCAGTGTGTATTTATGTGGAGGGCGACTCCAGAAGGTATTTGCATGAAGTTTGCAAAGCTGACTCTGCCACTGAGGTCACTCCTTTGTGCTAGCCAAGTCCGACGTTCAGTCGGTCAGTTGGTCAGGCAGCCGCCCTGTGAGGAAAGTTAGACTGCTTGCTTACTGTGGAAACAGTAAACCTTAAAGCCAACAGTCTGCTGCTTTCTTTCACTTATTCATTCAGATTCCTGTAGTGTTGGGTTACCAGACATTAGATTCCATGACTTCAGTGTCAGTGGCTTTCAAATACCTCCATAAGTAAGTACATTTCTTGAAAGGAACAACCAAACCATCCATTGTCACTGCTGATGGCAATATAGAGAGTACAATGATATGCTCTAAATTCATTTAAAACTAGTACGATTGTATTTGATGCTCTCCATCTAAACAGCTAGGAAAATAGATGGGAGAAGCAGAGGAAAGAATGGATGATCAGAGATATCGAATAAGAGTATGGTCTGACTCGGGAAAGGAAGGAGAGAGGGAGAGTGACAGATGGCAGGCAGTAGATTAGCCCTCTCTTGTTATTCTCTGCCCTTGTAAGAGTGTCAGCCAGGCACTTTCTTTCTGTTTTTTTTCTCTCCCTCATTCATATTCTCATGCACAGGCTTCTTGTCACCAGATATGTCAGTAATCACCTATAAATGACTCTTTAATCTGGAATACTGTGTCAGTTTCAACCACAGCTCTCACGCTTATTTTTTAGGACATTAAAAGCTGCCTCTCTCTCGCCAAGATCTGTGATCACTTCCTGTCAACTGATGTTGATTAAGGAAATGCTTCTGTTCGTAGGTTAGGCAGGAAGTGCTGAGCGGAATGATTAAAATTTCTCTCCTGCTTTTCCTCCTCCACCTTCCTCATGTGAATCTGAGCGGCCGATGGCAGTGTGATGATAACAGGGAAAGTTGTCATTCTAAAGATGCGAATATGAAATGAAAAGAGAAAATGTGAAGAAAATAGTTGACGTACCAGTCAGACAGTTAAAGATTACATCTGTATTCAGTGTTGCATTACTACTGTTATTAATGGTTCTATAAATAAGTTCACACGACATTCATAACTGTCTCAGATCTAAACAATTCTGTTCTGTTGTGCATGTTGTAATGATCATTTAACAGGAAGAGTGCTACAGCAGCCACAGATAAGACCTATAACTATTTCTCCAACCCAGCATAAAGCTACTTACTGCCTTCTGTCAACAAGGAGTTCATATGTGATACATGAGACAGAGTCTGCTACATTTACCCTGTTATTTACATTACAATCAACCCCTGTGGACTGTCCCTATATAATAATATTTTAGTCTGGACCAAAGTACTGGGACAGACCTGCCTGATCACACAATCACATGCAATTACTTGAAACTTATAAACCCCAACCTTCAAGAAGAAGCTGAGCCTCCTACTACATAAAACAGGTTTATGCAACAATAGGCCAATTCCCACACTTTGTTTGCAAGTGCATGACTCAACAAGAGCGGTTTCAAAGCCTGATGAGATAGAGAAAGAGTCATAGTCACTGCTAACAGGAAGGCAGGTTTAAAGTCATTGAGAGTATTGGTTTGTCGCTTTAGTGTTGTAGCTTGTCTTTACTCATTTTCAACAGTTGAATGTTGAGCTACAACTTTACTCTAGATGGACATATTGTAATCGTATCTATAGCTACAAATTGTGGACAAAGACTGAAAGTGTATAAGCAGCAAAACAACATCTGGGCTTAGTCTTAAAGGGCGTTCACACAGGAAACAGTGTGCTTGTTGAGCGTTGGTTTGTTGCTGAATATTGGTAACCAGTGGAGTTCGTTTTGTGGTTGTCTAGGTAAAGCTCGAAGGCAGGACTGGGTCATTTTCCCCAGGGGTCACACAAGAAGCTTGCACCATTGTAGAGGATAAACTCATTCCTGGTGGATATTAACTTTAAAAATTAATTACCCACCCCTGTGCTAAGGTGTCTTTCACTGTCGTATTTCAACTAATGCTATTCTTTGATTAGACTGTTGCCTTCATGACCTGGACCCACATAAGCTTTAGAAAATAGAGAGCTGGAAATATCCTAACAGGATTGATTCTTGTATTGTGAAACTTATAGATTTTTCAAGAGTCTACAAAAACCTTTCTTCTATTGCTCTTAGGAAAAAAATGTAAATGGTTGTAAGTTTAACATTTGCTATAATTAAGTAGTCCTATCATGGACTGCAGTTGAACAAAAACTTTGTGTCTATAATAATAACTTGATGGTGTTTGCATCACACTGGGGAATAAACATGAACAAAGTATAACATCGGTACATCAAACGTGGGCAGTTTTTTGAAGAAGTGGTGTCTGTTTAACACCAAAGGGCTGTAGATCCTTTGTTCAGTCTACATTAGCTGATCAAACAGAACTGAACAAGGGTTTGTATTCCTGGACACAGTAAATGTTAATAAGTGCGTGTCGGTTTAGCTTTAGTAGTAGCATGGATTGCACTCTGGCCGCTACGACGTCAGTGTTGATAGTACTGAAAAAAGTCCATGTGGTTGAAAAGATTTGGGATGCGGCCAAAGTGAACAGGAGAAGCCCTGTTTGACTCTGCTGACCGACCAGAATCGCTCTCTCTCTCTCTCTCTCTGCCTGGTCTGTCTCTGTACCTCTCTCTGCCTTTTTATCTTCCTGCTCTCTATGACAGTACTGTCCTCTCTTAGCTACAGTATTGACTGATTACTGGACCGTGCTTATGTGTGTTTTGCAGATGGCTGTGAACAGTAGCTGAGGACGTCACTGGGAGTTCTCCACCTGCGAAAATGAATGGTAAGATCACTGCGTTTTGTGTGTATAAAGGACAGTGTTAAATCTGTGTGGAGAATGAAAGAAAGAGGGGTGTGTGAATGTGGCTCTGCAGAGCTGCTGAGGCCAACATAAGGCTAGTTTTAGTGATAATTGCTGGGTTGTGTTTGGCCTACGTTTGTGTACATATTCTTGACCAGCTTCTTTATAGTTTGACACAGTTGTGCTAATTTTGAAGTCTGGTCCATATATTTTCTTTTCTTTCTTTCTTTCTTTTTTTTTTTTTTTTTTTTAAAACCCACCAGGTTTACTGATAGCTTCGGTGACAGGATTAAAGTACCCAGATTAGTATATTTTTGGTGTTGGTGCAGGTTATATATGTTGTAGGGCTGTGCGATATGACCAAAATCTCATATCCCGATATAAGAATTCTATCGTCCCGATAACGATATAAATCACAAAAATGTAACATTTTCTGTAAATTATGTGAATCTCGTGCAGCTCGACTTGCGGGAAGTGTTTCCAGCTGCGCGTCATGTAGCTGGAGTCGAGTGTTTTAATAGATGCATGAAACTATACATTTTTAGACATAAGTTGTAACGGCCGCTGTTTTCTTTGTGAGTATTTATTACACAGCGTGCTGCGGGGAAAAGCCTGTTCTAACGTTTGAGTCTAAGGTTTATTTTTTAACACCTGGCGGCTCTTTTTTACTTCTCTTCCGTAAATAATCTGCTCTTTCACGTGATTCAGTTTATTTTGAAAAGTCTCAACAGGATCTTGAGCTTTATTGTGAAAGGTTTATGTGGAACATAAACAAGCGGACACGCGATGGTGTTACCGTCCTTGTTGCTAACCACAAGGCATAAAAACAGGCGCTTGTCCGTCTGTAGTGTGGTTATATTAAATCAGAATCAGAATCAGAATACTTTATTGATCCCTGGGGGAAATTATTTTTTGTTACAGTGCTCCATTTTAAACCAACATTAAGACAAGACAGACAATACGCTAACTAAGAATAGTACAATATATACATATATATACATACATACATACATAAGTCACTTATAAATAAATATTTGGAAAAGAAACATGTGTAGTTGTAGCAGCAAACAGTGTGTTAAGTGGATGCGTTGTACAGGGAGATGGCCACAGGCAGGAATGATTTCCTGTGTCGTTCAGTGGTGCTTTTCGGTAATCTCAGTCTCTCACTGAACGAGCTCCTGTGACTGACCAGCATGTCATGGAGTGGGTGGGAGGTGTTATCCAAATATAAGAGAAAGAGAGAACTTTAAGAAATTAATATAGCCACTACAGTGACCATCAAAACGATGAAAAAATATTGCGGTAAACAGTTTATTTTGCAACATCACGAAACAAACGATAGCGTCAAATGAAACGATAGACGTTTTTATATCGTCATCCGATATATATCGTTATATCGAACAGCCCTAATATGTTGGTGTTGTTGATATATCGTGGAGTAAACAGCCTTGGTGAAGAGCAGTAAAAGTGTCTTGTTTTGCACTTAACAAAGTGAAATTTGAGCTTCATTATCACTTTGTCAATACTGGTGGATTCCCAGTGTCTGACTGCTGCTGAGGCTGACGTCAGGGTACTCTTTATCTGTGTCAGTTGGTCTGTGTGTGTGCACCTGTCTTCCTGTTTCCTTTTTTTTTTTTTACGCCTGTGTAATCTTGTGAAGTGAACTGAATATCTGATAAATTAGCTGACATTAATTAGAAAAATTAAGCCTGCTACTTCTTGGGGTCTATTTGCCTGGTATTATTTAATCTCACTGGCTATGACTGAAACTTTACATTTCCTTTCCCCCCTCAGGTGGTCCAAGTGTGTGGGCAATCTCCCCAGAGGAGAGGGACAAACATGATCAGATGTTTGACTCCCTCTCCCCAACGATGGGCTACGTCACAGGTACAGACATTTAAACATGCTGTTTGTCCATGATTCACACAGTGACTGGATGCTGGTTTTCAGAGTGCTATTTTATCATGATGAAACTGGAAATTGCAAATGGCTGTGACTCAGTTGGTATCCCTAATCCCCAGCCCCTCCCCATGCTGAAGTGTCCTGGTGCAAGACATTGAATACTAGGTTCCTTCAGATGGCATGCCAGTGCCTGTGTATGGAAGTAGAAAACATTGTAAAGCGCTTTGTAGCACCAATAAAGTTGAAAAGTGCTTTATTAATGAAAACATGTGGCCCGAGGACCAGAACCGGCCTGTGAGCCATCTCAGTTTGCCCTGCAACATCCTAAAAGGAAAAAAACAGGTTTATCTATGCAGTGCTAAACATTAAATAACTGGTAAGATGCATATAAATTTTGATGAAATATTTGGATGGAATTTTAGTGAGTGTCTAAACGAGGGTGGCCTGCTGGAGAAAATGTTACCCACCTGTGATTTACAGTAATAAACAGACACGTACAAATACAGACGCGACGAGGCACATGTAAATATAACCAATATAACATATGTATTAAAGTCCAGATAGTGATGTACAACCTCATACTTGTAAACTGACACTTTTTTGTTTTCTTCCCTCTCTGTCTTTTTATAGGAGACCAGGCAAAGAGGTTTTTCCTTCAGTCAGGGCTGCCTGCATCAGTGTTGGCTGATATATGGTGAGAGAAACACAGACTCACAGTGGATAAGATGCTGTGCTTGAGAAGATCTTCCTGAGAACCCATCACCGTTTCCTTGCTTATGTTTTGTGTTCTGTCTCCCAGGAGCCTGGCCGATATGAATAAAGATGGAAAGATGGACCGGCTGGAGTTTTCTGTTGCTATGAAGCTTATAAAGCTAAAACTTACGGGTACACCACTTCCCTCATCGCTTCCAATCATCATGAAGCAGCCTCCAGTGCGTGCTCCCACCATGAACAACCCCACCAACCCTGCCTATGGTACGATATTATTATTATATCGTACACTATAGCAGTGAATTTGTTAGAAAATTAACATTTTACTATTGGCAAATATGTGGAGTTTTCCTTTAATGGACATGGCCCACAAAAACGGGAAAGAACGAGCTGCTATGGCTCCTAGGTAGAAGCGAAAATATGATTTTTTTTAAAAAAAAAAATGTTTAAATGAAGATCCTCCATTCAAAGATTTCGGAGCACTTAGACTAATCTAAACTGTGTCTGACTGATTGTTTCCATGCATGCATTTAGTCACTGTGATCAAAAATGGTGTATCTAATTGTGTCATAGGAATTGGCTCTATGGTGCATGGAACAAACCTTGCCATGTTGACTCCTATGGCCGTGTCACCTATGACACCAATGACGGGCCTCAGCCCAATGGTTCCTTCATCATCAGGAATGAACCCACTAATGATGTCCACTGCCCCCACGCCCCTGGTTCCAATTATGGGAAATACCACAGTACCAAATGGCACCATGGGTCTCCTCCAGCCAATTTCTTCTGGAGGTTTGAATACTGGTATGTGTAATTCTCTTATCCATTAATCAGTTAGCTGTCATTTTTGTCTTTTTCATCTTGTATCTGAGAGACTTCTAACAGGAAAGCTATTAGGATATTATTAAATATGCTACACTTTAAATATTCCAGGTTATCATAGCGCTTTGTGTTATCTGATCAATGTTTATCATGCTAGTTGATCAGGTTGTCACGGCTGAAAACTAACTAAAGAAGCAAGTCCATGAAGCAGCAGAACTTTGTTCTGAAGATTTTCAAAGTTTTTCTGTTTTAAGAGAAGGTTTTGTCCAACAACTTGAACAACTTTGGTTTTGTTTATTTTTTTTTAAAGATTAGTACATTTGGAAAAAAGTGTATTAAATATTCTGTCAGCTTTTGAACATGATAAACTTGCATTAGCTAATAGTGAGCAGGATTTGTATGCAAACTTGACCTGGATTGGAGTTTGGCCCAAGCAGCTTGGTAGTGCTTAAGTTTTGGAGTCCACTTAAAACTAGATCTAGATCCACAAATTTTGCATCACGTCGATGCTCTTAAGAAAATACCTCAAACTAATCAGAAACTAGATATTGGTTGGGGGACTCGAATAATGCATGTTATGGAGGGAATGTTCATCTTTGTGTGTGATCTGTTAGACAGCTCTTGTTTGTCTTTTTGGTTATTGCTTTCTTGATGCTTATCTGCTGTTTGTTGTAGTATGAAAACTGCTGAGGAGAAATGCTGGCTGTTCTCTCATATTAAATACTGTATATTTGCTGACAATGAAGCAGTTCTGGGTATTTTAAGGGAAAACCAGGAAAATGGAATGGCTCCTGTCCTGTTTTGCAGAGTCAGGTTTCTGTCTCATCTCCATACAAATGGCCTCCCTGTCCTTGACAAGGTTACAACAGTGATCACAGTACAGGCATCTGCCATTTAAGAAAACTGTAAAGACAGAACCCTCAACTTTTCCACCAAGTGAAAAAAAGAACATCACATTTTGTAATTGTGGTTAAGTGTGTGAATAACATTTTGTGCCCTATTGTTGAAATATGATTAACGCGCATGTGTGTCTCTGCTTCAGGCCTACCTCTATCTGCGACCTCTTACGCCTCTCCGCTTGGACGCGCCTCTTCGCCTGCTGGTATAAACATGGCCCCAACACTGCTAGACCTGGGATCTGGCAGGTAAGACCTGCACATATACGTAAGCATGTCTGGGCAACCTCTGACTTGTTTACCTTGTCAGTTTCTTTTAGCCCTTTTCAACTAGTACCTGCTCATCTCGACTGGGTCTGTAGGGTTTCCATTAAGTGTTAGAACTCGGTTCTAGGTACTTTTTTAGTAACTACTCAACCAGGGTCCCAAGTGATCTGAGTCGACACGAAAAATGTGACAACAACAGCAACAGACTGCCTGCCACTGACTGCCGATTCAATGGTGTCAAAAGCGACTACTCACAAAAATCCACTCCGTGATGCATACAAATGACATTACAGGACTTCTGGCTGCATTGCTATATGTCAGAAAAATAAAATTTCAGAAATTGAGTTGAGTCAAGCTGAGTAGGTATTAATGGGAAAGGGCTATTATCTGTACAAACATAAACATTTGGTGTATTGTTTTTCAGCTCCGGTTCTTCAACCCCATCTGTGATGTCCCCCATGAATGCTGTTCCCAGTGACTGGGCTGTGCCACATGCTTCCAGACTTAAATACAGACAGCAGTTCAACAGCTTGGATAAACAGATGATTGGATACCTCACTGGTATAATGCATTTATGTGTATGCTCACTGTATAGGTTATATAAAACCAAACTATTTATGGAATTTAGGTGTGGAGACAGTCACTGATGACTTCATTTTCCTCCCTCTTTTTTTCCCCTGTATCAACCTTTAGTTAGCTTTAAGTAGTGGAGGCTATAGTAGCGGGTGTGTTCAGTCACAGTGTTTCTCAACACACACATGCACACAGTCAAGTATTTGTTTGTCCTTTTGTTCTGCAAACCTTGTAAAACCTGTTCTTATGAAAAAACAAAGATTTATTGAAATGACAATGAAGGTCAGATTTTTTTCCCCCAATTTTCTTAGTAATGCAACTTGACTGTTATTACGCAGTCTGTATGGTAACAAAATTACACAAAGGGCTTCTTTTATTCCTTCAAATTTTGTGTCCTTGTAGACCTTTGTAAAAAGCTGAGTGTTTTCATGCTGTCACAGACTGTTTACCATCATCTGCTTTTTAGAATTTTGAAACTTTGTACAATGTCACTCTAGGAAAAATTGGTTATGGTGTTGCAACTGCTTCCTGTCTTCACCACACGTTATATGTAGATTAATTCATATATCATCAGCCACTGTACTATTTCACACACACCACTCCTTTCTTCTTCCACACCCCCACACCTCTGTGCTCCACAGCTCTGACATTTGTTCCTCTTCTTACCAGGTCTGCAGGTGAAGGGTGTGATGGAAAGTACGATGCTGACAAAAATACAACTGGCCTCCATCTGGTAGGATTATGTGTGTATTTTGGTGTGTCTGAACATGTCTTTTGATTACTACAGTCAGGTTTGGCAGCCAGAAGTATGAAAGGTCATGCAGTTGTAGCATTATCACAATACCGCTTTCATTATTAAGGAAGTAATTGTTTTTTGTTTTAAGAATGCTGTTCCCAGTATCTATTACTTGTTAAAATGGGTTAAAAAATCTGACAATAGATTTGCTGGGTTTTTTTCTTTGTTTTTCTTTTGTTCTACAATATTTTTTACGCAACTGAATACAGCAGGATTTATCAAATCAAATGGACATGTTTTCTACAGTTAGCTACTTAATGCTATAACTGTTAATTGTTTTTATTGAATTTGGTTGAGTTAGTTTTATATGATCATGCATCTTGTGCTTCAACACCTAGTCTGGTTATGTCAGAGCAGCAAGTCCAATAGCTGTAATATTGATGTTGTAATTGTAAATATGAGGTCCAAATATTCCTGAGTAACAATATTTATTTCCCATGAATATTATTCTGCTGAATTTAAGTATGATAAGTGTACATTATGTTCTATAAAAGTCCAACTTGCAAATTTCCTGTAGGAATTTAGCAGATGTGGATAAAGATGGCAAGCTACAAGCGGAGGAGTTTATTCTGGCAATGCACCTCGTGGATTTGGCAAAGAGTGGTCAACCACTGCCATTAACACTGCCAACTGAGCTGGTACCACCCTCACAGAGGTATGTGGACACACATGTTCTGCTTGACCAAAACCTCTCCAACATTCTCTATATATAAATGCGTGACGTAACGTTTTTTGCACAAAACCTTGTTATTATGTGAGTGATGTTGCATGCTGTATTTTCAAAGAAACTGATTGAAATCTGTATTGCAGGAGTGCCACGAATGGCCTCAGCTCTTCCCTGATTGATAACTTGGAAATTGAACCGCCACAGAAACCAAAAATGAACAGTCAGTACTACCAATAAACACAACCAACTCACACAGGCAGCAGCCTTTTTAAACTGAGGGTTCATGTGCAGCCAGCAGCTATGGATCATAAATATTTATTTTATTTTTTTGAACACTGAGAAATACTAATATAATGGGTGTAGTTTGAGTTTCCCCTCTTCTTGTAACTGCATTTCACATCTCAGCTTTAACCCTCTTTTTTTCTCTCTCTGTTTCCTTGGTTCACTACTATGGACTTCAAATAAGATGAGTTACAAAACTTGCAGCTCATCTGTGTGTTTCCCATGTAGTGCATAGATTTGACTACCAAAAATACAAAAGAAAATGATGCACAGATTAAAATGATTTTATCATAAATATGAGAGAAGCTGCGCATAGTAAAATGGAAACAGTCGGTCAAACTCTAGTAATAAGTCTGAGTCTTTAAAGAACAGAATCTGGAATGTGGTGCACGTATTGGTGACTTAGGCTACAAGTAGCAGCTGGAATGTTTGGACGTTGTTAAATGCTAATCCTCCAAATCTTATAAAAATCATTCACAATTTTTTTTTTTTAAGACATGATCTCAAATAAATAATCAGTATTTAGTCACATACATGTTCACAATTCTTTTCTTAATGTTACATGAAAAGTACAGTGATCTGTCATGTCTTCCTACTTTATTTTTAGTATCATTTGAAGATAAATTCAAAGCAAACTTGGAACGAGGGAATGCAGAGTTGGAGAAAAGACGACAGGCCCTACTGGACGCTGAGAGGAGGGAGCAGGAGCGGCGTGCTCAGAAAGAGAAAGAAGAGCGAGAGAAGAGAGAGAAAGAGGCTTGGGAGGCTGAGGAGAGAAGGAGGAAAGAGGAGGAGAGGAGGCTCGAGCTCCAAAGAGAGCTGGAGAGACAGAAAGAGGAAGAACGGCAGAGGGAGATAGAGAGAAAAGAGGTGAGGTGAACGTCTCTGAATGAGTTGGTTTGTTCGCAGTGATGCGTGGTGTACTTACTTCTGTGTGTCCGTTTATTCTAGGCTGCACAGCGGGAGCTCGAGCGTCAGAGAAAAGAGGAGTGGGAGAGGAGGAGGAAAGGAGAGCTCCAGTTAAAGAAGGAACAAGAGCAGGATGAAATCACCAAACTGAAAGCTAAGAAGAGGAGCCTGGAGTTGGAGTTGGAGGCAGTGGTGAGTGCTGAAGAGACATTTCAGTCCGACATAGAGCAAAAATACTTTCTGTCTACATGTTGTGGAGGTTTTTTAAGCTATCTCATCTCTGTTCTTCTGTCTCTACCTCTTTTAGGGTGACAAGCACCGTCAGATCTCGGACCGCCTGCGTGACTTTCAGAACAAGAAAAAACTTCAGAAGACTGAGCTTGATCTTAACAATCAAAGGAAGGAGGCACGTCAGCAGGATATTAACAATCTGCAGAAACAAATTGAGGTCTGTGCTTTTTTTCTTCCCCATTTTTTTTCTGAGATCATTTCTGAGTTTCATTCAGTTCCTTGTGTATTTCTATAATATCCTAATATTATGACATTTAGTGCTGAAAGTAGCAAGGATAGTTGTTTAGTAGTTTACCTATGTATATGAGTATTGCTTTATTGAGAGGGTGTGTGTCTGTTAATCTTTTTTTGAAACTCCGCCCCCCTCCAGTGATGCATTTTTTTTCTTTTCTTTTCTTTTTTTTTTTATCCATTAGGAGTTCCAGAGAAAGTTGTCCCACTTGACTCCGGAGCAGAAAAGACTGACTGAAAAGCTGAAAAATATGTCTCTGAATAACCTGCCTGGTTAGTAGTGAAAAATTAACATGCCAAGCTTTGGACCATCAATCATAAAAAAATGGAAAATAAAATGAAAAGAATACCTCTTATATGGCAAATTGACTCATTTTAATTATCACGGTTTTCATTATACCTGTTGTAATTATAATTACTTAATACATGCAACCAGAAGAAGTAAATGCAAACAATTTATGGATTGTTGTCTGATAGATGTACCACCAGTTACCGCAGTGACTGTATTTTATCTGCTTGTAGCATCGACAGTGTCCACCCTAAAAGTGAGCATGACGGAGAAAAAAGGGACGTGTATGAAACTGCGAGAACAGCTTGAAGTTCTGGAGAAAGAGACGGCTGCCAAACTAGCAGAAATGGACCAGTATAACAAAGACATGCAGGTAGGAATCTGTCACTACTTCAGTCTGCTTTTTGGCCAGATGCGTGTGGAGCAGCAGCAACACAGTAAATACAGGTAGAAGGTGCTGTGTTCTCGTCTTGTGGCTAATAAACTAAGCAAGCCCTTAGTTTATTTTACAGCTAGTAGGTACAGTTTGTGTTCTTTGCATGTGTGTGGTACCGAGTTATGTTGGATTTAAACGGACTAAACACTGCAGGTGTGAAAACAGCCTTAGAATACTCTCATGAGAAAATGTTGAATGCTTGTTTTTGCAGTCGTTGAGGTTCATGGCAGCCGTGTCAGGGAACAATAGTTAATGTCTTCTTGCAGTTCTTCTGGAATGTGTAGGATGGTTTCCATCCTTGATCAGTTAAGGGCCAGAATCTCAAGCTCTGTGGATTATATTATTTTTTTTGCACTTATTCTCAGCAGTGCAAAATCGTAGAACTGTAAAGCTTTGATAAAAAGGGGCTGCTAGTTTGGATCGACTTCCTTGAAACATATTTATTTTAATTTTTAAGGAGACTGTTTTCCTAATATAAATTTAAAAGCAGTGATTTATCAAATTGAATATTAGACTGTGTCCTTTACAGCTGATCACTAATATTGCTTCCTGGCCCTTGAGGCCTTTTTTGTCTTTCTCCTTCCCTGCCATACTTCCTACTTTGGCATCTGATACGACATCTTAAACTTTGATTCCTCTTTTTCCTCGTCTTCTGGACATTTCTGCTCTTCCCTACACTGGATCCTTTCCTCTCTTCCCATTCGCCCATTTCATTCCCCTTTTCAGTGTGTGGGTGCTGAGGAGTCAATACTCCAGGCTCTCCTCTCTCTGCTGGCCTGCCTCCGTAACCTCTTCTACCTACTAAAGGTTTTTGCTTTAGGTCTCATTATTGTTCTTGCCTTGTTGTATCTTGTGTTTTGGTCCCCTAATTTATCTCTTTCTTTTCTACTTTTTCATAATATTTAGTCAGGTGTTGGATGCTGTTTGTTTATAGGCCTTAGACTGTGCCCATGTCCGTCTTGC
This sequence comes from Copadichromis virginalis, assembly GCF_057382275.1. Taxonomy (NCBI): domain Eukaryota; kingdom Metazoa; phylum Chordata; class Actinopteri; order Cichliformes; family Cichlidae; genus Copadichromis; species Copadichromis virginalis. The sequence continues at coordinate 15,607,998 of NC_140618.1, forward strand.
ATCCTTTAATTCAGCCATTTATCTTTCAGACTGCTAGTAATTATGTGAACTATCTTTGTTTACACCAGGAACTGAGAGAGAGCCAAAGAAATCAGCAGGCTGCACTGGAGAAACTGCGCAGCATAAAAGAAGACAAACAGCGTGAACTCATGCGAAAGAAGGAGCAAGAAGAGGAGATGAGGAGGAAGGAAGAAGAGAGGAAACGACAAGAGGAGGAAAGGAGGCGCAGGGAGGAAGAGGAAGAAGCTCAGAGGTACACTTTGAATTTACATTTGTGTGTTATAAATATTAGTCATCAGTTATACAGCAGATGCCATATGCTCTTTTTCCAACCAACACAAAACGTATTAAGATGTTATTGAATACTGGATATAATTTGTTATTCAGTCAAGTTTGATGATGTTGTTTACTTAAAAAATAACCTTTTTTGTCATGATCAAAAAGATAAAGAGACCAATAGAAAAAAATGTAACAACTCCATATACTGATAATTCACACAATTCCGAGATGAAAATAATGTCATCAGTTCAAAAAACAAAACCCCAAAATAGGCAGGATCCATATCGAACAATTTACGCTGAGATTGACACTTTAGTACAGCGGTCCCCAACCTTTTTTGCGCCACGGACCGGTTTATGCCTGACAATATTTTCACGGACCGGCCTTTAAGGTGTCGCGGATAAATACAACAAAATAAAACTAGTACCGGTACCAAAAAAAGAAGATTTATTCATAACACACATGAAAAGACCCAGGAAAACCGAGTTAATGATAAAAACGATAACAAAATAATGCTGAAAACCGATAAAAACCCTGAAAACCATACATTTCACACCCGAGCCCCAACTCTCGCGGCCCGGTACCGGTCCGAGGCCCGGGAGTTGGGGACCGCTGCTTTAGTAGATCCAAAACTTTTAGCCTAGAAAAGGTTCCCGTGCCATGGCCAGCGTCTTCTGTTTGTCCTCAGACGTTTTTTGCAATTATGTTCTTCAAACCAGTTGAAATAGCTTTGGATTAACTTTTGAGATATTTTTCCTACATGGCCTCTTCTCAAAACATTTAAATCTTTCTGCCTTTTCTTCAGTTATCTTTATATCAGTTTAACTTAGTAATAGTTAAATACATATGTTGTATGTAAAACGAATCTGTGAAATGCTAGAAAGAGTAACTGAGGAAAACAAAGACATGTTTTTATTAGGAGACTTTAATATTAATTGGTCGGCTCCTTCTTGTCTTTTAAAGAAAAAGATAAGTTCATCAGCGTCGGCTTGTTGCCTGTCTCAGATGATCACTATTCCCACCCGGGTCACGGTCAACGCAGGAGGTCATAGGTCATCATCATGTATTGATCATATATATACAAATGTTCCTGAGCATTGCTCTAATATTGTTTCTATTCCAGTTGGCTATAGTGACCATAATCTTGTAGGTTTGACTAAGAAAATGAAACCACTGAAAACTGCACAAAAGATTATTTTTCATAGATCTTACAAAAATTTCAATGCAGATAAGTATATTAATGACGTAAAAGAAATTCACTGGACTGACATCTGCCTCGAGAATGACCCTGATAGGGCATTATCTATGTTTATTGAAAACTTTTGCTACCTGGCTGATAAACATGCCCCCTTAAAAAGATTTACTGTTAAAAAGAACTATGCACCTTGGTTAGATAACGAACTTAAGGTTGCAATGTCAGAGAGGGATATAGCAAAAGCAAAAGCACATAAGTCTATCAGTCCACAAGAGTGGGCAAGATATCGCGAGTTAAGAAATCAAGTAACTAAATTGAATAGGCGTAAAAAGAAAGAATATTATCAACTTAAGCTCAAAGAGGCCAATAAGGACAGCAAAAAGGTGTGGAAAGTTTTAAATAATATAATGGGTAGAGATCTTGCTCCGGTGATGCCTCACATCCACACGGGTGGTACGTTTATAAGTAAAGCCAAGGATATTGCCAATTATTTTGTGAATTATTACAGCAATAAAATAACAAATTTAAAATCTAATATGAGCAAAGGCGATCCCACCTTATCCTGTCGTCTTATACAGGATGTTATCATGAATAATAAACCATGCCAATTTAAGTTTGAGGCAGTGAACGTGCAGATGGTAGAGCGCTTATTGACATCACTTCCTGATGATACATCCTCCGGTTCTGATAACATAGACAGTAAACTGCTCAAAGTTGCAGCCAAGTTTGTGTCCCTTCCTATATGTCACATATTTAATAAATCTCTGGCATGCAGCTTATTTCCATCGCAGTGGAAAGAATCGAAAATAATTCCGATTCCTAAAAACAAGAATGACATTTTTAATGGTGTCAATAGCAGACCTATCAGTCTGCTACCCATTTTAAGTAAAATTATGGAAAGGATTGTCTACGAACAAATTCAACATTATCTAATAGAAAATCAGTTACTCACTCAGTTTCAACATGCCTACAAACCTGGTTATTCTACCAGTTCAGCTCTCATTCACATGACAGATAACTGGTACAAATACCTAGATAAAGGGAATTTGGCCGGGGTGGTATTTCTGGATTTTAGTGCTGCATTTGATTTAATAAATCATGATCTACTGATAGATAAACTAAAATGTTATGGATTTTCACCAGCTGCTTTGTGCTGGATGGAAAGTTATCTGTCTGGAAGAAGGCAAAAGGTTTATTATAATGGTTATTTCTCGGAGGGCCGCGAAATGAACTGTGGTCTACCCCAAGGCAGCTGCCTCGGTCCACTTCTCTACTCAGTTTTTACAAATGATTTGCCGTATGTCCTGGATAAATCTCATCTTGTAATGTACGCTGATGATTCCACCATGTTTTATTCAGCCAGTAGCCACTCTGAATTGACAAGCGTATTACAACTAGATTTGCTGAATGTGTTTGATTGGATAAGTAAAAACAACATGATTATAAATGTGACTAAATCCAAATCCATGTTAATAGGAAGTAGAGCACGTTTAATCAACAGTCCACAACTAAATCTTTCCATAGCTGGATCGGCATTAGAACAGGTCACCCAGATTAAATTACTTGGTGTTACCATAAACCACCACCTTTCATGGTCTCAGCACATCAATTCTGTTATTAAGAAAATGGGACAGGGCATAGCTATAGCTAGGAAATGCTCCTTTTATATTACTACTTCAGTTATGAAAGATGTCATTAACGCATTAGTATTATCTCATCTAGAGTACTGCTCAATCATCTGGTCTGCAGCTAATAAGACAGATCTGAATAGACTTCAGTTAGTCCAAAATAGGGCGACCAGATTAGTGTTAAGGTGTTCATACTATACAAGTATTGACAAAATGCATGATAAACTTTCTTGGCTTTCTGTACAAGCTAAATTATACTATGGCTTACTTGTATTTTTAAAGAAAACAATACTGTTAAACACACCACACTTTTTTTGTGCTCAGTTGCAGTATCCAGATGAAATTCATAATCATGCCACACGATTCTCAACCAACCACAATTTAGTAATTCCTCGTGTTAAAAGTAACTTTTTGAAAAACTCTGTTATATTCAGAGCATCGTTTCAGTGGAATAAGTTGCCTGAGGCAATAAGAGAATTGGCTTCAATTCATAATTTTAAAAATCACCTAAAAGCCTATTTAGGCAGTTTTTAATGTATTTGTAAAAATTGTAGAGGGTAATATCACTTGTAATGGAAATTGTGTATTTTGTTTGAGTGTTTTGTTTTGGTTTTCTGCTTTTATATAATTTTTAATATTCACATGTTTACATTTCAGTATTGTAAAACTTTACTGTAGATCTAATTGTTGTAACATTTTATTTGGGGATATTTGATGGCTTGGGCCCCAGGAAGACTAGCAACCACTGTTGTGGAAGCTAATGGGGTTCCTTATAAATAAACAAATAAACAAATAATGACCAGTTAATAGTGCATTAATTTGAGGTGTGTATGCCTTATAAACTCAACTTTCCAGTCCTCTGATCAAATTCTTCTGGGCTGGGGTGGAAGGTGTGGTGCACCCTGATATATTGGTGGTTGTGAGAAATAGCTTGGTTGTTTTGAATATTTTCTCACATCATCACAAATAACTTTTTCATTTTAATGTTCAGACTTTTAAAGCTTGTTTTTTTTTCTCACTTACAGGCGTATTAGGATGGAAAGGGAGCGTCAGAGAAAGCTTCAGGAAGAGAGGGAGGCCAAACAGAGGGAAGAGGAGGAGAGACAGAGACAGGCTCTCATCCAGGCTGCCAAGGAGCAGGCAGAACGAGAGCTCAGAGCAAGGGAGGAGGCAGAGCGGAGAAAACGAGAGGAAGAGGAGAGAAGGAAAAGAGAAGAAGAAGAGCGCCAGCGCCAAGCAGAGAGGCGGAGGCAGGAGGAGGAGAGGCGAAAGCTGGAGGAGGAGAAGAGGAAGCTAGAAGAAGAGAGGAGAAAACTGGAGGAGGAGAGGAGGCAAGAGGAGAAGAGAAGGAGAGAAGAGGAGGAACGACGCAGAAGGGAGGAGGAGGAGAGGAAGAGGTTAGAGGAGGAGCGGAAAAGGTTAGAAGAGGTGCGAAGGGAAGAGGAGCGCCGAAGGGAGAGAGAGGAGGAGGAGAGGAGAAGACAGAGGGCTGCTGAAGCAGCTTTCCGAGACGCAGAGGAAAGGCGAAAGCAGGAGGAGGAGGAGAAGAGGAAGCGGGAAGAAGAGAGGAGAAGGCTTCATCAGCAGCAAGAGGAGGAGAGGAAGAGGCGTGAGGAGGAGAGAAAAAGGGCAGAAGAGGAGAGGAAGAGAAAGGAGGAGGAAGAAAAGAGGAGGAAAGCTGAAGAGGAGAGAAAGCGGAAGGAGGAGGCGTCTCGTCAGCAGAAGCAGCAGCAGCAACCACCTAAAACAGGAGGGAAGATTGATATTCAAGCTCTGCTGAGAGGGCTGGAGGAGCGGAAAGGTGTGAGGGACAGTTGCATGTTTTGAAACCTTTATCAGCTTCTGTTGTCTTTGTTTTATAGATCACTTCACTTTATGATGTCTGATTTGGTGCTACAGGCGGGCAGCCGAGGGCCAAGCAGCACAGGAAGTCAGCATCGCTCACATCCTTCAAAGCAGTCTACCCATTTACTGCACGAAACAACGAAGAGCTCAGCCTGGAAACAGATGACATCATCGAGGTAGGAATAAAATCAGGGGTTCACTCTTTTCTTTTCTTTTTTTTTCTTTCTTTTTTTTTTTTCTTGTTGTTGTTGTTTTTTTGACCCTCAGATTTTAACTTTCCTGTCTCAAACCTTCTCTCCTCTGCTCAGGTTGATGAGACGACAGAGCGAGAGGAAGGCTGGCTGTATGGCAGCAAGCAGGGGACGATGGGCTGGTTCCCAGAGAGCTACGTCGAGAGAGTGGGCCCATCGAATACAGCTGATAGCACTGCTCCTGCTCCTCCTGCTAAACTACCGCTGCAGTCACAGCTTAGTAATGCTCTTAAGGCTGCCAAAGTGTCCGGGACAAAATCCGCCTTCACACCAACACATTCTCCAAACCCTGCAACTTCTGAGAGTCAGGAACAGGTGAGGGCTTCACACAGCACTTACTGCTCCTTACAACTGTATAATTATTATGTGGATAGGTTCAACCTCTCTGTGCTGTTATCTTTTCATCAGCGGGTGGTGGGTACCCTGTTAGCCCAGGCGCTCTGTTCCTGGACAGCAAAGACAGATAGTCATCTGAACTTTAATAAGGACGATGTGATTCAGGTATTGGAGCAGCAGGAGAACTGGTGGCTGGGAAAACTGAACGACGAACAGGGCTGGTTCCCCAAAACATATGTGAAACCTATTGGAGAAGATGAGGGTTCAAAGTAAGTACTTGCTTATGTGTGGATCTTTACTTTTTCTAAGACATCAGCAGCTTTTTCCTTCTTGGATTTGGATTCAAAATCTCAACAGTCTTTTATAGCCTTGGAAATGGAAACGCTTACTGTTATTTTAGTTTCTGATAATACTAACAAGCCTCATTGAGAATGATTTTTTTTTTTTCCCTTTCCTTTTAGGAGACACTTTCTTCCTGAAACTTTACTGTAATGAAATACGCAGCTTAAAGAGTAATTCAGGCTGCAAAAATGTTAATATTTGGTTTATTATGGTTTACTCTTTAAAAATGACTCTTATTACTATATCACTCTTATTACCATCACTATATATATGTATAAAAGGGGAAAACACATCTCTTCTTGTTTAACATTAATCATTTTAGCATTTTAACTTTTAGTTTTGAAGCAGATTTAATCTGAACTTCAGCCTTCATGACAATCTGAGGTTGTACACTTTGTATAATTTAGACCTCTTTTAGACCACTAATAAGCAGAAAATTCCTGTGTGGATGAACATTATTCACTACTGACACACGGCTGAATTCAAGTCTTAGTGATCATGTGAAAAATACAGTTTTTCACCTTTCACGTTCAATCAAATGTAAACATAAGGAGATATGTTTTCAAGGGTTGGCCAGCCTGATTTAGACAGTCTGTTGTATGGTGGGAACGTTGGCTTTGTGTACTTATGTAAAATCAGTAAAACAGAAAAACATACTTCATTGTCTTTTGTTTAATTAATTAATCTCCATTAATTTGCATAAACTCTGTAATCCTGTGTGCCTTCCATATGTAAACTTTGGTGCCATTATCTCAAACTAAATCAGTCAAGTCAAGCCGCATGATAACATGACCAGTACCCTACATTCACAGGTGCAGCAGGATATGCACTTTGATTCCAGCTGGTATTGTAGGAAACTGAGCCTGAAGTTTAAGCTCTTGATTTACTAGTCAGTCAAGTGCAGGTTCATCTGTGTTTGTGACATTTGGCTGGTGACCAAAACAATGAGACAGCAGGTTTACGAAGGCCTGAGCAGATTCCCCAATGACTAGAAAGGTTTGCATTTCTTTAGTTAAACTTTGCGTGTGGCGTCATAAGTTTTGGGAGATGCATGGGTGGATTGCCAGACTACTATGCATGTATGTATTGTAATATTGTCTCTCTGTCTTTACAGTGTGAAGAGCTCCTCTGCTGATGCTCCTGATGGGGATAGCCTGCAGCTTGAAGGTAAAGTAAAAAGTCTTGTGAAATGTAAACTGCGCTTCCTGATATTGAATACAACTAAGAGTCCAAACTGTATGCAGTCTGTTTGACAGTCTGTTTGAGGAAGTCACTTGGATAAGCAAAGAAACGTTTCTCCCACTGAAAACTCAACGTCCAGATGAACAGAATCAACTTTTTGGGATCATATTTTAACATTTTATAAAGATTAAATGATTGAACAGCCTAAACTACACAAATTTTCCCTCCTTGGTGTCGATTTGTTTAGCTTTTCACATTTATTTAGATAATATATGCTTCATTCAAAATTCAACATTACTGTTCATCTGCTATCATTCAGGATTTGTTGACTCTTTTAATTGGACTATGATGGAGGTTAGTTTATCGATGTAAACAACACGTGGGCCTATAGCTGTATTGTTGTGTTTTAGTCTTTTTGATTCTTTTTCTTTTCCAGAATTTGTGGCCTTGTACACCTACGAGTCTCCACAGTCCGGTGATCTGACATTCAAAGAGGGAGATGTGATCCTGGTGAGCAAGAGAGATGGAGAGTGGTGGAACGGCTCGATAGGAAACCGCACGGGCGTCTTCCCCAGCAACTACGTCAAACCTAAAGAGACAGATGTAAGAACACTCAACATAACACACACGGGGCATGAACTGGTCTGCTGCAATAAATAATTTGGGAAGGTCTTATTTAAGACTTCAGTTTGTGACAATTTCATAATAGATTGCATTATAACATAAAGGGTTATAAAAGAACACATACTAAAATATAAACCCATCTTTTATTTTCAGACATCGAGCACATCTGGAAAGAAAAAGCAAGGTAACGTTCTAAATTTCAAACATGTTTTGTTGAAGTCCTGATTGTACATTTTTCTGAAATAAGTTGTTTGTGTTTTATGTCCACAGAGGTCGCTCAGGTTACTAGACCTCACGCTTCTACTGGTCCTGAGCAGCTGAATCTGGAAAATGGCCAGCTCATCCTCATCCTCAGCAAGGATGTCTCAGGCTGGTGGCTTGGTGAACTGCAGGTCAGCGTTTAGGGGTTTTTAAAGTTAGTCTTTTTTTCTTTTTTTTTTTAACTAGGCTACCACAAGCCCAAAACAGATTCATCCTTGCTGACACAAAGGCACAAAGACAACTCGAATGTCTATAAGCACGAACAACGGTGAGAAGCCCGTTAACCACAGGTCCTCACAGACTGAGTGGATTGGTCACCGTATAACAAGCACACTCATTTATAAAATTCCTCATTATTTAGCTTATAGATATTTCACACACACATATTCCACTATGAGTACATATTTCCAACATATAAGAAGTGTTTCAGTCACTCATCTTCCTCTTTCAGGCCTTGCACTCAACAAAGTCATTGACAGCACTCATCTCCAAAGTTGTGGCTGTACTCATTCTGCCTACGTTTCTCCTTCCTCCTTAGAGAACCACTTTTATCTTTTTCTTTGCTAAACATAATTTATTATACTGCTGGACAACAAACACACAATGATCACACAAGCTGTTGCACTGTTGACTTCAACAGGTTCCTGCACATTTTCCACATTCCTGCACATTAGAATTCCCAGCATGCCCATCTGCCTTGTTCAAAGATACTTGGTATCTGTGATACTGGGCCTATTTACTTGGTTCAAATCAGTACCAAGTTTTGCAGTATTGTACACAACTAGTCGCTGGATGTTGTGTTAGTAAAATGAACTGTGCAGCAAATCACATTATTTGTCAGATAATTTAACCAAAAGCTTCTAAAAGGTACCAGCAGTGAAAAGCAGACTGAGAGGTCTGTTTTATTGACTCTGACTAGCAGAGGTGTTTTTTTTTCTTTGGGAGAAAAATGAAATGATTATTTGCTCGGACATAAACATTCCTTTTGTTTTGGCATAACACTCAAGCAATCATGAACTTTGGAAAAAAAATTGTGAGTCTGATTAAAACCTCACTGAAAGCCAGTGACTGTTTGTATTTTCTGACTCCAGGCTCGTGGTAAAAAGCGTCAGAAGGGCTGGTTCCCTGCTACTCATGTTAAAGTACTGGAATCCAGCAGTGGCAAGTCCACACCAGCACCTCAACCAGGTAACGCAGACACACACAGACACCACTTTAAGTCACTGGGGGAGGGCAAAAGTCAAAGCAGCATGCATTTTACAGCATTAATAAAATACCAGCGTGGACTAGGCAAAAATAATAACCTCACTGTCCTCTTCATATTCAGTCTGCCAGGTGATCGCCATATATGATTACACAGCCGCCAATGGGGAAGAGATGAGCTTCTCTAAAGGGCAACTGATCAACGTTTTAGACAAGAGTAACCCTGACTGGTGGAAAGGAGAATCCAACGGGGTTACTGGATTGTTCCCCACCAATTATGTTCAGATGACCACGGCGGACGTTGACCCCAGTCAGCAGTGTATGTAAATCTCTCTTCCATGTTGCTTCAAACCTGTATGACTAACTATTCTTAAGTGTTTGTTCATTTACCCGTACCTGCCTATCTGCGACCCTTGATAGTTTATTATCAGCTCGTCTGTCACACTTTTCTTCACACTGACCGTCTTCCCCCCCTCCCAATCTGTATTTCTCCCTCTCTCTTGTTCTTCGTTTGTTTCTCTTTTTAGGGTGGTAGAAAGACTCTTCCTCCTCCACCTCTTCTCCCTCTTCACCTCCCGACTTCAGAGAGACCCACTATCACACTCTGCTCTGACGGGCTGAAGTGACTGGACACTTATCTTCTAACTTCTCCCATTAAGCAAATTTCATTTTGTTCACTATATTTAAGACAACCTCAAGCAGCAGGTGAAAAATTAAAAATGAGGGGGGCTTGAGTAAATTAACTTGGGAGTGAAGCTAGTTTTTCATGACTCTTTGTGGTGATTCTGTGACTTTTTGATTCCTTCGGTTTTTTGTTTTTTTTTTTATTGTAAAAGTTGACGCTGAGTGATAGTGGGTTTCTCTGTGGCTTCTTCTTCCTTCGGTAGACACATTTCCTCCCTCATTCAGCCCAAACCTGTCTCTGTCATATGTTTCTCTTTTCCGTTATTGGCTCTCCAGTTTCTGGAGTTCTGCTCACACAAACCTAACTGTTCCTCAGAGATGTGTCTTTAATCAGACATGATGGTAAAGTGTTACTGCAGCTGCCTTAACTCTTGTTTCATACTAAAGATTGAGATCATGATAAACCTCAAAAATGTGAATAATTTTGAGGAGGATTGAAAAGGTCCGACTGCTGTCCTTCCAGTGAAATGTTATAAAGTCTGACCTGCTGTCTTAATGAAAGTGATTCAAAAAGGGAACAAAGAATCCAGTATGAGCATATCTGCATCAAACTTAGACTACAGCAGCAAACGTTTCTAGGACTTGCCTCACCGAGGTGCATTAGATGGTGCAAACTGCAAAGCTGATGGTGGGTGTCATGTTTCTACCTCCTGCATGCTTTTTACAGGCAGTTCACTCACTTAAATCACACCAAATATGGACTCATCTGAAGAAAAATATTTCCTGGAGTGTGCCATATGTGAGAAAGGAAAATATTCTGACTTAATTCTTGCTAAATTTCCCAAAGTTCATGTGGGAAAACAGCTTTAGAGTGAGTAAACCATTAAAGACATGGCCTGTTGTCACGCATGAACTCCAGATTGAAATGTTGTCCCTTGAAGTTTTCTTTCTTTCTTGTAGCACACAACAGAAAATGTTTCCTTCAGATGTGTTTGCACTGTCTGTTATCTCTCTGCTGGTGTTATTCCTACAAACATCAAGTGTCCAATCACATTTTTGTGATGTCTCGGTCTTGTAACTGGGGAAAAAGTTTTTTTTGTTTGTTTGTTTGTTTTTTATGGGTTTTGTTTGTTTGTTTTTGGTTTTACAATGCTAAACCGGTTTGTTTATCCTAAACTTAACCAAAGTGTGAAACTAATAAGTCCATATATCTAAAAGCAATAATTTCATGTTTTCTTTTGTTTTCTCAGAGTTAACTAGTGTCAGTTTAATCCTTTCAATGGCCACAACTTCATCTTTAGATGTTTTTTGTCAATACTTTTTCCACTTTATTGATTCAAAGTTTCAGTGTCATAACAACCTGATGATTCATTTGCATTTAAGGTGTTACAGGTGTTTTGTTTCAGTTGATGGTACAACCATCTGGTTAAAGACCAGTTTATGTTCAATCCAGCTGCATTTGGATTTTGCATTTTCACATAGTTAAGGTCTAGAAAGGTTCAGGACTGCGGTGCATGTGTAAAAAGGGTGTTACAGTAAGCCTTGTTTTTAGAGGTGATATTTAAAGATGAGTGCTGCACTTTATATTAATGAATGCTGCTTTTCTGCTGCTGCTCAGGGTGATTTTATTGTGGAAGGGAGTGAATGCATGTCTGCTGATAGTGTTAACCACAGGTTACATATTAAAATAAATAAAGAGGTACTGGTTAATGTTGGGATTGGGGATAAATTCAGATCAATGGGTGAAAGACTTTATATCCTGTGGATGCTCTCTTGGTGCACTGACTCCAGGGAGAAATTAGAAATGGTACAAAAGAGTTTGATGACCTGTAATGCAAGAAGAGCTAATCATTGTTAAAGGGTTTTTTACGTTTTTGGGAGTGGGGAGAGCCTGTATTTGTTTTATCACAGTTTATTTGTTGGGATTTCAGGTGAAAGGCTGCCATAGAGAACAACACTACCAGTGTTTGCACAACTGACTTTAAAGATATACCAAACATTTGTGCTACAAAGGTGATGGAAGATCTGTGTGGTATATTTTCTGAATCTGAAATAAAATAAATAAAATAAAGATTGTGTGAGTTGTGCTCAGTGTTTACATGTTCAATAAAATCCACACGATTAAGATGACCGAATAGATGAAAACCATCTCACCTTGTTTTTGTGATTTTTTTTTTTTTTTTTTTTTTTTTTTTTTTTTTTTTTTTTTCTCCTCTGTTTACATGCATGGATCTGATTTGTAATTTAGTCCCAAAGGATTGCTTCTTGAATAGTTGGGATTTGTTTCTCTGCTTTTGTTTAATGTTATCTATGTGACTTTGGCCAACCTGTACTGGGCTACCTTATCTAAAAACATGTGAATATCCACAGTTTTATAGACTTATTAATGGATGAAGGTGCAGAAAAATAGGAGAAGGTCAGGTTTATCCACCTTCTTCTCCCCCCCCCCCCAATTCAAGGTTGGGAAAGAAAAAAAAAAAAGGACTCCCTTTCCTGTTTTGGTACAAACGGATTTATCCCAGCAAGAAGATAACAGCACAGAAAGAGCCAAACTTGACAGGAGAGACAGAGTACAATCACACTGAGCGAACAGCCAGACAGCTACAATCAGTCGTAGCAATGGATTCACAGAACAGATTTCACTTTCTAAACCTTTGGGATGACACAGCAGATGAGAGTGAAACAAGAGAGGGAGAGGAAAGAAAGGAGTTTATAGGGGATGAGCAGTCAGTTTGCATGGGATCCTCACAGTGGATGAATGGGCGCCCTGTATCAGGTAAGTGTGTGTTAGACGGTTGTCGTCTGCCACCTGCTTTTTTTTTTAAACCTTTCTGAAAGTAATGTATGAGAGGGTACAGAGGAGGAATCATTTTTGTTTTCCTGTGCAGACACTTCCAGCAGGAGGCAGTAAACGCAAACCTGGGCTATCGGTACAAGCAGTCATTTGTGGGTTTTGTTGAAGTGGATGGACTGGTTGGTTGTTTTTTTTTCATGCAAACCTCTCCTCTGGGTGTTGCTCCTGTTTTGCAGGGTGTGCGGACTTGAACAGCCTGGATTCACTGAGCCCTCAAGAGAAGAAGAGGCAAGGTTACATCCATGAGCTGATAGAAACTGAGGAAAAATATGTGGAAGATTTGCAGATAGTGCTGGAGGTAATTTCACACAAATCTGCTGAATAATACATGTAAAAGCAAAAAGTAGCGTTCTCAAAAATCACACCAAGAAAAGTTACACGCTGCAGTTCTTACGGTGTTGTGTGTGTGAGTTGGGACTTGGTGTGTTTTGTAATATTTGTGGCTTTTTCCTCTGCTTGTGTAGGTTTTCTGCAAGCCCATGTCTGCGTCGGGCCGGCTGAATGAGTCAGAGATGAGCATGATTTTTGTCAACTGGAAGGAACTGCTGGCCTGCAACTCAAAATTTGTCAAGTAAATACCTTGTGGGCAGAGAAGAGGCGACAGTGTTTCTGATAGCGTGAGGAAATGCTGTGAAGAGTGTTTGTGCAGATTTTTTTTCAGTGTAAAAAAGCATGTTGGGGGTTTGTCTTGTGTATGTGTGCAGGGCGCTCCGCGTTCGTAAGAAGACGGGTGGAGAGAACAATCCAGTGGGGATGATTGGAGATATCCTGGCTGCCGAGCTGTCCCACATGCAGCCCTACATCCGTTTCTGCTCATCCCAGTTCAACGGCGCCACACTGCTGCAGACTCGCACTGACAATGATTCAGACTTTAAGGACTTCATGAGGGTAGGAGGGATTCCCACATCCTGTCCGCTTCCAATGAGAGCTTCATGTTTTCCATTTAGAGTTTGGGAATTTTAGGGGTTCCGGTTTTGTTGAAAGACAAGAATGTATCTGTTAATCTTTTAATGTTGTCTTTTTTCTCTTAGAAAATCGCCACAGACTACAGGTGTAAAGGAATGCCGCTGTCCAGCTTCCTGCTGAAACCAATGCAGAGGATCACTCGCTACCCACTGCACATCAAAAACGTAGGCCATCGTTTTCAAGTGTGGCCTTAACTGGCTGCATTTGACTTTCTGGTTGTTTTATAAATTCTGTCATAATTGTATCTATTATTTTATTGTTAGCTGTTTTAAATATTTAGACTCACATTAATATACAAAAACAGAATTTATAAGGGTGTGGAGAGTGACGGACTATGCAAGCGCTTTTTTCCAGTTCTACGATACTTTTACTTTAAGTATGAATGTTCTCCCTGGAGAGTATTTTCAGCCAGAGCTTTACATTCAGGGACGTGATCAGAAGTTATCACGGTAAGCTCTCATTCTGCACCAGGTATCAGCTTCCACTGCCAGAAGTAGTCAAAATTACTACTGTACAGTGCATGTTCATCGACAGAGTATCCAATGAAAGACACTCTTTAGTGACGGAAAATAGTTGTTAATAAAATTAACGTCAAATGTGAGCACGATTAGCTTATTAGTGTATTTACTTGTGCAGATCCTGGAGTGCACTGCAGAGGGTCATGCTGACCGAGGTCCTTTGAAAGAGGCGCTGGAGAGGGCGGAGGAGCTCTGTAAACAGGTTTTTATGATCATCATTTCCTTTATTAATGAACCCAGTGAGTCGCTTAATTAGAAAGTCTCTGTGTTGTGGTTGAAAGAATCTGATGTGGTGTTTCTGGGCGATTACCTTGTGCAGGTGAACGAGGGTGTAAGAGAGAAGGAGAACTCCGACAGACTGGAGTGGATTCAGAGCCACGTTAATTGTGACGGTCCTGTCGAGGTATTGAGATTTACGGTTTTTCCTTCATGGATCTTTGTGTGAAAACATTGAAACGTTGTTTTAAACTTTCTCGCTTTTTACAGCATTTGGTCTTTAATTCCCTTACCAACTGTTTGGGCCCCAGAAAACTGCTCCACAGCGGCAAGGTGAGTTTCACTGCAGGTTCTCATATTGGCTGGCAGGATGGGGCATAACGGATGATGAAATTTGAAACTTAATGGTTCAAATCCCAGGAAGTAGTGTTACTGGTTACAAGCCTCATACCACAAAGTAAAATCTTCAGACACCAGTAAGCTTTAAATAATTTAAAGTCGTGTTTTGCTGAAGATTTGCGAAAGTAAATCAGTTAATGTTGTTAGTTTTTTAAGTGTTTAATCATACATGTGTGGGTGTATCACTCTATCGTCACAGTTGTACAAGGCAAAGAGCAGCAAGGAACTCTGGGCTTTCCTCTTCAACGACTTCCTGCTTTTAACGTACGCGGCTAAACAGTTCACCTCATCTGGACCTGATAAACTGTTCAGCAACAAGAATAACGTACAGCTAAAGATCTACAAACCAGTAAGAGATGCACACGAGTGGAAATCTCCTTTGAGGCAACGTTAGACTTTGTGTTTGTGCCCGACCGTGTTTCATCTTGTGTTTCCTGTAGCCCGTCCTCCTGAACGAAGCTCTGGTCAAGCTTCCAGATCCTTCCAGCGATGAGCCCATCTTCCACATCTCACACATTGACAAAGTCTACATGCTCAGAACAGACAACATTAATGAACGGTATGTGCACACGTCGGCGTACGCACAGAGAAATGTGCCAGTGAATCAGTGGCTTGTACGAATTCCTGCGTGTTTGTGTTTTTTCAGGACGGCGTGGGTTCAGAAGATTAAGGTGGCGTCTGAGGAATTTATTGAGACTGAAAAGAAAAAAAGGGACAAGGTTTATCAAGGTTTGTGTCTACACTCCAAGAGCCACATTCGTGTCACCTAAACGCGATAATCTCAAACAATCATTTAAGCTTTCTGTGCACGTGTTTACAGCACGCTCTATGAAAGGCAGTGGAATCGGCAGACTGCTCGTCACCATCCTAGAAGCCACTGAACTCAAGGCAGCAAAACCCAACGGTGAGCATGAATGCACTAAAAACAAATCATCAGCTTTTTTTTCTTTTCTTTTTGTTTCTTTGTTTTATACTTTTACACTTTTATTTTTACTTCTTCCTTTTTTTCCTTGACTCTCCTTTTTCCTTTTTTTTTTTGATTATCTGAATCAATCCTCAACTTGCTTTCTCTTTACCTGCTCTTACATCCTCCTCATGCCTGTCTGCTGTCTTTCCCTCCTGCAGGTAAAAGTAACCCTTACTGTGAAGTGACCATGGGAGCTCAGATCTTCACATCCAGAGTAATCAACGACACCCTGAACCCCAAATGGAACTTCAACTGTCAGTTTCACATCAAAGACATCTACCAGGACGTCCTCTGCATTGCCATCAACGAAAAAGACCAGTTTTCACCAGACGGTTAGCTACCGGCTAATTACATTATTTCATTTTATTAATATTGCTAAAGTTTGTTCAGAACTCTTTCCTTAAAAGCCCATAAAATAGTTAGATTATGGTGTAAATGTATACAAATTAAATTATTATTAACACTTGTTTGTAAGAAAACAGTGGAGTTCCCACTCCAGGTTGGGAATGAGCTGCTGCTCCAAGTGCAGAAAAGTATCTTGGGGGTCTTGTCTTTGAGTGAGGAGAGGGTGGAGTGGGAGATTAGTGTGGATGCTGTACCGGTCTGTTGTGGTGAAGAGAGAACTGGCCGTGAAAGTAATGCTACTGTTTTACACTTCAGTCTACATTCCCACCTTCACCTACGGTCACTATCTCTGAGTCACGACTGAAAGTTTAAGGTTGTGGATAGCTGGAGCTGGTTAAGTCGTCTGATTAAGTTGCCTCCCGAACACAAACTATGAAATGGAGAACCCAACACATGTCATGGAGCAAGCTAAGTATTTATTTACGGCAATTTTCTCTATAAATTCATCTACAACTGAGTCACTTTCCAGCAACTCTCCCCTCTGAGCTGGGTCGGCACGCTTGTTAGCATTAGCTTCCTGTCTGGACTGCCCTCTTCTCCAGGTCACGGCATCCTCCTGAAATAGAGGAGGCATGATTAGATGACGATTACTGGCTGTTCCCAGCCTCCCCTGACACTCTCTGAGCCCACTGCTCCACCCCTCCCTGCAGCTAAGCCACAAACCACACCCCGCCACAGTGAACTACCAGGACGTAGCCCCAGGACAAACCAAGGACACAGCTGACAGATTATTTCTCTGCTCTGGCTTGGGAATGCCTCACATAAGCTTGAGGAGGTAGCTAGAGACAGGGGGGGGCTAGGTGTGCCTCCTGCCCCCATGACACGAATAAGCTGTAGAAAATAGATAAATGGTTATTTTATTCAGTGGCAGAATGACAAATCCTCTTAAGACATGGGTGTAGGGTGGGAGTGTCAAACACGAGGTCAGAGGTCCACACCAGCACATGGATCAATCGGGGGGACTGTGTGAAATTAGTTGAACACACTGCTGTGGGGTTTAAAAGAAGTATTAAAAGAGCATCCCATGTGTCACTGAAACTGTCTCAACACCCCCACTGGTTAAACGTTGGCTGTTGTTGGTGAATATTTTAGTTAAACTGTACACAGGATAATTACAAAAAGTATAAAAAGTTAAACATGGTTTTCTTCTTTAAAAACAGAAAAATAAATAAATATAACTTCCTCCGAACTCATGTGCTGTTCTGTTTTCTCGTGTCAGAGTTCCTGGGCCGGACCGAGGTTCCAGTGGCGACCATAAAGAAAGAGTTCGAGAACAAGGGACCAGCGACGCGTCGGCTTCTGCTGCACGAGGTCCCAACAGGGGAAGTGTGGGTCCAGCTCGACCTACAGCTCTATGGACACAAGTAGCCGCAAAGGAAGAACTGAAACAAGAAACTACATCCTCTGTAGAGACTTTCAAATAAGAACAGTTAACCAAATTTTAAAAGGCTGCTTGTTTTCACATTAACAAACTAAGATGGTTTCTCCTCTAAGCTGTAAGGAGAGACGGTCTCATTCGTCAAGCCTTAATTAATTTAATATTAACCAGCAGTAATAATACCTCTTCTGATGTCATCCAAGTCCTGCAGTAGAGATGGCCTTTCAACAATTCAAGCCACGAAATAGGAATTGGAGCTCATCTTTTGTTCCTCGGGATGACTTTAGATGGAAAGGGAAACTTGTTCACCTGCTCAGTATGGAGACTTGGTGTGTCCCACAGTTGAATGCGAGTCCTATGTAAAATTTACAACCTTCAGATGGAGTTAGGACCAGACAAAAGCTGCTGAGAAGCAGAGAATTCAAAGCAATAAAACTACATGTGCTCTCCTTTAGACTCTCAGAGCTCTGTATCTCAGTCGGTTTTTATTAAGTATTCACTTTGCCAAGTCTGCTCAGCCGAGGCCATTAAACGAGACACTGAACTAACTAGTGTTTTATCTTAACTGTCAAGAGATACAAGTTGACTCTTTATATTATTTTCTTCTTCTTTTTTTCTGAGGAGATCATGACTGACTGCTTTTTAGAGACTTTGCTGGCCTGCTTTGTGGCTGTCGCCAATCATAAACTGTCTGGGCTCACTTCTCACAGTGACATCAGAGACAGTAGATGGCAAATGATGGACAGTGACAGCTTGGAGAATAAGTCTGTAGAGCTGGTCTGAAGTCAGTTTACTACTGTAGATCTCAGGATACGTTGTTCTGGGTTGAGTCTGTGTCACTGTAGCAACACTGAACACTCGTTTTGTTGTTTTGTGTGTATGTTGGGATTCGTGAGTACATATCTTTGGAGAATAGAAGTATAACGATAGAGAAGCGAACAGATCCTGCAACTTTGGGAGGATACAACTTCTTGCCTTAATAAAAGTCATTTTTGACCTTTTTTTTTTTTTTTTTAAATATATGATTAAAATAATTTACTCTTCATTGGGATGATGCTGGGCTTGACTGTAGACTATTTTTGCTTTTTCTTTAACGTGTGAAATCAGCTACGGCCGAGTAATTTCAAGTGAGTTTAAGATGATTAAGGTGAGAGTTTTGTGTTTTTATGCAAACAGTTTTGATGGCGTTAACTTTTTGAAGTAACTCAGATCGAGAGCAATAACAAACAGTATTTTCCCACTTGTATTTTTTTATGCTTTTTCAAACTGCCGACACATTTTAAGGCTCACCCCTCTCGTCCCTGCCTGCTTACAGTAATATTGTGACCTCAAAAAGTTAAAGTTGGCGCGTACGAACGTCAGCCATGAAGACGCTACAAAGATAAAGGGTGTAAAAGCTGCGTATTTGTGTTGTTGTTGTTTTTACTCTTACTCAGTGTGCTCAGATTATTTTCTAACTCTGCATTTAAACGAAATGTGTTGTATTTATTTCTTAATTTATGCGTGTGACTATCCAAAGTTTAGAGCGCCTTTCTGTTTCATCGTGGAGAATCGGTCGGTAATCGCTGAGTTTGTTTTGTGAGAAAGCCGGCTCAGTATCTTAAGACTTTCCACACATGAACTTCTGAGTCCAGTCAGAATATTTTCCACAGACTTCCTTTCTCACATGTAGCACACAGCAGGAAATGGTCTGCTTCAGATTCATTCGCACTACTGGAAATGTGGAAATGTTCCTTTTGGGTCAGAGGTGCAAACTTCAGTCCAGCGTCACATAGACTTTTTACTTGGGAGCACACAAGAAAAGTAAAGACGAGCTAACGTCTGATCCGACTGCATCAGATATTTGTGTTGTTCATTCACCTCTGCTGGGTGATGTCTAGACGTCCAGCGCTGAAGTGCATGTGTGGAAATGGATTCATATACATTTTTTCCCCCTTGATTGAGTTTTACTGTAAGGAGACGAAGTTGTTCATTGTTTTCTTAGGTCTGATATTTTGTGCTCTTGTACTCCACTGAGTTGCCCTTTTTTTTTTTTTTTAATCAACGAGGTTGTTTTTAAGTCTTGTTGTTAACTCCTGTTCTTTTTTTTCTTTTTCTTTTTTAATTTGTGGAAGGTGTGAGACTTCCTCGTCTGCGTAGGGCTGTGAAAGCTTGTTTTCCTCTTTCATTTTCAGCCTCCTGCACTGACTGCTGAGTTTATGACCTCTCTAACCCTGACTTGCCTGTTCACAGCTGACCGGATTCTGTAACCTGCTGTTTGTACTCACCTTGGCCTTTATATGGCACTCGCTGTATCAGGGTTTCTTAAAGCAAATTAAAGATATTAAAAGTGATCAAACTGTCAATTTAATTGTCCGGTCAAACAAAAAGGACCAATTAAAATAACTAAACTGTGAGCGAACATCCTCCTGCAGACTATGCAGTTGAGCACACCATCCTGCTGTTGTGCTTTTTCCAACTACAGTGTTATGTGCAGCATTTTTTACTAAACTACAACAGATTTTACAGTTTTCATAAAGCCGGACGTGATTTGAAGATAAATTCTCATGTTTGAACAAGTGAAATATATATTTTTGGGGGGTAGTTAACTCTTGGTTTGCCTGGTTTCTCGTGGTGTCCGGCCACAGAGTCCGTAGAGTTCAGTGCAGAGTTGTCAGTGCGCACCAATAGCTCTCATTAAGTCCTTCTTCACCCTCCACTGGCTCTGGGGCCACAGGAGCAGCAGCCATTATGTAACCACGCTGAGTGGGTCTGTGAAGAGATGACAGCAACACACACGGCTGCGTGACTGGGTCGAGAAAGTCAGCTGAACTCTACCTACTAATGCATTTAATGCAGCGGGATATGTGATGATATAACTAAAGGGATTAAATGTAATTTATACTTATTTAAGTAAGTGTCATAGCATTGCCTGAAGATTTTTATTTATTTATTTTTAAATACAAATACGATTCACTTGAAAAATCAGTCAAATGTTTGCATTTTGTGACAGTGGCGTTCCACATCTTAAAAACCTTGGAACACCTAACGGTGGAAATCCCAGAGGAGACCCAGAACTCAATGGACACGTACATTGACTGCCCTGTGTACTTCTCCCAACTGGAGAGTGTGGCTGGGGTTAAGGATGTCTGGAATTCCTTGCCTTAGCATGCTTCCAGCACGGTCCAACCTCAGATAAGCAGAAGACAATAGACGGAATGTGTTTAGTGAAGGTGACCCAATTTAAAATTCACATATTCAGTAAAATAAAAGAAGCTGTAATAGCTTGCCAAAATGCATACACTGACGTTTGTGGTGGTTCTTGCTGTCGTGGGTATCTCCAGTCCTGCCACAGCCTGTGTAGGTACTGCAGGTTGGCCAAAAGAAGACGTTTACAATAAACAATTTTTTTTTTTTTAATGTTTACTTAAATTTCTAAATATATGCACTCACAGGTCACTTCATTAGTTACACCTCATCAGCTGCTTGTTAACATATAAATCACATGGCAGCAAGTTAAGTGAATTTGAATATTGGATGTTTGTTGGTGCCAAACAGGCTGTTCTGAGTACTTCAGATGATCTACTGGAATTTTTCCACAAAACCATCTCTAGAAACAAGAAAATATCCAGTGAGCAGCATTTTGTTTTGGTGCCAGAGGTCACAGCCTGCATGAAGCTGATAGAAAGGCAACAGTAACTCAAATATCGCACCTCTGAACACACAACACTTTAAACCTTGAAGCAGATCGGCTACAGCAGCAGACAACCACACCTGTAAGTTCATGCAGGATCACCAAAACTGAACAATGGAAAATTAGGAGGCCGCTTCCTGATCTGAGGAGTCTCAATTTCTGTTGTGACATTTGCATGGTCAGGTCAGAATTTGGCGAAAAAACACACAAGCATGGCTCCTGCCTTGTATTAAACGTTCAGGCTGCTTTTTATGCTTCCCATTTCCATCTCTATGACCACAGGGACATGGTGGAACAGGAGTTTGTCATTATGGGTGTGCAGCTGACAAATGTGCAACAACTGTGAGATGCAGCCATGTCAATATGGACCAAAATCTCAGAGGAATGTTTTCAGAACCTTGCTGAAACTACTGCATGAAGAAGGAAGGCAATTTAAAAGGAAAAATGGGGCACAAGTGAGTAGTGAGTGTATGTCAGCTATGAGAAAAAGGTCAGTCATGAGGCTGGTTTGACTTCAAGATACTCTTAAAGGATTTTTTCCTTATAGAAAAAGGTATAGTAAAGGTTCAGAGGCAGACAGAAATAGAAATGGCAAATGAAGAGCCAGAGGGAGAGAGTGTGCATGAGACAAAGTGAAAAGGAAAAGTGCAGCAAAGCAGAAGAAAAGAACAGTTTAGAGGTGGGAGGAGAAAAACAGAGACAGAGGAGAATAAACACACATGGAGACAGAAAGAGAGCGTGGAGGGAGAGAGTGACATCTGCATACAGGATGAGTCTGAGAGGCCCTCAGTTCCACTTGAGTTAGTCATGGGAATGATTTGATTATCACCACATGAACAGTTGTCTTATGTAACACACACATACACGCAAATACCCTCACAAAGAAAACACAGAAATAATGAGGGATTTGTGTCCTGACCAAAAACCTACACTGAGTAAAGGTGCCCTGAAGCAGCAGACAGACAAGAGGGTGAAAGAGAAAGACCACGTCCACGTCATACAGGTCTTTTCCTAGACATTAAAACACTGAAACTCTCCACCAAAACGAGCACAAATCAGCTTTTTGCTATTGTGTTGATTTCTGATCATGTTCATCAGAACATGACGCCTAGCTAAAAATAAAATAAATAAATAAATTGAGGACTCACCTAAACGCTGTCGATGAACTGATGTTGAACTGAATTAAGGTCGTGATTGTTATTTTTTTTTTTTTCAATCATTACCAAAATTGGAACAACAAGCCTCGCAAAAGTTGTCATTTTTCCATCACAGTGGGCCCAAAATCAGTGGCACACCCACAGAAACGCATAAAAAACGATAAGCAAACTTTACTTCACGGCAGGTTATTTTTTCTGTAGTGGGAAACGATGAAACTGTTTCCACAAATGCCTTTAAACACATCAGTGCAGCACTCGGTGAGATGTTAATCTGTTCCAATAACTTACAAACTGCTCAAATGTGTGTTAGTGCACATCTGAAAATAGTTCCCACTAAAGCTAAGGTACCCAGCTGTTTTACGAAATTGTTTAGTCATTTGTAAAGCTGAAAGTACAGATTTGTGGCCCATTTGGGGTTTAAGGTTAAGAGCCAAAAGACCGCTGAATATGTCCAGGTTAACCAAAGCCAGCACACGCGAATCTTGGGACATCTTTAGCTTGGCCAACTTGTGTTTATATTGATCAGTAAATATGAATTACTCCCATCTATGATGAAGTTGATGGTGTTTTATTTTGCTGATGTGCTGAGATGAGATTGCCTACACTGACCTGAAATTTCACCCCTGAAGCTTCTTAAATAATGAAGTGAAGCACCAGTGGAGCAAAAACCCCAGCGTGGCGCAGACCCAACGTCCCCCCTCAGCACCTGAAACTCACAGCTCCCGTCCCTCGCTATTTCAAAGAGGGTTGACAATAATTCCTGACAGAAAACACTCCACGGCTTTAAGAGAGTTAATATTTCAGCACCCTGAGCAGGAAGTGCAGAAATACATGCATTATGGATTTAAAGTGGTCTGTGTGTTGTGTATTCTGCAAAAAGAACAATGTTTAGACATTAAAATTGCAAACATAAGGCGATGCTTGGTTTATTTAATATCTATTAACCTTAATTCTGCTATATCAGCGCTATAAATAACCTTCACATGTGGCAAGGAAAAAAAGATGCGTGGATTCATTTTATTTATTTCTCTCCAGTAATTGTGCAAGAGAGGGGAGTTT
Organism: Copadichromis virginalis; assembly: GCF_057382275.1. Classification (NCBI taxonomy): domain Eukaryota; kingdom Metazoa; phylum Chordata; class Actinopteri; order Cichliformes; family Cichlidae; genus Copadichromis; species Copadichromis virginalis. The sequence continues at coordinate 15,631,360 of NC_140618.1, forward strand.
GCATGTAAATGTGCTGAGATTTCAGATTGTGCAGACCTGAACACAACCAGTAACACAAGGCTTTTGTGTGATATTAAGTGTTAAACAAGCCATTAAAGAATTACAGAAATGTGAAGATGCTGATTTAATAACTTGTGCACGTGTGGGCGTAGAACGGAAAACGTGATCGCAGTTTTACAAAGAGCAACGGAAAGATCCAGCAAATTTTCGACAACACGGTTGTGTCAAATCTGAAACAGATATTCCTGACAGAAGTGGAGAAATAGAAATTCGATTTTTTTTTGTTTTAGATGTGAAACCACAGAAGTGAAACTGAGCCTATCACATGTGTAAGTGCAGAGCTAAGGCCTGTAACAGTCAGCACTTGGACTAAAAGACAAAAAAAGCATAATCCACTGTAACATCTGTTTGTATCACTGAGAAATAAGTTCGTAAATGGTAAATCACACCTAATAATACAGGTGAGTGTGCGCATGAATGCAAAACATACATGCAATAGACTACAAATATAAGCTCAAGCTCTATGAAACGGGATGTTGTGTTGTATCTAAAAAAAAAAGGTTATGCATGGTCAGTAGTAGGCCTGAGGTAGACACACTCACCCTCAGTGCACACTCTTTCTTTATGAAAACCAGCTTATGTATGGAGAAAAGCTGTAGGCATGCATTCTGTGCATGCACATCATTTATTCATGCTATAAAGACACATCTCCTGGATGCACTGGTACGCATCTTCAGTGATGTATCCTAGGGTCATCAGGTGTTTCGGGTCTCACAACATCATACACCCTCGCCCAGGCGACCCAGCCGGGGGTGATCAGGCCCCGACTTGCGTACCAGTAGCTACCCACAGATCAGCCCTCTTAATCCACAGCCACCTTGTGGCTTTCTCTGCCGCTTCACTCACAGCCTGGATGGCCCTCTTCTTGGCTGCCCCAGCCACGCCCAGCCGGCCTAGAACTTTGCAGAGTGATCGTCCTGCAAAGCCCCTACAACCCACTTCTATGGGCTCATAGAAAGTCTTCCAGCCCCTTCCCCTGCACTCTTGCACTAGTTCCTGGTACTTTCCTCGTTTCCTTTCATTAGCCTCCTCAATCCGCTCTTCCCAGGGCACTGTGAGTTCCAGCATGATCAGCTGTTTTGAGGCCTCAGAAATAATTATCAAGTCTGGCCGGAGTGATGTTTCTGCAATGTTCTGAGGAAACTTTAGTTGTTTACCCAGGTCAGCCTGTAGCTGCCAATCAGAGGCTGTGTTGAGAAGGCCAGTTGTCAAATGTGGGCGCCCCTGGGGTTTCTCTCCAGCCTTAATAAAAGAGATTGCCTTCCTCGGAGCATGATGATGCTTGCTGATGCTGATTGCTGAGGCAATCTTTTCAGCAACTACTCTGAGCACCTGGTCGTGCCGCCAACGATACCGACCATCGGCCAGGGCCCTTGGGCAGCTGCTAAGGAGGTGTTCTAGGGTCCCTCTTCCAGAGCACAGGGGACAGGCAGGTGTCTCGCTCTTTCCCCACAAATGGAGGTTTGCTGGGCTTGGCAGAGTGTCGTATACTGCCTGCACTAGGAATCGGATCCGGTGGAAGTCTGCCTGCATGATGTTTGCCCAGGTGACCTTGCGCTGCAAGGTGCTCTCCCACCTTGTCCATGCTCCCTGCCGCTTAAGGCCTACAGCTCTGCTTACTCGCTCCTCCTCCACACCTGCTCGGACCTCTTCCTGGAGTAGCTGGTGTCTCTCCTTTCCCTGTGCCCTGCTGACCTGGGCCTTTGGGATGTACCCCAAGCCTGCTCCCCCTGTTGCTAAGACCCCCATTAGTGTTTTCTGCCTTAGGCGTGACTCCGCCACCTCAACTGCCTTCTCAGCCTTCCACTTTCTTCCTGTCCTTACCTCAATGCCTGCTGATGCCACCTTGCAGTCTTTAGAATCTCTGTACTGTAGGGCTTCTCGTGTGCGAGCCACCTTGAACTCTTCTGTGAGACCACTGAAGGGTAACTGCACGCTGTTGCTTGTCCCATACAAGGCAGCGCTGGTGAGACTGCGGGGAAGTCCCAGCCACTTACGAAGAAAGCCACTGATCTTTCTTTCAAGGGATTCCACAGTAGTTATTGGAACTGTATAGACAAGCAAGGGCCACAGGATTCGGGGCAGGATGGAATGCTGGTAGATCCAGGCTTTAAATCTTCCAGGCAGGCCAGACTTATCCACCTTAATAAGCCACGCTCCCAGCTCCTCATTTGCCTTCTGGATAGCAGTAGAGTCTTTCAGGCTGGAGTCAAAGAGTTTCCCCAAGCTCTTAACTGGTTGTTCCGTTATGGATGGAATAATGGTTCCTGAAATTGAGAACCGGAACTTGTCCGTCACCTTGCCCTTCTTCAGTACCATCGATCTTGACTTGGACTTGCAGCTCCTGATGATGTAAAACAAACATGAAGAGACAAACAGACCAAATAAAATGAATTTTAGTTGTCAGTTACTTGTAGCCATGTAGGTGCTACCAGGCGTTCCATATCTTCGCTTCAGACCGAAATGCCATGAAACTTTTTCATGTCAAACTTTTGTGGATTCCAGGGGATCAACAGCATTTTGGACTGTTGGATTGTATATTGCAGCACTGGGTTGATCTTCAGATTTGTAACAGGTTTTGCTGATGCATTAACATTTCTTCCGTTTTTATCTTATTTTGACCAATATTCAGGCCCAGGGATCAAAATACAACAGGAGCAATTCTGATATTTCCACCATGAAATATTAGCTTATTAACAGCATCACAGACTGCATATAAAAGTATAAAAAGGATCACCCAGTGTTTTGCAAAGTCCTGTTTGTGAAGACTTAAACTTTTTTGTGGTATCCGCTTTAGTTTTTTGAAACCAAATGTCACAAGGGTGTGGTTCACCTAACGAAAACCGAAAAACACAGAATTCCTAAATGCAGCACATGCAGATAATTTGAATGAAAAGCAAACTGTTAATTGGTTGTTATCAACACCTCATAAACAAAAGAAAACATGTATTTAATAGTGCGAGGGGATGGATGACAGAAACACTGGGGAGAATACTTCTAAATAATATTAAAAGAAGAACAGAAATAAAACAGAAAACAAGGATCCAAACAACAACATGACAGTACTTTAAGACTTCCCTGTGGAAGCACCTGTTTTCCCACAGACACATGTGTATTAATTAAACTAGTTGTGAGAAATACTCTAAAACTTCTGGGCTCTTTTTCATGTCTGCATATCTGACCTGTCACATCCTGCTTTTGGTCTCCAGCTGAGACCATAATTTACAAAGAGTAGACTTTCAATTCGCCCCCTGCTGGCTTTTAAAAAGAACCAAGGTGTAGCTCCACTCACATATCTTTTATATACGGTATATGGTCAGCATTAGGTGGGGGTTCACAAGACCACTGGATTGGCTTTTAGTGATGATGTCATTATCTGTAAGCATCAACTGCCTGTTATTTATCAATGATATAGTCATGACCTTCTGACCTTTTGCAGGCAGTGGTAGAAGTTTGACTTCTGGACCTTTTCAGGTTTCTCTGGTCGATTTTAGGCAATAAAACTATGTAGCATGAGGTTTAGGATGAGGAGGTCATGGTTCAGGTTAAAGTACACATCTTGGAGAGCCTGTCTGGGTGAAAGGCTTAAACCATGTCTGCACAGACACGCAGCAAAAGAATGAGCAAAATACTGACAGCTTAAATATACCTCAGTGATTTAATGGGTGTGTAAGACTAGTGTTGCAGTGAGATGAGTGTCATATGAGTGTGCAGCAGCGCACTACAGCTGGCTGCCTGAACAAGTTTGAGTTTTATTGTTTACACTCAGAATTGTTTTGCTGCACGTTAGGAAGTCTGGCACCTTTCTGAAGAAGTGAAAAGCCAGCATCTTTGTCCAGAGTTAACATGACTAATAGCAGTAACAGTAACTTTAACTAAGAGCAAAGGTTTACCAACGATACCACTGCATGTTTTTATTTCCCTACATACCTGTTGAGTGCTTAGTACCTTGTTTAACTCAGTCACCCTCCCCAACCACAGCCCTCGAGGGTTTTTCAAACTTTTCCCCTTGCGTAACATCAGCACAAAAATAACCTGCCAAGCTGATGGGGTAGCTAATGAAATTTTCATCAGTGTTAATCTGATATAAAGTTGTTTTTGATCTTTTAGAAAAGTGTTGATTTGGTGCTAAAATATCAGCTATAAGTATTACTGTAAGGGCACATGGTCCGACTGCAGTATAAATAAATAATGATAATAATAATAATAATAATAATAATAATAATAATAATATCCAAAGTGTGCCCATGCAGTGAGAAGGTGACTTCACAGGTGACTGAAATCCTCATCTGTCACAGCCACTCACTGTCATCTCTGCGCATGTGAAACACTGTGCTGCTCAGTTTTGAATTTTATCTCATGCCTCTTTTACTGATTAGTGACTATATATACAAATATATATATATATATATATATATTTACACATTTAAAAAAAGCTTAGCTTTACAGGGTGCAGGCGTGATGTGATTTTCTGAAATTTCATGTGATGCGTCTAAATTATAGCACTTTTTTTTCAACACTGCACATGAAATATTGTATTCTGCTTGGTTTCCTGCCCCACTGTCCCTCTTCTTCTCCTCTCCTCAGTGTTTCTCTCTCCTCCCTCCTGCTGAGCGCTCCACATGAAAAACAGACCAAGCGCAAATGAGGAGAGGCAGCGAGTCTTCATTTACAACTGCACATGTGTCCTGCTGTGTGTGCGTTGTTGAGCGAAAGAGGAAAAAGCAGCAGAGTCAGAGAGGAGGGCATGCAGACGTTTGGGAAAGGGAGAGAGAGGAGAGAGATTCAGCAGACCTGTCGGGGTCTCTCATGTCACATTTCTGCCCCGAGGAGCTGACCTATGTCTCGCTCTAAAAAGAAAACTAAAACGGAATAAAGGAAAGCTGCACTCTGGAAAACAGTCAGAGCAGTGTACCTTCTCCTCCTGCTGCTACGGCATTAAAGAAAGAAGAACTGAGGGCATGAAAGGAGAATGACTGACATTTTTAATTTGTATCTACATAAGAAAGCGAAGAGGAGACGGAGGCTTTTGGGCCTGTCTGACAACTGTGGGAGGGCAGAGGAGATTTATACTTATAATTGTACTGTTAGTCTTCTTTTGGTATTCTTTGAGAGAAAGGCAAAGAGAAGAGTGGAGATAATAGGAGAGGAGAAAAAAGGGGAGGAGAGAGTCGAGCACAGAGTAGAGGAGTACCGAGAGGAGGAGAAAAGAGAAGACCAGAGTAAAGAGGAAAGGAGGAATGAGAGGACAGGAGAGCAGATGGGCTCTTCAGATTATTAACATGTAAGTACAAACATTTTATTTACATGTGCTGATAACTGCTCATGGTGACACCACTGCTGGTTTTTATATCTGCTTATAATTATTATGATTTTGTAGGAAGTCTCAAATCTGTCTTTCTCACTGCTCGATTACTTTTCCCTCCATATAATTACTCTTTGTGCCGCCAAGTAATTTTTTTCCTTTCTTTAATTTTCTGTCTTGTTTCCGTTTTTGTTTTTTTTTCTAAATCTGCGTGCACACTCTCGCTCCGGTGCAGCAGCAGAGGGAAAGGCCAGTGTCACGTTAGATTAGTATCAGCAGTCACACACACGGGGGAAGAAATATGCTTAAAGTGTGATGAGCATGATGTGGAGGATTGAGCCTGTGCAGGAAGAGCTTTTGTATGTTCTGTTAGTGTCGTGGTGGACTACACCACGGGTCGGAGGAACTATATAGTTTTCTCAACCACATGGAGGAAAACAAAGAGCTATTGTGCCACATAAGAATTTGGCCAGACATGCAAAAAAAGAAAAGAGAGAAGAGCATCAGTGTGTATGAAAACAAAGGCGCAACATGTTTTACACCTCGGGCTGGAGTCTAGGAGACTTCACTCGAAAAAAATTAATATATAAGGAGCTTGATATATGCCTTTATTGCTTTCATTGCAGTGATGGGACTAAAAAGATTTAAAATATAACCCTGTGGACTCTGGATAATATCTGGGAAAGGTATCACATGTATGGACTGCAGTGACACACAGAGATGTGATCACTGAAACTTTGCATCCCCATAGAGTAAATGACTGAGCCATAGGTAGCCATTGATTGCCACACCTATTCTTACAAACTGAAGCATCATCACCGAACAAAGCTGGGAATAACTGCCCAACAAAATACCTGAAGAAAAGCACACTTTATTCTGCCGGCTTCACCTCTGTTATCCAATACTTTGGGCAAAAATGTTCAAATGTTTAGGAAAATAAAAAATGGTTCACATAAAGTACGACTAGTAATAAAATATTGGTAAAATAATAGAAGTGACTTAATATCTGAGATGATCTAAACTGTAGCTATGGGAATTTCAAAGCATTTCAATAAAGACTTATGTGTAATTGATTTTGCATGTTTTGAAAAGAGAGCGATGGACTTTTGATTTCTTAATTTTCTGTATTTTAAAATTAGCATTAAAGCCACTTTCAGCTGCTCCCTTATTCATACGGGGTCACCTCAGCGAGTAGTTCTGCGTGTTTAGATAGTCTTACACCAGATGCCTTTCCCGACGCAACCTCAGAGGGAGTTCTGTGTCCACCGGGGATCGAACCGGGGTTCTTGCTAAAAATGCACATTTATACATACAGTATAACAAACCACACAAACTTTAATCATATCATTGCAAAATTTCACGTTCTCTGAGCCATAATCCTAGATTATGCAGACCCAATTTAAAACAAATCCAGCCAATCTAACATATGAGATATAAACTTTTAGCATTCGTGAAAACCCCTCCAAGCAAATTCATGAGTTCAGTTAAAGTTTAAATATGTGTTTTAAATTTCTTGTTGGCAAAACACAGCGATTAGAGCCGCCCTTGTAGGTAATGCCTGAGTTCTGCTCCTGAATACAGTGGGAGCAGATGTGGGCATCAAATAGGTTAAAGTCGACCTATTTGAGGGGATAAAGCTGAAACCCAGTCAAAGCAGTGAAAGCATCATGGACATCCAGTAATCTAAAAGGAGATCAAGAACTCAGGCATGTACTGTTTAAAAAGCAGTGATGGCCAACCATTGCTCTTGTGTGCCAGATGACCAGTCCTTGGCTAACTCCACTAACTCCTCTGTCTGGGAGGAGGGAGCTGTGTCCCAGGACATGAAATATGCCAATATCATCACAATCTGGAAGAACAAGGAGGACAGAGGGAACTGCAAAAACTGTCATAGCATATTCATACTCTGTATGGTGAGTAAATCTTTGCTCACCTGGTGCTGAAGAAGCTCCACGTCTCATATTTAGGGTCAGTGTGCATTCAAATCTGAACAAGCTTGGAAACGGTTGGCAATCATAGGAGAAGTAGCAAAAAACAGGGACTCTACTATTACCGTCATCGGCTTCACAGAGCATTCAACATAGAGAGCAGATACAATATTTCATGATCCTTGAGAAAAGCCAGCGAACTCCTTCAGTGACAACATGAAGAAGATCTGTGACTGCGACATGCCCATCAGAGTATGCAAGACTATACAAACCACATCTTTATTTTGAAATTTCAGCTATTTTGAATGTTCTTTTCTGGTCATTTGGCCACTTTACTGCGGTCACCTACCTCCACAGTGAAGCCCACAAGAAGCTGTTTGACCTACAAAGGTTAAAAGGTCAAAAAAGGCCTCTTTGCTGATGACACTGCTGTTTCCACGCACGATTGCCAAAAACTGCCTCCAATAACTGATGGACTGGTGTCCTATCTCTTGCACTGCATGCTGTGGGGGTCATGTAGGCACTTTATTCTAACGATCAGCATCAAAAAGATAAATATCCAGGGCTGAAATGTTGAATGTCTCTAACATATCAGCATACAATTCAATAAGTATGAAAAAAGACCTTGCAAGGTAAACAAAAAGTGTGGTGAGCACATGAACCTCACATGAACACTTCCACATCAGCAGAAGGAATTTCATGCCTTGTACGTGCACTGCGTTCATTGAGTATTCTGCATTTCTTGGAAAGAAAAAGTTCCCACCAGAGATGTTTTGCCCTAAGCAACACTCCTCCAGAAACTAGGCTTTCTCTGATCATGTGCACCATACAGAAGATGGCTGAATCCCCAAATACCTCCTCTGTGAACCTTGAAGAAACACTCACCAGGGCGGCCACACCATCACCACAAAGACATATTAGCTACAAACATGCTCATAAAGCCGCCAATATTGACATGGTCACTTGAAATGCTTGAAATGTAGTTGGGTCAGGAGAGCTTCAAAGAAAAACATCTGCTTCAGTGGGATGAAAAGACGAAAGATGGCACGCACAAGTGCAAAAAGCCTGACTGAAAGACCGGCCACTGCCTAAATCTGTGAACAGTGCCCAAAGGACTGCCACGCCTTTGTACGACTTCACATTCACATGCACACAAGAGCACTGATCCAATGGTTCTGCAGGACTTCGGGTTCCCTACGGGCTTCATATTTATTGGACAAACAATCAGAAAAAAAGTGCTTTTAAGGAAGAAAGCAAAGAAGAGCATCGCAAATCTTAGTTTTGCAGTGCGATCGACCGACTGTGAAGTACAGAGTGAGAAAAAGCCTTTCGCATGTAGTTGAGTCATCAGAGTAAACAGCTTATTATTTCTAGACTGCTGAACAGAGTGTGACTGACTGTAATGAGCTGGCAGCAGGCCAACCGTCTCATACTAATGTCATTACATAACTGTGGCGATCAGCTGGCTGATAGGAATTTATTGCATGACTTTTCATTCACCACTCAACTCTAATACTGATGAACATCTGCTTTTTGTCCCGCGGCTTGTTTGTGAAGGTAGATAGGTGTTACATTTTTTTAAAAGGTGTGATTAATACCCATAACTATAAATTATTAATGATGGTATAATGCTATTTTTTTTTGTAACATACAGGAAGCTATACTGTCATATTTAAAGACAGAAAGAAAGAGTAAGCAGGGGAGTGGGCGAGAGAAGGGCAGTCACGTCCTGCAGCATTTACACACAACATCACAAAATGACCCTGACAGTCAGTGACTTTAGAAGGGCTTGGAGGTTGTGTTATGTTTGCTCGTGTTATGTTGCACTTTAATGAAATGCGATTTGCCTTTTTTGTTTTTTTATTCTTTGCTTCTGTATGTCCCGTGATGACAAGTTGCTTTTCGACTCTTCAGTTTGTTTTCTAACATAATTAAAAGCGCGAGGTGTGTGTTTTTTATGCCTAACAGTAAGTAAGGAGGGGACAAAAATGACTCTCGCTTGGCCCATATTTCCAGAAACGTGACAGATAAAATGCAGATTTGTTCTCTAGTGTCCTCTTAGTTTCTCCCGACAGGTCAAGAGCACTGCGCTTCAGCGTTTTTACAGCTGAAAACATCCAGAGAAATTAGGCCAGTTTGATCTTCTCTCAGAGCTTCATCCATTTTTCATCTGTTCAAGTTTAAATTTCAATGCCGTGTCTTTACAGCTGTGCAGCTCAAGAGCACAACATTCTGTATTTGGCATCTTTGTATTTCTACACAGTTCAGATTTACATGTTTAAAAGTGTCATTGTTCATTTTTATAAATGCTGCTTTTTCATAGGCTGATATCTTTACTGTTGTTTGGCATTAAGAAAAGAGTCTTCGTGAAGTAATCTGATGGAGAACACACAACGTGTATTAAATCTGTGGGGAAATCACATTTATGAAATTAAATAAAGTTTATTTACAGCGAGATTTTATTTGAAGAAGATGCTAGAAAAGAAAAGTCTTTCTGAGGTGCTTTGCACATTTTCTGTGTAAGCATTAAGCATTGTTCAGATTTGATATGTCATTTCTGGAAATTTTGCTTAATCATTATCGTCATCATTTTTTGCAGCTACAGAGAATAAGAGTATCTTAGGACACAAGTTTTCATTTATCTCTAACAAGACTGTAAATGTCTGCAGGGCTGCGGGTGTTAATGTATAAATTCAGTTTTCTTACACTCTAGGATTATCTTTAAGAAGAGGGAGCTTTTATTAGATGGCCTAGCTGATGGGGACAGGTTTATTCTTGGTGCTGTACAAGTAAAGTCATTCAAACTCCATCATACACATTATAAGAATCATGTGAACCATTAAAACTGCAGTCTGCAGAAATACAGAAAAAAAAAGAAAAGAAAAACACTGCTGGAATAGACAGCCCACTCGTGCAGTCATACTTCTACGCTTTAAGCAATGCACGTCCTCCATATGTGTCCTCCATATGTGCTAGGAACATGTCAGAGCTGATTTTTGGCTTCACGCAAGATATAAACTGTGCTCTGAAGGTCTTCTGTTTAACCCACTGCATCTTATTTCCAACACTGAAACATAAATAATCTGTTCTGATATGAAAAGACCTGTGAGTCTTTTGTAACAGGCGAGACTGTGCAAAGTATTTTAGAAACGTCCAGACCATTTCAGACTTGAATTACAATATTCTGAAAGCTTATTCAAATTTTTTATTTTGTCCAAATGACACCAAAAGCCACTCGAGCTTTGAGTTCAGTAACACTGATAACACAGGGGCTATGAAATTTAAATACAGAACTAAACTAGTTCAAACACAATGATTTGTAATTTAAGCTGGTTATTCTAAAGAGTTATTGTTGTATTTCTTCTTACTATTAATTACTATTAATATTGCTTTATTGTAACTTAATAATTTCTCCCCCTGAGATTTAGCTACTCATTTCAGTGTTTAATAATCATCACTTACTGTATATGACACCAACCATCATGTCATACTCTTTATGCTTGAGCTTAAAGAAATGCCCCGGATAGTCTAAGTTTGGATCTTTATGTCCAGACCAAAGGCCGTATATAATACACTCTATTCTGTGGCCTAGATAAAAATAAAAATAAAACCCCCCTTACACTTCTTGTTAGTGTGGGTAATTTATGACATTCTCTGAAGCCCGGACTTGATGGACTGTCTCTCTGAAACAAGCACATTTCCAGGTCAGCACCAAATGTGCGCATGTTAAAAACCACTTTCATGTTTTCAGCTCACTGACAAGAGACGGTAATAAACCGTAGAGTAAATGTAGACAATTTAAAGGAACAATTCACCACCACTACATTTATTTTTGCTCTGGCTTGTAATTCCTATACATCCGGCTGAACTGTTCTTCAAAGCAAACAAAAAATACATGTGGGGGAAAATAAACTTCCCAGAAATCGGTTACTCAAAAACAAACGTTGTTGTAAGCCCTTTCATGTAGAAATAATTTTCTCTGTAAAAAGAAGCGCATCTGTCTGTGCGAAGAGACTCATGCTCATGACAGCATGACAGGAACTAAACATTAACAATGTCCCCTTCGGCTGAGCTGCAATATTAGGTAGCAGCAAAGATTTTAGCTGGAGGATGTAGTTCAGGCTGATACACTAAAACAATCTAAAAGCACGAATAGCACTGTCTGCAAGCCAAAAACATGAGCTTGATTCTAGGCTGTGCTTCTTTTAGGCTTTAAAAGGCACAGCATTAAAGCTGAAAGTTAACGTGATTTAAGTTACAATTCAGTGTGCTCAAAGCCAAACATCCATCTATGCAGAGCTACAGCCAAGCTGTTTAAGTCCTGAGACATTACTGCAACCTTCTTATGCTTTTATTTTCTTTCCACACATCTGCATTGCAACTTTAGCACATTTGAAATGAGCGCTTTTCAGCACTAAAGTTGCTTTGTCAGTTATAAGCTGGTGCACGGCAGCATGTGTGCTTGAGTCTGTTGCCAGGTTCGCAAAGTCTTAATGGGAAGCCTTGAACTCCTGAGCTTTCAGCAACACTCGCAGCTGTTTGTTGCCACCTAGTGGTCGACAAAGTAAGAAATTATTCTGAATCAAATCCTTGATGTTCAATCTTCACGTTTAAAACAATGTCCACGTCTATGAACTGTTTTGTGTAAAAATACTTGGTTTTGAAAATCTCCACGCTGGCTTTCCTTTACTTCCAAACACCCTCTCTCAAGTGAATGAGCTCTGCACTAAATCGTGTGTGTTCATGTCTGTGTGCTGCACAGATATTGCAAAACTGACTTAAGTGCACAAAAGAATGTGTGAATACATGCGTGTTTTTTGTGCCAAAAACAAAATATTATCTGAGGTATGGATGCCTAATTATTGTTTTTTTTCCCCTTTTAAACGCTGCAGGAAAACAGCTCAGGCATGTTGATAATGATGGTGAAAACTGGGAGGGAGGTACAGATTGATGGGTAAGGCATCAGTGTTTTCAAAGTCCTCTGTGATTAACTTTAATTTGTTAAATGACAGTTTAACCACTTTGACTTGTCTCCATAAAGCCACAGTTTTGATTGTTGATAAACTGAAAAGGGGTTACCAGGGGTACCTTTATTTTCCACCCTTCCCCTGTACTCACTTTAATGTGGACAACTGGCTCACATGAACGTGTGAAACGTGGTAGATTTGCTGCTCTGCTTGGTACCATTGTTCTATTTCATGATCCATTTGTGGCCAGGATTTAGGGCTAATTATCACTCCTCCACCACCGTGCTTGACACATGCGTTGTTTGCCCTGACATGCATGTTTGGTTTTCACCAAGCATGCTATTGTACATCATCTCCAACTTTGGTCTCTTCTGTCCAAACAACATTGTTTGTTTTGAGGTTTGTTCAGGTGGGGCAAACCTAAGCCCTGCTGCCTTGCTTAGTCATTTTCTAACTGTATTGTCACAAAATGTAATATCATGTTAACTGAGGCCAGCAAAGTATGAGCTGTAACTCTTTTTTTGCAGTTTCACTGAGCATTGCATGGCCTTCGGTGAATTTGCTGGGACCTCCACACTTGGGAAGATCGTTGCATTGTGTTAGCACTCATTTAAATGCTCTCAACCAGCAAACTGGCAAAACTATAGCGGTGCTCACATTTTCTGACGATCAATCATGTGCATTTGATTAGCAACACCTATTTGCTACTTTCCCTCTTAATTCCTGTAGTGAGGGTATACTTGTTTTTTCTTCTTCTGAGGATTGCATGCAGTCCTGAGAAAACAAACTTTTTCACATGAATGTAGTTTAGCTTTAGTACATGACTTATTGAAGTTACTTACGCTATTCATTTTCTAATTTGTTTCTCATTCTTATGTTTTAGGGTATTTACAGGTTTAAGAATTCAGGGAAAATCCTCCTTATCATGAGGTGCTGAACTGACTTCTGCAGGAAAAATAGTAACCACAACATGAGCGCTCCAACAACAGGAAGCCCAAATATGGAAGTGAAGGTGGTGTCCCAGGAGATGGCATTGCTTAGCAACATACTGGCTGCTTACACCTTCATTGCAGGTACAGTAGGTCCAATTGAAAGAAAGAAAAAAGAAGCTTTTATGTGGGATTGATGTGATGAGCAAATATTATGTGCTAATTTCTTTAACTTAGCACATAATATTAGCACATAAACCTACTAGGGGTATGAAACAAAGAGCAAGAACAGGTCTGTTAAAAGTTTGACATCTGCCTTCAGAACATGTGAAAACTGCAGAAAAAAAGGAATCATTTATCACACTTTGACTGTATTTTCCCACATAGGATGGATTGTGTATCAAATCATGAAGAAAGGATTAGTTCATGAGAGTGTTTGTCTGCATTGTTAGTTTAATCTGAGCCACATGTTTCACAGCTTTCTAACTGACAAAAATATTACTGCTGCTCTGTTACATTACACTGAACCAAGATGGTTCTTTGATTTACGGCAGTAATATTTCTTTGTAATAACAGTAGACTGACTCATTTTGAAAAAAGCAAGACCTATTATTGATTTCTTTTTTCTTTTTACATGGGAACATACATGCATTTTTACACTATATAAAAGAAGGAAAAGGTTTCACTGGTCTGATCTTCTAGAGACCAAACTAGGGGCTTTAGGGCCCATGCACTAAAATTAATTTGATCTAGAAAACACAAAGCAGATACAAACATGTCAAACATTTTTCTGGCATTGAAAGCTGAAAAGGGATCGGCGACGTTGGCCCACTGGCTCAAAGACAGATGTGTGGAGGTCAGAAGGTGGAAACAGTGTAAAGACAACAGACAGGTGAGGGATGTCTGAAAACGTAGTACATAAAGACTAAAGACTGTGCAGGGAGGGACTGAGAGAAGGATGAAACAGCAGTTAATTTATTTGTTAATTTATCCTGCCTCTCTTACAGACCAGCCCGAGAGGACAGCGCTTGTGTTTCTTGGCGGCGTGTGCGTTGGCCTTCTTGTCACACTGTGCGCCATCGTCTTCCAAATACACTGTCGAGCAGACTGCCACTATGGCAACACTAACAATCTTCCCCATCGCCCAAGGAACAGACTCCAACATCGTCGGCATCACAGCTGTCACCACCATCAGCCCGCAGACAGTAACCCAGACAATACTGCCGTCGTCCCCTCTGGAGAGACTGGGCCCACTGGGGAAAGTGAGTCTGAGGACTGGGATGACACAACTGATCCATCAGCCCGGAGACGCAGACGCTTTGAGAGATCCCTAATGCACGCCACCATGTTCACATCGGCTGAGGGTATCTGTGGCAGACACTGACGCACACCAATGTCACCATCCACACACTAAGACATCATTCACACATCCAGCAAGCTGTTTCCTTTAAAATAAGGTCTCCTAATTTGATACCCCACACATCATATGACATCATAGTATTGCTGTGATTCAGATGATCCGATCCTTTAGATATGAATCGTAGTCCAGTGAAATGTTTTAATAAAAAGCAGTTTTGAAAGTACATTTACTCAAATAGCAGACTTAACATAAAGTTATTGTGTTGTGCTTCTTTTAACACATGCTCCTCTGTATTTATGATTCATTATGCATCATTTTACTGCAACACAAACATCAGACAGGCATGCACTCCTAAATTTTTCTCAGCTAGCTGCATGGCAATTTGATTTATTTATTCATTTTATTGGTGAAAACAAGCTTCTATAGGACGTAGACACATAAAGGCAGACTCGGTGTTTATAACTTATTGGTGGATTAGAAGCCCAATAACATAGTCCACAAACTAGCTAACAGAAACCCAGACATAACACTCATCTGGAAAGTGTTTACCAAAGTCTACAAAAGACTCATTTTCTCATAGACTTCAATACCAACAGCCTTCTTTTGCAACCAAAGGTCACCCCTGCTGGATTAGAATGCAAGTTTAAAGCACGTCTGGTTTCCCCTTTCAGACCTGGAAGCCATCTTTTATATACTGTTTGTTCACCCATGTTGCACAGTGTCCACAGCAATGAATTAATTAGAATAAGACTGCTGAAATCTCACACTGTGTTGGTGTGACGCTCTGGTTATGTCTCTATGAGCACGGCAGCCAGACATAATCACACACACATGCTCCTATCTTCAAATAGAATAATAAATAAATAATAAATCTGACAGTAACATGAATGGACAGTGTCCATAAAACTTATTCTGTGTGTGTGTGTCATCAGAGCTGGACCGGGCCCAGAGGCTAGAAGAGCGGGAGAGGATCCTCCGAGAGATCTGGATGAACGGACAACCAGACATCAGTACAGTCACTCAAAGTCTTAACAGATATTATTGAAACAACAGTAAACAGAGAGATGCGCAGACTGAGATACAGACTGAAAAAAGAAGGAAACAAACATACAGCTGATGGATGGAAACGGATCTAATAGCTATATAGGTCAATAAATACTATATGACATGAATAGCCATCAGCTTACTGGACTGATGTATTGTGCCAATGTGACTCTTGTGAAACTGTCACTGACAGAAATGCCTGGAGAAGTCCCTCTACTGTGTAAATTAATGAAAACATATGAGCTGCGATAGTTCAGTCATCCAACAAGAGACAGCAATGACATTTTTGGAAGAAGAATGCCCCGAAACATCAACTGGTAGAGACACAAAGAGCACAGATGACCACCACTGCTGCCAGCCGTAGCAGATATTTCAGAGAATCTGCGATATGTAGCTGCTGCCATAAAGTCGCTGGGATTTTCTAACTTTTCTATTATTAACAAGTGCTTTGAGAAGTATAGCAAACAGGGGGCATAACAGAGGCTACAGCTGTGTGTGAGTGTACAGTCTGAAATGAAATGATGAGATTAAGCAAGCTTTTAGCTGCTTTCTTATTCACACGGGGTCACCAAAGCAAGGATCTTGGCTTGTTAAACTGATCACAATCCAACCATCTGTACTGGAAAGTATCAGCTTTTTAACAGCCACTTTTCTATCGGTGCATTAGATTACCAATTTACTAATGGGAATGTTTTTTATTTATTCTGTCAACTTAATTTAATGATGACTGAATTTAAACAGAATCTAATGAAAGATTTTAAACAATAACTTATTGTTTAATTATTGTCAATACTATTCTCTTTAGTACTTTGTTTTAAGGCCAAATAAAAGCAAAAACATTTGCATAACATTTGGATTAATTTTCAATCAGTGGTTCTCAAACCTTTTCTGGCACGCCCCACTTAATCCTACTCCACTAACATTGGGTGATTGTCATCCATGTAACTATAGTCACATGATTTTCATTGTATTGCTTTAGAGCCTTTTTATAGGGTCCCCATGATACCTTTTTTCGTTTTAATGCAGTAACTCAATGCCCCACAAGTGGCATCTACCCACAGTCTGAGAACTACTGTCTTAAACACTGGTATCAAGATATGGTCCACATTTTAGAGTTTTTGCACTTTTCTCATCTACTCTTATTTGTTTGTGAACCTGCTATAATCCCACTGTGAGTTCTGGAAACTGTAAAATTAAAGGCAACAGAAGGGAAAAAGTGTAAATGTGGTGAGATAGATGTAAAACTTCCACTCTACAGAGCAGCATAATAACTCGATGCACAGATGGAGATATACTGGTGCTTATATTGCTAGAATTCTGAATCTCCTAATGACTGTGTACTAATAATTATGACAGAAATGGCTTAGGATGGCAGCTAATCAGCTGCAGGTCTTTCTGCATATCACACAATGTATTAGCAGCTCATGCTCCATTTAAATCTGTGTTGAAGAGTTGAAAAAGTGAATAAACTTTAATTTCAGTGGTTTTTTTGGTCTGTTTTGGGTCCGTGGTACACACCTCTACTAAGTTTGTTGGCAGAATCCATGATGGTGAGGGTTACAGTTTGAATGTACACTGTTGAATCGTGCCAATAAGAATAACATAACGAGGGCATGTGGTCCGGGGAAATGGTGTGTACAGTCACCTTTAACGACTGGAAAGAGTCTAATTGTAATTTGAACAAAATAATTTGAACAAAAATTTTTTATGTTCCTACAGTGCATGAAATTAATTTTAGTTAAATTTATTATTGTTGAGATGATACGATCTAGCAAGGGTGGTTGGTGATTCTAAATTACCCATATGTGAGTGCAAGAGGCCATACGGTGTTACTTGTGATAGACTTGTCCAGGGTGTATCCTGGCTCTCGCCCTCTGACAGCTGGGATAGGCTCCAGCCCACCTACTATTATACTACTAGTTATAAAACCATATGAATTTTATAAATCCATTAAATTGGAGGGCAAAAGATGTCCATGACAAGTTTTATGTTGACCAGACTATATTTTGTTGAACACTCCAAAAAATAACTCTTTAAATGAACCTAAAATAATCATGGAACAGAGTTACACTTTAATAAATGGCTTTCTATTCTGGACTTGACTGCAGCAAATAAGTTTATTCAACATTAATCGATTAAGTTGGTCCAACTCAAGTACATTAAGTTGGAATAACAGCATTGCATGATGGTAAAATAAAGCAATTTAATCATGTGGAAATCCTTTCCATGATTTTTTTTATGTTCATTCAAGTAATTATTTGAATGAACACCAAAGCCCAAACACCACAACCCTCGGCTTTGAGTGTAAGCCAAGGGTTGTGGTGGACAGGGAAGTGGTTTGACAAAGAAGAAAAGCTCTGAATGTAGGGCATAAAGCATGACAGAATCACCTATAGAAAGGTTTTGACCTTGATATCGCCACTGCAGGTACCCACACACTTAGTTGCACAAAAACGTGATCATTTAATGGACAAAAACCAGTGCAAGCAGTGTACTCTATTATTTACTGTGACGCTGTCTCTACTGCCATCTGGTGTCCAAAATATGCCTCTGCAGCTCATCTTGGAAAACTCAGCCATAACCATTCACCCCATTATTTATGTACAGCTGTACAAATGTAATAAATAAATAAATAAATAAATAAATAAATAAATAAATAAATAAATAAAGTGAAAGGCAAAATTAAATTAACCCAAAACAGGATAACTGTACAGTAAGCTGAAAAATATATGTCTAACATAAATGCGCAAAGCTATCATTTCACCATCATAAGATCACCCTACCTAATGCATTAATTCAGGTCAAGTGGCTTTATTGTCATTTCAACCATGTACAGTGGTAGAGTACACAGTGAAGCAAGACAACGTTCCTTCAAGACCATGGTGAAACCTATAATATATAACAGACGATCAACACAGGACTACACAAAGTGCAAAGACAGTGCAACACCAGACAGAACGATACAGACACAAGACACAATTCTTGACCTATGAAGTTTTATGTCTTGAATGACAAAATGTCAAAACAAAAATGACTGAGCAGAAGATTGCAGGGAAAAATCATTTCGCTTTTACAATTTCAGTCCAAAATCTTAGCTTAGAGAACAACTTCATATTTATCTGATTTGACTGTATAAAAATCTAGGCAATACCAATGCATCTTACTAAGTCCTGAAACATCGGTGCTATCGCTTTAACTGGACGAGCGCTGACGCCGGGACGGGGACACGGGGCTGGGAGAGCGGGTTGCTGCAGCTACACTCCCGACCGAGACCAGAACAGCACGGACCGG
This sequence comes from Copadichromis virginalis, assembly GCF_057382275.1. Taxonomy (NCBI): domain Eukaryota; kingdom Metazoa; phylum Chordata; class Actinopteri; order Cichliformes; family Cichlidae; genus Copadichromis; species Copadichromis virginalis. The sequence goes on from NC_140618.1 coordinate 15,650,244, forward strand.
CCTGAAGACTAGCACGCTGTTATTCCCGAAAACCTCCCTTTTCAGGGTTTAATTCCACGATGCGAGACTATTCGGCCACCCCCAGTAATGGAGGGGCCTGCATGCCGTGCTGCCAAGTTTGCGTCTTCTTCTTTACCGCATTTCTCCTGGTTGCAGAGAGGACGGCGCGTGAGTCCTACCTGGGACACATACACCTACATCCATACATGCAAAACATATGCACACACACACACACACACACATAACTGAGCATTATGCCTCAGTCGCTGTTTTGGCCGATTGTGATCACCTACCTGTGCAAAACGCTGCCCCTTTTTTTTTACTTTATTGTGTGTGCGTGCGCGTTTGTGCGTGCTTTTCTGGCCACGGCGTGTGGATGTGCAGTGTGAGGACTACAGTGGATGCAGAGGGATGCCTGGATGAGACAGGGGGGGGGTTAGGGTGACATCTTGTTCTACGTTAAAATACAAAGTTGTGCATTTGTTTTTACTTCAGCGTCTCCGTTGTGCTGTCATGAATAATAGAGCCTCAGCAGAAGTCCGCAGTCACAGCGTCTCTTTCCTATTTTTGTACACCGCTCGTTATGAAATCCTGTATGCGGCAGGACTGCTGACTCATGTCAGACTTTTCCTATAATTTGAACTGTGCCTTTTCTTGGTCTGGGTGATGTTTTCTGCATAAAAACAAAGGGGAGCCATGTTGTCATATTTCAGCGCTCTTTTTTGGAGGTACATGAATGGACGGAGGGGATGGGCGTACCCCAGGACGGGGCCTAGTCTGTCCGGACAGCCCGCCTGTTTCGGAGCTGAAACGATTCAGATTACATGTATGCAGGGATGGAGGGAGGCAGAGCTGCAGAGCCTCAGAGAGTGTGATGTGGAGAGGAGAGGCATCAGCCGGCCTGTTGTCAATGAAACTTGGATGGGATGAAGTGCACAACAGAGGTCAATGAGAAAGTGTGGAGACACACTGCAGACTGAAATGTGCATGTTTTGGCAATGATCCACTGATCACATGCTTTAGGTTAGTCCTGACATAAACAATCCTATAGAAGAGAGTGCAACGTTTGCATTAACACATGCACACAATATATCTAAAATCAGAGTCAGTGTAATGCCAAGAGATCAGCTGTTCTTAGAATGGGTGTATGTGGGTGTATGCGCTGCAGTAATGTTGTAGTTTATGAGGTTGGTATAATCACTCTGCCCTTCTATTCAAGACTAGGGTGGTACAGCAAGCAACAAAGCTGCCCCCAAAATATGAATCCCAGCAAAGAACACAAGAAAAAAACAACAACACTGAACCATTATTCTGTGTGGCAAAGATTAAAATTTATTAACCAAGTACCAACAAAGAGGATCCAGCAATGTTACAGATGCAAGAAGAAAGCAAATGCCATGTAAAAAATAAAAATAGGAATTTTCTTAGTATTAGAAGTTCAGTTATCTCCACAAAACATTTAAGAAAGTAATTAAAATAAATGGGAGAGAATCATTACAGAGCTTCCTTAGCTTTATTAAAAAATAATAATAATAACACTTGCAAAAACTGGAAACAGTTTGAAAAACTGAGCTTCACAGAGCTGCAACAGGTTACCTGCAGGACACATAACTGTAGTAAAGCAGAACAAACAGAAAGCTCAGCGGCACAATGAGGAGGAACACTTGATCTCAGGATTTAGATGCATCTCCACTGCTGAGCAGATGGTGTTCAGGTGTCTGAGATCAGACAGTCAGTGAATGCAACAATCATGCTAATCATATAATTGCATGTGCTGGTGAGGCTCATCCAAATAACATCTGGTTTAGGCAGTATCACTCACTCATGTGAAAGTAAAGATATGAGATTTGAAAGGACAAGGACATGGGGAATTCTACTTAATTAAATGTTTCTTACATGTACTTATTACGCCGGAGAGCAGAACCATGTTACTGTGCACTGTGTTTTGTTTCAATGACCATTTGAATTTGGCAAAGTTGATCTTATTTTAACAACTTTCTGTACTCTTTGATTTGTGAGTTAGTTGTTATATTTTATAAAAAAAAATGTCAAGCGTGTTGTGTGCAAAGTCATAATCAGCTGAGTGCATGTTCATGTCAGAAAAGAATTTAGGTAGAAATGGATCAGTATACTGACCAGTGATGATTGATTGGCTGATGTTGATATAATGGCCAACTGGAATTCTTTTACCAGTATTTATCTGTTCTTTCACATTAATTTTGCTCTGGCCAAATATTCAAAGAAAGGAGAAGAAGAGATGAATGCTGTGAAAACAAAATAAGCAAAAAGGGAAAAATATTGGTATTTTTATTTTACTGTTAGGTTTGTGGGATAAATTATTATTTTTAACATCTAACATCCCTGAGTTTCACAGTTTCACAGTTCATTGTTAAACCTAAGAGCACTTTATGTCATGTTATGTAAGGCCACTGTGAGATGTAGCCTATTTTACAAAACAGTTTATTCAAGTAACACTCTTAAATATACTTCACTCACTACTTAAATAAATGCATGTAGTGCCTGCATGTGTATTTCAGGATGTATGGCAAGTTTTTTTTGTCTGAGTGTTTGCAGCCTGTAAGCGTGACATGCTATAGGTAACATCTTTCCCTTTCTCCTCAGTGATCTACTGCTTCGTGTACTATCTGTGGATCGGTCACAACTACAACTATGGCTATCTTGCTGGCTTCACTGCCCTGTTCCTGCTGCCAGGTGACAACATCTACAACAAACAGATCAATAAATAACTCTAGAAAAACAAATTGTTATTCATTTTTATAATTCTTTATGATCAGGTTGGGGTCCCCAGTGGCTGAGTTACCTTTGGTACCTGTCAGATGGACGAATTCGCAGGAAGTCTCTCACCTGGACACACATACTGCATCTGGGACTTTTCAAAAGGTAATAATTAATTAATTTAATCAGTCAGTGTCCAATAATCAGGTTTAAGTTCCAGATTTGTATGATCATAAATGAGAAAGGTCTCTCTCTCTCTCTTTGTATAACTCTTAATTTATTTTCATCTTTGGTTTTCACAGGCTGTGGGAGTGCATGCGCCTGCCAGATGAGGATACGTACAGTGAGATCATGCAGCAGGCTGATGCATCTGCCATACGTCTGTTCGAAGCCTTGGTCGTCACCCTCCCCGAGACGCTACTCCACGCTTATGTGCTAATTTGTACTGATATAGGAGTCAAATCTCCAGGTAGTCAGAAACCAGAAAGCGTGTGTTCAAGTTTGATAATAAGATCAGAAAAAGGACATTTAATTAAACTTTAACTCTTTATTGTCATTGCACAGTCATACTTTCTACAATAGTACATGGAGTAGGAGTACTGTCTCAGATTGGCGGTAAAAGAAAAGCAAGTAATAATCACAATAAATAACATATTTACAGAATAGAATGTGTAATATGTGCAGAATAAAATACACAAAATATGGATAGATAAAAATATATAATGAAAAAATAAAAGGAGGTAATCAGTTGTTGTAAATTTGGATAGTATTTGTTGGTGGTGATGTTACTGGCTACCAGTAACATCACCACTTACTGTCGGAGTGTACCTATGCCTATCTTACAGCAGTGGATAGGTTCATAATGCCTCTCTTATGGCCTTTGGCTATGCAATCAAGATGAAATAAAAGTTTAATGTGAAAGTGCTGCAACAGGACTAACAACCTTCAGCTATAAAAAAATCTCAGTGTTGGATAATTGTTGTAGTCTTTTCTAGCTTAGTCTGCCTGTTCATTTTTTTGTATTATTTCCAGATGGAACATTGAGCTATTAGTGAAATAAATCCAGTGTGTGCTAACTACTCACTGCTAAGCAGCGGATAAACAAATTTACTCTCAGATAGTTTTGAGAAGATGGTAGGGACTTAAATTAAGATGAATAAGAGAGACCTTAGCTGGCTGTAAGGTCTCTCTTATTCAGAGAGTTTTGAGATTAATGTAGTTTTTTTTTTTAATAAAAAATATTCAAATTGTTAGCTTTGAGAATAAAGAAAGGTGTGCAACAGGGCTCTTTTCTAGGACCACTTTTATTCTCAAGTTAAGTGATCTAAGGTTAAATTTAGAAAATGTACAGTTTAAGTGTTGCTTCATGGTGTAGTCATTTACACTTCGGCCTATCACATCAGAAAATACCCCCAGTTCCTGAACTGGAGGAGACAGATTCGTTAGGGGTTAGATCACAAAGAGCATGTGCTCTAAAAGTCATCTACTATGATCTACTATGGCTTGTGTATAAGGGAAGAGCTGAAATAAATCTTTAAATAAACAGTGTCATTTAGTTTTTGACAGTACCCTCAGCTGACCAGGTAGTTCATAACATACTTGTTTTGTGATTTATTTAAAATAATAATGTTAAAGTAAATGTTAACAGAGAACTAATTCAGAATATACCCTTTTAACTGGTATTGCTGCTGTAAATCTGATTCCAGCATTATGCCTGTGACAGTTTTGTATCTTGAAGTCTTGTGTGATTCAGTATTTCAGTGTACTCATATTTCTTGTCCTTGTTCTCTTTCTCTCTCTCTCTCTCTCTGTCTCATTCTGACACACACTGTTTCTCTCTCTCGCCAGCCTCAGTGTGTTTTGCAGTGTGTTTGGTTTCTCTTGGCTGGGCCTTAGTGCTCTATGCCAGAGCCTGTTCACTCATCAGACCAGGACACTTGCAAATGACACCAGCTGCCATGCTCTGTCGACTGCTGTGGAGGGTGGGCATGTTTAACAGCTTTCGCAACAAGCAGTGTTTACAACATAGTATCTAACAGTATCAGTAATGCTACTGCATCTGTGTTTGGCATGTCATAAGCATGTGTTTTGTTGTTTTGCTTGTGTTTTTGGTACACGTATGGTTTCTCTTTCTGCAGGTCAGTATGTTGGGATCCAGGTTTGCCATTCTCATGCTCTTCACACGTATCTTCAAACAGTGGATCCTCGGGGTCATCGGTGAGTCTTCACAGCCAGTTGTGGGCAGCTAGGGATAGCCTCTGTCTTTGACATCACACAGAATGAACAGTAGAAAAACTGTTTGAAACTTTGACCCTGTTTAATATGAGCATCCATCACTGTAACAGTGTACAAAAAAAAAAGAAAAAGCATAAGAGGACTGTGTCTGTTTCAGGTGTCCACTGGCTGGGAGCAACTTTTTGGATGGTGTCCCAGCAGACAGATATCATAAGGTCAACAAGCCGATGGAGGCTCTTCAATCTTGTTCTGGGAGCTATTCACATCTTCCTCTTCCTCAACGTGAAGTACGGTCAATCTAGATACCGCATGGCTGGGTTTTATCTGGTATGTGTGTTTGTGTTCACTTCAAGCTTGTCTGCTCATGATATTGTGGGTTTAATATGCCGGGGGCTCTGACAAAACAGAGACACTGTAACAAATTACATTTGAAAAAGAAAAGCTGTAAGTTTAGTACATCATCAGAAACCTGAAAGCATACATAATATTTGAAAATGACTTTGAAAATGATTGCATTTCAGCTGTGCAGAGCTTTGCTTTTTACTTTAGCGTTTAGGTGGAATACATAAAATGCTGAAAATTTCACATTAGTACTTTTTTCACAGACGGCTTTTTACCGTGCTAACAAAGATAGTTACTCGCATTATTGGGATCATAGAGTGTTTTTCATATTATTTGAGGGGAAAAACATCCAGCAGATGCCATGCATTAGCTATAAACGATTCAAATGTCAAATCAGTGTAATCTTGATTTGGGATTGGATGTCTGTTTATTCTTCCTCAGGTTATGTTCTTAGAGAACGCTTTTCTTCTTCTGGCATCCTCCTGGATGTTTGCCATGGTTTCCTGGGATACTGTGGGAATCCCAGCTGCAGTGTTCTGCAGCTTCCTCATTGGTGAGACGCAGAACATGTGCAAATTCAAGTTATAAAAAGGGAACACAACAACTTTTTCAAGGCCTCAATGTTCCTCTTCCTGACACTTGGTTTTTTTGTCTTTAGGAGTGATAGCATTGGTGCTGTACTATCGTTTCCTCCATCCAAAGTCTTTTGAAATCTTCCAGAGTATTCGTCACAGGGGAATAGCCGGGGCCTGCATGGAGCGTGGCTCTACACTCTCATTAGAGGAGAAAGTCACGCCCACTTTTCATCGACATGCAACACTGTCTGGTCTGTTGCTATCTATCTATCTATCTATCTATCTATCTATCTATCTATCTATCTATCTATCTGAAGAATGACTGTGCATCTTCTGTTAAGGAGGTGGGACACTCATGGACCTTCCTATCCAATGGGAGGGCTGGAAGCATCACCACTGGCTGCTGATTCGCTTAGCTCTGAAGACAGGGGATGTTTCAAGGATCTGGTCTGCATATGGTGAGGGGGGACTGGCTGGACTGATGGGTCTGTCTGAAGAAGTTCACTCCCCTGATGACCTACGTGTCCATCAGGTTAGTTGTCTTTTTGAGTTTTACATCTTAGTAGCTGGACTTCCTAAAACTTACTGTTTTGTTTTGCTTTGTTTTAAGGTGTGACTTTGATCAGTATGATAAAATTTTGTTTTTCCAAACCTGGCCCCAATGCTAAGAAAATGTGATTATATAAAAAGGAGTTTATTTTCATACTTTTGATGTGATTTGTCAGATTCCACCAATTCAGCCACAGCTTTCTTACCACGCACAACCAGCTTCTCAACCTGCTGCTGCTGCTGCTGCTCAACCTCCTCCTCCACCAGCTCCTTCACAGGTTTCAGAGGCAAGAGTTTTGTTTAACATCTTATCTAGACCACCACAAAGGGGGACTGTGTCTATTCTAAACTAAGAATACAGTACATTGCTTATTTAAGCCACTTATGAGCTGAAACCTGGTGGGTTAGTTCAGTAGGACAGTAGGCATTTAGTGTGGTCATGAGAATAAATATCAGGAGTATCAGTAGACATCAGGATAACTACTAAAAGGCTTGTTTTTCTGTAAAGGATACATTATGTTTGCTTGTTGTAGTCTGAAGCTCACGTGTCTGTAATGTATCCAGGTGAGAGAGGTGGTCCAGCCACCAAAGCCAGCTCACTGCACTATAGTGGCCCGACCAGTGAGAAAAGCTCCTCCCACAACTATTCAGGATATGAGAAGGTTTCCAGAGATCATCCCAGTCCAGGAGGTCATCTTTGAAGAAACTGCAGAAGAAGACTCTAGCGTGGCACTATCAGAGGGAAAAGGTTAAATTACTTTATATTATACACAGTTTTCTATGGTTTGTCTTCAAAAATCAAAACAATAAACACTTTCTTCGGGGACATGGGAACCTAGGTTGGCTAAGCATTTGACTTGACCTTCATTGTTAGTGCCCAAGGTCGAAGTTGACCTTGAAAAAAAGTACAAAAAGCCATATCAAGTAATATTTCATATGAAAAAGCATGGACAGAGCTGTACAACAAACTTTCCTTTTTCTTTTGCCCTACGACACAAAAGTGATAATTATGCCATAAATGACTGTATTTTAAAATTTTAAGTAACAGCTTATAGAAGTTAAAGATTTCAGCCAATTCTGCTCCAATCACGTGGGTAAAGATGATAAAATGCACCATTTTAGTATGTAATGCATCAAGGTCAAAGGTCAGACATCAGCTTGTTAATCTAAAAGCAGGCTAACGTCAGCATGTTGCAATACAGACAGACTGACGTCAGCATGTTGTAACAAAAACATAATAAAACATCGATGTTTTAGTGTAGTCTCTGCGCGTTGGGGAATTTTGCTCTAGAGTGCTTCTGTTTTCTTTTGTCGGAGGGTTAGATCAACTCTAATGACAAATATCGATCTCTTTAGCAGCTCAATGCTCTGCTGTGTTCACTGGCAAGCGGAGCTATTATAGTTTTTTTTATTTTTGTTTTTATTTCAGTTTAGTTTGTGTTAGTTTCCACAGTGGGTTTTCTCATTTCTGTTTAGTTTTTATTCTTTGAAAATTTCACCAAACTGACCTGACAACGACTAAAATTAAGAACACCTCCTCAATGTTTTCTTTTTATTTTAGCTTTCTAAGATCCCAAATGCACATATTTGTTTAGTTTTTAGTTTAGTTTTACGTAACTATAAGAATCTTGCCAGAAAGTTAGTAACAGTGTCTGTCTACTGTTTGGAGCTGAGCAGAAAGTGTGCAGTAGTGTGTAAAGCAGGAGAGCAGTGCAGCACTCTGTGTCTTTGTAGAGTCAGATTTCTCTACACTATGTCTATACCCTGAACATACCAGAGTTACGTTGTTCATTCTTAGCTAAAAGAAAAATTAGGATATTACAGGCATTATAAGCTATGACCTTTAGTACAGTGCATTTATTATTTATCACAGAGACAGCAAATATATAGACTGCACTATGTTTCTTACCTCTAGCACTGACTCCCCTGCAGTATACGTGTGTATTGTTTTAAACTGACTTTTCTTTCCAATGTTTTATTTTTTTAAGGTGATGAGGAGTTCCAAAGCGCTGCTTATGGCTCACCGTCGCTCTCGTCTCCTCAACAACCAGGAAGCCTCCGCCACATCGACAGCAAAGAGGCGTCTCTGACTGAGGCCTCTTCGGTGGGTTCTTTAGACATCAAGACTCCCGGCTGGTCACCTGAGCGGCGTTCCCCCCTCCTGATTAGTTCCCCAGATAAAAAATCAGGGGTCCCTGGAGAGTCAAGCACTACATTGTATTTTAGTGCAGATGTGCAGTCTCCCTCCAGTGGGAGCTATCTTGGCTGGGGCTCAGAGCTGTCACCCATTTCCACCTACCGAAGTCCCTACCGGATCAGGGAGGCCCGATTTGTCACATCCACACCCAGATTGGAGCCCCGTGTAGAACAAGAAAGCCTGGGCCCCACCCCTGTCATCGTCATCCCTGCCACTCCTGGTACAACACCGGGTGCTACCCCAGATGGGACCCCTAGTGCTTCAACTCCTGTAAGTTCAACTACTGCAGCATCAACTCCTGTAGGTTCAACTCCTGCGGCTTCGACTCCTGCCGCTTCGACTCCTGCCGCTTCGACTCCTGCCGCTTCAACTCCCGGTGCTTCAACTCCTGGTGCAATTACACCTGGTACACCCATTGTTCCTCTCACTCCAGTTATCTCCCACGCTCGCAAACAGATGGTCCAGTATGTGGACAGCAGAGAGAGGGCAGTGTAAGTAGGATGGGGGTACAAGGAAAAGAAAAGCCTGGGTGGAGGATGGTGTATTTTCCAGTTTTGCTGTTCTCAGCATTAGAATCTTTTAAGTTAACTTATAACTGTCATAGAAAGAGATTGGTATAATATTGCTCATGTTTTCCCCTTGTGTGCAGCTAGACAGGAAATAATTGCTGAAAGTGTGTCACATTGACCAAAATATCAATCAAAAGAGACAAATCTTCAGTTTTAATAGCAGGACTTTGAAGGATTTGTATTAAAGTATATTCCTATGCAAGCCATGAGAGCAATTTGAGGAAACATCTGATATGTGAGAGGGTGAGTTGAAATTTTGTAGATTACAGAAGTTAAAATCTGGACTACTTGTCAAAATAAAATAATAATCCTTCAAACTACATTTTTAACTATTACTCTATAAAAATAAAAAACCTACACCTAAGTGTCAACTGAGGTAACCTTGGATAGGATGTAAGAGAAATCAAAATGACTATAAAGTAGCTATGGCTTGTAATTAAAATTTAAAGGATGAGCAGTTATTGAGCTGTTGGATCCTTTATACCAAAAGAAAATACAAAATCACCAGTTTACAATAACTCAACATGCTGTCTGCCAGGCTGCTGTGCAGAATTTCTTATAACATGACACACCAATGCAAAAATCTTAATGTAAATCAACTCAGCTTCAGGCAAACATTTACGTTTCTTGACGTTTCTTTTCTGTCTTTCCTTTTCTTAATCACAAGGCGATTGATGTTGGATGTCTCATCCACTTTTTAAGAAACTACTTATACTTGCAGTGAAGTACATATTAGTATTTACCTACATCACATACACACTGAAACAGGCCAATTCAGGAAGGGAGAGTAATTAGATAGAATATTGAATGAGTAAAATAGTGATTATGAAGGGATTATGTTTCATTTATTAGATGCATTTAATTTTTTATATAACTTGCTTTTGGGTTTTACTAATCAAATATCTTTGTGCACTGATTATAACAACACTTTTTGAGCTCTGAACCTTTGCAGACGAAAGAAGGGAAGTGCGATAAAATATGTGTGACGCAGGATAAGGAACTAGAGGAAACTTTACCATTTCTGTGCACTGTTAAGATCAATGATGAAGAAGATATATTTTCTGTGTGGGAGTTAAACTTGCACAGTTCGAGCTAACACTTCAGATTAATACAAGTACTTTCAAGTTTTACATTTTAATTTCAAATCTTAAATCTCGCTTCACTGCCTACTTATTAACTGGTGTAATATCAAAATGTACTGTGTGCTGTCCTGTGGAGTGTATTCAAAATGCAAGACAGATTATGCGCTTCATAAAAGGGTACACAGTCCTTGTTAGCAAAGACCCGCTTTGTTATGAAATTATACACAGCACTGAAACTAATTTTTCATACCTGTCCTACCTGAATAGCTGCACCTCTACTTGTGCTACAAAGGATTAACTATATCTAGTAATCTGTGTCACTCCTCAGTCTGTCCATCAGTTAAACCACCTACCTCAATACAGTTGAACTTCCGTGTTGCAATTTTATCTTAAAACATTAAATAATGGACAACCAAATCAGAGCAGTGGTGAAGTCCAGTTTTTATCATTTAAGGCGACTGGCAAGACTAAAATCTTTTCTTTCGAGGCAGCACCTTGAAACAGTGATCCATGCTTTTATTTCTTCCCGCCTGGACTACTGTAACTCACTTTATGTGGGGGTCAGTCAGTCATTGCTCTCACGTCTGCAGCTGGTTCAAAATGCGGCTGCACGACTCCTAACAGGAACTCGAAAAAGAGAGCATATAACCCCCGTGCTGGCCTCTCTGCACTGGCTGCCTGTGTCTTTTAGAGTTAATTTTAAAATTCTTATGTTTGTTTTTAAATGCCTACACAGTCTTGCCCCGCCTTACCTCTCTGAGCTTCTTCATCCCCACATACCCTGTCGGTCTCTCAGGTCAGCTGACCAGCTGCTCCTGGAGGTACCGAGATCCAGGAGGAAGCTCAGAGGGGACAGGGCCTTCTCTATTGTGGCTCCAAAATTATGGAATAATTTGCCCATGCATGTTAGAGAGGCCCCTTCACTGTCCACTTTTAAATCACGTCTTAAAACCCACTTTTATTCCTTGGCTTTTAACCTCAGTGAGACTTAGTTTCTTTTTTAATGCAGTAGTTATTTAATTAATGATTTCACTCTTCTTTTATTTGTTTTTTATTTATATCTCATGTAATTTTATTTTACAGTTCCAATGTACAGCACTTTGTGTCAGCTGTGGTTGTTTTAAAGTGCTTTATAAATAAAGTTGATGATGATGATGATGAATGTAGCTAACAGAAGAAGAAAAATTAGCTGTGGCACAGTCAAAAGTAATTCGAAATTATGCGCTGCTATTAGTCTGAAGTGGTCAGTACCTGTATTAACGTCATGAAACCTGTGTGCGAAGTTAAACTGTAATCGCAGAATAATGTTTGTGACTATGTCAGCCATGTGACTTTATCTATTTTTCTTTTTTTTTTTTTACTGTGCTGGATTACTTTTATTTCTTTGTGTCAAAACAAAACAATAACTGTGCAGTAGTAACTATGAGGTCTGTTAATGTTTTTCTTTAATGTGCAGGAAGGAGAGGAAACACAAGCAGCACTTTAGGATACTGAGAAACTGAGTTCATTGAGCAAAGTAGTGATTTTAAAACTAGAAACTTGATTTTGGTAGAAACTGCTTTTTCAAACTGGTGTCCATTTACTGCAGCTTTCTGATAGTTAAGTCACTGCATGATGCTCATTCATACAGGCAGACTGAGAGTTATATCTACTCCCATAGAGAAAGAAGCACTCACATTACCTACACGTTACTTAATGTAACTGCACATTACCGTTTTTTTAACACATGCTAGAATGTAGCAATAAGCTAGCTAACGTATTTAGTGCACTTATGAAAAAATATCCACACTCATGCTTTAAATGCGTCATCGCTTTGCCTTGTACGAAGACAGCTTTAGCTGCCACGCTTGCCTCATGTATGCATATCGCTTTGAAATAGAAATAACATGCTTTGCTTTGTGTACGCGATGTATACGATAATATCTACTTGTGTTTGTAATTTGATTCATTTTGTACTTTTAAAAGGTTCTTTTATATTTGATCACATTTACTGTTCATGAAATGATCTGGACAAGGTTTTGTGTTAAAGTTTGAGGATGTTTAGAGAGCAGATAGTTATCACTGACAGACTTGAGTTAGTTTGCTGATTCATTATAACCTCGTCACCTTGTCACTGGACGACCTCCTTTCATTAGTACAAATCACCTCATCTCTGAGAGGATTTCCACAAAAGAGCTGTGGATGGTAGTCGTGTCATTAAGTGTGCTGTTGATATGACAAAAATAAAGCCATTTGCCATGATCAAAGTCCAGTGTGCTGGGTTTTATTGCTTACCAGTGATTAATTTATCATCACTATGATTCTGAGAAATAGACACATATCAGTGGAAGTGCAGCAGCACGAGCTTTATCCTAGCACATCTCTGGAAACTTTCTCAAAGGTCATCAAATATAAAGATCAAAACATCTCATACACTCATCAAAGCATTATAAATAACGTGCAAAAGGCTATAGCTTGTTCAAACCTTTAATTTCATGTGTCAAAATCAAGTTTTGGTGCCAAAATATAAATCACTGCTGCAAAATGAAACATTTCTTTGACACTGTGTAAACAAAGATGCTCAAGATGTTTAAATAATTCATCAGAATGACAGCAGACTCAAGAAGTGCAACCCTTGAGTAGGGATGGGTATCGAAAACCGGTTCTTGTTGAGAACCGGTTCCCACTGTTTCAATTCCTTGGAATCGTTTGCCATTTTTGCAAACGATTCCCTTATCGATTCCAGTCGCCCCGAATGACGTCACCACGTTGCGGAGCGTCATTTACCTGGCAGGAAACACGGCGCCTAAGCGGCTCAAACGCTCAAAAGTTTGATTATACTTTATGAGAACCGATGACAACAGGGCAACTTGCAAAGTAGATATTTCATTTAAGGGAGGAAACACTACGAATATGCAAAAGCATTTGCTCACAAAACACGCGATGACACGCGTTTTTAATTCCGCTCCGGACTCGTGACTCTCAACCCAGCAGCAGCGCTAACGTTTGCACGTCCTCTCCCGTTAATGCGGCAGGTAAATAATCAACTAACAGTGCATATTATGTTAGCGCAATCTGCCTTATTCCAAAACCTGCCATTACTGTACATGTAGGTGACCATGATGAGAGAGACAGACAGAGTCTGGCTGGCTCAGATGCTGGCAGTTCTCGCTGCAGTCTACCGGTAGCGTCTCCTTTCAGGCCAGGATAGACTAATGTCACCGAGCAGTGTCTAAGTTTGTGGTCAAAGGCTTGCACCCATTTGCCACAGCAGATGCCCCCGATTTTTGGTAAGTGAATGTGTTTAATTGTGGGCAGGGACATTACTGGATATTCTTGTGTAATTGCCACAGAACAATTTATGTTATACTTTGTTATTGCTACAGAAGAATGTTGCAGCTTTAAGGCAGGGATGACTCCTGGAGTTGCTTTCTCACTGCATATGCTTTATTTCACAATCAGATCGATTCGATAACAAAAACATACAGCAGCTCCTCTCCTACTCCTAGCCCTTCGCTGCGGTGGAAAAAAGAACGACTTCAATCCCCTTCAAGGAACATACGTACAAAATAGTTTTCCTGATACACCAATGGGGCGTTCAATGCCATCTTGTAAATATGAGTACTCTGGCAGAGTAACAGTTCAAATGAAAAATACACCAGAACAAACAAGCAAACAAAAAAAGAAGTGTGGGGTACCTTTGAACCAATGAACAAAGTATAACAATTTATACTTTTTAACATAACCCGACCCCGTCAATATGTGATATGTCTCACAAGAATATTTATTTTATTATTTTACATTTACAATTTTTTTTTCCTGGGGACCGTGTGACACCCCATTGAAGAGCCGTAGGCTGGATCTCTCAAGATCTCACTGTTGGGTTTGTAAGGCCATGTTACTCCTAAATTTCTATCTTGTTCAAAGAGAAGATATAAAACAAAGCTCTGAGCTAATCGACCTTAGTGTTCTCCTTTTTAAAAAAAAAAAAAAGAATCGATAAGAGAATCGATAAAGAATCGAATCGTTAAACAGAATCGAAAATGGAATCGGAATCGTTAAAATCTTATCAATACCCATCCCTACCCTTGAGTGCGTATTTTCTCTGAGAGTGCATACCTACTGTATCAGACTGTTATTTATCTCAGGCTAACCCACTGCTGTTGAGCTTTACAGTGAATACTTTTGAAAAGTAAAAGGTTTTACTCTCTACTTTTTAAAGAAATAGAGCGCTTACATTTTTTCATAATGGAAGGGCCTACGGTGTGTAGTCCAGTTATAAAACAGATTACTGGACAGCCTGTTTCTGTTATCTCTCTGGACACTGACCAAGTCCTCACACAGTTTTGTCCCTTGTAGCCTAGCATGCACGCTATTGCTCAATAAAATGGATGTTTGAGTCGCTCCTCAATGCACCCAAATTGTTGTAACCCTGTTGTAACACAAGAAGGATAACTATGCTTTACAATACTCATAATCCTGACATACACCCCTTCAATGAGCAGGTTTTTTTTTAACTACATGAATTGTTCTTCATGTGCAGACTTATAAAATAAAGCAATGCTGGCACATTTTGGAGTGGTCTCTATTTTGCACTCAAAGACATTTGTAAATATTATTTGTTCAAATTGTGGCCAATTTTACTTAGTCATTTTCTAAACTTTTCTTTTTAAACTTCAAATTGTTGTAAAATATTTTACATAAAGTTCTAAAAACTATGGCTGTCATTCAAGAATTTAGCCAAAGGAGCTGAGAAGTGAGATCTATGTCAACAAGCAGTTCCATAATAGACGGTTTCATCATAATATCATAAAAATATGATTGCTCTGAATTATTAATGCACAAAAACATAATTATTTTCAAAACTAGATAGTCCTTTGACAAACTGTAACGTGACCCTAGACTGTTCCTTAATACAGTCTAATATTCCTATGTGAAACTGAGTCACCTGCTCTGGTGAAAGCACTTTTTTGTTAGAATTAGGATGTGCTCTTACGCCACTTGGTAAAAAAAAATAATTACATTTGATGTGGTGTGCTTGCGTTTTTTTTCCCAACTCATCACTTTCAAAGTCAGACGACAGTCATAAAAGGAAGAGAAAGCAGCTGGACAATCATCTCTTTCTCTGTGGTCAGTGATCAAAAGCACAATCAGGGTCAAATCACAGGACACTACTCAGATGAATAAAACTAGATGTAAAAATCACATGAAAACCAATGTTGGCTCAAAAACACATCCACATGCAGTACAGAGATAATATAGGGGGAAAAAGATAATTTACACAGTCTGTGTATTTATTGCAGACTTTCTTAAACAGATAAATAACAAATGGTTATTTGAGCTTGAAAAAATCTCACTGGTCCCAGTTAACTGTGTTTTGACCAAATGTAATCATCTTTTCCTGATACCAGCACAGCACCAAGGTTTCCTGGGCCCAGTACTCTTTCTCTGGAAATTATATCACAGTTTTCAGTTCAGTTTTTATTTGACCACCATGCACATCTCCATTAAAAGTTTTGCGCAGCTTGCTTACAAATGCATTACAGTTATATTACATTTCATTTTCATTTAGATTGCAGCTGTTCTACTTTTTATTCCTGTAACACCTTGGCAGTACTACCTTTATATATAAGGATGATAATTTGGGTGTTTTACTATACTACACAACGCAAAGACAAAGACAAATACCTCAAAACTCACAAATCACTTTTATGTCACATTGTAATACCATGATATAATAAAGGTATATCAAAATCAAAATCTAATATCGAAGTCAGTTTCAGTTACAATAAATAGAATATCATCTAAGTAAAAAAAAAAAAAAATGCGTCCAAATAAATTTTTAAACTGCAGGGTTTTCATTCTGATTAAGTTCCAAAAAAAAAAAAAAACTAACACAGCACAACCCAGCGGTTCTTCCACATTTTCATTAATAAAATAAAATAAATAAATAAATAAATGCATATATTAACATTAAAATAAAAATATTTATATTTATATATCGTTTTTCATGGATTCTAATTCAGATGGTTGACTTTATCTGTAAGAAGTCAGGACTGGTTTAAACTAACGGAAGAGCTCGATGACCGCGTGGATGACGGTTAGATCACATGCTTTGAGTTCATGTGATCAGTTCACGTGCTATCAGGAGTAAATAAAAGCTGAAAGGGGCCGTTTTTAACGCCCGAATACTCTTTTGTACTTACGTTAGCCGGCTGAGGTTGGGGACCTGGAGCTGTAGAGCTGATCAAACTCATCGGTTGAAAAACATACTGCCGGTAAATATTTGTTGTTATTTATTGTTTTCTTCCGATTTTAGCCGCTACATCGTTTACACGGAGAGCTGACCGCTAGCTAAATCGGTCACATAAACTCATAGAAACCAGGTTAAAAAAAGGCCAAGTATAGCTCATATTTTCATCACTAGTCGTCACCAATAACATGCTAAAACCGATTTTGAGCTTCTGGGTGCCAGTTAGCTTATTTGATTGCATGGATTGAATGTTGTTTATGACTGGGTGACCCGTTTTAGCTTCACGGTCAGATGTTTTGAAACGGGTGAAGCCATTTCCCCCCCAAAGAAACACACATGACTTATTCTTATCATTCGTTATTGATTATTCTGTGCGTTTTGGTATAGGCAGGCAGTATTTCGATAACATAAAAAGGGATTTTGGGGGGGTTAGAATATTGTGTAATATAATCCTGAATTCAGTCGGGGAAATGGAAAGTGAAACTGTGTTTCATAAGAGCGTCCTCTGAGCCATCCTTTTTCTTTCAAAAAGAAGAGGAAAAAAACTGGAAACAAATTATATACTGAAGCTTTGTTTAGTTAGTTGTGAACATGTGAGCTGCATACAGAGGCTCCCAGGTGGAGGGGTTAACCAGAGAGAAGTGAAATTATTCTAAGGACTATAGCGGTGTATTGTTCAGAACAAAGAAAGGTTTACTTCTACTGTCACGTACCTCAAACACCTCAGCGTTATAGGAAGGAATAAGGAAGTGATCAAGAGTAAAGTATGTAGTCCGATATGTTTGTTACCACACCTTGTGGGCATAAAACTGTGTGACAATTTAAAGGAAAAACCCACAACGTTTGCTCCCCCACTAGTGTGTAGATCTGGTGGCTCAGTTATCGACAGGGGAAAAACTACACAAACTAGTTGTAACTGAACACCTTTATACTATGATGAAATGTTATCCTATAATTTCCTTCCAGGAAAGCAATGCCCCTGTCAGATTGTTTGAATATGAAAAACATGAGTCGTATGCTTTGACCTCCAGTAAAATCTCGCTATGTCAACAGCCGTGGCAAGTTTTGGACCTGCACACTTTAAACAGTAGGAAATGAAATACTATCTTTTGAAAGGGTGTCGAGGTACACTAACTATTCCAGCAGCTTGGTAAAAGGACCTTAAGAAGGCCATAAGTTTTTTTTTGTTTGTTTTTTTTAAGTTTAAGTAGACAAGAGGGAGCATAAATAGTTTCAAATGATTGAATTGCCTTCAGAGGTTGGTTCTTATCTAAAAGGAAGATAAGAAACTGAAGAAAAGATTTAGAAACTAAAGTTTTCCTTTCTCCTGTATGTCTTTCGATGGCTTTGGCTTTGACTCATCAGTTTTTTTTTGTCTTTCGCTTAAACCACACAGGGGAACATTTATGGCCTCTTGGCCTTTAACAATGTGTTAATATCAACGCTAAACTGTCATCAAACTTAATGTGGAGGGTTTTCTTTACATGAACAGAACTGTGCCTAAACAAAGGTCTCAGTATGACTCAGCAGCTTAACTCAACTGTGGCATGAGTGCATTCAAAGGTACTGACTTAGTACTTGGAAAAGACAGCTCAGCGGGTTTCTCATCCACTTCCACAAAAAAAAAAAAAAAATCTTTTGATAGAAAGAAACCACTTCTCTAGAGAATTAACCAAAAAACCATTTGGTGTCTTTCAAACATGTTCTACCATTCAAATTTGTCTTGTCCTTAATAAGATTTTTGTGTGTGTGTGTGTGTGTGTGTAATATTACACTGTACTTAGTTTGCACACATGGAATGGTTTCTTTAGCATAACAGTTATTGTTTTTATAGCACATGCACAAGAATTCAAAATAATCCAAAAACTGGAGGACACTCAGAAATCTCTCTGCACATGACCTGTAAACATGCTGTCTTTTATTGAGCAGCAAGGCAGTGCTTTGGTGTGATCTCAGAGCGAATGTGTCATTCTGCTACGGGAAACTGCCTGTTCTTACTTCCTTTTTGATATGCTTTTTTTTTTTTTTTTTTTTTTTTTTTTTTCATAATCCATCATGTGATAGAAACCAGCTTCACAGAAATTCACATGTTCTGTTTCTCAAGCAGGCTTGTGGTTTTGTTTTTAAAACAGGACCTGTCTGAGCAGGTGTGGGGATTTCACGTATTCAACAACATAACTGACTTCTGTTTTCAATGGAATGTTTACTCTGGCTTACTGGCACAGTAAGCCAGAGTAAACATTTTTGGCTGGATGCATTCATGTACAAGCCTTTGTTCTTTACTTTTGCTTGTAAAATAATTTTGGGGCACAGTCTCATCAGATTAAATAGTTTGTAGTTAGATCATCTGATCCCAGAAGAAGCAGAGTGTCTGCACTGGTATTGATTTCTCTGGACTTCCTGCTATTACCGAGCACTCTCCACTCCTCTTTTTAGTAGGCTACGTTATCTGTCTGTAATGGAACTAATTTCGGCTCACCCCATTGCATTTTACTTTCTATAATGTGGCCTGTATTATTCACACACTGGAGCCAGTTTCCTGTATCGTTGGTCCTGTCGTCTGTGCCATATGAACTGAAACCCAGAATCTTTAACAGTGGGGGGAGTGCAAAGGAATTTTTTTTTCTTCCTTTACCGCGTGGCTGCTTATCAAAATCGACTAAAATCGTTGAAATCATTGGAGCATTTGCTGAGGCAGCATCTTTAACCACTGAAGGGGACTTTGACGCATGACTGACTCTAAGAGGTCTTTCTCCGCTCTCTCTGCATCATTTTTTTTTTTCCACTCGTAGCTTCAAGCAGTGTGATGGTGTTCAATCAGCTGTGACCTTTTAAGTGGTGATGTAGTTTCAGGAGTCTATCTTAAAGGGTGAATATCATACTGTGTGTAGCTGCAGCAGTGTATTGACTACAAATGTGAAAATCCAGCAGAGCTGGAGAACAGCTGAGGATTTTAAAATACAAATAAACCTCTACTTCCTGTTTTTGAACTCTAGCTAGACTTGTGAATGTTCAAGAAAATCAAAAGGCTCATTTAGCCGGTTACTGAAATGAAGTCTTTGTTTATGACATGATGCAGTAACAGAATAAATTACCACAGCTAAACCAAACTTATTAACTTGTCTTTCAGGCAAGATGTGGCATGCAGCCTTCCTCCTGTTGGCTGCCAGCTTGTCAGTGAGCCTGGCCAGACCCCACCTCCATCCACTGTCTAGTGAGATGGTCAATCACATCAATAAACTGAATACTACCTGGAAGGTGAGTGAATTGTTTTTTAATTTAATTTATGACAGACCTCTGAGAGTAAAAGTGTTTGACTAAATCTCCTCCCTGTCTTGCAGGCTGGCCACAACTTCCATAACGTCGATTATAGTTATGTGCGCAAGCTGTGTGGTACAATGCTGAAGGGACCCAAACTGCCAGTCATGTGAGTCTTAGTCATATGTTCTGTGGTTGCGAAACAAGTCCTCTAACGATCCCTGACATCAGAATATTTCAACCTACGCTGACCACAGGATAGTTGACTGTACTTTCACATTATTCTCAGTGTCACTGGAAACTTACCAATAGGGCTACATGATTATGGCTAAAATGCTAATCACTTATTTTGAGTAATGAAATCAAAATTATTTGTTTTAATTTTTACATTGTGCCACATTCTTGTTAAATAAAACTTCTTTAATAAAATTAAATAATGTGCTTATTCACCTGAGAGCATCTCTTGGAAGCTGAATTTAAAGTCTTTCACTTCATTCATCGTAGCTGCATAATTAAAGTGAATATAAATCATAGTACTCGACAGCTGTGGGTCCCTTTCCCCTGGAGTGTTTTTCATACAGCGTGGGTATTTCCACTGCTTAAGGCAGTAATCTTTTGTTTAGTAAGGTAACTGTTTTCTTGAAGCCTTCAGTACTCTCTGTTTATTGGACAAGTCTGTGGTGATTTCAGTATGCCTTTGTGAGCCGGAGGAATAGGCTTGTTGTTATGGATGTCTGTAGGATGCAGGTCGATTCACATTAGCAGCTCTTGCATCACATACAAGTCTTCCTGCAGTCATTATGCTGCATTTTCTGATGGGTTTTCAGGGAGTTGAATAAGTTGAGTTGTGATGCAGATACAACTCTATGGCACTCGCTGCATATGAGTTCTTCTAGTTAGGATTAGGGATGGGTATTGATAAGATTTTCACGATTCCGATTCCATTTTCGATTCTGTTTAACGATTCGATTCTCTTATCAATTCTTTTTAAAAAAGGAGAACACTAAGGTCGATTAGCTTAGAACTTTGTTTTATATCTTCTCTTTGAACAAGATAGAAATTTAGGAGTAACATGGCCTTACAAACCCAACAGTGAGATCTTAAGAGATCCTTAAGAGATCCAGCCTACGGCTCTTCAATGGGGTGTCACAGGGTCCCCGGGAAAAAAAATTGTAAATGTAAAATAATAAAATCAATATTCTTCTGTAGTAATAACAAAGTATAACATAAATTATTCTGTAGCAATTACACAAGAATATCCAGTAATGTCCCTGCCTACAATTAAACACATTCACTTACCGTAAATCGGGGCATCTGCTGTGGCAAATGGGTGCAAGCCTTTGACCACAAACTTAGTCACTGCTCGGTGACATTCGTCTATCCTGGCCTGAAAGGAGACGCTACCGGTAGACTGCAGCGAGAACTGCCAGCATCTGAGCCAGCCAGACTCTGTCTGTCTCTCTCATCATGGTCACCTAAATGCACAGTAATGGCAGGTTTTGTAATAAGGCAGATCGCGCTAACATAATATGCACTGTTAGTTGAATATTTATCTGCCGCATTAACGGGAGAGGATGTGCAAACGTTACCGCTGCTGCTGGGTTGAGATTCACTAGTCCAGAGCGGAATTAAAAACATGACATTCATTTAAGGTCATCGTGTGTTTTGTGAGCAAATGCTTTTGCATATTCGTAGTGTTTCCTCCCTTAAATGAAAGATCTACTTTGCAAGTATTGCAAGTTGCTCTGTCGTCATCCGTTCTCGTAAAGTATAATCAAGCGTGTTTGAGCCGCCATGTTTCCTGCCAGGTAAATGACGCTCCGCAACGTGGTGATGTCATTCAGGGCGACTGGCAAAAATGGCAAACAATTCCAAGGAATTGAACCGGTGGGAACCGGTTCTCAACAAGAACCGGTTTTCGATACCCATCCCTAGTTAGGATCACCCGTGCCAAATCCAAAATGTTTCCAAAGAGTGTATGATCTGCTTTCAGGGCTGAGTTCTGGAAGGCATCTGACTTTTCTTGCATTTATATTTTATTGTGGTGTTGCTCGTCCAGAGTAGTACAGTCAACTTTAACCTCTGCAGTGCAGGGAACGGCTGTGATTGGCTCATGTAGGCACGTATTTAAGCGGTGGTTTAGGGTATGTTTAATTTGCTTTTGGTTGGATTGATGGAGCATGCATATTCAGTTTTGCACAATCATTAATTGTGCAGCCCTACTTTACTAAAACAATAGTAAGTAAAACTTCTGGTTTCCTCTGCAGGGTTCAATATGCTGGAGATTTGAAGCTGCCAAAAGAATTTGATGCTAGACAGCAGTGGCCTAACTGTCCCACTCTGAAAGAGATCAGAGACCAGGGCTCCTGTGGATCCTGCTGGGTGAGAAGCTGCTCAATGTCACCACATGTAGCTAGACTCTTCAAGAGCTCTGTAATCTGAAATTGCCTAAGAAACTTAAAAAAAACAAAAACAAACCCTCATTAAGGAAGAGAATGGAGCTCAGCTCTTAGGACAAGAATGAAACCTTTGCTTTTCAAATTTTGCGATGATCTGTTTCCCTGCTTCATGTCTTTGTTGTTGTGGGTCCAGGCGTTTGGTGCTGCAGAGGCCATCTCTGATCGTGTATGCATTCACAGCAATGGGAAGGTCAATGTGGAGATCTCCTCAGAGGATCTGCTGACCTGCTGTGACAGCTGTGGCATGGGGTGAGCAGTTCTTACCCATCAGATAACTGAAATCACTAAAATATTAAAGATCAAGCTATTAAGATTATAATTATTTACCAGGATCACTGAACTTTGATAATTAAATATAATGAACCAAACTATGACATAAAAACCTTAATCTGGGGAAAAGAGCAGCAGATATAGATGATACAATTGGTACTAAGAGAGGGAAAGAAAGTTTGGCGCTTTCCTTAAATAAGTTCATTTTTAGTAAGTAATGTTTTGTTTTTCTGTGTGTGTGTTTTTTTAGATGTAATGGTGGCTACCCTTCAGCTGCCTGGGACTTCTGGGCAAATGAAGGGCTGGTCTCTGGGGGTCTCTATGATTCCCACATTGGTGAGTGTGTTTCTGATAGATTGATGCAGTTATGCGCATGTTGGGTGTGATTACAGTAGAGACGCTA
This sequence comes from Copadichromis virginalis, assembly GCF_057382275.1. NCBI lineage: Eukaryota > Metazoa > Chordata > Actinopteri > Cichliformes > Cichlidae > Copadichromis > Copadichromis virginalis. The sequence goes on from NC_140618.1 coordinate 15,673,151, forward strand.
TATCCTTGTGTCTGCAGGCTGCAGGCCCTACACCATCGCCCCCTGTGAGCACCATGTGAATGGCAGCAGACCTCCCTGCACTGGGGAGGGTGGTGACACACCAGAGTGTGTCCGCCAGTGTGAGTCTGGATACACACCAAGCTATACACAGGACAAGCACTATGGTAAGAGCAGCAGAAAGAAATGTATATTTATCATAAATAAGGTTTGTAATATTGTCTCAGTCTGCATAATTATGAGTAATAATTGCAACGTAACAAAACAAATTGTTATTGAATTATAACAAATGGATATTATATGAAATCTGAGGGAACTCCTTATCCTGATATTCAAATAGCTATTGTGCAGATGAACTTTGATTTTCTGGTTGTTGTTGTTTTTTTTTTTTTTTTTTTTTTTTTTTTTTTGTTTTTTTTTTTTTTTAAATTACACATATTATAAACTTCTACATGCAATATTTTATTATTATTTTTTTATGTTGGTGAACAAGGCTGTATGCACACATATCTTGACTCTGTGTGTTGCAGGTAAAACATCTTACAGCGTGCCATCAGACGAACAGCAGATTCAGTATGAGATCTACAAGAACGGCCCTGTAGAGGGAGCGTTTACAGTCTATGACGACTTTGTTCTGTACAAGACTGGTAAGAACACATGAACTCATCACACATGTAATGGTCACCCTGCCTGCCATTTCACAAATTCACTTTTACTTTGTGGCTGAAGCATAAGCATATAGTGTGGGATTGTGTCCTCTTAACATTGATTTGAACTGAAGCTCCTCTTTGTTTAGCTTTTGCAGAGGTTTGTGTGTGAAAAGTTAACAGGCTTTCATGCTGGAAATCTCCAACTGCAGCTAGATGCAGTTTGATATTCTAGTATTTAAGGTGCCTTGAATGTGACTTAGTATGAAATAGACACTATTAGAATACACACCCAGTCTCTTCACTATATTGTACTAAAAAAAAAAAAAACAACTTTAGGTGAGCTCTAATGGATTTGTTCTGTCTTATCCAGGTGTTTATCAACATGTGTCTGGTTCTGCTGTCGGTGGTCACGCCATCAAGATCCTGGGCTGGGGAGAGGAAAATGGCACTCCCTACTGGCTCTGTGTCAACTCCTGGAACACTGATTGGGGTGATAATGGTGAGCAGAGGCAGTTTAATACTGTTAACACACGTAGTCATGCTATGCAAGGGGAGTCACTACTGAAAATACTACAGTATAATCCTGTAAAATGGAATGGGGAGTCTTATAGCTGAATCAGTATTTTGTTCAGAATCACAAGGACTTGATCTTCATTAAGACAGATGTATTATTTTTAATTATACATTATTTATATCAGGAGCACACACTTCTATATTTGACTTTATTTTACATGTAAAACAGACTGACTTCATGACACCAAAGCTGAAACCCTGTTCGCTCTATTTTTTTTATTCATTTATTTATTTTTTTTAAACAATAATCATTAAATGCTCTGAAAGGGGGTCTTTACGTCTTTAACTTTTACAAATGTTTTCTTGACATTGTTCTAGCTCGTTTACACAACTCTACCAGTAAATGAGAAATTCTTCTCTTACAGTAAATTATAGTAATACTCCCTCACTCAAAATGGGCAAATGGTGCTGTTTATAGATGTTCACGTGTTTTCTTCAGTTTAGGAAATTGAAGTAAATTCTGTTTTTGTTTTTTGTTTTTTTGTTTTTTAGGATACTTTAAATTCCTGCGTGGTTCAGATCACTGTGGTATTGAATCTGAGATTGTGGCAGGGATTCCCAAATAAAAACTAAGGTAAGATGGTAAACAGATGGATTTTATGTGTGAGATTTTTTTTTTTTTTATTATTATTATTTTTAAGTATGGATTTAAAAGATTATTCATAATGTACTTCTGACTTTTCTTACATGCATAATTCAGAAATGGATTCAGATTTTCTTCTGCTGTCAGTTACATGTAGACCCACATTAACTCGATGCAAGTCCAGCAGGCTGGTGTGCCAACTTTAAGAGTCATCCTTGCTTTAATTTCCCATTTTTCTCCTTTTGTACCTGCAGGTTTTCAGCTGTAGCATCATTACACTATCACTAGAGGGCGATGCACTCCACTGACCAGAAGACACAGCTGACAAAATTAACTGCTTTTAGTCCTTTTTACCTAAAGCGCGCTGATCACTTTGCACACCGGCTTTAAAAACTAAAGCGAGGTGAATTTGCAGATGGGATGTGACAGAAATGTGATGAACCTGAGGAGAAAGTGCTGGAGTTGATGTTTTCACCTCTTAGACAGACAGGAGAAATTTTATTTTAGACAGGCATTAGCATTTGGTTGCTTCAAAACAGGCTATTACTGTTGTAGAAGTGATTAAATTTATTTTGACAGCATGGATTGTTTTAGAACAGCGCAATGTCATTTTGACGAATGTGTCTAATTTGTAATGATCACAGCTTTTATATTGAATTTATAATTTCTCAGTGCTACTCCATAATGTCAGGATGGACTGTCACAGGTGCCAGTTAGTGTTTTTAAACTTGGTTGGAAATTAAATGCAGTGTTGGCTGCCTGTTATAACTATAATATTGGCGCATAACTGTTATGTTTTGAAATAAAAAAAAAAAAAAAAAATCTGTGTGTGTGTGTGTGTGTGTGTGTGTGTGTGTGTGTGTGATTACAAAATCTTTTTCCTGGATTAAGCAGATAATAGAGAAACTTGAGCTATCACAAATGTAAAGTTTCGATGTTGTTAATTCTCAAGTGATTACACATGACAATATGATTCATAACTTTCCGCCAGTAACTCTTAAATGATTTATTATTTTTAATGCAATTATGACTCCCTGCATCTCGGTTTTGGTTGTAATTTATATACCAGAAAAAGCAACATCCAATTGATTAAAAATACAAAATTTGACAATCACATTTTCCGTCCCACCAATGAATTTGAAGCAAAATGCAAAATTATTTGTGTAAAATACACACTTCTGGGACAAAATGTAAACCTAGTTGTTAAAGTTATTCCAAACCATTTAAAATACAAAACTGCCTTACAAGCATATCAATTAAAGTTGGTAATAAAGGTGCTTCTTTCATATTTGCTCTGTTTACACATCTCTTTTAATTGTTAATTAACTTCTTTTAACATTTACATATAAGATCACTGCACTGCAATTTGTCTCAGCATACATGAAATGCTCTTACCAAAACTTATTTTCAAAAAGGGTGGCATGGCAAAAGTGTGGGGGTTTTTTTGTTTTGTTTGTTTGCTTTTGTGTGTGTGTGTGTGTGTGTGTGTGTGTCTGACTGACTGACTGACTGACTGACTGGATTCAGTGTCGCTAACAGCACAGTGTCACTAACCAACTTTACCAAAAGAATATGGATTCATTTCAATGTTTCCTTATGTGTATACATAAAACTACATTTAGCCTTCATTTTCAGTCCATTACTTTCCCCAACTTGGATCATTTTCTGAGGAAAAAACAGCAACACTAGTACCAATTTGCAATCCTGTGGACATCCATATGAAACAAATATTGCATATATAAGTAAACAGTATTAACATTTGTGGACCTGAATATTTATTTGTAATAATCTACAAACACAAATGATATATTTATCTATTCTACTCTGATATCATATGCAACTCTGCTATTCAAATTTTAACAATGGCACCATATAACTTTTTATAAAATAGTTAGAAAAGTATAATTTTGATTACTTATTAATTTTCTTGTCTCCATAACAGAAAATTATAAAATAACGGATCCATTATCCAATTCATGAAGCTTTTTAATAGATTTGGAAAAAACATATTTAGGATCGTTTTCGCCGCAATAATTGTGTAGTGAACTTTTAATCAAAGGCTAAACTGTTAAACTGAAAAAAAGACAAACGAGCCACTTCCGCCTTGTCAGCAAAAACAAACCCGTCCACGTCCCTCCCCTCATTAGTTTTCCACGTAAGCGTTTCCCGTTCCCCAACTAAACAGCACCTCTTAAAACAGAATTTGAAGCGACGATTTTGTTTGTTTGTTTGTTTTTTTTTGGGGGGGGGGGGGGGGTATTTGTAAAAGAGACAAAAATGCAGTTGAAGTGATTTTTCTTAGTATCGCAGAAAATCCACTGTTCGGTATCCGCCCCATTAAGGTACATCCGGGACACTCGGGCGACTAAAACAGACAACCTAGAGCACAGCTTTTCAGCTGCAGCGCAGGGGGAGAGAGCGCTTGTACACAGAGCAAGAGAGCGAGCGATGGAGGCGGGAGGCAGGGTACCGTGGGTGAAATATGGGTCTGTCGTGTCCTTATTTGTGGTTGTGTTGGCCCTCTGGTTCCGGTCACCCCAGAATGCAGTGCTGGACGACCGACTGGACACAGTCCTTTCCTCCCTGCTCCGGGCTGAGCAGAAAGTGGGGATGAATAACGTCGCCAGACCCAGAGTAGCGATTGGTAAGCGTTACGAGCTAGCTAACGGTGGCTAGCCTAACCATAGACTGTATGAGTGCAACCTAATTTCAGGGGTTTGTGGATTAATGATCGATCAGGTAAACGGCGCCAGAATAACAGTAACATTAGTCACTGCCCGCATTCACTAACAGAAAATAAGTTGTTAACGCAGTGGATAATATTTGCCTCATATTTAATGTCAAACTTTAGTAAACTGAGAAAAGTACATTTAGGGGTTTCTTATGGAAATAAATAAGGTTGTGTGTTGAAGCCTGAATAGATGGTGCGGAGGGGCAATAACCATGAAAGGTGGTCACCAGATAAGATGATTAGTTCCAGCTTAGAAATAAAGTCTCAATGAGTGTGCTCCGGGTTACAGGTTTGGCGTTTGGCATATAAAGGAAAATATATTTAATTAAAATACAACTTTTCCACTTTCTTTTAAACAGAAGATCAGTTTTTTTGTGTGTGTTTTAGCTGTTTTCCTGTTTGGTAATTATCTTCCAGTAAGGATGCATCCAATGATTTCAACAATGACTTGAGCCAATTATGACATTCACTTCAGTAATGTGTAAGGTGGGGCAGTATCTGCAGTTATCAGTAATATATACACTACTTAACTAGCAAAGGAAGCTTAATATTTTTTGGAGCTTGGGGTTTTTTTTCTGGATGAAAACAGATGGTTTGGGGAGATTATGAATATAATGACAACTTCTCTGCATGACATTAAGGAAGAGTGTTTGTGTTATCTTAAATAACAGATGTCTGTCCACTTTCCTCTTATTTTTGGCCTTTTTATAATAAAGATATATTAGAGTATTTATTTATTTATGCTTGAGTAAACAAACCCCACTTAGAAATAAATAGTTAAGATGTTTTGAACAGTCTTGTGAGTTTACCTGCCAGAAGTTTATAAGCAGCAAAACCCTTGGTTGTACTTTGAACTTCTTAAAAACAACTGTGCAGGCTCATGTGATGTAAGCTCTGGTATTCTTATAGTAATCCAGTGTTTTGTCTCGTGAGCAAGTCCTAAAACCTTGTGCTTTGGACCATCGCACAGACACTCAATAAGAATCAACTTGTCTGTCCAGCCTTTACCCAATAGGTTACCAATAAGCTCAGCAACAGTACAACCTGATGTAAATGCGATTATAAGAAATTTCTGCCAAAAGATCAGAATCAGCCTTGTTGTTGCCTTGTTGTTGTTTTTGTTGCTGTTGTTGACTAGTTGCATGTGTTTGTGTGTCACATCAAATTAGAACAAACTATAAGTAAAAGCTTGTTTTCATGGTGCCAAAAGGGTTCATAAATAACCAGGAAAATAAACAACAACATACTGGCAACATGTGCTGTATTTAGTATTTTAGTATTTATTTATTTATTGTCATTGTCAAGAACAATGAAATTGCGTTTGGGGCTTCCATACAACCCAAAAAAAAGAAGAAAATAATAAATACCCCTTAAAACCCAAGTGTACATATTTAACCCAGTGTGACTCCAATGCAATAAGACAATCCTTAGCAATAATGTTTGTAGAAATTCAGACAAAGACCTGAGAAACATGACAAAATACAACAATGCAACCCATTCAATATTATTGTACTGTGAGATATGATATCAGATATGGTAGTTATCTATTTAAGAAAGAGGGGGAGGGCAGGAGGGGGAAGAGAATAAAGATATGATGCACCAATGCAGACCAGTTCATTGCTATTAAGAAGTTGGATATGGTTATTGTCCGTGAGAGGGGGGCAGAGAGTTCAGGAGCCTCACAGCCTGTGGATACAGGCTGTTGGCCAGTCTGGATGTTCTGGCCTGTATAGACCTGTACCTTCTCCCTGAGGGCAGCAGATGGAAAAGGTGGCGCGCAGGGTGATGTTGGTCCCGCAGGATACTGTGCACCCTCCTCAGACAGCGAGTGGGGAAGATATTACTGATCTCTGGCAGACTTGTTCCAATAATTCTGCCAGCTTCTTTCACCACCCGCTGGAGTGCTTGCTGATCGGCCTTGGTGCAGCTGGGGAACCACATTAGAAATCCATACGTCAGAACGCTGCTGATGGCACAGTTGTAGAAGTTCAACATCAGAGATCTGGGAATGTGTGCGCTCCGCAGTCTCCTCAGGTAGTAGAGGCGCTGTTGGGCCTTCCGTACAACTGAGGTGATATGGTTGCCCCAGGACAGGTCCTCGGTCACAGTTACCCCCAAGAATTTAAAACTGCTCACCCTCTCCACCGCCTCACTGCCAATGAAGAGAGGCAGATGGTTGTTATGACCCCTCTTCCGGAAATCTACAATGATCTCCTTGGTCTTTTTGGTGTTTAAGACCAAGTTATTGTCGTGGCACCATGACTCTAGTTGTTGCACCTCTGTCCTATAGTTTGTCTCATCATTGTTGGATATAAGTCCGAGCACTGTAGTGTCATCTGCAAACTTAACAATGAGATTGGACGCGCAGGAGGAAATACAGTCATGGGTGAAGAGAGTGTATAGCAGAGGGCTCAGAACACACCCCTGAGGGGCACCGGTGTTGACCACAAGGGTGGAAGAGGTGTTCTTACCCACTCTGACACTCTGTCTACGGTTAGTGAGGAAGTCCACAATCCAGTTGCACAGAGAGGAGTTAAGTCCCAGTTGGTGGAGTTTGGGACGGAGTTTGTATGGCCGGATGGTATTAAAAGCCGAGCTGTAGTCTACAAAGAGGAGCCGTGCATAGGTGTTCCTGTGTTCCAAGTGCTTCAGTAATGTGTGCAGCACTGTGGCGATCGCATCCTCGGTTGACCGGTTCTCCCTGTATGCAAACTGGTGCGAGTCCAGGGATGGTGGAAAAGCAGCTCTGATGTGTTTAATGACCAGTCTCTCCAGGCATTTGGCGGGAATGGGGGTGAGTGCCACAAGTCTGAAATCGTTCAGACATGTGACATTTGACTGTTTTGGGATGGGAACGATGGTTGCTGCTTTGAAACAGGATGGTACCAGTGAACAGGACAACGAGGTGTTATATATAGAGGTGAAGACGTCCGCCAGGTCCGCAGCACAGTCTTTTAGCACCCGGCCCAGCACTCCATCCGGCCCGGCCGCCTTCCTGGTGTTAATGCTCCGGAACACACGCCTCAGCTCATGAGTGCTCAGGACCGGAGCAGGGTCGGTTGAGGGGAGAGGGGACAGGACAGGGTCGGTGTTCTCCCTATCAAAACGGGCATAAAAGAGATTTAGATCCTCAGCCAGAGTAGAACTGTCGGCTGAGGGTGATGGTGTTCTTCTTTTGTAGTCCGTGATAGCCCTGATGCCCTCCCAGACCTGCCTTGGGTTTGTGTTGTTCTCAAACCTGGCCTCGATACGCCTCCTGTGCTGCTGCTTGGCAGTCTTGATGCCTCTTCTCAGGTTGGCCCTGGCAGCACTGTATGCCTCCTGGTCCCCGGATTTGAAAGCGTTGTTCCTTGTTCGAATAAGTTGTTGAACTCCGTGTGTCATCCAGGGTGGATTATTAGGGAACACACGGAATCGTTTCCAAGTTGTTACATTGTCCACACAGAAACAGATGTAGTCCAAGACAGTGGAGGTGTAACTGTCCAATGCGACACGATTGTCAGTGTCCTGCACCTTGAATACATCCCAGTCTGTGCAGTGGAAACAGTCCTGAAGCATCGGAATAGCATCCTGCGGCCATGTTCTCACGGTTTTGGTTGTAATCCCAGTGCTCTTGATCTTTTGTGTGTATATTGGGTGTAGCAGAAGGGAGAGATGGTCTGACAGACCCAGGTGGGGATAAGCCTGGGCTCTGTACGCATTCGCCATGTTGGTGTACACCTGGTCCAACGTTCTATCTCCTCTGGTAGCACACTTCACATTACGGTGGAAATTGTGAAGTACAGATTTCAGGTCCGCGTGGTTAAAATCCCCAGCCGCAATAAAGACACTGTCCGGGTGTGCTACCAGGCTGTTATTGATGCTGCTGCTCAATTGTGCTAACGCTAAATAAAGTGCTGGAGTCTGTTATTTTGAGCACTCGTATCAGAGCAGAGTTGGCCATGAGGGATGGATTAACGTTTATTGCTATTAGTTGCAGGATTGAACAGTACAACATAAATAATGGCTTACTGACACTTAACCTGAGCCCTGACCCAGAAACAGGTTTGACAAATGCTAACTCTAAATTCTGTCTTAATTAACTCTTTGAGTTTTCAGCTCCAGAAATAGATGAAACTTCAACCAGTCCACTCAGTCATCAGTTACCCACTCTTGATTTTTCATAGACAGATAAATGGTTAAAAATGTGACCAAATATGACATTTTACATTTCTTAAATATAATTATTCAGCTGTAAACTGACTTTTGGATTTCCACAGCACAAGGAAGACAGATTTTTGTTGATTTAGTGGTGCAAATCCTTTTCGGATATTGCAGCTTTTCAAAATGTTGCTCAACATCCAGTCTTTAGCCTGTTTTTAAAATCTCACTTTAAACTGCATTTAGTCCCATTTAAGAATCTTAAGTGGCGCAGACAACAACAGTAGCATCATTTATTCCAGCATGAGAAATTATTGATCTTTGATCTTTTTTGGCTTTTTTTTCTTTCTTTTTTTTTGCCTAAAGTGCAATAAAAGTTAGTTTTATTGTAACAGGGATTACAAAATGTGCAGTGCAAGTTAACTAACAATTGGGCAACTTCTTTATTTTATTCTGAGCTAATCCACAGTGCCCATTGATGTCCACTGTTATCCTTACATTCATGATTGATTTAATAAGAAGATTAACCAGCATTTAACTGTTTGTAAAGATGTAAACAGCTTTGACATTGACTGTAATAATGGGGGAAATGAAATGGTGTCATAGAGATGGTGCAGGTGCAGCATGAGGGAACATTCAGAGAGAAGCTCTGTTCAATAAAATATATAGGGGAACAGGTTAGGTTAAGTTGGCTCTGTTTCAGGAACAGTAAACTCACTCATCTCCTCTCAGGGTTAACAAACTCTGAGTTTCCACTAAACCTGCTTTCTGTGACAGGGTCCTGAAGGACTATAAAATGCACCATATTCATATTAACCTTATGAAAGCAAATCTAACTGTATCCCAAAAGGTTATTTTATATTTTTTATATGAAGCTACAGCAGGAAAAAAAGATAGGGTTGCAAATTCAGACAAAGTTGCCTGCCTGCCTGAAGCGTTGGCCCCTGTTCAGACATGACCGGCATCTGTGAAGCTCAGAGCTTCTATATCTGCTGATGGGACATATGATTGATCCAGCAGCTGAAACTCTGACAGTGTGTCACTATTTCAGCTGTGATTGGAGATAAATGCAGCCGTACTGGGCACAGCAGCTGCAGGTTGTGTGGATTTCTCACTATTTAGTATGTTTTATTTTCAAACAAAATTGTATATATTTAGCACATTTTGTTTCAGGCGGAAAAACACACGTACTTCATACGGCATATGCTATCACAGAAATCGTAGCATGGCACCATGTTTATAACGTAAAACTTCATCAATACAAAAAAACAGCAATGATATAGTAAAAAGGAAAATTATTATTGTTATTATAAACAGTGATAGAAAAAACAAAAAACACTGGTTATAACCTGTAAAAGGAAGAGAAATGACACTGTCAAGTGTAGTCCAGTAACAATAGAAAAGGCCTAAAATTTAAAAATGAATTCAACCTGCAACTAAACTCAAGGGCTAAGCAGGAATGTTGTCTAGTTTGCTTTTAAATGCTGATGAAGTTGGGGCACACCTTACATGATTTGTGAGGTTATTTTAGTGGCTTTGGAGCACAAAGGTAAAAGCAGTGTGACTAGTCATACCAGTGTTCTCCCTGTCCTGATTTCCAAATGAATATTGCCTCTTTGAGTTTCTTTCTCTCTTTTTCATTCACAGGTTTTGGAGGTTGTGTTGACCTGATAGTAGACAGTGTGTCACTGCTTAATAAAACAGGCATCCAGCCCACAGACCAGCCCCTGCATCATGACTACCTAGAAAATGTGGAGCAGCTGGCTCAGAGCTTTGCATATTTCTTTGCACCAGGAGCAGCTGCAGAGTAAGTGATGTCTGTGTGAAGATGAGCCCATTTAAAAGTAGAGGTCCAGATCTGGAAGCAAATTTTGAGTATATACACATAGATACACATGTACTTTGAATAAATAAAATTGTGGCTATTCAAATATTTGCAGTCCTATCGGTGCTCTGAGTTTTTTCTTCTGAATTTTCCTTTTAATCTTAAACTGGAATTTGAGGTGTTTGTACTGAAAGTATACAGTTTTTTTTGTTTTGTTTTTTTTTTTTCATTTTTGCTGCTGTTTATGTTTGAAAAGGCTTTTTAAGTCTTGAGAATACAGTTGAATTAATCTCCCTGATCTGCTCAGTCATTGCTGACTGCTCGTGTTCTGGCGCCTGTGAGCTCTTGTTCATTGTCTGGAATAAAACACCCTAAGGGCAACAAGACTACAGAATCAGCAGGAACCCACATAGAAAAAGAATGCGCGCTAACATGAATTAAGACTTTTCTGTTAGAGACAGAAACTGTGTCTTTTTTAACATTTAAACTTATTTCTCTGGTCCTTATACTGCCCGTTTTGGGGATTGTACGTTCTTAATGGCAGCCAAATGACTGAATGTATTTAGACTTTGTGTAAATACCATGCAGAGTAATTCTGAAGCATCTAATCTAAATGAATAAATGTCTAATAATATGTTCAAAGAACAAGAGAAAATTGTTTTTTATCTGGATAAAGATGCTTATTTTGAAAGGGTGCTTTGTTATTACGGCTGTTTGTTCTACCTATCATTGGAGATGTGCATTTTAAAAAAAAAAAGTTTTAACAAGTATTTATATTTGTGACTTCAGGCTATAAGAAAGCTGCTGTGTGAGCGTTAACTCAGCAGTCCCCAACCCCCGGGCCACGGACTGGTACCGGGCCGCGAGAGTTGAGACTCGGGTGTGAAATGTATGGTTTTCAGGGTTTTTATCGGTTTTTAGCGTTATTTTGTTATCGTTTTTTTCGTTAACTCGGTTTTCCTGGGTCTTTTCACGTGTGTTATGAATCAATCTTTTTTTTCAGTATCGGTACTAGTTTTATTTTGTTGTATTTATCCGCGACACCTTAAAGGCCGGTCCGTGAAAATATTGTCGGGCACAAACCGGTCCGTGGCGCAAAAAAGGTTGGGGACCGCTGCGTTAACTGATAAGCAAGAATGAGATGCAATTATCTGGCAACCAAGCCGAGTCCTCATGCTGTTTCATTCTGATATCCAGCATTCTGGCATCCTGAGGGTGATCATATTGTATGTTTAGTGAGGGTCCTACTGCACTTTTCTTTATGATCACCCCACTTTTAATGCTCAAAAGGATGGATATAGAAGTAATATATTTCAGCCTTCGTCTCCCACTGCATTGCAGCAGTGGGAGTACTGGGAGTCTAGGTGTTTAGGAAGAGAGAGGTGGCATAGGAGGTGGAAAGGAAAAGATCCAGGTGGAAAGGATGTGCACTGTTTCAGGATTGTGGAGGATACAGATAGAAATGTACTAATGACTGAAGAGAGTGTGTTGAAGACTGAAAGAGGTACTTTAAGGAGCAGAGAGAGAAGACAGCAAGAGTGTGTGGGGAATTGCAAAGGATTAGTAAGGAGGAAGTGAGGGAACCTTTGAAGAGGATGAAGAGAGGAAAGGCAGTTGGTCCAGATAAAACACTTGTGGAGGTATGGAGATGTTGAGTAGAGATGGCAGTGGAACGATACCAACTTTCAAGAACTTGGGCGATTTGTAAAGCTGTAGCAACTACAGAGGGATAAAGCTGGTGAGCCATACGATGAAGCTATGAGAAAGAGTTCTTGAAAGTGGGTTAAGATGGTGATGATCAGACAGCAGCAATATCGTCTCATATTGACAGAGAGCACTGAAGATGTGATGTTTGAGAGTGTTGATGGAAAAGTATAGAGAAGGTCAGAATGGGTTTCTCTATGACTTTTGGGATGCCAAGAGACTTATGTGAGGATAAATGGTAAATAGGCTGGTTCTTATATAGAGCTTTGCTAGCGCTGGAACAATCAAAGCACACTCATAAACACATTCATACTCCGATGAAATCATCGTAAATGGTAAATGGCCTGTATTTGTATAGCACTTTACTAGTCCCTAAGGACCCCAAAGCGCTTTACACATCCAGTCATCCACCCATTCACACACACATTCACACACTAGAGCACTAGATCGTAGAGCAACTTGGGGTTCAGTCTCTTAACCCAGGGTGGTGCAGGACATATCAATATGCAGGAAAGAAGTTAAGCGATCATATTAGTGGCAGATGCTGTAGTTTTGTTTTTTTCATTCTGTGGAAAGTTATTAATGTAATTTAAGCACCATAAATCACAGTAATGTCAGTTTTCACTTTCACAGTTTAAACCAAAGTTTTTTTTCTTCTCCCACAGGCGTTTTATGCTAAATGAAACCCTCTTTAGCGAGCTGGTCGAGGGGGCCCGTGACTTACCTGGAAACAGATGGTCAGTTGGCGGCAATGCTCCAGTAATGGCTAGTCGCATGGCAACCGAGGGATGTGATGTGTTGCTAGGGGGAACTTTCAGCACCGATTTTACTGATGTCCTGTCGCAGCACATTACAGGTACTCGAAATAAGACAAAGTGATGCATCCATTTTACTTTGAATGAAATTTCCGTTTTGTAATTTTTATGTACTTTGTGATATTCCTTTTATCTCCTCAGTGGCAGGTAAAGTGATAGATGAGCCAGACATTCATCTGATTCTGGAGTATCCAACTGGTGCCCGCTGGGGGCGCTATACCTCACGTAGAGCCAATAGGTAGGTGTCATACAGATGCATCAGAAGCGTGGAGTGCGTGTGTACACGGTGCTCTGAGGTGATAGTTGTTCACTTCGTTTGTGTGTTTGTGTTCTGTAGATACATCATTCACAGCGATGCCAATAACCCCTACCTGTCCTCTATGGAGGAGTTTGCTCAGAAACTTATAGACTTCAAACCTGACCTACTGGTGGTGGGAGGGCTCCAAATGATGGACAACTTCCCTTTCCGGTCAGGTAAGAAAGGTGTTCCCTTCTTTCTGATGCACAGTTGGGCTCGCTGACATTGAACGTATTATCCTGGGTTAACCAAAGCAGTTTGAGGTTAGCGTTACTCTCTCATATCACCTGGAGATTAAAATTCTACTAATTGTAGTTATCAAAAGGAAAGAGGTTTCACCTTAAATATGAACTCTGGACAAAGTTGGTAGATAATTTGGGTCATTGTCTGGAGTTGAGATTGTCAACTCTCACTACTGGAAATGCTCAAATTTGTTTACACGAGGGTGGTGTCTGAGTAGAGCGTGCTAGAGGCAGGACACGAAATGTCCCAGCTGTGTATCACTGTTACCTGGAGCTGTTCTCACAGTGACGCAAATTGTTGAGGGTTTGTAATCAGGAGATTGTGGATATATGATCCCATGCACCTTTATCAGGTAGTGTCTATGAAAGCTCAGGGCTTTAAGCATAGTTAAGCATACTGACCAGTGACACTTGAAGTTGGCTGGATTTTGGCCACATTTGGTGATAGCTGTACAGTGGGGCAAAAAAGTATTTAGTCAGCCACCGATTGTGCAAGTTCCCCCACCTAAAATGATGACAGAGGTCAGCAATTTGCACCAGAGGTACACTTCAACTGTGAGAGACAGAATGTGAAAAAAATAAATAAATAATCCATGAATCCACATGGTAGGATTTGTAAAGAATTTATTCGTAAATCAGGGTGGAAAATAAGTATTTGGTCAATAACAAAAATACAACTCAGTACTTTGTAACATAACCTTTGTTGGCAATAACAGAGGTCAAACGTTTACTATAGGTCTTTACCAGGTTTGCACACACAGTAGCTGGTATTTTGGCCCATTCCTCCATGCAGATCTTCTCGAGAGCAGTGATGTTTTGGGGCTGTCGCCGAGCAACACGGACTTTCAACTCCCGCCACAGATTTTCTATGGGGTTGAGGTCTGGAGACTGGCTAGGCCACTCCAGGACTTTCAAATGCTTCTTACGGAGCCACTCCTTTGTTGCCCGGGCGGTGTGTTTTGGATCATTGTCATGTTGGAAGACCCAGCCTCGTTTCATCTTCAAAGTTCTCACTGATGGAAGGAGGTTTTGGCTCAAAATCTCACGATACATGGCCCCATTCATTCTGTCCTTAACACGGATCAGTCGTCCTGTCCCCTTGGCAGAAAAACAGCCCCATAGCATGATGTTTCCACCCCCATGCTTCACAGTAGGTATGGTGTTCTTGGGATGCAACTCAGTATTCTTCTTCCTCCAAACACGATGAGTTGAGTTTATACCAAAAAGTTCTACTTTGGTTTCATCTGACCACATGACATTCTCCCAATCCTCTGCTGTATCATCCATGTGCTCTCTGGCAAACTTCAGACGGGCCTGGACATGCACTGGCTTCAGCAGCGGAACACGTCTGGCACTGCGGGATTTGATTCCCTGCCGTTGTAGTGTGTTACTGATGGTGACCTTTGTTACTTTGGTCCCAGCTCTCTGCAGGTCATTCACCAGGTCCCCCCCGTGTGGTTCTGGGATCTTTGCTCACCGTTCTCATGATCATTTTGACCCCACGGGATGAGATCTTGCGTGGAGCCCCAGATCGAGGGAGATTATCAGTGGTCTTGTATGTCTTCCATTTTCTGATGATTGCTCCCACAGTTGATTTTTTTCACACCAAGCTGCTTGCCTATTGTAGATTCACTCTTCCCAGATCAGGTCTACAATACTTTTCCTGGTGTCCTTCGAAAGCTCTTTGGTCTTGGCCATGGCTGTTTGGAGTCTGACTGTTTGAGGCTGTGGACAGGTGTCTTTTATACAGATGATGAGTTCAAACAGGTGCCATTCATACAGGTAACGAGTGGGGGACAGAAAAGCTTCTTACAGAAGACGTTACAGGTCTGTGAGGGCCAGAGATTTTCCTTGTTTGAGGTGACCAAATACTTATTTTCCACCCTAATTTCCGAATAAATTCTTTACAAATCCTACCATGTGAATTCATGGATTTTTTTTTCCACATTCTGTCTCTCACAGTTGAAGTGTACCTCTGGTGCAAATTACTGACCTCTGTCATCATTTTAAGTGGGGGAACTTGCACAATCGGTGGCTGACTAAATACTTTTTTGCCCCACTGTATGTAAGAACTGATGTCAAAAGAAGAACAAAACACAGAGGTAGTATCATAGGCTGATAACCAGCTTCCCCCTCTGAGCCAGGCTGTTTGCACAGCAGATCAGCTGTGTGTTATTTGATCTGACAGTACCTTTGTCTTCTGGTCTGCTGTTTTCCTCCATGTCTCTGCTGTTTTTCCACTCTTTCATTACCCTTTTGTCTTTCCTGTTGAGTTGCTCCTTCCTTTAACATCACTGTACCCTTTCGCTTCTCTTTGTTTTTGTTTTTTTTGTTTGTTTGTTTGTTTTGTTCTGTTTTGTTTTTGACACCCTGCGATCTGCCTGACAGCGTCTACAACTCTTCTTTAATCTTCCACCTATTTTGGATCATTTCAGGTGAGAGAGAAGCCCTCCTCTCCCGTCTGGGACACCTGCTTTCCTCCTCATCCCCTCAAATTGGAATTCATTTTGAAATGGCAAGTTTTGTGGAAGAGAGCATCATGGAAGACCTGCTCCACTACGTCATTCCCCATGTATGTTTGACTGATCAATGAGCAAAATGATATCACCAACACTGAAGAAGTAAAATGTTTATTTACAGAAACAGAATGAGTCAGCTTTGTGAAAATAGATGGATGCCAGGAAGATTTGCTTAGTTAAACTCAAAGCAAAGCAGGCTGACTCAGTGGGAGCTGTATTTGCTTTCCACTTTTGCATAATCATATTTTGAAGAAATGCGATGTTCTGCTGCTTTCAAAGGTGCAAATTTTGCCCCATAATCAAGCCTCTTCAATACTGTAAACACATAATGAATATTGTTGTGGCTAGACCTCAAAGCCATGGTTTTCTTTGTGCACTCAACACAAAGGCTGTAGTTTATTCCACTCAGCATAACAAAGCAGCCAACACACATGTGCAGACCTGATGAAAATGTAAAAGTAGTAAATAGTAAAATCGGTTTTAACGAGTTACCTTAATTCTGCTTTTCCAGGCGGACTCTTTGGGGATGAATGAGCAGGAACTTCCAAACCTGCTTAGCTCGCTCAAAGGCTCCAACATCACCGTATTGTCAGACCCAAACCCTCGTGTAGCTACTGTTCTTGACCAGATGAGGGAGGTCTATCGCATTTTGAACCAGCGCCACAAGGAAGCCAGTGCAGAAAGTCGGGCAAATGGTGCCCGAGCTACAGTCAAACCACTGACCCGACTCCATGTCCACACGCTGGCTTTTCAAGCCATGATTGTGACTCGTGGCTCCAAGTGGAAGAACACCATGTCAGCCACTGCCAAGGCTTCGCTCACAGCTAACCGCCACGTCTGTGGCTCTAATGACATTGATCCCAGCAAGGCGAGGCTCATAATGGACGACTCTTTCTCCGTTAGCCGACAGGAGGGAAGCCAGCGTATCCCTTTACAGGAGACCAGGCCTGTCAGCTGTTGGAGTGAAGAGGACTATGACATCTGTGTAGCACCAGTGCTGGTGTGCACTGAGGTTTATCAGACTGCAGGTGGAGGGGACAACGTCTCAGCTGCTGGCCTGGTTCTGCAAATCTAGAGAAGGACAGACACCAAGTGGTCTGTCTGTGTGTATGTTTGTGTGTGTGTGTCGTGCTGATCAGATGTTAGTGAACCGCGTGATTCTGGAAACTTGATCTAGGTGTGATGCACACTAGCCTTCAGAAACTGACGCAGGTATCAGGCTGATGAGTCGTCCTTTGTGTCTCACAGACTGAGGTGCACATTAAGGAAAATTGTTATCCTTCATAGTTGGAGTCAGATGATGGAGAACAGTGGTTATCTATCAGGTTAGGCCTTCAAATGTTTGATTTTTGAAAACGATACAAAGAAAAGGCAATCAAAAATTATACTTAAGTAATTAAGTGAAATATCTGCTAACTAGACTTATTGTAGTTTATCAGTTAGGTTAAACCATCACTGATTTAATCTCTCCTTGTCTTTTTCTGCGTGTGAAACCCATGCACATCACCTCAATTGGATTTCTTTTTTCTTTTTTTCTTTTTCTTTTTTTTTTAAACAAAATCAGTCCTGCTGTTTCTTACTTGGATTTCCATGTCAACTCATCCATCATCTGACTCCGTTGATTTTAAATCAGCTGCCCTCTATTTATCCAATGCCTTACAAGAAGATGTTCAGTCAATATGAGATAAAGAGGAACGAGGTATGGATAAAGTCAGATGCCAAACTGTAGGTTGTGGAGGGTTTTAAGTTTCTTTTTAAATAGTACAGCATTTTTAGTAGCCTTTTTAATTGTTTTGCACAACTTCTGCTGAAGGATAAAATCCTCCTTAAGTCATGTAAATGCAGGGCTTCACTATGCAGAAAACGGATTCAGAAGAATCAGAAGTAGGTGGATCTTGTCAACCACTTGAACTCTACAACTCAGACCAGTGAACAAGCTTTAGACTTCACCTGCCTTTGTGCAACACACATTTTCAGATGAACTTGAACCTACCTATGACTGAAAATATCTGAAGCATTTTAATGAAAAATTACGAAGTTTTTTGAAACTAGGACCAAATCTGCGGTCCTTTGGTGTAGTAGGGATAAAATATATATATTGACCGCTAAATAGCTGCAAAGTAATCCCAGGTGCAGGTTTAAAGACACCAAAATGTTCTTTTAATGACAGGCTATCCTTCCTCTTCCCCCTACTATTGCATTGAAAAGGCAAAGAAAGGCCCTGTTCCTCCCTGTGTATGTGAAAAGTGTGCTTAGTGGTTTGGGTGTGTTTGTGTGTGGATTGTCATTCCTCTGTGGTTCCGTTGCAGTGCAATAATGCAAAATCAATGTTAAGAGACCACTTTTGGTAGCTGCACATGATGTCAAACATCTTCCTCTCTACCTCCATGCTCTGATTTTCCTTTCCTTTTTCCATCTCCTGTCGCTCTTCTGTTAGTTCGTCATACCTGTTTTACATCCTCTTTCTAATTATTTTTTGTTCTTCTGTTTTTTATGGCTCTTTAAAGACCAAATAACCAGTGTGGACTATCCTAGCCAATGTTGTTGCAACAGTGAAGTTCCTGACACATGTGTCACGTGATATGACTGAATATAGTGGAACACTTGTTATTTAAAGGGGCATTAACAATCTACTTGAATCCATGCTGTTGCGCATCATGAATACCCCCAATGTCTGGAATACTGGACCACTCAAATCATATTTTCTTCATGTAGTCTTTGCGTCACGTATTGGATTTAGAGTCAAGATATTAATCCCTGTTACTTTAAACCCCCACTGAGATGATCTTTTGGTGAAAGGGGGACCCAGCCTCTCCACAATCATCTAATTACCTTCTGGGATTGGACTCAAACCTGTATTTACTGATGCAGCTGGAGTTAACTGGGATCATAGCCAGCTATTTTTCTCTCTCTCACTCGCACACACACATATTCCTTCCACAGATCCACCTTCACTTTCACAGGTAAACTTCAACATGCAAGTGGACTTTTTGTCATTCTTGATTAATCTATTTGTTCGTTTATCAATTTTACCAAACATGCTTTTTTTTTTTAAGAGGAACACATTTATTTTGTTACAGAGTGTGAAAAAGGGAAATGTAGAGAACAGGATATCCCTTTAAATCTTTTCTCTGTATCACGGCTGTAATGATTTCATGGTGTTTTGTTATTGATTGACTGACCGAAAGATAATGAGCCTTATTCTGTTTTTACATTTGGGGTTTAGCGAAAAGGGAACCTTTAATACAGACTTTTTCTATCACTATAGGCTGATCTTTCCTTATGTCTTAAAGAGTAACGGGTTGTGTTTTTACTGTGAATGGAAACCATAGCATGTGTTCATGCTCACATAGTGAAGTGGTTGTTTTCACCACCGCATTGCTTATCTAACCTCTAGATAAGTCATGTCATCCATGTTTCAATGTTGTGTTTAACTATTTCATGCATGTTTGACTATTTGATGCAGAATCGCCTGATAAAATGCTGATTAAGCAATCATTGATTTGTTGTTTTTATTTTTAGGGGTCATTTATTGAAAATGTTCACAATCATTTTGGCTGCAAACTACATTTTAGACAAGAAGATAATCTACTTCTTTCTTTAAAAAAAAATCAATTCTAAGAACAAAGTCTGCTGAATTCAGAAGTTATTTTAGACACTAGTTAACAAATACTGTTGGATGTAACATCACAGCTTCTTTGTCACAACATAATTCACTGCGATGAAGGTTGTTTCCTCTCCTCACATTTAACACATTTCATTTCATTTGGTATTTAAACATTATGCTTTCATATTTTGTCCACTGGCTGCACCAACAGGCCCACATTTAAACAACAGGCAAGTTTAGCATGGATCCCGCCTGGTACCAAATGTTTGCTGGTGGTGCAATGACGTGGAGGATATTTTCTTGGCACTCTCTGGGCCTCTTGGTCCTAACTGAGCACCATTTAAACTCCACAGACAACCTTTATGACTACAGCGTACCTGTCTTCTGATGGCTGTTTCAGCAGGATAACGTATGTCACAAAGCTCAAATCATTTCAGTTCTCTAATTTCTTGAACATGACCACAAGTTCACTGTACTCAAATAGCTTCCCCAGTCACCAGATCTCAGTCCGACAGAGAACCTTTGGCATGTGGTGAAACAGAAGAGTCACATCATGGATGTGCTGCCAACAAATCTGCAGCAACTGTGTTATGCTATCATATCAATATGCCCAAATCTCTGAGGAATGTTTCTAGTGATTTAATGAATCTATGCCACAAACAATTAAGGCAGTTCTGAAAGCAAAACAAAGTCCAACCCAATAACTACAAGGTTTCTGTCTATGAACAAATGATTAAAAATGAATGTTGTCCATGCAAAAGAAGTGTTGCATACTTGCAGTCCACTGCAGAGATGGTGAGGAGCCTGTGCTATTTTTATAACCCAGCATGTTCCCTCACCCTCTATTTTGGGCGCACGTTCTGAAAGCAGCAAGCCTTCAGCTTTCTTAAATACAGCTTCTTCAGCTGTAGCTCATTTCTGTAACTCCAGATTACCTCAGAAAAACATTTGAACAGCACCAGTGGTACCATGATTTCTTTTATGTCTGCACAGAAACCCAACATAAGCCATTTTAGTGATTGTTTTTTTAACATTCACAGAGACTGGAGTGCATCACACCAGTAATTTCATACTGTACTGGACTTTCCTTTAATGTCAAACTGGAGAAACCTTTTAACATTTCTTAAATAAGGAACGAGGGCTTGAGCATTCAAACTCTTATGGTATTCTTATCTGAATCCAGTTGAAGTATGCACATTTAATTTCTTTATCACAACAGACATAAAGATTATATTGTATAACAGTTTTGGTGACATACAGACTGCCTACATACATTTCATTTGGCATTTGTACATTATGCTTTCATACTTGGCTGCACCAACAGGCTGATTAAGCAACCTTTGTTTCGCTGCCTACATTTTACGCTCTAGAGTCAGATGTGGGATAACATCTTTATAATAGATATGTTTCTTCTCTTCGTCAGTGAACGCTGTCAGCATCTCATCCATCTCCTCCTGAGTGAACGGCTCACCTGATATGATATGGAGAAAAATCAAGTCACAAACGTGCTGATCTACCTGAGAAAAAACAGATGTTTGTTCCAATCTACACACAAACACCAAGCAATCTGAACACAAAATTATTTTACAATTGTGTACATCAAAACTGGTATAAATAATTCAACTTAACAAATTCAAACAATCCGTGCATATCAAGTGATCTGTACACACGCAATTAACATTGTGTAAGTAAAACTAAATGGAATGCCAATTATTTTTAAGCAAACATAGGAAGCCATGGACCAATCTATTGTATTTACTGTGAAGTACACACAAATTGTTGCCTACATTGATTCAGTTTTATTCATATAGCACCAAATTACAACAGCAGTCACCTAAAGGTGCTATATATTGTAATGCAGAGGCCCCAGAATGATATGCAGAAAACCCCAATTATCAAATAACCCCCTTTAAGCAAGGACTTGTTGACGGTGGGAAGGAAAAACTCCCTTTTAACAGGAAGAAAGCTCTGGCAGAACCTGACTCAAGGAGGGGACGACCAGTGGGAGGTTAAAAGAGAAAGACAGGATTAAAGAGAGGGGTGGAAGAGAGGCACGATCTGATATCCTCGTGTTGGTGTTGTTCCCAGATCAACATAGTAAATGTTGTTCCAGGATCAACATTGCAAGTGACCAATCAGAATGTTGTGACGTCATACTTTTGTGACTTCCAGAAAAACCGCCATAAAACAAAAAACTGTACTTAAGCTGCGTGAAACCGCCTCTGTCCGCCGATCAACGGACCCTGACCCTGACCCTTTAATAAACACTAAGCAGCATTGATATTGTCCTTGCAACATTGGAATTTCATAAATGCACAAATGGCTTGGTGTGCCAAAGAATAACGTCACAAGAATGTGATTGGTCACTTGCAATGTTGATCCTGGAACAACATTTACTATGCTGTTCCAGGAACAACACCAACACGACGATATCAGATCATCCGGAAGAGAGACAGAGTTTAATAATAACTAATGAGTCAATAGAGAGTGGTTGTATGCACATAGTGAGTGAAGCATTGCAGCGTAATTAAGGGGCACCTGGTCCAGCCCTAACTATAAGCTTTAGCAAAAAGGAAAGTTTTAAGCCTAATCTTAAAAGTAGAGAGGGTGTCTGTCTTCCAAATCCAAACTGGGAGCTGGTTCCACAGAAGATGTTCCTGAAGTCTGAAGGCTCTGCCTCTCATTCTACTATTAACATTATCACTTCAATAATTATCACATTTGTAAAGCTGATTTTTCGCTTGCAGATCACATCATTTCTCAGTAAGAAATCTCTATTGCTGTTGTCACTGTGTCATTGTAATCTACTTCTAATTGCACACAAAAACAAAACCCTCAGTTTTACCTTCCTTTGTCATGTAATTTGTCAGCTCCTCAGGCTCAAGGTATCCCCTCTTTTCTTTGTCTAGAACCTGCAAACAGAGTGTAAGTGCCTTTGTGTTTTAGCAAATATCACATGCCTATACTGCCAGACTAGCGTCCCTATGCAAAAAGTGGACAATATGAGGAACAAGGAAACAGCAGGAAATTTCACCTCAAAGGCCTGAAGCAGAAGCTCATCAGAGATGGGAGGGAACCTAACAGACAATAACACAGCAGTAATGAAATGATGACAAGCCAAATACTGCAAACAGTGAGTTTAATGTCCAAATCATTACATCAGTGATGTAGCACTGGCTGTTCTTTGCTTCTTTGTTTAAGAGTTTAAGGCTAACACTGGTCTGAATCTAAACTTCAGCAGCTTCAGGCACAGAAAAGCTCACGTGTAAAAGCAAGAGATATAAATTATTTAAACAAGGCTGACATGTAGTATTTCCTGAGTGGTGAACAAACCCGACCTGAAACACCACTGATCAAAAATAGAGTACTGAGGTTTACACAATGTTTACCAGACTGATCACAAAACTCTTAGTAATGAAATGCATTCATGTGTGCCTTCAGTATAAGAGAAAAATACATTGTATAATAGATAATTTGATTTAACTTAACTCCTATTTGCATCTCAGCCTTCTTCTCATACACAGAAATCAGAAATTTCTTTATACAATGATATAACTGAACTGTCTTACTTGTCCTCCAGTAGTACTTTAGTCATGGCTGGGAGGAATCTGTCCCAGTGGATATATCCTGAGCGCTCATCTTCCACCTGGTTGCACAGGAATAGGCTGTTGGGGTTTGCTTTGAATTTTCTAACAAAAACAATGCTTCTAATGTTACCCAGGATTTTATAACAGTCACATAATGGCACAGGAGATTCTGTAACATTACTGAAATGCACAATGTCAGAACCCTGTTTGCACACCCCATTACTGATCTTCCAAAATAGAACCAGACTACGGGAGGATGCTGTGCTGACCTCAGATGTGAACTTCTGTAGGTCTGCCTGAGTGGGAAAGAAACCTAGTGAATAGAAGATGGTGCCAATCTCCCTAGAAAACAATGACAAGAAGTGCATTAAAAGTATTTAAAAGGACAGTTTCAGTTAGTTTCACTAATTCCTGTGTGCTATGAACCATCTCACCGCAATGTCCTACGGCCCACTCAGCCAGTGGAAAGCCTTGAGACAAACCACAAACTTTATTTCTCACAGCCAGTGTCCAAATAACCCACTTCAACCAAACAATTTACCAGTGGAAACAGCTGCGTAATCTCAACTGCACAGCATTTTGTATGTCTTGAGACTGAGTCCCACATTTTCATTGCCTCTAATATTCAGAAGTCCACACTGCAGGATGGACACCTATGCTATATCTAACAGGGAAACTCACAAGTTATGTAGATCTCAGCAAATGTGATGGACATAAAACAAAGAAAAGGAAGTGTGGCTACAATAAAGACTGGAATCCTGGCTCCAGGAGTAGTCAGCTCTCAGAGATTGGGCCACTTGACTTTCAAGTTCATGTTATTTATGTAGAAATGAAGTTAGAAACGCAAATACTTGTTTTTGTCAAACTAAATGCCAAATCTCTAACCTAAATAATTCGTTTTTCCCTGGACAGACCAACAATTTTAGATTAGCAAAATGTCCTAAACTGTCCAAGTCCACGTTTAGTTTGTCAGACTGTATAAAAGATATACAGACTGTTTATATACAGACATCGACTTGGATCTGGTTACTTTAGCAGGGAGGACACATTGTGTGCAGTTTCCACTCTATTTAAAACCTCCAGTGAGAAATTCAAAAACTTACAGACAGGAAACCTACTGAGAGCAGATTTAAATAAACAGCTGTGTTTCGACCTTTCTGCATCTGCGTAAGTTAGTAAAAAAAAATACCTAGGAATTAAAGTTGCTGTGACCTCTAATAATGCTAATTAAAAATATTCTACTCTACCATTTAGTTTAATTTTACATAGAAATCACACACTTGGCTTAGAAAACACGCTGCACTGTCGCTGAAAAGAAAGGACATGCACATTTGTTTGCCAGATGTTTTCATCTGTGTGGCTGATTAGAGCTCCTCAGGTTGCACAAGGCTCTGGTGAGATTTTAAGGATATTTCTTACAGCAATTTATTGAAACATGTACATTCATAAGTGGAAATAAAGACACTGTGTAATTCTCTCTTGAAAGTCAGTGTTTAGTATGACCATTTTCATTCTTCAGCCTGAGTTCTCTGTGGCAAGCATTCTTGTAATTTTGTAATTCTGTAGTCTTCAGGAATAGTTCTCCAGGCAGACAGTGTTTCATTTTGTGTTTTTCTATCCAGGTATGCTGTTACTGCATCGGCTGTGTTTGGGGTTAGACTCGTTGATGAAAAATGGGACCTCTTACCAATCAGATGTTATTCCATGTTGAATCAAAATCTGTCAGTACTTTTCTTTATTCATAATTTCAGGAATTTTGCCACTGACTGAAATACAGCTGTACTTGCTTATGATTGCCACCGATGTTTGGCCCAGTTCTTTCAAAAACATCAAAAATATCTATGGCACTTCTGTTTTCAAAATAAAACTAAGATCCCTGTTTTTTTTGCTGATTCAACTAAAGAAATGGGAAAAACATTATGTGTTTTTGCAACAGTCTGCTAATAAAAGGTGACCAGTAAATTTTAAAACAGGTTCTTTGCTGAATTGTTTTGAGTTTGCTGAGTTCTTTGGTGTTGACACAACACTGGTCTTGTCCCTTGAGGGAGTTGTCTTGTTTATGCTAAAGGCAAGTGTTACGTGGGGTGGCAAAAAAAGTGCAACACTGGAATAAAAATGAAAGAGCTATTGCTAAAAATTAACAAACAACAACAAAATGCAAAGAATTGAGGGGTGGCTCAAGATTTTCTCACAAAACTGCATCTTGTGCACTTGTTAAAACGTTTAAGGTCCTTTGGATTTTCATAGTAATCAGCTTCATAGTACCTATTAAGTATCTTTACAGTAATAAAGTAAATGGCTTGTCTTGTTTTACCCACTTGATATCCACTGTGTTGTCAGACTTTGTGTCAAACGCTTGAAAAGCGCCTTTGAGCTTCTTGAGGACCTTGGTATTAAGCACGGTGGCCTCTGGCAGACAAAATTAAGAAAACATAGAGAAGCATTAGCTTAGCTGGCTTAGTTCTGGAGAAAATAATGACAATACTTTCATCAAAGATCAGCCACTATGACGGGTCACCACAGAGTTTCAGCTAGACTGAAACTTTCACTGTGGTCTCAATATTTTCAATTTGTAAGCAAACTGAAAATGAAAGTTACTATTACCAACCTGCACTTTTGCTGTTCTCCGCCATGTTTGTCCGGTCGCCTTTCTGTTGCCCAGCAACCGTATGGCAGGGCACCTATTCAACGCCTCTGACGTTTGCCATCTTTTTGTCGCCAGAAACCCTTCATTGTCGAATTACACAGAGCTACTAATAACACAATATTAATTAGTTAATTTATTTTTTTCCGTCATGCTGAAGAAGTCGTTAAAAAAAAGCCTTCCAACAACGTGACCCCGTCAGAAGTTCCTGATATAATGAAGCCACGTAAATGTATTTTCATACTATAACGGTTTTTTCCCAAGGATTTTGTTACTATTCTACGAATTAATCTATAAGTATCACATTTAAACATAAGACAGACTGAAAACAAACAAAGAGAGCAGAGAAATACTTGTTTCTTATTTATTTTCTTCCGCCGTATAAATGCATAAAATGGTTTTTAAAAAATTAACAAAAAAAAACACTTGTTTTTTTTTTAAATTAACAAATAGTACACTCTTTCACACTAAAAACATTTCAAGTATGTAGATAATGATAGCATTTTACATTACTTTTCATTTTATTTCAATGGGGCCACCATAAAGATTATTTTCTTTCATACTCCTTGTCTAGTGAATTCAATATGTACTCATTTTTCTTGCTGATATAATATTAAGGAGAGCGAATTTTCATTTCAGCTGAACTAACTGTGAATCTGAAACATTAAAAAAAACCAAGCTAAAAGTGCAGCAAGTCCACCATCCACATGTACGTGAATCCACAGTGCCTACTGACATCTGGGGAGGAGGAAACATCCATAAACTGGTGGTATAAAGCAAACAAATGCATAAAATAATCATGGCAGAAAATGGTAAATAAATGGTAAATAAATTCAATTAAAGTAATAACACATTTTCCAACTTAGAAAAAATGCATTAAAAGGTCTCTTTTAATCATGGCTTCAGTTTTATTGTTGCAACTAATATTACATTCTGCCTTTAACCCCTTAAAAGCTCTGGGAATCATTGAGCATCCCAATACAGTGGCAGGAATATTTTGACCAGAAAGACCTTTTGACCACCCATCTACATGTTTAACAGTCCAGTGAATTGTGCATTAGCAGAAACTCAGAACTCAGATCCAGAAGGGGACCATTTTTGGGGATGCTGATTAAGAAGCTCTCCCATACAGTACATAAGAGACTGAGGCCTAGATGACAGTGGTGTTTTCTCCAGTGTGTTTATGTGTGTGTGTTTTATATCTCTGGTTGGCCCTGATGTACAGGAATATTGTGGTCCTGCCCCAGATCTTCTATTGTGACTTCTGGGATTTGATGTCTCTCATATTCATCCATTTGCTTTATGGGTTCAACTTCCTTTCCTTGTACGTCCTCTTGAAGCTGAATCTCTTCATGAATCTGTTCCTTTCTCTGCTCCACTGCTCCGGCACTGTCCACGTTAGCAATAGCGTTTGATAGCTGTTCCTCCACTACTGCTTCCTGCTCCTGCTGAGGTGCATTGTTGTTGCTTGGGTCCTTTAAGGTAGAAAGTTATGATGAGGTGTTGTTTTTGCAGCCAAATATAATGAAAGTGTGAATAAAACGACATAAAGCTTTAACAGTATTAACAGTATTTCCAATACATTTGCAGTACCTGTGTGTGGGTGATTGAAGGGGAGAGCAGTTCAGATAGAGCCAGCAGACCATCCTGGTTTAGATCCTGAGTCTGTAGTAAGAAATCTACCATAGAAACCACCTGAAAGCAACATGCAAACATACACAAATATCGCCGACTGAATGAAAAAGGCCAACACCTTGTCAGTTCAAATACACACATACATAGAGTCGCTCCTGCTAACCTGCTCACTGGCCTCTGCTCCAGGTATATGATGGGAGTTAAAATCTGAGAGGAGCTTCATCATCTCCAAGCCATCTAAGAACCCACTGCGATCATAATCATAAAGGCCAAACAGGAAGAATACCTCTGGAACATAGCACAGCACAATTCACAATTATACGATCAAATAAAAAGACTTTATTAGATTCTGACTAATAAAGGCTACATTATTTGGCAATGGTGATCCTAGTCAGAACCCATCAGTGTAATATCTACTGGTAAGAGGCACTGTTTACCTTGCTCCCAGGTGGTGATTTCTGGTCCTCCTTGTCCTCTATTCTTCAGGCTTGATTGAATGTAACTCTGTCTCAAACTGTAGTACACACAACACAAAGCACAGTTTATAAAAAATGTTACAAAGCAGATTGGTAGTGCAACTGCCATGTGCTACAGACTCTTTCCACCCTTGTGCCATCTGGTAGAGGGTATAACACTCAAGCACCCTGTGCCAGACTCTTCAAGCTCCTAAACGTCTCCAAAAACTTGGACTTCACTATTTCAGTTCAGATGCACACAGACTTCTGCTCACAGAGCCTGTTTTAGCTCTTTAAATCATTTATAAGATGTTTAAAAGAAGTTAAAGATCCCCTTCAATCATGTTCAGTGATGTACAAAACATCTTGTGTCTCATGTTGTGAGAAGAGGTTAGAAGAGAAATCAATACTTCTATTAACTGCTTTAGATGGCAGCTGATCGCAGGTGACACAAGGTGAGATGCAGGGTACACCCTGGATATAAACAGACAGATAACCATAAACTTGCACAGTTAAAGGACTGACAGAGCGTGAAGTCATTAAAAGGTGGGGAGCACCAAAAAAAAGAATAAGAAAAAGGAAATTAAGGAAATTAAACAATGAGTTTCCTGACATCACTGTACACACTTTTATTAAACTTCAATTCAGCTCCGGTTCTTTTTTATTGTTAATGACTGATGAAAAATTCTGCAATGTGATTTTTTTTCAATCAATAAGAATAAACTAATTAACCTAAAATTCATGTTGCTGGACTGTGGAAGGAATTTGGGGCCAAACATATGATTTTCTTGCTGTGAAACAACAGATGTAGCCACTGCGCTACCGTGTTGCTCGGCAATGTTATTATTGACACATATATATATTTTTTAAATATATTCACCTTGCTGGAAAGAATATGAAAAATTCATCCATAGAAGTCCAGTAGCACTGTTTTGTTAAATCAAGGCTTTGAGTCTTTATATTACACTGGTTTAAGCTTCTATTACTTTTAAAATGGTTGTGAAGTGAGAAACGTTCATTGGCACATGCCTTAAACTCATATTTTAGGTACATGTGCTGTGTACTTGTATATGTAATCTTAAGTAAAGCAGATGGCAGATGTGTACTTGTAAATGTTTTCCTATATTTGTAAATAGACTCTTGACAAATAGTGAACGTGTATTAAACTGGTTACACACGCTTAATATAATAATAGAAACTTCTTTACATTCTTAACACATAACACGTCGTAGCAGTGGTTCTACCTTTCATAATCTTACATGAACTAGATGGTAACAATGACAAAATTCAGGCCAAAGGTGTTTTCTTTAGAGCACAACTGAGGTGCCTTCAACACAGCTGCTTCAATCAAAATCTGTCACAGATCATCATCAGCTATGAGTCATGAGCTTTACATGAGACTTAAAAGGGTATTAAGGCAAGATCTGGTGGTAAGAACTGAGACTACTCTCGGGGCATCATTTGTTTTAACATCTTAAACTTCATGCACTCCATCACATACCATAAATGAAGCAATGTTGCAACAGTGAGAGGTTCTAAATGCTTGAATAATCCTTTTACAAATGTTGATTCAGCACAAAGGCCTGCTTTGAGCCAACATGTATTATTTACTAAGGGTGGTGTAAATTCCAACTGCTATTCCATACAGCTAACAAGCATTTATCTGGTCTTTCATGCAATACCCTTAAGATGAAAGTATGATAGCGTGTACACATTATCTTAATCTTACCAACAAATGGAAAGAAGCTGCATCTGTCGTGTGGTTATATTTCTTCTTTTGTTCTCTGAACAATTTATTACAGGCAAGTTCAAACTATTCCAGTACAGTAGCAGCTATGTGTGGTGAGATAATATTTGCAGTATGGTGAGGAGAGCCCCATAAAGGAAATTAATGCAGCATAAATGAGCTCTTAGGTACATGTAATCTTATCATTTTATAGTACAGGCCACATCATTAGCGCGACGGAGGAGCCAAAGTCCACAGCCAAGTCAGAAAGCTGCTGTTGAGTGAAATGATTTCAGATGTTCAATAACAGCAGACTGTACATGTGCCACTCACCTGCGTTCCTCCTCTCCAGAGCCAAAGGGATTGGGTAGTGCTGCAGAAGGGGGATGGGCAGCTACTGATTCCTCCCTGTGGAATAAATAAGCAAACAAATCATTCAAAGAGCTTCTTCCTGCATCACTGCTTTTGTTTTTGGTTTAATTTCTTTATTTTGTTCTGCTAAACAGCAACAGAGTGTATCTGCTAGCCTCATATATAACATTTATATCCAATGGGAATAAGGAATAATCAATTATAGAATAAAATCAAATCAAGCAGCATATTTATGAAAGCCTGAGAATATTTATGCCTTTATATGAATTAAAAAGAAGAGAAAGTGAAACTTGATGAGAGAAGGGGCGTTACCTCTGTGTTCCTGGAAGACCTGGTGCAGCCAGGCACAGGTGTACCAGCAGGGTCAGAGACAGAACACGCGGAACCAGCTGGTCCAGGTGACACTCCAAGAGCACACCTAAAATTAAACAGCTATGTTACTATCTTTGTGCAAGCTCTTCCCAAACCATTTCATCACTGATTTTAATTCATATAAATAAGAATGGTTGAGTTTTTACAGTGCACAGAATTACTAATTCTGATTGTGTTAATGAAACTAGAGGAAACTTTTATGGGCATTGCAGTGGTCACACAATGCAGCAATTGCTGCCTTACAGAAAAAAACCCCACAAACAAACCTCACAAAAACCAGTCCCTTCAGTAATATTGCAGAGCTGCAGTCATACAGCTTTCACTCGTCACATAGATGAGAAACTTCCTGGTCCATTATGGAAAAATCATTTGAAATCTTTCTATCTATTTATAGCTCATTGCAGCCCTTTCATGCTGTCTCCATGAATCATTTCTCTGTGACTCGCCAGACCTTTTAGACCAGCAAACATTAGATTTTTGAACTAAAATTCGTTGCTGTGAGCTGAATGGCCTGTTTAAGAGATCCCAGAGATGCGCAGACTAATAACCGGCAGCTTCCTCCTCCTGTGGAGCAGCAGCGATGCTAGTCTGGCACAGCACGCAAGACTACACCATCAACTCATTGTTACTGCCTGATCACACAGCCTCCTTTAAAGGCACGTTGACATCACAGTCTTATATTAAATAAAACACATTTATAAAGAAAGCTGTGAAAGAATAGTATCGTTAACTAAGAAGCGCATCGTAACCGCTGCAGCTGATGAAAACAGCTCAAATCTCTCCTCACAGTGACAACGAGCCTACCTGTCTGCATAGTTGATGTATGAGCAGCAAAAGGCATTAATTCCGACACCTTACGGGTTCATATCTGGAGATCACCTCTATCCCGCACCGCCCTGCTCGCGCCTCCGTGTGGTCTGCACTGCGCAAAGGCGACTGCGTGCGCGCCCCCAGGCTGCCACGGAGTACAGTAGTGTGTTTTGGTCAATGACAGGGTCCACGTGGAAGAACTCAGCCGCTGTCGTGTCAGTGAGTTTGCGCAAGCTTTGTCGATCTCTTTGTGCTTCTCCGTCCGGTTTTTCCGCCACGCCTTGTCCACGTCCTCAGCGATCCCAGTCGTCGGGGTGGAGCAATCACTCACGGCGTTTATAGTCAGGGTTATTTCATGTTTCGTGTCAATGAGCCGCATTACCTCATAAAGGGCTGGCCAGACCCCAGTAAAGAGTATGTTTGTGTGGGGCGTTAAGTTAAAGCTGAAAGACGGTCTGAAGTCTGATAGTGTGGCTTTCATCGTATGAAGGGCAAATACTTTATTTTACATTGCTGCATTTGTTTTCCCAACAAACATAAAAAGGAAGTAATATATTTTATACTCCTATGCGACAGGCTTATATACCGTCTTTTGCAATAACTGCCAATTGTTGTTTCAGCATCCATAGATAAACTTGATCCAGTCAACATGTGGTTAAATGTCTTAGTGTTTGGGTATTGGCAATTGTTTTATTTCCAGGCTTAGTGCAGCTTTATCCAACAACAAAACACACACCTCCAAATACTGTGTAAAATTAGGAAACCAGCTTTATTGCATATTTCTGTTTAAAACCTTACACACATCAAGCAAGACACAGTATAAGCCACACTATTCACTGCACTCCTGGTATTTGACCACAAGATGTCACTGCAACATTTTATTTTAATTGATTCTTATGATCCTGATGTGATACTTATGATATATAATATTAATAGGCTATTAAACATCATGATGAAGGAGAGGTATTAAGGTATTAATAAAAAAAAAGATGTATTAACGTAGTGTAAAAAATAAAAACATTATATATTTTTTAACCCCTGCTTTTATTCAGACATGTTCAGAGTTGATATTATGGGAGGATGCTGAAGATGAAAACAGGAAAGTGGAGGTTTATGGATGTGGTGACAACGTGCAGGTGGTCAGGTGGTTGGTGCTGTGAAGATGGAAACAGATCATCTCTTCATCCTTAAGAGGAGCAGCTGTTCAGAACCCCACCCCCACCCCAAAGCGCGCGCGCACACACACACACAGGTCAAGGTAAGTTAAGCAATCTGTATTAGCTGTGGGGTGTTATTGAATACATATGCCATCCATCCATCCATCCATTCGCTTCCGCTTATCCTTTTCAGGGTCGCGGGGGGCGCTGGAGCCTATCCCAGCTGTCATGGGGCGAGAGGCGGGGTACACCCTGGACAGGTCGCCAGTCTGTCGCAGGGCCAACACACAGGGACAGACAACCATTCGTACTCACATTCACTCGCACATTCAAACCTAGTGGCAATTTGGATTATCCAATTAACCTATCCCCACAAGTTGCATGTCTTTGGACAGTGGGAGGAAGCCGGAGTACCCGGAGGGAACCCACGCAAACACGGGGAGAACATGCAAACTCCACACAGAAAGACTGATGATGGAATTGAACTCAGGACCTTCTTGCTGTGCAGCAACAGTGCTAACCACCGTGCTCCCCAAAACATATGCCTTCAATGTTAAAATGGAATTTCCAGATGTTTTGAATGATGTATTTTGCATTTAACCATCAGTTATTGTTCATCTCTGGCTCTCTCTCACAGTGTGTGTATTGCCCTGTCTTCCTTCTGAGTTTTCCTGAGTTTTTCCTTCCTATTGTCACCAAGTGCTTGCTCATAAGGGGTTGCCCGATTGTTGGGATTTTCAATCATTGTAGGTTCTTTACTTTACTATGTAAAAATGACTGTTGTTGTGATTTGGTGCTATGTACATAAATTTAAATGAAATTTGTTATTGTGTTTATTGACCTTTAAAACAACTACTTTATTACAAAATAGAGCAATATGGATTACTAACCAGTTAAGATCACACTGTTTAGTGTGATCTCAGGTGCACAATGAACCCACGCACCTCCTGTTCAAAGCATCTATTTCTGAAGTTAATACTCAATCAGGAGAAACTTGGCATAAAATTAGGACATCCTGGCAAAGAGCGACATCTAAAATAGTTTTTTTTCTAGACAGTACGTCATCTGAGGGGCTGCATCAAGGCCCAGTGTACGATCTACGGATTATTATTGAATTATTAAAAGCAACTCTAGTACCATCCAAGAATAATGTATGGAACTGGAAATGGGGAAATAGGTGTTCTTTGGAAAAAACAATATTAGTGGAAATCTGTTCTATTTCAGGCAGGATATAATTGATATAATTTGTTGAAAATACAGTGGAAACACTTTGAAGGTTTGATGAGCTGCACAACTACATCACCCACTTTTAACCTGTAATTAATCCCAGTGGGTTAAGATGCTAAAATTAGATTCATATATTATATTCATTTATCGCCCTAATATTTTGTGTGTCAATCATCCTTTGAGATGTTACACTTAAACGTCTCAACAGCTGGTTAGCCACACACGTCTGCTTGTTTCCATAATCCATTCGCTTCCGCTTATCCTTTTCAGGGTCGCGGGGGGCGCTGGAGCCTATCCCAGCTGTCATAGGGCGAGAGGCGGGGTACACCCTGGACAGGTCGCCAGTCTGTCGCAGGGCCAACACACAGGGACAGACAACCATTCGCACTCACATTCATTCACACATTCACACCTAGTGGCAATTTGGATTTTCCAATTAACCTATCCCCACAAGCTGCATGTCTTTGGACGGTGGGAGGAAGCCGGAGTACCCGTCTGCTTGTTTGCTCAGATGTAATTGGGTTGTGGTCTTACTCAACTGAAGGACGGGATGATTACACATGGAAATGCCCTCATACAAACAAACATTCCCACACCACCGGGATGTTCATTGATCTTTAAGGAGAAATCCATCTTTCTGAGGCTTTGACTATGTGGTTGAAGGACAGTATCAACCCCCTTTAGCTATTTATGCACATGTATGGAGCCTACAATGTGGCTTTGGGTCAAAACATCTGCAATATTGGCCATCTTATTTAGACGAATGCATTTGAGGGCCAATGCAAACTCTATATAGATGTGATTAATTACTAAGATAATTATGTAAGTGGTCATGTTTGCAAAGCTGCATGTTTTGACCACATAATAGGAAAACATTATCTTCTGTACATCTGTGTAAGGCCTCTGTAAGAAATGCTTCATAGCTTGAAGTATTTATATCGTATTTAAAAATACAAATTTCAGTCTCCATCACAACACACACACACACACACACACACACACACACACACACACACACACACACACACACACACACACACACACACACACACACACACAGAGTCCTAAATATAAAAGCAGCTAAAGTTTGTTCAAGTGGATTTTAGACACGAGAAACTCGCAAGCTTCCAGACTCGGAGAGAAAAAACAAATCTTCAAACAGAAACAAAACACACTCAATCATATGCAGTTACACACATATTAACAAAGGTCAAAAGGGTAAGTATTTGGTATTCCAGTGAAAGGGTGAGTGGAAAAGACCAGCCATAACATTACATAACCAGACTTAAAGCAGTCATAGTCATGTAAGCACATAAATAAGCTCCAACATCTCGTGACCCACTGAGTGGCTTAGCACCGTAGTAGCTCGTTATTTCACAGCTGGTTGGTACACAAACATCCCTCTGACACTCACTTACAGGAAGAGAGATTAGTGTATAATTGTTACCATGAGCTGCTGAACAGTATCTGTGTGCATGCGTGTAATTGTAATGCAATTCAG
The DNA here is from genome assembly GCF_057382275.1 of Copadichromis virginalis. NCBI lineage: Eukaryota > Metazoa > Chordata > Actinopteri > Cichliformes > Cichlidae > Copadichromis > Copadichromis virginalis. The sequence continues at coordinate 15,708,321 of NC_140618.1, forward strand.
TGAGAAAGCACGTTTTATATATGTGGCAGACAGGCTGTGTTGTTGCTCTTACACCACAGAGATGGTGTTGGTGATCTTATTGTTAACACGAGTCTCCCATTCTCACTCTGCGCATTCTTTGGCTGAATAGAAAATGCATGAGTAAAAGAGTAACAAGCCCTACTGCCCAGTGCTGCTGTGTATCTGTGTCGTGACTTAGGGAAGCTGTTTGCTGTTCACAGCAGTGGCACTTACTTACTAACAAAGCAATATTTCTATATCTGTGTGATCTATTTCTATCTCTGCTCATCTTTTTAAATTGTGTTTCAAGTTTTTTTTTTGCAATATCAGCCGCCATTTTTCCCCTTCATATATATATTTACATATTTCACACTTCACAGAGAGGTTTTGGTGTAATTTATTGGAGGTAATAACTTTGAGTATACAGGATACAGAGTCTTTGGTGCCAAAGAAAAACGATTACAGGTCACCAGAGAACTTCAATCTATACACCTAAAAACCACAAACCAGGTGAGAAATTTGGGTGTAGTGATGGATGCAGACCTAAACTTAGAAAAACACATTAAGACAATAACAAAGTTAGCTTACTATCACCTCAAGAATATTTCAAGGATAAAAGATCTGATGTCTCAACAGGACCTGGAAAAACTAGTCCATGCATTCATCTTTAGTAGGCTTGATTACTGTAACAGCATCTTTACAGGTCTACCTAAAAAATCAGTCAGACAACTACAGCTCATTCAGAACTCTGCTGCTCGAGTCCTCACTAAGACCAAAAAAGTGGACCACATCAGTCCAGCTCTGAGGTCCTTACACTGGCTGCCTGTCCATCAGAGGACAGACTTTAAAGTTCTGATGCTGGTCTATAAAGCTCTGAATGGTTTAGGACCAAAATACATCAATGACCTCCTGACCCAGTATGAACCTTCCAGATCCCTCAGGTCATCTGGATCCGGTCTTTTATCAGTTCCCAGAGTCAGAACCAGACACGGAGAAGCTCCATTCAGCTTTTATGCTCCTTATATCTGGAACAAACTCCCAGAAAGCCTCAGATCAGCTGAAACACTCAGTTTATTTAAATCCAGGTTGAAGACTCACTTATTCTCAGCTGCATTTGAATAAAGCACCAAATCCACACTTTAAGCTTAAATTTCAAAACTTACATTTTAACTACTGATTTTATCTACTGTTCTGATTTTATCTGTTTTGATTTTTGATTTTATATACTGTTTTGTTTGTTTGTTTGTTTGTTTGTTAGTTAGTTAGTTAGTTTGCTTGTTTTAATCAATTTTAAATCGTGCTTTTTATTCGTTTTTGTTTCTAATGTCTCTGTAAAGCACTTTGAATCACCCTGTTGTTTATACAAGTTTATACAAATAAACTTGCCTTGCCTGCTAAACCTGTGAGCTAAACCAGCACCTGATCAACAATTCCCTGATGAAGGTTAATACTGAATTCAGTCTCTCTTAAAACGAGTTTCTGTGACTGAGAGTGTCCTTATTTCGCTTCAGTCATATGCTCACTGTACTTTGTTTCTTCTTCTAGTTTTCATTCTGAGTTGACTTTTAAACCCATTAGATGACATTAAGATGAATAAACGTCTTTTGTGACAATTTGCCCCTAAAGCAGCGTTTAAGACTGAAACCACCCCAGTAACTGAACCCCCCTCTTCATTCCCCCCCCCCCCCCCCCCCTCTTATTTTGACTGAAAACACAAGGTAAACTTAAGAGGCCACAGATTATTTTTAAGACGCTCCATAATGAAAGAATCTGAATTTGGTTGTGTACACTCACATAATTTGAGATGCTGCTTTTTTCCCTCAGAGAAAAAACTGACATGTCGCAGTAATAAAAGCTCAGGTGCAACTGGCGCAATTACTGATGATCAAATTACCTTATTTTCTTTTCACAGTTGTGGTATTGTTGATGCTGACTCACTGTACCACTTCAATGTCACTTCACTTAACACCTGTGCTGTTTTTACTGTGCTGTGAGTCTGTTACGTAATGCCACCAGTCGTTATGCTTTAAGAAGAATTATCTGCAGCGAGTCTCACAGGAAAGTCAGCCCAGCGAAGTGCTCCCACACGCTGCCGGCAGAGTAAATAAAACACCTGTGTGGGTCCAAATGTAAATATAAGTGTACACGTTCTCTGTTCTCTTTCCTCCAAACAAATCTGTGGCTGTGTATGACCTCGTGTGTTATCACATGAAGGTGAGTACTGCGGCTCTTTTAACCACACGGTTCTATTTTTAACACAAAATGTTTCTCTTGTGTGTACTTTGATCGCCATCCCTGTAAAAGCAGATGGCAATGCTGCATTTTCTCTCGCTCTCCTCACCCGTCCTGCCCCCATATCCTCTCATAGCTTCTCTTTCTGCATTCTCTAGTTTTCAGCTGTAACACTCAGTTAACCAACTCTTGTTTCATTTAAAGCTAGATTTATTTATTGACTAATTTTTATTTATTTTTTATTGAATAACATCTGAGAATGAAGAGGGGAGGAAACAAAAAGTATTTGCTTATTCAGTTATTTGCACAAAGTGAATCTAAATTAATAATGAGATGTAAGGAGAATAAAGAAAAAGTGATGACAGGAGAAGGAAAACTGTATAAAGAGTAAAGACACAAGCGGCACTTTAGAACTGGAAACTCTATATAGTGTTGTAGTTATGTCAGTGATGGAGCCCAGTGTCCAAATAATGTTATTAAAGTAATCTCTTTACAAGAACAATCAGGTAACTAAAACCTCAATTCCCAAGAAATTCGCGTGAAAGCAATGCTTTCCAAATCTTATAAACCCATATTTTATTTATAATAGAGCACAGAGAACACATCTAATATTTACACTGAGACATTTAACAACTTCATGGAAAATCTGATTTTGATTGTAGCAGCATGTCTCAGAAAAGTTGCGACAGGAGGCAACAAAAGGCTGGAAAAGTAAGCAGACTTAAAAAGAAACAGCTGGAGGAAAGACTAAATAGTTTAATTGGCAACAAGTCGGTAACATCATTGGGTATAAAAAAAGAACATCTCAGAGAGGCACAGTTCCTCAGAAGTAAAGGTAGGCTGAGTTTCAGAAGTCTGCAAAAAACAAATCTACAAGCTGTCAGATAATTTCACAATAATGTTCTTCAGTGTAAAAATGAGAAGAGCTGGAATATCTCATCATCTGCAGCACAAAATCATCAAAAATGTCATATTTTCTATGGAAATCACTGCATGGACTCAGACTCTGCGTAAAGCACGTTGCAATATTACATAGCAAAGACGTGGCCATATGGACCAAAGCTATTTTTTAGAGCAACATGTGTTCCCATCTGGACAATATTTATTTCAGGAAAGGCCTTCCTTGCATACTTCAGGAATATGATTTTAAACCACACACTGCATCTATTACAGGAGTGTGGGAGCTGATCTGGAAGCTAAAACAGTTGCAAATCAATGCATGATGGTTTTAGTTACAATTTAAACAGAACCCAAATTTTGAGGGAATTGGAGTTGAACACAACCAACATCCAGCAGGAAAAAATATTATTTATTTTTTATCTACTTAAAGAAATAATCTGGCTTCAGTTCTCTCAAGTTCATTAAATTCAAGAGATATATAGTTTTGTGAACAAATCAATATAAAAGTCACGGCTTTAGCATCACTGACAACCCATCTACAGTTGGGAGTGGGGTCAGATTTTGCTAAACATGTGAATATTCTGAAACTAGAAGATCTGAACAATGAACTTTAATGAAGTGCAGACATTAGAGATGAGTTAATAATGGTTTTAATTTTTCAGCTAAAGTTGTACTGAACATTGATCTTGGATGGTAACTTCCGAGGGAGAAGAGAAGTTCTGTGGTAATGCTCCTGTGGACTTGGTGATGTGCGGTCTGTGTGATGTAACTGCAAAATATACAGTTTCCCTTTCAAATTTGACAAAATTACCTGTTGTTTTCTGACGGCTGTTCTCACTTCCCAGCAGCAAGTCACGCAACAGCATGAGTCTGTTTGTCTTTAGCATAACCCAAGTGTAATCAAATGCATACTCACACGAGCACGTGCACTGGCAGACACGCATGTCCCCTTCAGAAGCCTTTCCTCCATTCAGTTATGTAACAAGGATTAGGTTCCACTATTTTGGGGCCCCCAACCATCCAAACTGAGTGAACTATTTTTAACCCTGGACCCCAGTGTAATATCAACAGATGCTTACCACAATAACAACTACATTAACAGTCACTGCTGCTTATGTAGACATGTCCTCCTAACAATATTCGCTGCACGGGCTTCCCACAACAACATCAACCATTGTCACTTCATGGATAACAGCTCAGAACCTCTCTGAGGCACCATCTAGAAATGCTTTAGGCCGATCTGCAAGACTCTTTTTACTTCTTGGAGCTGAAACCTTTTGCTGAGGGATGTTGTTTAATCAATATCGTACAGTAGAAAGTGGTTACAAGTGACAATCGGTGAGCAGAAATGTGCTTCATGCCAAGAAAGAGGACTACAGAGAACTATGTTTGCTTTGAGAGTGTTGATGCAGAAGTACAGCACTGAGCGCGTTCTTGTCTGTAGTAGTGATGGACAGGTTGACAGATGAGGTCAGGCAGCAGTTTAGTGGACGATGATGTTCGCAGACAGAATTGTGAGAGAAGGCTGGACAGGTGATGGTATGTGCCGGAGAGAAGAGGAATGACAGTCAGTAGAGGTGAGAGGATATACGTGTGTGAATGAGAGGAAGACAGATGAAAAAGAGAGTGCAGGCAGGGTGGAGTAGATGGTGGTGAGTGTAAGAGGTGATTAGTGACAGATGGATAGTGTGAAAGGGATGGTAGTGAGACCTGTTTATAATGTGTGGTTTAAAGACAATTGTATGAACAGAAAGACAAGAGGCACAGCTGGAGGTAGTAAGAGTTTCTTTAGGAGAGCCCAAAATAAATAAGATTAGAAATGAGTACATCAGAGGTACACCTCTAACTCTCATCCATCACCTCTTGTACACAATTGTTGGTACTGTTTCAGCCTTTGGCTCACTCTGGTCATGTCTAACTGAAATGAAAGAAGTTAAATGATTAAATAAAATGTTTTGTTTCTTTTCTAGTGTTTTCACATTCTATACCTGTTGAATTCTACAGTCTGAATTCTGCATCCTGTATTGTTAGTTTTCATGTTTCACTGTTAATTAACTACTCTTCCATTAATTTAGCATAGAATAGAATAGAATAGAATAGAATAGAATAACTGTATTATCCATATCGTGGAGCATTGTATTTGGTTCCCCAAGCCATAAACAAATCAATCAAATCACTTCACATTACCCTACATTCATACAGACACACATACAAAAATTCAATACAACAACAATAAAAACTTCCCTTGTTACTGATTGGCTGCCCGACCATCATTCAGTTCACCCATGTTTGATGGGCTCCACCTGTGTATCCTTTTACAATCAGCCCACAGTGTGTGCAGTTGGGTGCAGTCAAATGGTCCAAAAACGTACCCGCTACACCCTTTTCCTAATCACTTTCTCTTAACTTGGCCCTTATTAAGAGGTCACGGGAAGCTTTGAAGCTTTAATGTGATGGCAGATGTCTGCAGCATTGACATTACACTGTCCACAAGATGAGTTAAAATCATCACAGTGCGTTCTTACTGTGCTGTTTCTGCAAGTCATTTGAAGGACAGCAGTAGAAAAATAAATGTGAAAAGCTGGAACTAAAGCTGGAAGTAAATTATCCTTTAAAATTGAATATCCCAATTTTTTTTATTTTTCCCTGCCAGGTGAGAATGAGCTGTGAGCTCATTTCCTTCTCTTTGTTTAGGATTTTTATGACCAATGTAAAATTCCTTAGGAACATTACTTATCCCTGGTGGCACAAAGAGGAAAATTAATTCATGATATTCCTAAAGGCTAGCAATACAACAATAAACCTTATTAATGCAAACTGAACTATAGCCTACCCTAAACACACTTTAATCAAATAATATATATCTTAAGCTTGATATGGAGAGTTTCTATAAATCTATGTTCTTCATGCAAGGCAACAACTCGATAGGAAGCAGATTTTATCACAGTACTTCTTTTCACACAACACTTCTGAGCTGAAAGTTCAAAGCATATCAGCAGGTTATGGAAATGTCATGTTTGTGGTCTGTGTTCATGAATGGACAGATGGTGAGTGTTATGATTTATGGGATGGAATGATCTCATTTCCTTTTATAAAGGATGATCTACTGTATTCTCTACTAAAGGAGGTAATAAAGGAAGCACTGAAGCACCTTTCCTTACTATTTACAGAATCTCTCATGGTCGTCACACAGATACTACCACGTCCTTTCCGTTAATTAGGAACCTTCCAATGGAAAACTGACTGATTTCAACACAAACATAATCTTGAGTTTCCCTTTGTCTGCTTATTTGTATGTTTCCCTTGTGCTCTACTGGTGGATTTGCTGGTGACTTTTACCTCTTTGGATTTTCTTTCCTCAATTGTGAGCTCATTTTTCCTGCCTCTGTATCCTGATCGATCCTTTTCCCACAACCACCTTCCAAAACAGGTTCGATAGTTTGGTTCAGGTAATGGAAGCTGGTGTTTTTGCAATTCAGGAAAAACTGTGTAGCCCAAAATGCTGTTTATAATGTGAAGAGTTGCACCGACATTATTTATCAATTTTAAGTGAGGTAGATGTTACTTTGTTTTGGGAGTGGTCTAATTTTAGGAATAACTAATTAATAGACTTCCACACTCCTACCACAGGAGTGTAGCATTCAAACCAACTTCAATTTACTTAAGAATGCCAATAGCAGTCATTCAAGACTAATGTGACACAGAGAAAACATTTAGAACAAAATTGATGTAACATACTACTTCTTTTAATTGAAGTAGTTATTTAATTAATGATTTCACTCTTCTTTTATTTGGTTTTTATTTATATCTCATGTAATTTTATTTTACAGTTCCAATGTACAGCACTTTGTGTCAGCTGTGGTTGTTTTAAAGTGCTTTATAAATAAAGTTGATGATGATGATGACTGGCAGATCTGGACAAAATGTTTGCATCCTGCAAGTTAAAGGTTTTGTGTGACTTGCACTGCACACTCATACAAACACTAACATACACAGGACAGCTCCATACTATGAGTTTGTTTGAAATAGTTGCTGTCACATTCCACAAGCTAATTCCTCTGGGTTTCACATCAACCAGAGGAAGCACTTCACACACACACACACACACACACACACACACACACACACACACACACACACACACACACACACACACACAAGGGGCTGTTCCGCTTTAGGGACATTTAATTGCAAACTTTGGTCCAATCACCACATGATGTCCTGAGGACCCAGGGTCATTTCTCCACAGGCAACTGAGAGGGCACCACACTGTCACGACCAATCACCTTAAATACTTCCTCACAAACATACAGTATGTTTATGTCAGCCCACTTACTGTTCTGCACAGTACCTACACAGGCTGTGTCATGCACAGTGGCACACACACGTACACATGTGACCTTCACTTACTAACACAACTTAAGAACACGTGCAAGACAAAAAGGATGAAGTAGTAATGGAGCGTGTAGCTTAATACCTTTTTAATATCTCCCTTTCTTGTCCAATGTTCTCTACCTTTTCTTCTACTTTCTCCCTTGTTTTTTTAGCTGAATCAGGCTAATTTAAGAAATCTCTGTCTATATTTATGTTCTTTGCGTCGTTAGTTCTGTCTCGGGTGTATTGGTGCAGACCCAAGTGCTGAATTTGTCAATGAATTCATTCACTTTCACTTAACCTAGAATTCTAACTTTGACCAGGTCTTAACCCTCAAACAGGGTGTGAAAGTGTAAAAGTTGCATGCGTTACTTCAAATTCAAGTTATTGATTACTAAAAGTTATTATTGCTAAAGGTGGATTTACAAGCTACTGAATAATGGAGTGTTTTTAACTTTTCACAGTCTGTTGAAAACTTTTTTCACAAGTTTGTCAGATTTCATTTTTGTCATCAATGTGTTCCTGTCATAATCTGTTCTGCATCGCCACATTTTAAACAGACATGATCACACACATGTGTATCCTTTCAGCTGTCCTCTTTTCAGATCATTGAATTTCTTTTATGCGTTTTATAGAAATTATACATAAAAAAAGTAACCTGGCCTACACTCTCCATGAGCAGGCTGTGCATTAGTACAAAAACAGCAATGACTCTTTTTTGTACAGTATTATTACAGCAGTACTTTTTAACATTACCAAAAGACTAAATGCTACAAAAAGGAACCAAGCGGAATCTTATTTAAATAAATAAACTATTCAGGTCATAATATAAATAAGCTCGTTTCAGTTTTCTCTACACAAATCATATTGATACTCAAGTTCTACTTCACATTTTTAGCTGGTTAGCAAAACCCACAAAATATTATGGAGCTAAAATCTGATTGTGTTTAACGACTGGAAGTTAGAGGTCACCATTTCCAATTAAGCGTGTTTAATTTTAGACTGATGGAGAAAGATATCATCTGAACACAATTAAAAAATTACAAGTGTTGCGTGAAGTTGTTGTTTTTTCCTTGTTAATTCCATAATTAAAGGTCTTCATGATTCCTCGTGTTTCACGATCCGCAAAATTGTAAAACTAACAACAATTAATTGAAAAATGCTATTTCAACAGGATCTTGTTTCCACATCAGCAGAGAGCGAGTTATTAGCAAGTTCATTGAGACAAGACTTAATTCCATAGCAGGAGAATATTTGCATTTGTATTATTTTTACCCTTCAGACAGACTGCATATCAGTAACAACAAACAAAATGGTAAAATGAGCTAAAGTGAGACGCCTATATTTGGTCACAGCTATGCAAATTGGCTGTGACTAAGCATCGGCATCCCTGATTATCAGACATCAGACTGACTCCTATCATTATTTTATCATCAATTTCTAAATATTCGGCTGCAGCACGAGACACAACTCACAGATAATCAGACACACAGGCACGTAAGACGCAACTGAAATAATATTTCTATCAAGCCGTGATCATCAGTACCACCCTGCAGCAGACTTATAAATTAACTGACAAAAAGAAAATATGGAAGCATGTGCATGATGAATTAGTTTGAGCTGCCGAAAAGTATTTCAGAACTATTTTTAGCTAAATAAATGTTGGGTAAGATATAAATGAGGACAAAAGCAATAAATGAGGACATAAATAAAAAAGAGGACCAGAACTGTATAAATGGTAACAACTTGTTGTTACTATTTATAAATATTAGGTCAATAAAAGAATGAAGAAGACATGAGCAGTTCAAGTGACTGAGGTGACTTCCAGTGGCAGAAAAAGGATGCGTGACAGGATCCTAATTTAATCCTAAGTATTTATTGGAGTATTGGAAAAATCATTTCAGATGGTGACAATAACGTACATGGCAGGTTGTTAGAAACACTTTTTAACCCCCTTTGCGCCATGACACAAGGTAGGGAAAACCCAAACAAATGTCATTGCAGCACTTTTAGAAATGAACAGTTGGGTCTTTGGTTCTGAAACAAGCTTTTCATCAGTGTAATGACAGTGAGGCTGGAGAAGTGGAAAACACTCTGATGATTTCTGTGACTTAGTTGAGTTTATAATAAGATTTTTAATAATAATTGGGTTGAGGTCTGGTGCCTGTGGAGGCCATTTGTGTACAATGAATATATTTCAAACTGATGTTCAGGAAGTCAGTTTGAAATTATTTGAGCTTTGTGACATGGTGTGTTGGCCATTAGAAGGTGTGTGCACTGTGGTCATTAATGGACTGAAACAATTCTCAGGTAGGCTCGTCAGTCAGTACTAAGAGGCCTAGGAGACATCAGACCACTACTGTTGTGGGTTGTTTGCCTTCCTCTAAACGTAAAGCAGTCTGGCCATTCTCCTCTGACCTCCAACATCAAGAAGGCATTTCAACCAAGAGAACTGCTGCTCAGTGGAGCTGATCACAGCCACAGAAACAGCAATTCGTAACAACAGTATTGCAGAAGTGGAAGCAGAGCAACTACGGACGAAAGTTTCGGCCTGTCTCAGCAATGCAAAGCCCCCAGCATCCAACATCACCATGGAGGAGAGCAAGGCACTCACATCATTTAGCGATGACAACAACATTATCATCCTTCCGGCAGACAAGGGTAGGTGCAGAGTATTGCTAAACCAGAAAGACTATCATGAGAAAATTTTGTTGCTACTCAGTGATGAAAATACTTATGAGCCCCTGAAACGAGACCCAGAAAGTTGCTACAGGAAGAGGGTGATAGACTGTCTGAAGCAGTTAGAACAAGACAAGGCTAGTGACCGGACCTCATACCACAGGCTGTACCCAGGGGAATCTACACCAAAGCTGTATGGTTTACCAAAAATACATAAACAGGGTGCACCTTTAAGACCGATTGTCTTCATGATCAACTCTGTCACCTATAACATCTCCAAGTTTCTGGCTTCGATCCTCAACCCGCTGGTGGGCAGCTCTGAACACCACATCCAGAACACCCTGGATTTTGTTGAGAAGGTGAGAGATGTCATTATGGAGGCAGACGAAACCATGGTCTCGTACGACGTTACAGCTCTCTTCACTTGCATCCCAGTCACAGAAGCGTTGGAGGTAGTCCGTAAGAGATTACAGGATGACCCCAACCTCAGCAGCAGGACCACTCTCAGCATCGACCAAGTGTGTTTGCTTTTGGAACTGTGTCTTCATTCCACCTACTTCACATACAAGGGTCAGTTCTACAGGCAGAAACATGGGTGTGCCATGGGCTCCCCAGTTTCACCCATCGTGGCCAATTTGTACATGGAAGAAGTGGAAAAGAGGGCTTTGCTATCCTACCCTGGAACACCACCAAGTCACTGGTTCAGATATGTGGATGACACCTGGGTGAAAACGCGTTTTTGGTTTATTACAGGATGATAGCGAGGCACGTTACATCTGTGTAACACAGCGCAGCGTGACTTTTTTTGACTTAATGAATTTAGACAGGTGAAAAGCGTGTGTGAGGTTTGGTTGTGCACACTCACACACACTATATGCACGTTCATACACACATAAACCACAAGCTACATATGCATGTTACCTCATCTTAAGTTATGGAACGCACACGCACACACCACAGGGTATCCAAGTTTATCTAGCTGTGTAATTAAAGTGTAACTGTTAGAGTCATGGGGTGGAGAAATGAACATTTAAACTACTATTAATTTCTCATCAGTGTCTGGGAGACAGAGAGCGAACAGAGAGACCAGAGGAACATGAGAGATCGGGAAAAGAGAAGGTAGTTTTTATTACACTTTAAATAAAAAAAAGCTCCTGAGCACAGTCAAAAATGCTGAACTTTGCACCTCCAGGGCCTTAATTAGTGTGTGAACAGCAGCTTGACCCACATCAACACAGGAACCTTCACCTCAAGAAGCTGCCAAATTTAGTTTCTGTAAACTTAACTCCCTACAGAGAAGAAAGCAGCTTCCTCCATGTGCAATATTAGCCATTTTCTGCCTATTTGATCACCTGAGCAGCCTCAATAACTTAAATTTGGTTCAATCTCCACAATATTTGTGTGTCTCCTCTGGATATTCTCTAGATTCTCTTTGTATTTTTCTTTGTAGACGACATAAACCAAAGAAGTCAGAATAATTGTGACCATAGCAACACGAGTAAGTATTCTAAAGACAATCTCATGTGTCTGATTGCGGGGAATGAGACTGATAATAATGTTCCTGCTAATGTGTTTTATAGCAGGTCAGTTCATGCATTACATGCCACAAATTACATATTTCAGGTTCAGTGAATATTACAGATTAATTTATTATTATTATTATTATTATTATTATTATTATTATTAATTATACTGAAACCTATAGAAAATAACCTAAAATACTGAAACCATTCACATGTTTTATGTATAAACTATTTTTTATGTCAGCTTATAGCATCCAATTGACCAGCAAATATCCCAACCTCAAATGTGAATGACAAACATTTATTAATAACGGACCAACAAGCTAGGCAAGAGGCAGTGGTGGCCTTTGAGAGAGGATGACAAGATCAAATGGGTGTGTGGTGCAAGTAGATATTTATTTTAAATGTGTGGCTGGTTGGGGGAGTGTTTGAGGCACTGCCCTGCTCCTCAAATTCAGATAGATTATCTCCAATCCCTTTAGCTTTTACACAACTAATAAGAAAAATATACAATGAAAACACAGCATTTCAACTTTGTTTTTTTAATCTTCTCACAGCCTTTAAATAAAAGATGGAAGTTGTCATTGTGATGATGGTTTTGAAACCCTCAGCTGAGTGTGTTCGGGACACTCTGCACTCTTATATAAATTATCAGTAACCAGGTAGGCAGGCAATCTTTTGCAATCTTGTGGCAGCTATAATGCACAAAGTAATGTATTCAATAAGACTGAAATCATAATGAATGAGACTATGGGTTTTTACTGAGTTCATAAAGCAAGAAGCTGTTTTCCCTAAGGCTTCTGTACAATCAGACCTCTTTTTGAAATGAAAGGAGTCGCCCCCTGCTGGACATTAGAAATACTCCAGGTTTATGGTGCCTCCGCTCTGACTTCACCACTCAGATTCCTTATGCCTGCATCCATCGTTTGCCAACAGTGCATACTTCATCACCTCTTTTATCCACCTGTTTGATGAAGCATATTACTTCACTCTGGCAGCTAAACTATAGTGAAACTTCCCTACTGAGAAATCAGGTCTGGTCACTAAAGATCATTCGGACTACCTTGTGCAAAGCATTTGTTAATAATAAACACTTTTTGGAGGTTTGTCCAACATGATTTTATTTCTGTGTGAATACTATAGACTTTATATAAAAGATGGATTTGCATGGGGTTAGGTTGATTGGTGATTCTAAACTGACCATAAGTGTTATGGTTGCCTGTCTCTATTAGCCCTTTCCCATTAGTGACTACTTGGATTGGGTCAGTGTGACTCAGCTCAGCTCTACTGGAATTCCATTACAATTGAGTCCCACCTAATGTGCTGGGGTCATTATAGAAACGCGGGCAAATGTCTTGTGATGTAATTTGGATGCATCATGAACACCACAAGAAAGTAAGATGAAGCAATGGTATACCTGCTGCTCGGTGCTTTGCTATTTGTCAGACACAGGGACCACGGTGTTGGTTTTTTGTGTAGCTATTACCTACTTTGCCAGGTAAATGTGGTTTTGATTTTCATGAAGGAAACGCTCTCATGAGCAATGCCACTGATCAGCCAATCGTGGCATGCAGTCTGTTGACATCACATTTATGATTGCGTCAGATTGCTTGGAACACTTGCTGAGTGGTTACTAAAAAGGTACCTGTTACCAGGTACTATTACCTAATGCAGGGGTAGGGAACTCCAGGCCTCAAGGGCAGGTGTCCTGCAGGTTTTTAGATGTGTCCTTGATCCTCGATCCAGTACAGCTGATTTACATGGTTAAATTTCCTACTCAGCGTGTCTCTAAGTTCTCCAGAGGCCTGGCAATGAACTAATCATTTGATTCAGGTGTGTTGACCCAGGGTGATATCTAAAGCCTGCTAAACACCGGCCCTTGAGGCCTGGAGTTGGAGTCAAAAACAGTTAACTGAATTTAGTTACTCAAATTAGCAGAAGTGAGGCCTCACCTACCATTATGAAGGGGAAAAAACTGTCTATAAAGAAACGTATCTTATCTTGTACCAGGTTGTAGGGAGCAAAGAAGTAATTCTGCTTTTCTTTTCTTTTTCTTACTTTAGTTTTTCAGCCCCAGGGAATCACCACATGGCCATCACCAGGCAGCGTCTGCCTTTTGTGCATAAGCTTCAGGCATGTTGCTCCGGTATCGATCAGCAGTCAGAATCATGACAAAAAAAAAAAAAACGTGCAGCAGATTCGCTGCACATTTATTGGAACTCCTCAAATCCTCTAGAAACCTCCCTGGGCAGTAAGCACCTCCCTGTGTCCTGCACATCCACCCCTGTCCTTACTCCACCCCACTCCAACCCCTCCTTTCTCTCGGTGTTATTCCGCCGGTCCAGCGGTGCGCTCAAAAAGCCAGAGCGCAGACAGAGCGCAGTGGATGCTCCAGAGCAGAAACAGCAGCGAGAATAACAAACGACAAAGACACACCGGAGGAAACCCTTTGGAATTGCGCGCGGAGACAGTAAGAGAAAGGTGCAGACTCAACACTATCGTCCCATCAGCAGTAAAAGTAGAACAGCAGAGGGAAAACGGAGCGCCAGTTCGTCCCCCCTCTTCAGCACCGCAGGGAGGAGACACGCAGAAGAGGAAAGATTCCCCCGAACGCAGTGAGAGCCTCGGACGAGGAGAAGAGGAGAGCGGAGGGCATCGGATAGGCAACAAGGAGTAAGTGAATTCACAGTTTGTATGGGAGAAAACTTATCCTGAAACTTCTTCATAACCTCATGAAGTTTGTGAAAAAAAAATGTTACACCAGCATCACCCACACCTCAGATTCACCCCAAATTTCACAAAAACTAACTCGGAGTCCCAAAACTTACGCAAAACTCGGCAGACTGTTCTTAATTATCCACCTACAGTGAGAGGAGAGGCTGAAGTGTGTGTTTATGAGTTCCTATGTGTGACTAAGTCTTGACTCCTTCCTGCACAGCTGCATGCACGTGTTTGCTTTGTTTCACTAAATATTTATTCAGCTAAACTGTCTCAGCTTGCCAGAAAAAAGGCTTTTTGAATTCCTTTTTTATTTCGAAAACTAATCCCGTCAAAGAGAATCCATGATTCATGTGTTCACTGCTAACATTATATTAACAAACCCTACACTGATGATCACAGAGAGGGGGATGGTTTAACTTTTGCCTAAGACACTATCGGAAGGAAGAGGAGTGCTTCTAAGATAAACGGTAGGTCAGCAGTGCACGTGATCAGGATGGACGCTTCTGACCTTTTTATTTTTAATATATTTTATTTTTCTCCTGATACAGTTTTTGTTTATAAATCTATATATAAAGAAAAACATTTAAAAGAATTTGAAAATGTTGCAGTTTTGTCTGATTTCATCTATTTTTGTTGTATTTGTGTGAACTGCAATTATTTGAGGAACTATTAATGAACTTTTCTTAACATTTTTAATATTTCCAGTAGAAAATGTGCCTAAACCAGTCTTGCCTTCTCTTCTCTTCAGCTCCGTGCTCTTTAACCCAGAACATACTTTCCTTGCCAATTATTAGGACTGTTAAGTGTAGTAAAGAACCAAGACAATGAACATTTTAAGTGGATATCACATTTTGTAATGTAGTTTTAGGTCCTGTGTATTAACTGTTATGTTAGATAGGAATAGAGAAAATATATATTATTCATCTGCTTGTTGTCTTATTTTATAAGATTTGTTTTGTAACTACATATCATTTAAGATGAATGTTAAATGTGAGGCGTATTCCATTCTGTGTGGGAAATAATTACATTTACAAATGCCATTGTCCTGGTCACAAAAGAAAAAGGAAAGGAAGCTGCTTTCGGCTGCTCCTTTATTCACAGTGGGTCACTACAGTGTTTGATTTGGCAGAGCTTTTACCCCAGATGCCCTTCCTGACTCAAACCCAGTGGGATTTGTGTCTCCTCCCGGGAGACAAGAAAGCAAAGTTTGGAAAGAAAAAGAATGTATTATCTTTGCAATTACAGCATAATCAATCAGGACTTATTACCCCTTATTTTAGCCATCCATTTATCCATTTTCTTAACTGTTTTCATGGTTGCTTGACCCAGCTGTCACAAGGCAAGAGGCAGAGTACACTCTGGAGAGGTCACATCAGAGTTGTCTTAATTCTTTATGGCATTGATTCAACAAGCTGCTGGAAACACTCCTCGTGTTGGTCCATATTGACATGATAGCGTCTCGAAGGTGCTCTAGTGGATTGAGATCTGGTGACTGTGGAGGGCTTTTGAGTACAGTGTCATGTTCAAGAAACCAGTTTGACATGATTTGAACTCTGGTACGCTATCTTGCTCGAAGCAGCCATTAAAAGATGGCTGTGATCATGAAGGAATATTTTTAGGACATAGTTAAGAACAATACTCGGGTATGCAGTGCCATTTAATCTCTAGGGTTTACACATAATGTTTGTACCAACTTGTTTAAACAGTTGGTACTAAGGGGCCCAAAGTGTGCCAGGGAAATTTCTCCACACACCATCCCCCCACCACCAGCTTGAATTCATGATACACTGCATGATGGATCCATGTTTTCATCCAAAGGTTGCAGCAGAAATCATTTTCCCAATCATATTAGAACTGTAGCCTCGATTTTCTGTTCTTAGCTGACAGGAGTGATACCTGGTGCAGTCTTCTGCTGCTATAGCCCTTTGGCTTCAAGGTTTGACATGTTGTACATGTTCTTCTGCATACCTTGGTTGCTGTTACATTCTCCTCTGACCTCTGGCATCATATAGGTATTTTTGTCCTGAGAACTGACAATCACTTTTTTCTTTTTTAAACTATTCTCTATAAACCCAAGAGATTGGGAAAATCCCAGTATATCAGCAGCTGAATCAGTCAGACCAGCTCAACAGCTCAGATTTTAAACTTGGCATCCAGTTCAAGACAGTGTTTTTTGGGTTTGGGTCTAAATAACGCCACAGAGAGAGGATATCCCTAATATGGTCCTCCCCAGCACACTGCTCTGGCCATGAGTACAACAGCTGTGAATCATGAAACTCTACTTTGATCGTGGCTCAAGAGTTGGGAGTTCGCCTTGTAATCGGAAGGTTGCCGGTTTGAGCCCCGGCTTGGACAGTCTCGGTCGTTGTGTCCTTGGGCAAGACACTTCACCTACTGCCTACTGGTGTTGGCCAGAAGGGCCGATGGCGCGACATGGCAGCCTTGCTTCTGTCAGTCTTCTGTCAGTCTGGCAGCTGTGGCTACAACTGTAGTTTGCCTCCACCAGTGTGTGAATGGGTGGATGACTGGGTGTGTAAAGCGCTTTGGGGTCCCTAGAGGGGACTAGTAAAAGCGCTATACAAATACAGGCCATTTACCATTTACTTTAGGAGAGTCCAGGTATAAAAATACTGTAGGGTGGGAAACCATTAGAATAGGTCCCCTTTATAGGAAATTAAAGAAACATGCAAAGTGCATACAAACTACAGCAGAATAAAACAGCTGATACAACAATGGTTTTATGCTAATTCTTTCAGGATTTGCAGAGTGAATTGATTTTACGTACATTTCATAATTTAAAACACTTCTTCTACAAAGGCCTCAGCACCTTTTTTTCCTCTTGCGGTATCTTTAGCAACATTCGCCCTTGCTTTTCTATTGCTCTTTTAGAAAGTCATAGCCTTCATACTCTCACTATATTTGTCTATATTTAAGATGCACATCATTCATCATATGTTAGATTTTATAAAAGCACAGATACGTGTTACACACGCGGGTGTAGCTAAACTCAACTTAAGGGCCCGACTCAGCCCTTTTCCAGTGTTAGCATGTAGCAACCACTTCAAAGTTTTGCTGGTGATTTATTCATAAGGCTTTCTAAAATTAACAAGCTAAATCTGTTGACTGGAGCATGTATGAGCAGAGACAGGCAGGGAGAAAAGTGCATGGGAGGGAAAATAATTGAATGCCATTTTCTCATTTCCCCTGGTAGTGGCAGCTCCAGACTTATTGGACCCTAAATCCGCCACTCACAACACTAAGCCCCGCCTCTCCTTCTCCACAAAGCCAATGACACTGACGCCTCCGGAGGAGAGCGAGGTGAGGACAAATGAGATGTTTTCACAGGATTTTTGTTACACCCTGTGGTGTCATTGTAGTTTATTTTGGGACACCTCTTGCATGCAGGTATGTATATGGTTTGATTAACAAGCTGAAGTGTTGCAGGTGGTTGCCACAGTGATGAAGTGGAAGACGGTGACAGCCATCTTTCTTTTGGTGGTTCTGTACCTGGTGATGGGAGCAGCAGTCTTCAGATCCCTGGAGCAGCCCCATGAGAGGTAAGCAGGTTAAAGAGAGGTAGGCCAGTCATCCATCCATCTATTTAGCTGTCCCACGACTCGCATAACTGCTCCTCTCCAATCTGTGGCAATGAACGCAAAGGTTAAGACCCTACAAATAAGTACGGTGTGCTTGATCTTCTATGAATATTTATTTAAAGTAAAAATATATTAAATGTTATGTTTATTAAAGTCATAAATGTTTAGATGTAAACTTTTAGCTTTATGTATTTTCAGCTCACCACTGGGTACCCTGTAGTGCACTTCCTGAAACAGCCCTAGTTTAATGCAGTCTTCAACACAGATGACTAAAGAATATATACAAGTCTGTGCTAGTACTTTCTGCTCTTGATTGGGAGCATGAAACTGACTGAGTCATTAAAACATGTACAGTTCTACTACACTTAATTTTTGGGCTTCTGTGTTAGTTTCATATCACGTGTTTGGATTTCTGTGTTTTCACTTCCTGTTATATTTTGAAATATCTGTTTGTCATACACTTCCTGCTTCCAGCTTTTGCTCACTTTCCAGCTCTTTATCTCTGTTCAGTCACTTACCTTGGTATCCGTAGCCCAACTTCTTTACTTCCCATTTTCCAGACTGTGCTGTCTTCATAAAACCAACCCTTGTAGACACGCCCTGCTGCTCCTCGTGTTTTGTTGTACTCTTTGTGCCTTTGTGTTCTTACTACTTCTGACCGGATGTGAGTGATCTTTTGCCTATTTTGTTGGATCTTGCTTCTGATCTTCTATCTGCCAGATTTGTTTGCCAGAGTGACTGACCTTCCATGTATGGCCTCAGCCTGGTAATAAAGATTTGATTTTTCCCAGTATCCTGTGCTGTATATTTGGCTGTGAACTCTTCGTTTCCCACAGTTAACAAAGACACGACTGAGATTATTTATTTCACCAAAGTAGGAAAGCCCCCAAATGATTCCCATGAGCAATACAGAAATACTGAGCATATTAGTCCTACTCTAAAATATTTAGGCTGTCATATATATAATTCCATTAGTCTTTGATGTTTATAAACCAAATCAAACTTTGTTCAGTTGACATAATAGTACTTTTCCTCTTTCTAATAGTGAACAGCGTTTGGCCATCCTGTCCCAGAAGCTGCAGTTCCTTTCCAGACACTCCTGTGTCAACCAGAGCCAGCTGGAGGAGCTGGTTAAGGTAAGACTAACCTGACATTAATATTAATGTTAAAACTCATGCATTAAGTAGAGCAGCGTATGTACTGTACCCTACTATGATTCAGCACAGCAGCACTGGTTTCAGCACCATGGACAGCTCCTTTAGCTTTAAAAGGAAGAGCGTCTGAGATACCGAGAGTTTCTGCTCTGTTTCAGACTCTTGCTGTTTGCTTGGTCTTCCAGCTATGGCCCAACAAAATCAGAAATTCTTAAATTCACTCAAGATAATGTATTTTCTTTATCACTTGTAGATATTTGCGTCGTTTACAATGCTATTTCATATATTTTCCTTCTTTAATTTGTTACACAGGTAAGCACAAAAACACATTCCTGCACATCTGTAAAGAAAAGTGTCTTATAGTAGGTTTTTAATTTACGGATGTCTGAGAGGAGGATGCTGATGAAACTCTTCAGCATTAGGGACAATCCAACAATGCATGGGACCCTGATTGGTCATTGCAGCACTCACAGTAAGAGGCTGCTTTGACGTGCAGGTTTGAGCGCTACAGGAGATCTTTTCTGCCTGTGGCTTTTAGACTGAATGACTCCTCATTCTGCAGGGATGATGTTTAAATACATTTTAAAGCTGTGCCCACACACAACAACACTTTATCATGTATAATACTCGAATGCCATCCCAGCTTACCAGACAGGAGATCTGCAATATCACCTCTAATTAATTCACCCTGTTATCGCTTACTCCATCTGCTGATGTAAACTGTAAACAATCATATTTATGTTTATATTCATAATCTTATTTTCCCGTATCTTGTATTTTAATAGTCGTACTTTATTTTGTTGCTGTCTGTGACTCTGGCTGTCTTTTTCTTTCTCTCTACCTTTTAGCAAGTTGTGTCCGCCATCCGTTCAGGAGTAAACCCTGCAGGAACAATGACCAACAACAGCAGCCTGTGGGACCTGAGCTCTGCCTTCTTCTTTGCTGGGACTGTCATCACAACCATTGGTAGGAAACACACACATACACTCACACAAAGAGCATCTATGTTCAGACCGAAAGAACCACATTGTATATTTTCCGTTTTTAATTAATTTATGTTTACTTTTGAGTTGACAGTCCTCTAAATATAGCTCTTACAGTTAGCTACATAACAGTGACCTTTCTTTAGTTATTGATTATACATCTGCTTTGTGGATATAATCAAACTAGCACACTTACTTTCCCCATACATTTACTTTGTGCATGCATGTGTATAGATTTCTTAAACTCTCCTCACTTTCAACACAGTGGCCATTTCTACTTGCATGACACTGTAATTCCACCTTAGTTGAGTTATATTAACTCTTTTTTGTAATTAGATAGAATATATTCAAAAATGGAAAAAATTGAAACATGCAGTGTTATAGAAGTGTAATTTAAAAACGCAGCTAATATATTTCACTATCTATCCAGCAGTGTTTCGAGTGTAGTGGTTGGATATCTTCCAAACAAATTCACAAATGCAGTCTTCATGCAGCGAATACCGGGATTCAAATCATCAAATCACTGGTGATGTGTCCTCTTCGCAGGTTTTGGGAACATCTCTCCCCACACCGAAGGCGGGAGAATATTCTGCATTGTCTATGCTTTGTTAGGGATACCGCTGTTTGGCTTCCTTTTGGCCGGTGTAGGAGACCAGCTCGGCACCATATTTGGCAAGGGCATTGACAAAGTGGAGAAGATGTTCGTGGTGAGTGTGGAGCATCAAACACAATCACATTAAACTTTCAAAGCCTGAACCAGAAAATAATTCCCAGAAAATGTAAATATTTTGAAGAGCTTTTACTGAACCTTCTCACAAAACAATAATTCAGTATTAATTTGCATATATGAGTTTGATTTTGTATCATATTCGCAACATCTGGCTCTTCTTTTTTGCAATTTATTGCTTAAAAATTACCTGAAAAAACAGAAAAGTTTTGAACTGTTTCTTTCAAAGACTTCACAGAGTCAGACAAACAGAGCTGGATTGGTAAACTGTTCCAGAGCCTTGGTGCCACAGACTGAAAGGCTCTATCCACCACAGTCCTCACTTTTGTATGAGGGGACAGCTAATAGATTTTAAGCTTGTGAACGAAGACAGTGAACAGCAGTTTGTTTAGGAAGAAGTTGAGATATGCAGTCTGGAGCTTGTCCATTTAGTGCAAGGAATTAGAAAGACTTCAATCCTCTTCAGAGCTGATGTTGCAAGCATCATAACGTTTGCCACGGCATCTCCAGGCCTTTTTTTATGCCTGTCACATATGCTCAGTGTGAACCTGCTGTCATTTCTGAAGAGTCATTTCTCATTTCTAGCAGTGCTTTTCCTGTTCCTGCTCACGCAGTGGAGTAGATAACGGTCCTGCTGCTGGGTTGATGCCATGTCTCCATGTGTTATTTCATTAACGGCCCGTCTTCTGGTATTTTCCTGGTATTTTTGTCTACTCTGTGCTGAGGGACACAGCAAACCTTCTCGCAATGGCTGGACTCTCTGTATAAGATGAATGGGCAGCAGGTTCAGTCTCATCCTACCAGCATTAAAAAAGACACTAACAACACAAGAATAACACTAGAGAAAACTGAATCAGGAATAAAGATAGAGCAAGCACCTGCAAAATCACTCCCTTTTGGGGGGTTTTGTTCTTGTTGTCTCTTAGGAGCATCTTTGTTGCTTCATTTGCACCGAAGGAGATAAATTCACAATGGTTTGTGCCATCCCTCAAGTTTAACTAACTTGTGTTTTTAAGTGTTAAAACACTTACTAAGAAGTTAGGGACAGGGGAATGCAGAAGAAGGCACACACATGAACACAAACAAATCATTTCCTTTATTTTGGAGTCGGTGCTCATTAAAACACCTGATGCTCATCCAAATTAGAAAAAGATCTCTTTGTATTTGTCGTTGCAGGGCACTCATTTTCAAGCTGATTCGTTCATTTATCGTGTTGTCACATTCTTCTCACATGTTGCAAAAAAAGCCTGCAGATCTATTAAGAGAGACAAAGGTGACTCAGCTCGCAGTCACGTCTTCAAAGTTCAAGTAGCTGGTGTGAATAATATGTTTTGTAGTCTTGAAGGAGCAGAAATCTGAAAACAGAAACATACTTTGGAATGATTTCCTCCTCCCGCTGCTCTCAGGGCACCCGAGGGACTGAGTAATGAATATTGTGATTAAGGAAAGAAGACAAAAGTTCATTGTGTAAGTGCCTGTGTGAGTATGAAAGCCTGATTGCTCAGTGCAGACTGTGTGAGACTGCAGCATTATCCTCAGTGAATGTCTTTTCTCTTCAGCTGCACCCACGGGACCAATTTATGGAATAATGCCATTACTGCTAACAGCGTCAGGCTAATTTGGCATTTCACTTCAGAGTATTCTGTTTAACAGTCTGTTTTATTATTATTATCAGTCAGTCCTCCACTTTGGTCCCACCTTAAACATCTCAACTCTGCAAACATTAATGCTTACCAGATAATAATCCTTATAATAATCCTTAATGACTTTAGCTGTTTAACCTGAGAGAGAAACACGTTGTCTTTTATTTTATATGAAATATTGTCATTACACAGGTTTCCACAGAATTAACATTTTCGACTGAGTAATACTACAGCTTAATTCTGACTAAATGCAGTTTCACAGGTAGACTGGAGTAATTAGAAGTAACTGGAGCCAGCCTTGTGTACATAGATTAACACAACCTCCACATCAACATCTACTGAGTTCTTTCATTTTTCATCTTTTCCTTTGGTGACACTTTTGTACTTTTATTTGAGTGTGATGTCAAGTGCAGGAATCTAATCCAGTATTATACCTTTGAGATCTGAATACTTAATGTCTGGATTCTCCCTGCCTGCAGACACACAAAGTTTATGTTGAGTATTTGAATGATGTCCTTTTCTTTCCCGTGTAGCATGGGGAGATCAGTCAGACAAAGATCTGGGTCATATCCACGCTGCTGTTCGTGCTGTTTGGCTGCCTGCTGTTTGTGGCCCTCCCGGCAGCCATCTTTAAACACATCGAGGGCTGGTCTGCGCTGGAGTCCCTGTACTTTGTCGTCATCACCTTGACTACTATTGGTTTTGGGGACTTTGTGGCAGGTAAAAAGCACAACCAGTGATTTAATGCTAAGACACAGTTTGGACCTGGTTCTCTGAGTCATGTTGATCCGTCTCGTTAATCTGTGTGTGTGTGTGTGTGTGTAGGTGGGTCAGATATTGAGTACATGGACTACTACAAACCAGTCGTGTGGTTCTGGATTCTGGTTGGGCTGGCCTACTTTGCTGCTATCCTCAGTATGATTGGAGACTGGCTGAAAGTCATCTCCAAGAGAACAAAAGAAGAGGTACGATACCCTCGGTTTCTATTTTCTGCTTCATCTAACTTTTTGCAGCTTGTTTTTGTTCCTTTTATCAGCTTTATGTGTACCTGTCACCATGTGCCTTTTTCTGTACAATGACACTCATTATTCGAGCTACATTATGCCATATCGCCACTTCAACTTTTGCCCTCTGTTTAACGTTATTTCAGTGATACGACTGTTTTCTAATCCAATCGACTCACTGCCATCAAAACACAAGCACTGGATCTTATTGTGATCATCCCCAGAGGGAAATAGAGATCATTTAGACAATGTGTGATGATGAAGCTTAATATCAAATGACTTTAATACTAAATATAACAGAGATTATCAAAATAAATCCAACCTTGTTTCCAAAAAGGAACTTCTGGACATTTCCAGCCTTTTATTAAAAAACTGTCAGGGTCTCCTTCTGAGTGATACAGCTGTGTTCTTTGTGCTACCTGAATTTTGCTGGTGAGCATGAATAAAGAATTTTTCATACATTTTTACCAGTTATTATCAAAAACATCCTCTGGATCACATTTTTGTCAAGAGCACAATTACATAATCACATCTTGCAGTCCTGCTGTGATATGCCATCTCACTGGTCTGTAGATGCAGGCGTGTTATTATCATAAGTCACCGCAGATGCAGTTAGACGCACAGACATTATCACTATCTTCAAGAGATTTCATTTTTGGCCAGATGGGGTAGCAGAATGGCTCTGTGGATCTTATTATCCATAAATTGTATGGCTGCAGTGCACACACACACACACACGCGCGCGCACACACACACACACACACACTGACACAAAGACTGAAGGCAGGACTATTTATACACAGCTGGTATAAATGAGGAATTTGTGCTGACAAATCAAGACAGTCGTGGGGAGAAGTAAAAGCAAGGCTCCAGAGACGACTAACTATCAAAGTAAAACAGGAAATAACCAAAAAGATAACCAGTAAGAGACAAAAAACTAAGAATAACATGATACAGAGAAACTCTTTGGAGGCATCAATAACAAAGTCAAGACAGAAACCCGACCATAATATTGTAACACTAAATTAAAACTCAGTGTTAGCAGAACTAAGATTCACAGTACTAGAATAGTAAACAAGAATCTGGAAATACAACAAAGACAAACATCTGAGCTTTAAACATCAGAATGATCAGAAAACAACAAACATGCACTCACACTTGTAATGAATATAGAATAAACACACAGAAAGAAAGTGAGCTATACTTTGCAGTCGAAAAGAGCTATCAAAGAATCACAACAGCAACTCTGTAGTAAATATACATGAAGATGAGTCCTGTTTATATCAGCAACACAAAATACATGCTTGATTATATATTACAGGGGTCTCCAACTCCAGGCCTCGAGGGCTGGTGTCCTGCAGGTTTTAGATGTGTCCTTGGTCCAACACAGCCCATTCAAATGGCTAAATTACCTCCTCAACATGTCCTGAAGTTCTCCAGAGGCCTGGTAACAAACTAATCATGTGACTCAGGTGTGTTGACCCACGGTTATATCTAAAACCTGCAGGACACCGGCCCTCGAGGCCTGGAGTTGGAGACCCCTGATATATTAGATACACCTGAGGATGAGACGGTGATGGTGAAGTATATTTTAAATAGGTGTGCAAATATTACCTTCATTGTTATCAGATAAAAACCACAAAAGTAAACCTGTGAAAGTCTTTTTGTTGCTGGCTTTCATGTGTCTCCTGTCATCCTAATGCATTTCTACTGACCTCTTTATATCTTTGTGTCATTGCAGGTTGGAGAGATCCGGGCGCATGCTGCAGAGTGGACGGCAAATGTCTCTGCAGAATTCAAAGAAACCCGTCGTCGTGTTAGCATTGAGATCCATGACAAGTTCCAGCGTGCTGCATCAATCAAACGCAAGCTGTCCTCAGAGCTGGGATTTAGCCCGGCTCCCGAGGTCACCCTGCCCAAGCGGGTTGTGTCTGTCAATTTCAACAATGAACGGGACAAAAACGAGAAGGAGGCCGGACTGCACGGATCGACACCTTCGGCCATAAATGGCGCTTTGGTCTTGAACGGACCGGATCTGGAGAGAGGCGAGATCTCAATTATTGAGCACCTCAAGTAGCAGAAGGACTGTCGGCACCTCTCAAGATCCTTCCAAGGTCTCTCTGTTTGTCATAACTGGTGGTACAAGGCATTGCTTGAGAATTCAGAAATCAAAATATTGAAAGTGGCCCCAGCAGAAGACATCTTCAACGTGAAAGAGGAGTCAAAGCCTTGCTTGATAACACTTGCACACATATTCCACTTTACCATCCTCAACCCCAACAATGAAAGAGCGTGAACAACATACAGAACTGTATTTTTTGGTGTTTGTCAACTAAATCTTACAGAAGTTACATTTAAGGACATACTGAAAAGCTAGGAAATCTGGAAATCTGCATCTGTCTGTCTTCATAACTGAAACAACTAAACATATTTGTTTTTGCTTTGTTTTTTTCACTATTGCTTAGTCAGTCTAGAGGCAAGCAGGCGTTAATGAGAGACAGAGGAGTATAATATCCAACAAAGGTCCCTGGCTCGTAATAAACCCAGGACGTAGTTAGTCACTGTGCTGCTGTTATGATAATGACAATCACAGCCTGCTGTTAACAAAGACCATGAACACCATTTAAGAGGCGTATATTTAGAAAAACATACTGGCATTAGAATTGTAAAAGTCAGTCAATCTGATGAGGAGGATGTCTGTAGATTGTAGTAGGGGCCTTCTGTATTTAGAAGTAAACCCATATGGGAGCATGTTTGTGTAATTTTCTACTATTGTTGTCAAGAGTGAAATATTTGCAGTTTTAATTCTGCACAAAAAGGTACTTAAAAGCATGTACAGCGTATTTTTTAATCCGAAGCTTTAGCTGACTATGTATGTTTTAAAGAGCAGCTCAGGCAGGCATGACTGTGACTATGATCATTCAACTATTACAGTGGAGTCACTGTAATACCAAAAAGCAGTACTGTTACTTGATCAGTGTTATTGATTCCACATGATGTTGTTAAATGTATAAATGTATTTTGCATGTTTAGTTCAGTTCGTTCAGTTTAATAATTACCCACAAGCCATTACTTTTTCCACGATTTTTAATTGCAGTTTTAAAAAAAAAATCGCGATAGCCAGTTATTTGTGGTTCGGTCTTGACTTTTACTGCTAATCTTTATATGATGCTTTCATGTTAATGATGTGTTTTAATAGAGGGCATGCTTTGTACTTACGAAGCTCCTCTCATTTTTAAGGAAAGGGCATAAAAATAATGCAGTGATTTTACAGCAGATGTATTTTTTTCAAAACAAGTGGCTCTATGAAGATTTATCAGACCACTGCAGTGCCTCAAACTCTTCACTTTGCCCACAAGACCAAACACAACACAAAGTGAAGTGAAGAGGACTATCGATTTTGCACCAGTTCAGTGAGTTGCATGGTGATATGTTAAAGACTGGACGCTTTATCTGCAGCAGTAAGCCATTCCAAACTGGTAAACTCCATTTAAGGAACATTGCTACATATGGAGTACAGAGCTCGGTCATTCGCCATCACATTCATTCAGTCTGTCTTCTGTATCAGTAGAATTTGTATCTGTGTTTGGATGTGGAAAATATTCATATGTTATGGTGTACTGTACCAGTTACTTTTCAATGATGCAATGCCCACATAGTTGTAACCGTAAATATATATACGCATAGAGTAAGGTCCAAAAGTATTTGGAGACAGCTTTGTTATTCTGCCTCTGTACATCACCTCTGGATTTTAAATTCAACACTAAAGATGTGATTGAAGTGCAGACTTTAATTTAAGAGGTTTACAAAACTTTTACTCTTTAGGAACTACAGCCATTTTTCTACAGTCTTTTTTAATAGTTGGATGAAAGTCTTTGCAGTCAATGAGTGCCTAAAGTGTAGAACTCATGAACATCTTCAAACACTGTGTTTTTTTTTCCTGGAGATGTTCTGCTGTGCCTTTACTGCAACTACCTTCAGTTGCTGATTGTTTGTGGGTCTTTTGTGCATTTCGTTTTGCATTTACTTATTAAAAGCTAAAAGCACCTGCTGCTGGGTTGAGATCAGAGCAGTTGCATTGTCAATAAACACTAGTGATCAGGTTCCACTAGCAGACACTCATGCCAATGCCATAGCATCACCTCCCCCGTGTCTGGCAGATGACGTGCTACGCTTCAGACCATGAGCCATTTCTCTCTTTCTCCTTACTTTTATCTTCCTACCTCTTCTCTTTTGTTTAGTTAATCTATTAATCTAAGTCCATTTTGTGGGGTTAGGGAGTCCAATGTGGCTTTCCTATCCTTGCAATCAGTGATTTGCACCTTAAAAGCATCTCTTGAGTTTACACTCTGAAAGTAATATCTACTTGAAAGTTGTTTTTCTTAATCAAAGAAATAATTCTGTCATCATACATGTTAGTTATCTTTTGGTGTTGCTGAGATGGCCAGTGCATGCCTTCTGTACCAGATTGTTGATTTGGCCAGTAGTAAAGTTTTTGCGATCTCTCCGAGAGGTAAATTTTTACCTAACGATGGCAACACTTGGAGTCAAATCCAAATCTTTTATTTTCTGGAGATGTAAAGAAATAATTAAGAAAATTTCCTCACCTGGCCATTAAATAACTGGGTTATCCCATTATTTTTGAACCTCTGAAAATCTTCTAAAAAATTTTGAAACTCCTAAACAGTTAATGTATTTGTTAAACCCCTTGAATTAAAGCTGAAAGTCAGTCAGATGCTGGTTATTTGATTTAAAATCCGCTGTGGTGGTGTACCAAGAAATACATATGGAGCTAACCGTATGCGACACAGTTCCCCCAAATACTGGTGATTCTTTTGTTTTCAATCAGGTAATTGTGTATTTTATTTTATTGTCAAACAACATACATTTTTTTCTGATGACGTATTGGGGTGACAATCCAAAGCTAACATAATTCACAGTGAATGCCTTTTTTTTATACTGCATGTGTCAAAACCTTTCTTGCAGACAACTGTTAGACTGCAAAAAGTGTTAATCATCTTTATTTGTGTGCAAGACATATATTGTGTTTGCAATTTTAAAGATATAATTTAACGTGGATATGTGTGAGCTCTTAAATAGGAAAAGTGGAAATTGTTTTTGAGGCATGAAATATCAAACCATTTGTGTTTACACTGTAGCGATGTAATGGAAGTGAATTTGCCTTGTTGAGGACAAGATGAAGGTTTTGGAGTGAATGTGCACAGTGCTTTTTCCATGTGTGTACACCTGCCATTGAAAATGCACTTTTATGCTGCTGCCTTTGAACGTAACACTGTGCTGCAGGCTTGAGAGCAAACCTATCCATCCGGTCAGAAGGTGGTGACTGTTATTGTGAAGTGGCATTAGTGACAACTGCATGGTTTAACACACGAACTTCTCACTCACAAATAATCCAAGGAAGAGGACTTAATTCTCAGATTGTTGTAACATACAAGAAGAGCATGAAAAACAAAACATACAGATAAACTGGGTTGAAATAATAATCAGACAAATAAGATCGAACAATTAAGTGAGTTTGAATTGAGCTAATAATTGTGACAAGAAAAAGATTATGATTCTGTAACCCAGCCTGCAATTTCTGTATTACCAAAGATAAACTGTGACTGTTAGATAAAAGTGTAATACCAGAATATATTAGATTATATCTGCTACAATAATCTAGCAAAGTACCAATTATTAGATTTTTTTTGGAGTCCTAAGAAGCTTGTATTAATAAATAATATGGATTGTCTTTAGAGATTATGTAAGGACTTTGGTTATACACCCACTGGACATGCTAGTGGAACAGATTAAGAAAATGTTTTGAATTTTCTATAGATGTGTTTTTGTTTCTGTACTAACCTAAAATCTGTGTAGTTAGGTACTAACAGTGAACGGAAGTAGTAATCTGATGTTGCCTCATCTGTTTGCTTTGTCTTTTTTTTGTGTTTTTAAATAAACTAACCTTTACATTGTTTTTATTCAATTCTAGATATGTTCATCTTTTTATGATGATGAATGTATTTTTCTACACTCTGGTGAAATTACTCGACACTAATGAGTCTGGAAGAACACAATGTTATAACAAGAAAATGTCTGTAGAGCTAATCTCGAATGTGACAAAGATTTTTGTATGACATACGAAGTGAAAATATACCGACTTTCAACAATTACTCTGTCCAGTGTGTAATTCAAGGTGCTCAGCTTTTGTAGCCAATTCTGTGAATATATATGTGTACATATATATATATATATATATATATATTTATTTTCTGCACTATAAGGCGCACTTAATTTTCTCAAACATCGACGGTGTGCCTAATATTCCGGTGCGCCTTATGTATAACTTCAGGTTGTGCTTACTGACCTCGAACCGTTTTTATGCGGTACACGGCACGCAAAAATCTGTCAAAAAATGTTTTAGTACGACTTTGGTAAGCTACGAAGCCGCACCGCTTTGTGGATTGTCTGAGAATTAAGCAGATGTGGTTAGTTATTTGTCAATTTGATATAATTGAAGCTTGAAAAAACATTTGTTAAATTCTAAGCTACCATTCGCTTTCTTTCCACCAGTTCTCTGGCATCTGACATCACCTACAGCATTACCCTTCATTCATTCAGACAAAACATAGAACAGACCGGTTGCACAGGCAATTTTAAGTGTAAAGAAAAGCCCATGTATCTGATAAGTCAGTCTCATACAATTATGCACCACTGGGGCAACAGAGTCAGTAAGTGCCATGCAGCTGCATGAAAAAGCACAAGCTGAATCTCAAAATGAAGCAACTGTAAAGAGGAAATGTCAGGTGAATCATTCAGTTTAAGTTCGGCATCTGGTTTTTATGTCTGTTTATCTTTCTGCAAATGTGCACATTTTTATGTGCACCAAATAACTGTATACAAGACGTAAAGTAAATGGCGAAATATCTTCATTGTTCTCCCAACACAACCATTCATTTTTTGTATTCAGTCTTATGAAACAGACTGAGTGAAACTTTAAGAAACGTGCACAAGGACAATATTAAGGTTTTTTTTTCTTTGACTAAGGGGCTGAATTCCTATCGAGCCCCTTATGGGGATTATATGTAACTGTATTATTCAGGATGTTTTTATTTTTAGATTAAATTACAGCATGTCATTAATCTAAACATGTCTAGGTTCATTTCCCAGTGTGGTCCTTAGTGAAATTGAGTTTGACACCCCCGCAGTAGTTGTGTGCACATCATCAGGTAAAAGTAATTTAGAACTGAAAACAGCTGCAGGGTGCAAAGTACATTAAGCCTATGCATTCAAGTTTGTTTGTTTTTTCATACATACAACCTGAATTTGATGCTCAGTGAGTAACCCTTTCTCTACTACACTGTGGACTTTTGGGCAGTTGAACACTGGGAAAGGTCACATCCTGCTCAAAAAGGGTGTAGCTTTATAGGTCAACTTACACATGAAAACACACAAAACAAAACTGTTTATGCTACTGTAAGTTGAAGGAATAATCTGCATTAATCAGCACATTGCATTTAGAAAGACACTGTGCTCGTCAGTTTCCTATACAATATGTCTCTGCAGCTAACACCCTCCCCAAATAAAACCAGACCAAATTCTTCAGAAATCAAAGAAACCGAACTACCCATCCTGCACTATGTAGCAACAAAGAAACCACTAATTAACCATTGCTGTAATTTGCCATATCAAAAAAGAAAATGCATATTCTAAAATTAATTTGTCCCCATCTGTTTAAAAGTAGTTCCTCTGCATGTGTTACATTTGAGAGTAAAAGTTAAATTCTCAAGAAATCAACAAAACCTTGGGTCATTGTTAAATACAACACATATCTACAGAGCACGTAGGTCCAGTGTAAATGTTGTTCTAATTCTTTCGTTGAAGGTGCTTCAAAACATTAAATCTACAGAAGTCCGATGAACCGGAGCATCCACTGGCTTTTATGTTAATTCTGTTCTAATGGTTTCCATTTTTAGCTCTCCTCGTGCACAGGCAATTATTTGCTTAGAAAGGTGCTGTAAAAAAAGGGACCCAGTGATGGTGGCTGTTAAAAATAGCTCACACACTCTGTGTCTAGGTGAACGTATTATCCTCGTCCAAGAGGAGCACAGAGACACCTCAGTGAAAGCCAACACGTGCAAATTTTCTCTCTAAGAAAAACCTAAGTGGAAACATGTAAGACATTTATGATCAAGCCATTTATTAGTTTGACTTCATTTTTATTTCTTTGCTTTCCTCTTTTATATCTATTTTCATTTCCTGTATTACTGTCTTTAGAAGACTTAGGTTGGCTCCAGTGGCTTCTTTTCCCACCACTTAACCAGGACATATGCTTCATTTAGCTCACTACCAATGCCAGTAGTAAAAGAAAAATGATCTATACCTTTCAGCCATAAACATAGGGTATTAATAACCCTGTGAGAAACTCTCAGGTGCTTTTTTAAAATTCATTTGAAACTTCAACCTTGAACATAAAGTTTGTTTAACTGGGGTTGTGGAGTTTAAAGGTGGTGGGTGTTTACCGGCTTGGAGAGAAAGTGAGCATTGTACTGGAATAGATTATAAGTGTCTGAGTCCTGGCTAAATGGCATAATAAAATGCATGGATGGCTGGCTGCATGAAAATGTTGTCATACACGCACTTTCAGGTTTTACATATTTTTTAAAAAATCATCTTTACAGAGGACATTTGTTTAACCACAGCACTCTTCAGAGTCCCGCCAAAGTCTGGACTTTCATTGAACCATTGCAACACGAAGTGGTTTGCAAACACACAGGGAGTGAAAAAAAATTAGTATTTTCACTCTTATGTTCGCTGTTTCCTGCACAGTAAAAGTCTGTCTATCTAAACAAGAAACACTTTATGCATTATAGGAAATCCCCAGCACTCTAATCCTACTGCAGTATAACAAAGGGATAGATCAGGATCACCTGATCCAGCCATAACTATAAGAATATTAGAAGTCATCCAGATCTTTATGTATATAAAACGTGGCTACATTAACTAGTTGATTTTTTTATCATCTGGTTTCATGGATAAATAAAACTGGGTATCATCTGCATAGCAATGAAAATGTATAGAGTCTGTTCTAATGTTGCCAAAGGGAAGAATCTATAAAGTAAAAAGTATGTGTCCCAGTACAGAACCCTGTGGAACTAACTTTTGTTTGTGAAGAAGACCCCACATTAGCATGCACAAAGTTAAATTTATCAGATATGATTCAAACCACTGCAGTGCAGTTTGTTTAATGCCAAGAATATCTTCTTATTTCTGTAGTATAATAAATTTAGCGCAAAAAGCTAAGACATTTGTGTTTGGTTGACAAATTCTTTGTTGTAACAGCGCTTCTTGGCAATAAATCTTTTTCCTCTTAAATGGCCCCACATTTGTAAGGAAGATTTATGTCCATGTCAAAATTGCTAAATCTCTGCTAATGCTAAACAGCTTGTTCTGCAACCGAATCTTTTTTTGAGTTTCTGGTTCTCCAGGTGTTGGCCATCAGCAATGCGTCCCGATTCTGCCTACGTCAGTTGGATTGTAGGGTCAAAGTGTGAAGAAGACGTGGAGAATGCTATGCTGATTGGTGCACTGATAGGGTAACAGCTATGATGCACTCTAAATCCTGACTAGAACTCTTCAAATGAACCATTCATTTGCAAGTAATCAGTTAGCGATTTTCTATAATTAGCTACGAGGGCTAATTAATAATTGCTTTGCTTTTTGCTTCACTGGGTTGTATTTCAGCACTTCAGACACAAAATTTAGTTTTAAACCACTGACTGTTAAACTCTTCTTCTCTGTCCTGTTCATACACACCAGGCGACACTTCCTGCCAGTGATTCTCCTCTGCCTCTGAGAGCTGCTGCTTACACAGTGTTGCCGGGTAAAGAATGGGACAAATCATGCATACAGCGGAGGGATCGACAGTCAGTCAGTCTGTCAGTTTTACAGACAGACACACACACACATGCATAAACAAACACACACTCTCCAGTCCGAGTGCCAGTGATAACATAGCTCAGCGGACCCATCTACTCACTTCCCGTGTCCTGGGCCAGAGTTGGTTCTGGCACTGCAGCTTCCGCTAACAGCTCCAGCCAGAGACATCAGAGCAGGACTGTATCCGCTCTGAGATGTGTGACTGTGTCATCTGCTCTCAGTTCCCATAACCCAGCATGCCCTACTGTTCCCTCACCCGCTGCCAGGCAGACAGATGAATGAACTAACCAGGTGAATGAAGGAGTTCCCAAACGCCACAAGGCAAGTCCAGGTGTGCTCTGGAATTTTCCATACACACGTGTTATTACTGTAATATGCAACTGTACAGAGAACTATGAACAAAGTAATTTTCAAAATCAGTACTTTGTACAGTCTTTCCCCTTAAAAACTTTCATAAAAGGAAACCCAGTGTGCTGAATGATTGGGAGTATAACTAATGGTGGCTGTAACTCAGCAGGTAGAGCCGGTCATCTACTGATTAGAAGGTTGGTGGTTCGATGCCATATATTCATGTTCAAGATTCTAACCCCAAGTTGCTCTCTGATGAATGTGTGTGAACGTTAGCAAGAGAGCACTTAAAAAAGCACAGCAGAAAGTGCTCATGCGAATGGCTGAATGTGGCATGTTTCAAAGCATGCCAGTATTGCATTTGGAAACCAAACATCCTTTCAGAGTTTGATTTGAAGTATTGGCAGGAAGAAGATTTGTGAAAGTGTCTGATAAGGGAGAGAAGCCATAGTGTTGTGCTTGAGATTTGTCTGACATATTAGACGTAATACACGTAATGTATATTCCCCAACTCGTTGGAAGTGGTTCCTGGAGGCTGCTACCTCTCACTAAAACTGGTGAGTTTGTATGGTTCTCCACAAAAAAACTTGAGAAAGGGTGATGCAGCTATTATTTTTCAAAACATACAACTTTTACTTTGCAGTCCCCCGTTTCACTACAGCTTCGAGAGTAGTTGTACAGTGCTTGTAGACAGGTCCAAACTAAGATCACAGCATCATCAGTGACCAACAACCAACCAAAGCAGTCACAAGGGTTAGCCAACCAGTTTTGGAATACACAATTTTTTCCCAGCGACAAGTGGGTTGCTATGGAAAAATTGGGGTCACTGACTTGTCACTGACTATCCAAAAAGGCTGACAAGTTTATATCACATGGTTATATATAACCATGCATAACCTCAGTATACTAGAGTTTTGGCAACTCAAAAGTGGTAACACAAAACTGCAGATGTTATGCTAGGTGCAGATTCATAAGAATTGCCAAATGTGCCTTTCAAGAGCAAGAGAATCAAAAGAAATGACGGCATATCTGATGCACAGATTTGAATACAGTATAACCCCGCGCGCCCCCAAAAGGGAATGGTTTTGTTGGAGGTGGCCACAGACCATTGCTCTGTCAGTATTCTTCCTGACTGATTTTTCTCTAGTTTTGCTTTTGCTAGTGTCCTTGTAACTGCTGCTATCATGAGACAAATGTATGGGCATGCTCAATGAATGGCGTCTTCTGCTTCCTTCCACTGTATTCCAAGGAGAACTGACGAATACCTCATGTGTCCTTTCTTAATGTGTCTTTACAGGATCTTAGAGGACCAATAGGTCAAAAGGTCGCCACACATCAATACCTCAAAAACTAAATTCTAAAGAGAAGATCAATAATATTGATTCAAAGCATTTCTTTTCTAATATGTCCTAAAGCTTCAAATCCCAAAGAATTACTGTACTGCTTGTCAGCTGTTTCACCAACAGGAGCGCCTGAAGAAGTCAGGAAACAAAATATCAACACAGATACTTCAACATGTTTTTACCATGAATCCTCAAGGACAGTTCTGACTCTGTTTAATGAACCGAAATGACTAAAATCTGTTCGGTATGGCAGGAGTAAGAAAATATGGAAAGAACACATCACAACTACCCCTGTGAACATGGAGACCTAATGAAGCCATTTTGAAGAAGAATGTGACACCAGTGCACAAATTGAATTAATCACTGTACCTTAGCAAGACAATGATCCCAACCACATGTCCACACAAGTCAAAGCCTGGTTAAGGAATTGATCCAAGAATATCCTCGAGTGACCCTCTCAACAGTGCACCCTACCCATTAATAATATTAAGATCAGGGGTGTTCCCAGGGCTTTCAGGGGTGAGGAGTAATCCGAAGCAAACACAGCAGCCATCCTGCCCAGCGCTACCATTGAATTAATCACTGGTAAAAGATGTGCTCAACACCTTCTGAGGATTGAAGATATGAACAATACTTTTATTGCACAAAAGGACAAGAGCGCGATATTAAAATGTAAAATTGGATCCAAGGAAAAAAACAGCAACTGCGTTATGCTCCTGATACGTTCTCCTGCTCCTCACATACAAGGTCTTAAATAATCAGGCCTCATCTTATCTTAATAACCCTATAGTACCATATCACCCCATTAGGGTGTTAATCATTAGTTATTATTAATCTTTGGCTGTCTTCCTCCCTTTACCCCAAAAGATCGCAGCAGATGGCCCTCCTTCAGTCTGATAAGATTAAGGGAGCTTCTCCTTCCCACTTTTGCCAAAGTGCTTGCACATAGGGGGTTGTTGAGATTCTCCTTGTATTATTATAAAGCACCTTGAAGCGACTGTTGTTGTGATTTGGTGCTGTTTGAATTAAAACACGCTCACACAGAGCACGGTACCACAAAGCTAGCGAAAGACTCAGACTAATGTTGAAGTTGAGTGTATGCCAACCCCAGTCCTGCAGCCAGAGCCTGAACTTCACCAGGTAACAAAGGCAATGATTACTCATGGCAATTGGTTGGTTTATAAAGTCCTGACCATTTTTGCCAATGTTGTCTTGGTGTTATGAAATCAATGTGATAATAAAGGAGAGGTTCAGGCTTTGAAACTACATGCATAATCCTTTGTGAAACACAGAATGACCAAAATTCACACAGCTGACTGTCAGAAAATTTGTTCCCCAGAAGACTTTTTCCAATCATAACTATCACCCACTGATGGCCACTAAAAAAGGAAAGCAAGTTTAAAGCACTCCCCCATTTGGTTAATTTTTCCGAACTGGAAGCTACGTCCATCTTCTGTACTGTCTGTGGTCTAAATTTGAGGCAGTTTGACTGGCCATGATCCAATTTCACCCTGGTAAGTAGTATTTGGTATATTTGTTGCTGAAATCAGAAGTCACCTGAACACTGCAGATGCCGTAGAAACCACAATATCATGATAATTTCCAAACTTTGTCATTAGGAAATTAGTTTGTGTCCCAGTTGTCCCCTGTAAAATTACTCATTCTAATTAGGCTTTGAAATTTGCATCTGAGTTAAGCTATACATTATTTAAAGGGCCTATACAAATGAGCTAAATAATGTGTCTCACTTTTAAAATAATTTACAGTTTTGTGGCTTCGGTCCTTGCCTGAAAAACTGACTGGTGATATTTAAGAGAACAGATCTTTTATTTCTTCCTGTTCTGATTATATTTGTTATGGCCAGTGTTGGGACTAACGTGTTATTAAGTAACGCGTTACAGTAACTACGTTATTATTGTGGTAACGAGCACGGTAACTAGTTATTATGCCAAAATCAGGAACGCGTTAGTCGTTACTGGGATTTAGATAGGCTCGTTACTCGTTACTTCGTGTGGTGGCTATCGTGGAGCTTCCACAGATTCAGTAACATTAGCAAGTGGTGGAGGCCAGCAGGTGGATGAAGGAAAGGGGGCGCAGAAGGAAAAGAGACCTGAGGCGGCCGCCGGTGTTGTGCCAAAAAGTGATTGTCTGCCAAAAAGTGATTTCCGGTATTTGCCAAAAAGCGATTGCTCATATTTAAAGTGCTATAAGTAACTTGTTGGGCTATAATATGTTAAACATATGTCAAATGCATCCCTTATGGATGACATAAAGTCATCTTGAGCCACAAACAACATTCGTGTAGCAAGATACAAGCCGCAATCAGTTTTTGGCAGCGACTTTTATATAACCTTTATTTATGCAGTAAAAAAAAATCTCATTAACATTAAAAATGTATTTTGTAAGAGTAAGTTGCCCAACAGGACAGCAGAAATGGCAGCAAATATTACAATAGTTCTGTAAAAATATTTTAAGTGGGGATAAAGGACCGGATTGGTTATAATGTAAGTACAAGTTGTAAAGATACTTAAAAAACAGATAATTTTTTAATTCTTTATGTAACCCCTTTGTATCCCCTGTTCACCGAAGTCTATTTACGAACATACGTAAAGATATTACACATAAAAAATACACAGAAACACTGGAAATCAGTTTTTGGCAGACAATCACTTTTTGGCACAACACCGGTCCAAGTGTGAACTGAACTTCAGGTAAGAAGTTATAACCTGCAGTCTCTCTGGGTCAGAAATGAACCAAGTTTAGGTGGAGTTTATTTTTGTTTCTGACGTTTTCCGTACTGCGTGCTAGCTAGCATGACGGAGTTTCTATACAGCTGGGTGGTGCTATGATGTTACTGATGTTGAACTTTATTTTGTTTATAAGTTATTAGAGTTGCCAACCGTCCCGTCTGGTATTCAGAGAAAATATTACGCGTTTCTTATTGAGGTGAAAAGGAACAGTTTGTCCCGTAATTCAGCTACAATGAAAAAGACACAAAGCTGGAGTTATTCTGTGTTTACACTGCACAGCTGCCTCTTCTTCTCTCATTCTCCCCTCTCCCTCTCCCGTTTCTACTTCAGTCATGAAAACTGATCAATGATCAGCTGATCGGCTCTCTTGTTTGTTTATCGCTCACTTTGCGCCGAAAGAGGAAACCAGCGGATGTCGCGCTAAACAACAGCAGCACTTTTAAGCTTGATCAGCTGTTGTTAGAATTTATTTAATATTAATTTCTAGTATCAGCTGATGTTTGCTGGAGCCACAGCTGTAAAGCTGCTGGTCATGATGTCGGTTTGGATATGTGGTGAGAGGGAAACATGAAGATGAAACCAGGAGATATCCTTACTGAATCATCAGAGCTGAACAGGTGATGGAGAAACAGGTTTACCTTTTAGGTGACATGAATGAGTTGAAGGGAAGTTATGAACTGTTTCTGAGAGACAAATAACACCAGGATCCTTTTCTACTGACAGCTGGTAACTGTGCAGGGGCGGGTCTAGCAAAGTGTTGCCAGGGGGCCAGGTAGGGCATTAACAGGGAAAGGGGGGCACAAAGAAATACTTTTCTTTCTTATTCTCATTTAAAATGTCTAGCTTTTAAAAAATAATTATCTGAATCTTACAACAAACGATTGATAGATTGATGCATATATACCATCAAAACAGTGTACATCACTGTCACAACAGTGTTTATTTTCATTCAAAGGCTTTATGATTTTTCCTATAATGGTGGGCCGGTCTCTAGTCAAAATGTCCGGGCCAATTTTCTGTCCCAGTCCAGCTCTGTATGCAGCTCACCTGCAGTCTGGTGTTACCTACATCTTCCTATTCAGAAGGCAGAATTTCCGAGTACAATCGAAAGCACCACGACTGCAGTTTTTGTGTTGGATGTAAAAGGTGCACATGACGCTGTGACGTAGGCTAGAATCATGGCAGCAGTCAATGACGGTCCAGGCGTGGGACTTCTCTCGTGGAAATATGCACATTATCTTTTCCTTTCTATTGGTAGGTGGCACAGTGCACTTGTGGCAAGTAAGCAAGCTAGAAGACTGGCAAAGTTATGGAAGAAACACATTAACAAGAGAATTCTGAGTAAAACCAAAGTTACTTTCCCTAGTAACTAGTTACTTTGAAAGTAACGAGTAACTTGAAGTAACTGAGTTACTTTTGAGAGAAGTAACTAGTAATGTAACTAAGTTACTATTTTAAAGTAACTTACCCAACACTGGTTATGGCATACCATGTGGATCTCAAAGTGATTTCTAGACTGTACAAGGGTCTACAAAAGCTTAAGAATTTGAATACAATCTACATTAAACAAAAATGGGAAAGACACAAATATGGTCATCTCAAATGACACTTGGTATCAGCAATGTGCTTTTCAGTGG
This sequence comes from Copadichromis virginalis, assembly GCF_057382275.1. Lineage (NCBI taxonomy): Eukaryota > Metazoa > Chordata > Actinopteri > Cichliformes > Cichlidae > Copadichromis > Copadichromis virginalis. The sequence continues at coordinate 15,747,874 of NC_140618.1, forward strand.
AGAATCTCTAGCTCTAATATATGGAGATGTTTAGGCTGGAAGAGTCTTTGTAGATTTTTTATTACACCTGCACAAAATAAACATTATTCTAACTCCTCCAGCTGCTGGAGAAACTGTGGGGCCCAAGGAGTAAAGCGCTTCCACTTGTTTTGGTCTTGTCCATTGATAAACACCTTCCGAGTTTCGATCCATTCTGAGTTAGACTATTCTCAGTATGCAACTTCCCTTTAATTGGGATGAACTATTGTTTGGATATTTATACTCAGTAAATGTGGATAAAGTGACCAAGCTGTTATATTGTATTTTGAGTCTGCCTGAAAGACTATCACTAAGAAATGGCTAAGTGTTAAAATTCCATCACCAAATGACTGTATGGGTTGTTTAAATAGAAAAAATTTCATTCTCTAACAGCTTTCAATACGACACATTTGATTGGATTTGGGATAAATGGGAACATATTTTTTCAAGGCGACCTGAATTTGTTTAAACCTCTGTAATCCTGTATATGTTAACTAGTTGGTACACCCGTTTGTTTACTTTTGTTTATTCTTGTTCATACAGGTTGTTTTATTTTATGTTCCTTTTTTTTATGTATATTTTTGTCTTTGATAAATTCTAATGAAAAAAAAAAGAAAGAAAAAGTGAGGGGCATCCTGCACTGACTGGTATTCTTCACAATCCTGCAGACCTACATTGTGACTGGTTCAGGTTCCCCACCCTGTGGTAGCACAGTGTATTGTGTGGACTCTGGTCATGTTACCCTTTACAGCAGTTTTCGATCAGTTAAGACAGGACACATGAGATCACACAAGTCAAGCAGTAAAAATGATTTAGTAAAAAAGCCTTTATGCATTACTAACTATTTACACTGGTCAATAAGACCTAAGTCTAAAAAAGAGAAACAAAGATTATTAAGCAAGGAAAGGAGTCAAAAACCTGTTTTCATATTTGTTCTAATTTTGGAATAGAAAATCTAGAAAATCTTAGCTGCCATTGACATTCAGCTTTTTACAAGACAGATCAATGAAACAGGTGCATTTACTATAGATATAGCATTCGGAATAATAAAAGACATAAAACAATATTTATCTACAAACATAAAGAACAGTACAAAAGAAAATAAGTACGTTCCATGAGAAAACTGTTAGGAAGATAAAAAGGGAAGACGATATGACAGGAATGAACATTTCTACAAAGACAATCAGTGCATGTGTACATATTAAACTGCCTCGACACCTTACTGGAGTTAGTGCTTTGTTTTCTTGAGCAACCTGAAGAGAACAACACCTAGGAAGTAATTTAATGTTATAAAGTTCTGGCAGAAAAACATTTACCAGCAAATGTGACTCACAGCCCCGCAAACCCAAAAGGAAAAGTGCATTTTAGGAAGGAGTACACCTTTAAAATAAACATGTCTTTAAAGATCCGTGTAACTTTACAAACATGGATCGTTAACATTTTGTGACGTACATGTGTGTGTTTCTAAGTGGAAGGCTGTGTACGTGCAAGTCCAGGCTGATCTACTGAACGTGACAGTTGTCTCCTTGCTGTGTTTGCTCTCTTAGTTGTTTTTCTGGTGTCCGAGAACTCGGGGAACACTTCCTGTTGGCGGTGTCTGTTGCCATAGCAGCAGAGGGACTCTGCAGAGGTATGGGCCCCAAACCCTGAGAGGGAAAAAAAAAAGTAGACGACAGATGAAAGAGTGAATAAGTGAATCAGAAAGTAGGATTTATACTGCAGGACGATTCCATGAAAAACAAGCGAGTGGCTCCCATTTGTGTGTTAAAAGTGATTAGACTGAAAATTATTGACAGAGAAGGAATCAAAGTTAGAAGACACACTGATCAAAACGTAAAGACGACTTTTATATGTCATAACGTATTTTGAGCAGCCACCTATCCCAATGGTGGCATCATTTTTTAGAAATTGTGACTTATTACAATGCATGCTTCTATTACTGTGTTGCTAACATAAAATGGGTGCAGATTCGTTTAAAACGATGTTATTTCCCACAATACTAACAGATATAATAGTGCTTACAGAAGAAATTGTGCTATAATGAAAATGTGTTTTCAAATGGTTACTCTTTGAATGTGTGTAAAATTGATTTGGTTCCATTTTTTTTTTTTTTAAAGAGCTTGAATGTGTTTTTCAGTTATGAGCTGAAAGTACTGGAAAAAAATGATCTGAATAAAAAAAGCACCAAATGTCATCCCACTCCTTCAAGGGGCTATAACTCAGTAAATTTCCATAATATGAAGGTAAAATTTGACATGGCCTCATTAAACATACCAAATATATAAAGGGTGGGAACTTAATTCAGATTCAGTTGATTTCATATGGTATGACCCTCGAGTCACACTTCAGTTACTCTGATACTGTGGTGTACAGCAGAGGTTCAGTAAAGCAGGGGAAATCCTTTCGCTTTTAACAATTTGACCTGAAATCTTTACAGTCTTTTAATCTCCTGCTGCTTCACTGACCTGACGTGATGTGACAACAACTTGAAGGAGACGAGGGGGGCCGGACATTCTGTGGCCATATTAGGGGCCACTGCAACCTAAATTATACACATAATGACCCTTGGTGGAAGATTCTTGTTTCTCCCACTCTGGCCTCCCTGTCCACTTTCTTGGATGCCAATGATGTCAGTAGAAATGACACACAAAGTTTAAATTTGCTTTTTTTTTAAAAAAATCCATCATTACATTTTGTTCTTTATTAACTGTGACATACACACTGTATCTAAAAGTTCAGCTGATGTCCGACAATTAGAGGTTCTTACAGCTCCTCACAGATAATAAGCTGCAGTGCCGAACACCTTTCACATTATTCATCACATTATTCAACTTTGCCTGTTTACAGTGCATTAATATACCATGTGGCGTCAATACCAGAGTAGAGACACAATAAAGTGCCCATTGAGAGTATGGCTTGTGAAACTAACTAAAGGAAACAAGTAGCAAAAAACGCGCTGTGTCTGTAAAAAAATAAAGAGATTCCTGCATTACTCACCTTGCCATCAGATGCAGTTTGTTTGGCAGCCAGCCGAGGGCTGCAGCGCCTCACTGTGGTTCTCCTGATGATGAAAGGACTGGCCTCCCCCAGAGGAATATCAGCAAAACCTAAGGAACAAATAATGATTTTATTTCACTGCACAGAGAATAAATGTATACATGAATATTGATTTTTGTTTCTGTTGTGTAACTGCACCTGTGCTTACTCAGCTAATTGAAAGAGACACACGCAGACACACACACACACTCACAAACTGATGGTGGTGTATTTAAATACAAGGATAAAGCTGTAGGATCTCTGTAACAAAGCAGAGCACACTTTCAGCCACTAACCTCTCTGTACCAACTCAGGAAGTCCCTCTGGTCTGAACTCTTCATCTTCCTGTTCAGGTCTTGATTTGGGTGTGGTCGTGGCGTTGGCTTTGATCCTCTTTGTCACATTGTGTAGGGCCTCCTGGGCGCTGTCTCGAGTGCTGATTTCACAGTGACCTCGTTTCCCTGAGCCCGGGGGAGATCTCTGAGTAGTCGAAGGAGCAATGTTTTCGGTATTGTCGTCGATTTTTATTTCCTGATGTCTGGTGGAAGACTTCCTCCCTGAACGCTGGCGGCCTTCGGTGCTGCTGGAGTGGCTGTCATTATCATTTTGGCTAGCACCAATCAGCTCCAGTCGGATTTTCAAAGCCTCGTTGGTCTTTTCCAGTTTGTGAACCTCAAGCATCAGGCTGCAGTATTTCTCCATGCTCTCATCTGCCTCTTTGCTTTTCTCTTCCAGAAGTTTGTTCACTTCTTCCAACTGAGTCTTCATCTCCTCCAGCTCTTTAACCTTCTCCTCTAATTCCTTTCTCTTTCCATCAAGTGCAGCACTAAGTTTGTTCACCTCTTGGTCTTTTTCTTGAGACGCCATCAATCTTTCTTCAGCCTCCGTCATCTTCTGCTCCAAGGCTGACTTTAGGTTTTCCACTTCTTCCTTTAGTTTCTCTGCATCCTTCCTCAGCTGGGTCAGCTCAGTCGGCCCTTCCTCACTGCTCTTCCCTGCCCCTGAAACATAAATGTACCCCATATTCAAAACAAAACAAAACACTTCATGAAAATTGTCAGAAAAGAAAGTAACATGAAAGTGAAATCTTCACTGTGATAACCTTAACAAATATTAAAACAAGCTTTAAAACTTGTTGGCATTTAAGTTAATATAAGCAAAAAAAGGCTGTCAGTAGCACAGATAATTACACCTTTGAACTACAGCCTACCAACAACAGACTTAAAAACAGATTCAAACAGCCAGAGTTTCATAGGTCATACACTTAAGAAACAATCCATCACCTCGAGACATCGACTAATCTGCATATACACACAAAACAGATGAGGCAAAAAGTGTTAAGAGTTCAATTCAAGCCATTAAACAGGAATAAAAAGGACTGCTATAATAAAATCAAAAACTGCATTTAACTTTAAGGGTTTGATCAATGTAAGGACAACTTAATCTGACAATAAAAGGCTGAACACATAACAGAAAACACAAAGGTAAATCTGTTAAATGGATGCACACCTGAGCCGTTTAACATCATTTCCTTCTCCTGCTCCAGCTGTTTGCAGGTCTTCATCCAAAGACTCATCTTGCTCAGGGCAGAGTTTTTGTCTTTAGTCAGACGAGCTGCACGCGATGTTAGCTCTGAGACCTGGAGGGGACGGAGAGATTGAGGCAAAGAAAAATTATTTTCATATGCAGTGTTATCATACAAATGTCAGTTCCAAACATTTTTGGCTCATCTTTTTCATACAATACTGGATATTTTAGATTTAAAAACTGACATCTGCTGAGTGATTGCAAACCTGTCTGGACAGAGAGTTGTATTTTAGATAAGGGTGGGAATTTAACGTGTTAATTGCAATTAATTAATTTAAAAAAAAAAATAAAGCGTTAACAAAAATTGATGCATTTAATCACACTTGCGTTCCAAGCAAAGGGGAACTTTTGTCAATGCACAATTTCCTGGTATACCAATTACACTGATACACACAGCTAGCTAGTGTGTTGCTAGGATTGATTGGAAGAAAATTTCAAGACTACTCAATGGAAGCCTTGATAAAAGCATGGTTTTGTGCCAACTGTACAAAAAGAAGTTCTTCGGTTATGGTACCATCTTAATGCACAACATGTTACAGCGGGCACAAAAACTGTGGGAGCTGTTAGCGCTACCAGTTCGAGTACCAACAAAAGGTGTTGCCAGCCCAAACTTGATGAAATGACTGGCTTTAGGGCCAAAATTAGTAAGTCAACATCAGACAAACTTACAAACTCTCTTGCAAAATGGATTGCTTTGGACTGTAGACCACTATCAGTGGTAGAAGATAGGGAGATAGAAAATGTGCTACAGATTCAGATAAGGAAGCCCTGAGTTTGTACAGAGCAGAATCCACCATCAGCGAGACAGACTCCCCGCTGCAGTGGTGGTCCAGTCGAGCAGGGACCCACCCACAGCTGTCTGTCCTGGCCTGCACGTATTTGATTAGTCCTGCCACTTCTGTCCCATGTGACAGACTGTTCTTACTTGCAGGTCACATAGTAACAAAAAAGAGAGCTGCCTTGGGCTCTGAAAATGTGAACAGGCTAGTTTGTCTAAGTAACTGGCTGAAAGAGACGGACATTTAATAAGCATATTGTGAGTCCAATAAGTTTGTAATTTTTTGCACTAAATTGTTGGAGGATGATCACACTGTTTTAGCCCAATGTACAAAATAATTTTTTCTAAGATTACTCAGAGTTTAAAAGGTAAAGCTGTTCAAATAAGCTTTTATGTTTCTGTGCTGTTTTGTTAAGAAGAGAAACTGCACTTTATGTTGAAATTAATATTATTATTTAAAGACAATACCATTTTGAAAATGTACTTAAAATAACACTTTATTTTTAAGTCTGCTAAATTTTGGCCAGGGATGTTTTTTTTTCTCAGTTTTGCAGTGAAATGCAGTTTAAATGCTTTCCCCCCCCATAAATTAAAAGAGCTTGAGTTTACAATATTCATGTCCATGTCTATTATTTATTCTGTTTCCCATTAAAAACCCTTTAAAATTACAATAACATTTGCACTTTGGGGCAAATTTTCTTGTGCGATTAAATGTGATTAATTAATTACGAAGCCTCTAATTAATTCGATTAATTATTTTAATCGAGCCCCACCCCCTTTTTTTTAGAGTGTTTCAACCTCTAAAAAAGGAGCATAGAGTGAGTACTACCAGTCCTTTTTTCTTCCATTTTATTGTGACCTAAATAAATCTGGGTATTTCTCTCCATATACCTGTTCACTGAGTTGTGAGATGGACACTTTGTGTGTTTCCAGCTCCTTCTCCATGGAGGTCACTGCTGTCTTAAGATGCTCGTGCTCTTCTGCGAGTTTCTCCTTCTCTTGTTCCAGTGAAAGCAGAGCTGAAGACAGGTTCTTTTTCTCTTCTTCCATCAAAGACACAGAAGACTTCAGTTCCTGTTTTTCAGCTTCTATCTTTTGCTTTTCCTCCTCCTCTCTCTCCTTCTCTTGATTTAAGAAAGAGAGCTTTTGCTGCAAGTCGTGCTTCTCTTTATCTAACAAGGAGAGACTCGACTGAAGCTCTTCTCTCTCGCTGGCTAACGCACTTCTCCCCTGATCTAATCTCTCCTTTTCATCTTCTACAGATAACAGAGAGGAGCGCAGCTTATCTCTCTCTTGTTCTAATGATAAAAGAGCTGTGCGCAGTTCTTCTTTTTCCTGTACAAGTCGTCCATTTTCTCCCTCGATCTGTTCTTTCTCTGCCATAACAGAGGAGACGGATCTTTCCAAGGCCTGCTTCTGATCTCTGTCCTCCTCCTTCTCCTTTTCTAAAACCTCCATCTTGTCCTCAGTAGTTTTTATGAGTGTTTTAAGCTCTTGTATTTCTTCTTCCAGAGCTTCAGTTTGGGTCCTCAGGCTGTTTCTTTCTGTCTCCCACTCCTCTCCATGAGAGCGGAGCTTCTCTCCTTCTGTCTGTGACTCCTGTAGTGAACTCAGCAGATGTTTTTTCTCCTCCTCTAACTGCACCAGGAGAGCCTGCATCCTCTCTTTCTCTGCTTCCCCTTCTGTGCCCTTTTGTTCAAGTGAAATTTCTCTTTGCCGAGAGGCTTCCAGCTGTGCTTGAAGGTCATCCAACACTCTAATCTGTCTCTCTGCTTCCCCTTTCATCTCTTTCTCCAGTTCTTCTAATCTGCATTTCTGTCTTTCCTCTTCCTCCTTTCTTTCTGCCTCTGCCTTCTCCAGTCCTCTCTCCAGCTCCTCCTTAGCTGCCTTCAGTTCCTTGATTTCTCTGTTTTTTATTTCCAGCTGTCTCTCCATGTGTTCTTTCTCAGATCTCAAACTTTCCAGAGTGGTAGAGAGCTCTGAGATTTTCGCACTAAGCTCTTTTTTCTCTTCCTCCACCTGAAGCAAGAAAGACAAAGGCAGGAGAAGCAGATTAACAGTCTGTTTGGATTGCAGTCACATTTTATAATTAGAAGACAAAAATCATCACAGATAGAGGGAAAAAGTCTTAATACAAGGTTACCATTCTCCTTTCCTCCTCCAGCTCAGCTTTAGCCATTTCCGCCTGCGGGAGAGCGCAGCAGAATCGGATTCTGAGTCAGCATCAGTAAGATATAATCATAATTTTTTGACTGTTTGTGAGACTAAATACCTGCAGCACTGCTTCTTCTAAACTTTGCTCTACATCTTCCTTCTCTCGCTCCAGGGAATCAATGCGATCTTGCAGTGAGTCAGACTTTCTCTGGGCGGCTGCAAGGATATAGTCACATTTAGACCAAAACATAACAAAACTGTGGAGGTTATATAATTTACACTTTTCTTTCCATCAGGAACAAAAGTGTTAAGAGTCACCTTTAAGGAGCTCTCCCATCTTCTTTTTCTTCCTCTCATCCGACTCAATGCGGACTTGGAGTTTTTCGATACCAGTTCTCATCTGCTGGACCTCATCTTGGGTGGAATTCAGGCGAGAGGCAATCTCTCCTTTCTCTAATAAAGACGACTCTAAAGACTGGGAAAGGCGAAACACTTCTCCCTCTAAAGCCTGAGGTGGGAATCAGGAAAAACAAGTGGAGTTATGACCAAATGCTTTTGACTCCACTTCCCACATACAGGGACATACTTCATAATACACTTCCTCCTCACCTTTATCTTTCCAGCCATGGACTCTGTGTTTTGACTGGAGGAACTGTGGTCCTCCTTTATCTGGTTAAGATGGCCAATCAGCTCCTCTCTTTCTCCACAGTGCTGGGAGATTGTCCGCTCTAGCTCTTTAACTTGCTCCACCAGCTTCATGTGAAGGAAAATAGATGAAGTTTTAGTAGGAAACAACAAAAAACACAACAAACAAGCCCCCCCCCCCCCAAAAAAAAATCTGTTTAAAAGAAAAGTAATTTAACATATCGTAAGTTTCATAAGGATCTAGCATAAATCAGACCTGAGAATCTATTCAAAACTACAGGAGGATTAGGTGATCATTGCTTTGATCTGATTCAGCTGGCTAAAGCAAGTCTTGTCACTGTTAGATGCATCCATATAAGTCAAAAGTCGTAACTGGGGCGTAACCATGTCTAACCAGTCTCCCCTTCTGTGGAAATTTCCATGTGTACCTGTTGCCTCTCTGTCCTCAGTTTGTCTGTGTTGCTTTGCAGGGCTTCATACTCCTTCCTTCCTGCTCTGATGTCATCCTCCAGGATGGAAATGAGGTTTCTTGTGTCACAATTATTTTTCTCCAGACTGTGAACTTTCTCCCTCCAGTGGCTCAAGGATTGGCTCAACTCATCTCGCTCTTCAGTGCAAGACACCAGTTCAGATCTCAGCTGAGTTGTCTGCAGATATAAGATTTATAAGTACCTTTGGGTATTCTGCAAGATGAAAGCTTACAACAACAGAAGACAACAAGCTTACAACAGAACATAGACCAAAGCTTTGGTCTATATTTCTGTACAAGGGGAAACTAAAGGGGATTTGAGAGCAAATTCTGTTTTAGTTTATTTTATTTTATTGGTCCCCAAAAGGTTCACATAAATTTGGCCTTTAAATACACAGTATTGTGTTGTTTTAGCTTGCAGGCTTTGCTCACCTCAGTAATGAGTGTTTCTATCTTTTGCTCCATGCCTGAAAAAGTCCTCCTCTGAGTCTCCATCTCACCCTTCAGTCTGGCCCCCTCAGCCTGCATAGTCTCCAGTTCAGACTCCATTCCCAGGATGTGCTGTTCCAGGTTAGCTTTCTCCGAGCGAACCCTCTTAAGCTCGCTCTCTTGCTGAAGAAACTTCTCATCCCATCCACCTACAGAACCAAGCAAAAACAACCTTTAATCTAATAGCATGACCTTAAATGGAAACTCTCAGGGGTATCTTTACGTCTGAGAGTTGTGGTGATTTTTCTAATATAAAGTAAAAAGAAACCTTTGGCCATCTCAAGTCCTTCCAGCATCTCCATAACATCAGTCAGCTGGCACTTAGTGGTTTGTAGCTGTAGAGTTAAAGTTTCCTTCTCCTCGGACAGCTGGGTCAGCTAAATATGAGCACATGGTATTAACGTAAAAGAAACACAAAAAACTGGTTCCATTATTTGACAAATCTTCATCCTACCTCATGAGAAAGATTTTTCTTTGAATCCAAAGCAATTTTCAGCTGACAGGATGCACTGTGGGCTTCTTCCTCGGCAGCATGAACTTTCTGCTCCAGGTTTTGAACCTGGACTTCCAGTTCAGAGGTCAGCTCCTTTCTCAGTTCCAGGTCAGAGCTCAGCAGGTCGAACTCTGAGCGCAGAGTCTCAAGTTCTTTTTCTTGTTTTCTGATCATTTCCTTGTAACGTTCGAGTTCATCATTTACCAGGGATGACTCTGTTGATGGACAGATGTGTCTGAATGCCATTTGAATATTTATATTCAGCCTAAGCTGAATAAGCATTTGTTATTTTATTCCATAAACAAAAGAAAAATGCATTCAAATAAGGACAAACCTAAATGAAGTATGAACTCAATGCAAAACAATAAATAATAAATAAACAAAACAGTTTTTAGATATTTGATTTACTCACCAAACGATTTCGTGTCTCTTTTCTCACTGAAGGAGGAAGGTTGTGGAGACACGTCATGGATTACAGACTCATCTACAAGAACATCTCTGGAGTTGGAGCTTTCTTCAGAAACCTGTACAAAATAAATAAAAATAATGAAAACATTGCTCCATTATGAACCTCATGTATTCCCAAAGAAATTAACAATTTTCCTAACAATCTGAATATACAACAGACAACGAATACAACATATTAACAAAGATTAATGATGTACCATGCACGACTGAAGGAAAAGTGACTATTACAGCGGTTTTAACCTGTTCAGGAAGTAGCTGCTCCTCCTCATTCGTCTTCGTTTCCTCTACATCTGCTACAAACGCCTCCCCATCCTCCTCTGACTGTTCCTGCGTCACCTCCTGCTTGGTGGCGTCCACCTTAAAGACCAGCTTGACCTCGCTAACATGACAGAGGGGAGGTTAGCTTTGTTTTTCATTGCATACAAACAGTCAACACAAAACAGAAGGCGGCATAAAACTCACTGCACCTGAAAGCATCAGCAAATTCAGTCGGTTCAGACACCATAAGTTCCTCCTCTACTGGAAGGGACTCCGAACTGGTGCAGAGGCTTGAATTAACTGCTGGTTCTACCTGACTCTCGGCTGCTGCTTCAGCTGGGTAAACTAAACAGATAAATATAAATATATGTACTCAAGGAAAGTGGAAATCTGTTTTTTATGAAGGAAAAAAAAACATTTCCTCACTCACCATCAGTTTCTGCCTCCTCCATGTTGTTTCTGTCTGCTGGGCTCTTGAATTCTGACAGCTGCTGAATGAGGCTGTGCTGCTGGCCCACTTGTTCCAGCAGTGATTCATACTGTTGCTTAAACACAGTCAGCTCCTTCTGCAAGCCCGCCAGCTTCTGGTGCAGTTCAGCCTGCTCTGCTGTAAACCGCTCGCTCCTGTGATACAAAATAAAACACACTGTGATTTCAGCCATTATATAGATAGCAGAGCAAACAGCTAAAAAGCTAATACAAACTTCAAAGCAGACACAGCCATGTAGACATACTGCTCTTTATTCGTCGCCTCAGTCCTCTCCTCCATCAGCTCAAGCTGCTCCTTCAGTCTCTGGCGCTCCTGTTCTGAGGTCAGCAGGGAGTGCTGGATGCACTCGCTCTCCTCTCTGAGAGAAGCAACCTCATCTCCATGGCCCTTTATGAGTTCCTGTAACTGCAGCTTCTCCTCAGTTATTTGATTCACATTAGACTGTAGTTTGACGTTTTCTTCAGAGAGTTGATTATAGCTCAATTCCAGCTGAACCTTTTCCTCTACTACTTGATTCAATTTAGTAACCAGGTCATTTTTCTCAGAAGTTAATGCATGCAGTTCATCTGCAAGTTGAACGTTTTCTTCATTCGTCTTTTTCAGGATATCATCTAACTGGGCTTTTGCTTCAGTGAGCTGACTAAGGGCAGATTCAGCCTCATGTTTCCGAGCAGTTATTTCATTAATCTTGGCTTCTGTTTGCTGCTTTTCCTCAGTTACCTGTTCAATATTAGACTGCAGTTGTTTGTTCTCCTCAGACAGTGCGTCTACAGTGACTTCGAGCAGTTTCTTTTCTGCATTTACGTGCACCATTTCACCTTCGACTTGCTCTTTGTCGTTCATTAGCTGTTTCAGAGAAGTCTCGAGGTTGTTTTTCTCCTGGAGAAGCTGATTTAGACTGCTCTCTTTGTCCTGAATGGTTTCCCCGAGAGTTGTCTCCAGCTTTTCGTTGTCTTGTGTCATCTGACTGAGTTTAGCCTCTAATGTAGCAACACTCTCTTCCAGTTCGTGACGTCGGATAGCTTCCTCTTCCATACGAGTTATTTCACAGGTTCTCTCAAATAACTCTTCCTTAGCTGTGACATACTTTGACTCCAAGAGAGAGTTCTGCGACTGGACCTCATCTAAGCGGGCTTCCAAGACAGAGACCTGAAAATAGAGCCGCTGATTAGTGAAAGCATGCTGATGACAAAGACAGAAGACAACAGTGAATCAGCAAACACTGTGTGTGAGTGAAGCACTTTTGAGAAGAACAATTATCCAACCTGGGCTCTGCCCTCATCCAGCATGGCCTCCATTTCAGACATCTGGGTCTGGCTCTGAGCAAGCATGGCCTCCAGTGACTCTATAGTTCCTTTAAGCTGCTCCACCTGACTGTCAAAGGAGGTCATGGCTGTCTCGTTGTCCTCCAAGTCCATCTGGAGCATCTCTAGCTGAACCTTAATTGTTTGGAGGGGGATAATTAATAACTCAGAACATGCAACTAAAAGATTTGCTACACTATCCAACAGTACACTTCCTTTGCGTCTAAGAATATTGTAATAAACAAGAACATAAACAGGAACACATTTGGAACCAACCTTGATTTTATTCATGGCGACCACCTTCTCCTTCAGGAGTTCTGAGGTTTTGGTCTGTTCTGCCTCAGCTTTATTCAGCTTTTCCTTCAGATCTTTTATGGTGCTGTCTCTCTCTTCCAGGCCGCGTGACGCTGCAGACAGAGTCGCCTTCATGGTCCGGATCTCCTCCCGACGTGAACTCGACTCTGCTTTGGCAGCACTGACTGATTTCTTTGTGGCTTCGAGCTGTTCGTCAAGGCTCTTTTCTTTTTTGAGGAAGTTTTCAATCTCCAAAGCGTGACGCTCTGACTCTTTACCCATCTTCTCTGTGAGATCTTTTACTTCATTCTCCAAAGCAGAGATAAGATTCATCTTCTCGGCCAGAGTGCTCTCCAGGTTAGACTTAATTTCTATAGCGGAGGAGTGATTCTCCTCAAGAGCTTGTAGTGACTTCTTAAGGTCAACGTTGGACTGAGTGGCTACATCCAGTTCATTCTTCAAGACGGGAAGCTTCTCCGCTGCATCTTTGTTCACATCGACCTTTTCTTCTAAGGATGAAATCTGCTCCAGGAGGCTGCTGATCTTCTCGGTCTGACTGTGCTGAATGATCTTAATTAAAAAGATTTCATTTATATTTGGTAAGAAAAAATAGGCAAGTAAATAAATTAATTATGAACATAATTAAAATATCCGCACATAACCAGACAACAAAGCAAAGATTTTTAGATTTTACCTTTGATTCTTTCTTCAAATCTTGAATTTCATTTTCCAGCTCGGCTTTTTGTTTCTCCACAGACGATATCTGAACTTCAGCTTCTCTGAGCTGCTTCTCCTTCTTCTCTGTTTGTTTCCGCTGATCACTGAGATCCATTTCTAATTGTTTGAGTTCTTCTGATTTTTTGTTGTACATCCGAATTTGTTCCTCTTCCTGCTCTGTCATTGTCTTAATTTGTTTCTGCAGCTCTGCTCCCAGTTGCTCCTGGACCTTCAGGAACTGCTCTAAGGAACTGATCTAAGAGGAAGAAGAAGAGGAGGACAATTAATTTAAAAAAGCAGTAACAACACAATTACACCAAATGCTCAGCAAAGTTTTTATAGTGATTAAATGTACTACTAAATGTAGGACAGCAAAAACTACTTAATATCTCAACATATGCAGAAATATATCAGAGCATCACCTAAAGCCTCATAACTGGATTTCACGCAACTACTTCCTGTCCATACAGTGGATACAGACACCAGTTGGACGGTGGTTTGAGTTCAGGCCTGTTGATATGGCAAAGTGTCCTTTCCAAAGTGACAAGATAAAAATAACCCAAAAAGCAACCAAAGGCAGACTAGCACAGGTCAGATTTTACTCTAGAGAAGTCTTATTTTCCTGTTTAATTCTCCTGCACTTTTCAGTTTCCCAACTTTATTCACTTATTGAAGTAAAAGTTTGAGAATAAATAGAAGTCTCTTAAAAAAAAGCTTCCACTGCAGTTTAACTAAAGCAGACCTGGTTTTTGGTGAGCAGCAGCTCCTGCTGGGCCTCCTCTAACTGCAGCTTGATGTGCTCAGTCTCTTCAGCCTTTGCTGAAACACGTTCTTCACACTGCTTTAGGAGGTCTGCCTTCTCCTCTGCTAACCTAAGTGAAATTACAAATCAAAGACAGAGAATAGACATTAAAACCAAAGCTCAGCTGATATTGTCAGCAGTTACTGGACATTCCATATGGAATGGGCGTTAATGAATATATATATATATATATATATATATATATATATATATATATATATATATATATATATATATATATATATATATATATATATAAAGAACATTTATTTGTTGTTGATTCAGGACATAATGCTGAAAAAATGCAGGTAGATGGTGTCAACACAGCTTGTCCAGAAAAGCAGCTCTGACTCAGTGTTTTGCACTCTGACCACCTGTAGCATGGTACATATCACAACTGAGCAGATGGAAGGTATGAGTCAAACAGTGTTTTCATGTCTTCATGCAACTTGCTTCTAAAAACAGTGTTGGAAAGTTAATATGCCACGACGTACATTGCTGTCTTTCTCACAATGTTTTCTTCGATCTTATACCAAAGCTAAGACAGGACATAATGTGTCATTCCACAGCTCTACCTTATTTCAATTATCATAGTTTTTACCAATATTGCACGAAAAACTCCCACCTGGCATTTTGCTCCTCCTGCTGTGCAATTGTCTGAGCAAGGCTTTCCCTCAGCTGGCTGATCTCAGCCCTCCCCAGCTCTACCAGCTGCTCTTTGGAGCGGACCAGATCACAGGTTGCCTTGTGCTCATCCTGCAGGTCGGTGTTCATCCTCTCAGCGAGTTCGGCTCGAGTGATTTCCTTCTGCAAACGCAACTCCAGATCTTTGACCTAGTTAAGTTATTAAAAAATGAAATCGTATTAAGAAAGAGAGATTCAGCAAGTGCTGACAATGGATTTTACTAGTTTATGTACTCCTTTATATCGAGTACAGTTATTAGAATTACTAATAATTAGAAAAAACATTTATTAGAAAAACTAATAAAAAAACTTTATGGGTTTGCTGTGTTGTTACCAGAACGAAAATATGAAGCATGGTGCATAGCACATCAGTGGATTACAAAAGAGAGAGATACGCTATATTTTTGTATTACCACTTTCAAAATTTCACTTTCCTATAGAACATTTCTCGTAAAAATGGAGCCTAAGAAGCAGCTTTCATTAGGGGTCGGATGTTTGTCCATGATTTATTCCAATAATGGTTGCTAATGAAATTCAAATAAATATTTTAAAGACTATAAAAAATAAATAACTATAAGTCACCTGTGCTTCAAGCTGAGCCACCTGCACTCCTATGTTCTCCAAGTCTTTAGCATGTTTCTGTCCAGCCTCAGAGAACTGAGACTGAAGCTCCTTGTACTGATGCGCCTTCTCCTCCAGATCTGTGCACTTGTTGAGGAGTTCTCCCTTCAGGGAATCAATGTGAGCAGACAGACTGGCCTTTTCTCCCTCTACACACGTGAGCTTCTTCTGCAGTAATGAAAGAAAACGTATTCAGGGTGAGGGATAATCTACTTCAAGGCTGCTGCTACAGTAGATTTTGTACTGTGGTTATTCTTGACACTAACTAAAAATTAGTTTAATTAAAGCTATTTATCAGAATATCAGCAAAAAACTTAATTCTGACACCAGGCAATCGAATTTTCTACTTTTCAGTTTAAACAAGAGTCTAGAAACCACTGCTCCTTACCTGAAGTTCATCATTAGCCTCGTTTAGGGAGCCCAGACTACTCTCCAAGCTGGTAATTTTGTCTGCGAACTCCTTTTGCACAGCTTCAGTTTCATTAATTAAGCTCTCCTTCTCATTCTTCCAGTCCAGCAGAGCTTGATGTTCTCGTTTCAGTTCCTTACATTCATTCTGACTCGCAGAGAGGTTGGATTTCAACTCTTGGCTCTCCTTCTCTAGCACCGTCACCCTGTTGCTCAGCCTCTCTGACTCTTGTTTCTGTTTCTGGAGTTCATTCTGAGATCTACAGTGAAATTAAATATTTACAAGGATTAATAACAAAATGTATTATTCCTACTCCACAATGCTGATTATGAAAATGAAATGATGATTACCTGTCATTTCTGGTCTCTGCATCAGAAAGTGTTTTCTTTAAGTTTTCCTGTTCACGTGCTGAAGTCTGAGCCTGCTGCTCCAGTTTACACTGAAGTTTCTTCAGCTCCTCTGCCTGCCCTTCAGATTTAGCTAAAGATCCAAAAGACAAATCAGTTTAAGATTAAAATAACCTCAGATTAATTCTCAAGACTAACCGCTACTTCTGACATCCCTAAAACAAATTTACCTTTGAGATCATCTAGCAGTCCCTGGGTACGTTTGAGGCTCTGGTTTGAACTCTTCTTCTCTTCTTCCAGCTGAGAGAGGCGCCTGTTGCTCTGGTCCAACTGGACAGTCATACTGTTCTTCTCTTTCTGCAGCTCCTGGAGGGATGAAGAAATGAGTGGATAACATGAATCCATGCCCTACAATGATGAGAAGTGCACTAAAAGCAGAACTGCAAATTCACAATTACAGCAAACGGATTTTCAGCCCACCTCCATTTTCTTGCGGAGGTCCTGCTCTTTGGTCTGACAGGCCTGAAGGCTTTGTTCTGACCTCAGCAGCTTCTGTTTCTGCTCCTCCATCTCCTTCTCCATCTGCTTCTTCTGGAAGCACATCTAAAAAGGAGCAGTGTGATACAAATTAAGGTCAAGGCAATTAAGATACATTAAATACTTTTCCTCTAGGGTTGTGGCTTTCGCTCCTCTCTGAAAGCCTAAACACACTCAGGATGTGGTGGGTTTTTTTCATTACACATCTTTTTGTTAACTTAAAAACTGACTACTAAAAATACAACTAAAAACAAAATTAAAGTTGCATCTTCAGCAGTTCATCAAATGCACAACATTCACAAAGTCAGTGAGCACTAATTTTACACGACTCACACTTATAAAAAGATTTTAATTAGGCCTCGTCCAACAAAATCACCAAGTAGAAATGCTTTAATCTTTTAATAAATGTGCTGGTGCGATGTTACAAATCTACCTTCTCCATGTCTGCCTGCAGTATGTTGTGGTCTTTTTTGGCCTGTTGGATCTCTTGGGTCAGCTTGGTTCTGGTCTGGTTTAGCTGCTGATCCAAAGCATGATGGGAACTCTGCAGCTGGGCAAGTTCCTACACAAAATATAACAGGTACGAACACAATTCATAAACCAAATTCTAAAAACTTCATTATTAATAAAAATCTTAAAAGACTAAAATATTTCCCACTGTTGTACCTTCTGACTGTCTCTCTCTTGGTCCTTGAGTTTCTGCTCCAGTGCCCGTCTGCAGCTTTCAGCATTGTGCCTCTGGCAACTCATCTCCTCAGTGACTTGTTTTAGTTTCTGCTCAACCGATGAACACTAAAAACAACTCAAATCATTAGACAACTTTGCTAGTGATTAACTTGTGCTCTTTACTGCTAAGCAGAATAAAATAATGTCGCCTACCTTGGACTCGACCTGCTGGTGTCGGTCTGTGGCCTGACTCAGCTCGTGTTTGGCCTTGGTCAGGTCTCTGTCCCGCTCGCTGAGGTCTTTGCGGGCCTGGTTCAGCTGCGTTTGAAGGTCCTGCAGTTTGGACGCTTGGTTACGAATTTCCTTCTCCTGATTGGCTAAGTTCCTCTCTAGTTCTGACACATGGCCACGCAGCTCTGTTAAAAGAACACCAACCACAAAAAAAGAAGTGTAAAGCAAAAGTTACTAAACACCGAACAATACCCAACATACTAATTATAAAATACTTTATAACAAAATACCTTGGTTCAAAGTCTTTAGCTGCTCCATCTGTTGAGAGGATCCACTGGGACTCGGTGCTGCTCTGGAAGAGCTCATCCGCTGGCTGGGTTTGATCGGCGTCTCCTCATGGGCGTCCCAAAGGGATGTCCCTCGCCTCTTTAGAGGTGTTTCCATTATGTCCTGAGACTGGCGGCGATGGGCAGAATCCTGCTGTTGCCATGGGAAAATGGAAGACCCGGCTTGTCGGGCAGCAATGTCCTTGTGACTTACACTGACTGAAGACTGATTCAACAGCTAGAGAAGATGAGAAATATTAAAACTACTAAGAAATAAATGCTCATAATTATAAAAATAGATTTATTTATAGCACTTACTTTGACCTGCAAGACTTTGAGTTCACTTTCCAGTCTTTTTCTTTCTTCTACCTCTTGGTTGTATTTCTCCTGCAGCTCCTCTAGTCTATTATCTATGGAAGACACACAATTCAAATCCAAAGTAAACTTATTCAGTCATTTAGAAAACAGTGACTCCTTAACAGATGGAGCTTAAAAAAAAAAGACGTCTGAATGCAAAAATGATTCTATATACATTTTTAGAGACAGAGACACTCTAGAAATAACTGCGATAAGCCTACACATGAACACAGAAATGTATATTAAAAGAAAAGTGAGAAAAGTCTGTAAATCAAATGTTTACTTGCTTATAAATAAATAAATAAGAACACAGAATGAATTGCAGACTCCCTGAAGATAAAAACACATTTTAATACCATGCTGTCTGTAGGCTGGGATCGATGCTGGTGTCTGAAAACTCTTCTGTGGAGTGGCGTAGGTCTGCAGCTCACAGGAGGAGGATGACAGTGAGGAAGAGCCAGCAGGCTGGGAACGATCCAGTTCATTTTTGTGCCTGAGCAGATATAAGGTGCTCATCAAGGTCTTGATAAATCACTGAATTTATCACTCTGAGTCATACAACAGCACAGAGAGAGACGCATAACTGAACTCACTTCTTGAGCTCCTGTTCGAGTCGTTCAATGGTTTTTCTGCAGGAGTTAAGCTGACCTTCCAGGTAGCTCACCTACGTTTAGGAAGACAATTCAGTTAGACAAAAACATTAGTTGGATATCAGGCTTGTGAGCTTGTCACTTGAGTACCATTTATGCAAATCTGTACTCCCAAGCTGAAAAATAAATAATTCCTCCGTAACATAAGTTGTTTTTAAAGTTTTATCTTCAGATATAACTTGCTCACAAATAAAAAGGGCGGGACACACTAACAGGAAAACACACTTCAATATGAGCGTCTGTAATTATACATGTGATGAACAGTGGCTATTAACTAACACCTTTCAGCTTTACTGTTGAATACATGTTAATCTAGATCTGAAACTAGGTTTATCCTGCAATGATCAAATGCTTCTTCCTCTCATCAGAAACTGACCTGCTGTTCTTTGACTCCAAGATCATGTACAACCTTTTGCCGAGCTTTCTCTAGAGAGTCACATGACTCTAATAAAGACTGGTTTTCTCTCTTCAAAGCAGACGTCTCTGTACGTTCACTGTCCACCTGGAGAAATAGACTCATATGAGTAGGAGAAGTATTTCTCAAGCTTATTTTAAATGTTTTGATTGGGTATCTTTTCAAATAGATGTGTCAGTTTGTTTCTCACAAAACACATTTGTTCAAGCACTTCTGATAAATGTTGACCTTTTGCTTTTGTTTTTGGAGTGCAGCTTCTAAGGAGTCCAACTGAAACTGCTTTTGTGTCTTCTCCTTCTTCAGTTTATCCAGCTGGACTTCCATCTCCTGGATCTTCTGCAGGGCTTTCCCTGGAAGTCCATCCTTCCACTCCTCCACCGCCCAGCTCATGGTTTAACCTTACTAAAACATATATCCATTTATATAAAAGTAATGAATTGATGACGAGCTGATAAATATACCTAGTTTAAAATTTAAAAACATTTTTAGGGAATCAAGGACTGATACTGGCCTAGCTGACTGCCCTATAAGTAAATAATAATATTTACTGGCAGTGACCAATGATCAGATCAACAAATGTTTGCTAATCAATATTTATCTTCCTTCGGTACATATAACAATAATAGCAATATACAAAGAAGAAAAAGCATCAGTTTAGACACGAAAAAGGCTAAATGTCCATTTTAAACATTGGTAGTGCCACAGAAATTCACACTATGCTTTGTTATGCAGACATAATGAAACGTTTTCGTCTTCAGTGTGAACAGACAGTTCACATGAGGCTAAAGTCCCTTCAAAGCTGTGTCTTCTATCAACGCTGACAGTCAAAGCAACTAAGTGTAGCTATAACTACGTAAAGTTAACCTCAGATTTTATAACAAGAAATGAGTATTAATAGTTATACCGGTGAAAAGAAAATTACAGCCCATCATCTGACCTGAGCAGGTTTTAGTTTAATATTAAAGATTAGCTAGCTAGAAGCTACTTTACAGAGTTTACGTAGTAAATGATGCCCGATTAAATTACTGAATACAACCACAAAACACGTATTAGAAGTCAATTTATTTAAAAGCTGGATATGATCAAAACATAGCTTAGTTTCTGTTTAACGTTAGCTTTCTGAAGAGCATGCTCTCAGCAAATATGACATCGATATATATTTTTTATTTAAATCGTAAATTATCCAGACAGGGGCTAAAGATTAGTGCAGATTCTATATTAGTATATTAGACAGTTAACTCGAAATTGAAATAAATCACATAGCAGTAACGACTCAGGCTGGCTGCACTTACTTTGGGCGCGATGCTCCTTTATCAAATTCTCCTACTGTTTGGGTCGCTCTCGTTGAAAAATTCAAAATTCAACAGAGGAAACGGCAAGCCGCGAAGCTCCATGTCGATTGGCTGTCTGTTACGTCGTCAGCTGCGCCACGAACGCGGATTGGTTCGCTACTCTTTGTGTCCACAGCGACACCAAGTAGTAGGAGTTTATAAATACTCACTAAGCGCACGTCCCACTCGTGTGTAAAATACACCTCTTAGCATGAAACACTTTTGTTTTTGTTTTTACTTCTGTGTAGAAATTTGCTGCAAAATGAAGTCGTCCTACAAATGATTCTGATTATGCTGTAAATAAAGTGTTACAGTAGTGCAACCTGCTTGAGATGAATGCATGGACCTGTTCCTCAGATTCAGTTTGAAATAATCCTTTTCCAACCTTAGATATATTTTATAAGTGGTAGAAAGCAGTTCTGGTCTTGTTAATTTGATTATCAAAATTGAGATCACTGTCCAAAATAATTCCAAGACTCCTGACTTGCTCACTGTGTTTTAGAGAACGGGATAAATATGAACACATTTTTCACAAATAAGAGCAAACATTTTCATCTCACTCAGTTTGAAAAGGTTTTGAGACAGTAGTTTATGTTATCAGTGCAGGTTATTAGCTTGAACAGGGGTTAGATCATCAAAGGAAAATTTTAGTACAACTACATATCACCTCCATAAGAATGGTAGAATATATTATGATTATTTATGACAGTACTATGTAGGAACAAGTAAAGGTTAAAGAGTAATGGACCAAGTACTGACCCTTGAGGAACACCTGTTTGAATAATTTCGGTATATCTAAAATTACTAACATAGACACAGAATCTATTATCCTATAGATGTGATAAAAATCAGCTTAATAATAAAGCCTTTGAGTTAAAATGTCATGGTGAGCAGTGTTGAAGGCAGCAGGGAACAAAGATGACCTGCAGATCAATCACTGTTGATCTTCTGGTCATAAGAGCCGTTTCTGTGCTATGGTTGATTCTGAAACCTGACTGGTACTCGTCATATATATTGTGACTTGAAAAATATCAGTTCAGTTGTTTCCAAACAAAAATCTTTTTAAACATGTCGCTTAAAAAGGCAAATTCTAAAAGAAATATGTCTAGCAGTATTTCTAACCTAACCTAGATGCCACAGCTTCATACCAGGTGAAGTTTTTAGCCTAGTCCTCAAATAAAAGACAAATTCAACAAAGATTTCTACTGGAAAAAAGTTTTTAGTCTAACTTGCATCACTACTGCTTCCACAGACAGACTTAATCAGGCCAGCGTCTGTTCTATGAATCAGATTAGTCCCTTCTGTTAACATATCTGCTTTCTTTACGCAATCAGGACATGTAGCTTTAGATGTGCTGCTTAAAAAAAAGATTCAGAAGAAAATGTTAGAATACAGAACAAAGTGCGATACTGTCATTTATTGATTTCCACTGACACGGTACAGAAAGAGCCAGAGGCTTGATTTTTTTCAATTATGCATTCCAATAGAATAATATTCATGCCTGATAAAGATAACAGTTCATTACAGAAAGAAGAGAAAACAGTGTGCAGGTGGCCTTCCAATTACCCTTTGCCTGGCTTACATGCCGTTTCAATATTGGTGCCACAGGTTTTATCTTTACTGACAGAGTAAAAACACAAAATATATAACTGTATTTTCAAAGTCTTTGACCAAAATTAAACACAATGCTCAATTCTGGCCAATAGAAAGTTTAGATACATAGGTTGTAGGCTTGTTTGCACAGGTCAGTAACCTATCTTTACATTGTGTTTTTCTTTTAGCAGTAAGACAAAAATAAAGAAGGTGAAATTGCTCAAACTGTGTTTTTGGGTTACCAAGGCAAAACTGTAAGGCAGGCACCTTTTAGATGCATTTTTGCAGGTGACAGAGTCACATTTGCACAGCTTGCTACAAAAATGACTTTCAAATGGTTTATTTCCAACTATCAGTTTGCCACCTTTATGTTAAGCATTAAACTGTTTCCATAGTAAACGAGAGAGTGAAGCTACATGCATTTAAAGAACGACAGAACTGAATCGTTTCTGGCAGTGCAAAATGAAGACGGCAGCAAGGCCAAGCGTCCACTTGCAGAAACTGCTTAAATGAAATAAAATGTGCTTACATTTTTGCCATTTGACATCATTGTGTCATAAAAACAATACAAAATCTGAGTGCAACAAAGGCCCTGGTGATAATCTTTGCATTAATTACTTTTAAGTCTTCCTCCCAACAACACACCTTAAACACAGCCACCTAGTATTTCTATACATTTTAGTCAACCCTAAAGCAGAAGTACAGTTTGGTGATCTATAACAGCTCCCATTTGGGGGTTTAAACTCCAACTACTGTTTTAATGACCCACAGATGCTTTTACAACACGCATTCTTGCTAAAGGTAGCACTTCCTAAAATGTGGAACTGTTACCATCGGTTTTAAACTACGGTTTGAATTAGCTTACAAGTGTGCACAAATTAGATTAAAAGACGCACTTCTCTTTGTATGAAATATTACACCAATTCTTGACAATAAAATGTAGAAGTTAAGGATGCCACCCTCTACTTTATTACTGTAAAAGCTATACACCTTGCTATCTTAGTGTATTTTACCATCCTGTCTACAACTGTATAGGTCATTTCTGCATCGATGCTGCGTCTGGAAGAAGAAAATACCAACAAAGTTTAATAATGCATCTCTTGACAAAAAGGCAATAAAAGCTACTGTGCTGCCCCCTTTTATTCCTGAGAGCAAAGGGACTCTGATCCAGGATCATAGTACCAATGTCTTCACTGTGACTTAAGAGGCAAACTGGTCACATATCAGCACCCCGATTTAATGATACACTGAACAGACTGAATAGCTGGTTCCTTGCCAGTTTAACCTGTGGCCTATTTGGTCAACAAGCCCCAGTAGAAGACACAGAAAAGAAAAGAAAAGAAAAAGCCACACACAAAGAAAACATGAACAGTCAAACATGCAACACTTCCTGCTTCTTTTAAACGAGCAAAAGATACTTGTTATTCATTAAGGAATAGTTCTTTGCATTCTCCTCTCTGGTGCTACAGAGTACACGATGCATGGTCACATTTTCACAGTTTAGACATGAACGAAAGAAGCCAGAATATCTGAGGATTTAAAAATGCATCAGCTGTGAGTAACAACTGTTCACTTTTTTGTACAAAATTTTAAATCATGAACAACTGCCCGGGGCGACGCTGCGTAGCCATAACTGCTGCCAAAGAAAAAGGATAGGAAACTGTTAATTGACAGGTCCACAAAACAGTGAATGAATCAGACTCACCAGGAAAAGGACAAAAAAAAATTAAATTGGGCTTCAGAAAATAGACCGTTCACATAAAAGCTTTGTATCTTAAGAAAGGCTGCATAAAAAAATGTTTTCATCTTTCTAATGGTGGGATTTTGTTTTTATGCAATGTATGAAAAGAAACCAAAACCAACATTTTAAATGTAGTTCAAGTTTGGATGAGAAACAAATCAGATGCTGTATTCCTCTCATTCAAACAATGCAACCCCAATGTGTCTCCATTTTTTATCCAGGTCTGACAGGAAGTAGGCGGCTGTAGATACAAAACGTGGTCCTCATCCATGAGTTAAGGAGTGAAGACTGCTCACAGAGAAGCAGAAGAAACGGAGTGAACAAAAATATTTAAAAATTGAAGAGGTAAACAATGCATGCCATGCATTTGTGATGTGTATTTTGTTGTTGCTGCTTTTGGAGAGGTCCCTCATTGCGGACTCTCGTTACTCTTTTTGCTCCTTCAGCTCCTCTTTTTTACTTCTGCTCCTCAATTTCACGTTTGACTTCAGCTACATAATGGTGATCTTTTCCATGAGCCACCTCCATGACAGCGAGAGCCTGAAGACAGAAAAACAGATTAGATGCACGTTTGCCTTGACAGCTGATCAAATGTTGAATGTAATAGCATTTGAATGTCAATACAGTGATGTAGCTTCAGACACCAAAGTTAAAATCAATGTATCAAAACATTTACTGCTTCCGCTAGATTTAAGAGGGTAAGTAGCAGCCAGGTCCTGCTGCTCAACTGTACTTGATTAACTGATGATGAACAAGTGTGGCTGCTTCTATAAAACAAATAGTTTTGGCAGTTTACTGGTCTGGAGTGATCTTTCCAGGAGTGGAGGTCCTTTCAAATTCACCAGAAGTCAGATCATTCACTGCTCACCAAAACTGCAAAAAACCTAAGAGCTATATGGCTCAGATGCTACAGACCCCAGGTAGCATGTTAAATGCTAAAGTACACTCAGAAATAAAACGAACAAGTATGGTTGGAGAAAGGGTGATTATTTACAGCCACAAGCTAGAGGACCAGGGCACCTTGCGGTCTCCGGTTGACTGTGACCAACATATTCTATGTATACCAACATATTCTAGAGTCATATGTGAGACCATCTGCCCAATAGTCAAAGCCTTACTATCAAGACTGTCATGAAACAGGACAATGATTCCAAGCACAGCAGCAAATCTCAAACTGGAATGTTGTGCAGGGACCTTAAGAGAGCTGTGCATAAACAAATGTCCACAAACCTCAAGCAACACTGTAACAGAGTGGGTTCAAATTCCTTACTTCAGGTTACCACTGTTAAACATTGCTCAACAGACCACTGAATCATGAATCATGGGGTTTACTTAGTTGGTCATGGGACTACGTCTACTCCATTTCCACCCTGACTTAGTTCTAGTACATGCAGAGACGCTCATAAGACACAAAAACAGGACAAAGAATGAACAACTGTCCACTCATCGGTCTCTCCGTGGTCGCTTGTTGCATTTCAAATGCTTTTGCAGCCAACTGCTTACGCAATTGATCTTTTAATACACCAAATATTTATACATGCATTCACCTTCTTCAGAGCTTTGACTCCTTGGGTCTTCTTCTCGAGCCCCAAATACAGACGCCCTAGCTTCAGATACATAGACGCCACATTCAGGGAATACGCTGGATAGTGAACACTGCAGAAAGAACATAATCATCAAAATGAGCTGAAAACATCATCGTAAAAAAAAAAAAGTTAAAACCACATTTTTGGTAGTTTACTGTACATGTACCCAGCTTAAAGGAATAAGAATAAAAGGTGGTTATGGGAGTGGATAACTTAGTTAAGGTGACAAATCAAGAAAGACCCATAGCAACTGGTAAAATACAATCAGAGAAAGAGAGGAACAAAGTGTCTGCTTTATCTCCAAGACTCTTAGTGCAGGGCTTACAAGATAAAAACAAGTTTTTCTTCTTTTTATGCAATACGAAAACAACTTTGATACAGTTACAAATTATAATGTACCATTGTAGACAGTGATTGAATTAATCTAGTCTTTATGACTTGAATTTCCAACAGATCGATTTACCTGTACGGTTGAACGATCTTCTCTCCGTAGCTCATAGCGCCATCCCAGTCCTGCATGTACAGGCACACCCCCATGGCCTGATACATCATGTGCAGCATGTAGACATTTGTGTCTGCAAATATAGCTCCCATCTTCTCCAGGCTGAGCTCACACATTTCTAGCAGCTCACTGGGGGGTGCAAGAGAGTCAAGAAATAATGACACAGAAAAGGCAGCGCAAGAAGAGGAGGCAGCAAAGCTGTCAGAGATCAGGAGAAAGACGAGAATACATTATAATAAGAGAAGGATATTTTTGTAGTGTTTGGCACGTCTGAATTCTTCAATGACATTTTTGGCATAACGGACCATGGATCGGATTTCCTCAGTTTCTGGCGGAGGGTTCAGCTTCCTGATCTCCATTTTTGCCTTGTCCTAAAGACAGAGTGAAAAAAAATAATACCGAGTTTTATAACATTGCATCTTATACAAGACAGTCTTTGGGGGAAGCTATGTTAAAACATAAGAGTACCAAATATAAACAGCTGTACTGTCTGACAACAGCACACTGGGAAAGAAACAAAATTAGACATACAAATATCTCAGTATGCATTAACCAGTAGTTCTGCTTGGATTTTAGAGCACAACATTAAGTCACTGCTTCATAATGCAGTGCATAAAGTAAGCTAATTACAGTCAGATATCATTAAAAGGCAATTCCAGTAAAACCAAAAAAGACCTAAGGAGGGATTTTAGTTTTTCTGAAACTTTCAGATTTCATTCCAAATGTAAAAATGTGCAGAAGTCAAAATGATGCAAAAACATCTTGTCACATGCTAAGTACCATTTCTATTCTAAACAGAACATGATAAACTCACAGTACCTTAGACCTGGAGGTGCACTCTGTGCACTGGCATGTGAAAAAATAGGAATCCAGCAACCTCTCCTTCCTGTCCTCTGTGGGGTAGAGCAGGTCTATGTAGCTGTTAAATATCTACAGAGAGAGACATGACAAAAACAACCTACAATAAGAGACTTTTACACTTCTGTAATTGAAGGTTTCAAAATGATGTATTTACTTGCCTCTTCTCCAGGGTTTATCTCTTTAACAGCTCTGACCTCAGCTACTGTGCCTTTGTAGGTCACTATGACATTGGGACTACAGCTATGATTCATCAGTGCTACACTGGAAGGAAGAAGGAGTGAGAGAGACAAGTGAGAGAAAAGCTGTAAAATTAAAAAGACACTGATAAAACACTACATTTAGCAGCTTTGTGACACTGGTACTACAGCTCTGTGGGGTATCACATGCAGTTCTGCCATGAATACTTTTATTTTTTGTAAACTGTATTCAAGAGGGCAGCCAAGTGTGAGCACTATTTGCTTTTCCAAGTTTTTAAGGTATTTTAGTGGCTGATCAGATACCTCTTGGTAGAATTGTTGTCAGCTATGAAGTAGTAATATGTAAAATGACCATAAACAGTTGCTTGTACATGCTTCACATAGCATGAAATAAACAGACAAAATAAATAAAGTGATCTATAAATATAAAAACCTCCTATAAAACAGGCGAACTGTCACTGAGAAAGTGGGATGACATATTCAGGGGAATGAAAAGAGGAATTTAATCTTCTAAAATGTCCACACAGAGCGCTGAATGATGACGACATGTTAGCTGCTTACTCAGGAAAAACAGCTGATCCCAGATGTGAGAGTTCCTCGTCCTCTATGGTAAAACCATTACAATTAACCTGAAGGAAAAAAAAAAAGCAGGGTTCAGCAACACGAAAACACAACTTGCATCAGCCTCGGCTGTGCCGTGCCACCCACTTCAGTGAGGAAGAGGAAATTGGAGATTAAATGCAGCTGTGTGATAACAGGCCAAAGAGGTTTCCATTGATGTAGCTTGAAGAGGTGGGAGACAGCCCACTGCCAGACAGATATAATTAAAGCGCTCAAAGCTGCAGAGTTAAATGGCAAAGAATCAGTGGGCGTGTGATACAGAGCCTAGTTAAAACAAACATGCACTCCTTTATGTCTTTCTGCCAACAAGTGCAGGACAACTGAGAATGGATGGAGGGCTGAAAGATGAAGAGATGGTTCCAAGTTCCCCTAACCCCCAAACAGTATGAAATAAAGATTCTTAGTGGGAGAAGGCTTGAAATCAACTGATGTTAAGCTAGTGTTCAAGTACGGATTATCAGGTGTTTGGGAAAAGCGCTGCCATACGAACAAGGTACAAATTCAGAAACAGGGCAGCTGCATCTGCGTCAGGGTGTCCAGGTTAAAGTGCACACCACTAACTGTAACCTGAATCTCCACCATTTGAGACCAGCTGTGCTGCATGTTTCCAGTCTCTCTGCACTGTTGACTGTCAAAAAGGCAAACCAGTGCAGTGTAGTGATGTCATGCAGACATATGTTTAGTACCATAAAAATAATGGAAAATAATGCAGACTGTGGGCAGGGAATGGCTGATGTAGCAGTCTCAGTGATAAAGGTAAACACTGCATTGGCGCCGCCATGAGATTTTAGTTTTTGGATCCATTGGTTCACTGACAACTCGAACAGCCATCTGGTGTTTCTTCATTGATACCTGTGCAAATAGCTCCGTGAGAGCCTGTTCATCAGGAAGGTTACTGATGTGTCTGGAGTAGAAGTGATGCAGCGCTGCTATGTCTGTCTGGTTCATCTCCTCCTTTTCGCTGTCCATCTTATCTAAATCTGTCAAAGAGAAAAAGATTAAAAAGAATAAGGGACAAAGGGCTGACAAAGAAGTGAGAAAATTAATAATTACATGAAAAGCAACTGACAATATAACAGACCAGACATTGGGCTTAACATTACTGAGATTTATTTAATTAAATTTATTCACATTTATTTAAAAGAGAACCAAACATGTAAATAATAAACATGTACTACTGAGTTGTCTCTCATTGGCAGGAAAAAGTGAACAAGCAGCTGACTTAAAGTTTGATATTTAAGTCAGCAAAACGTAAATATCAATATAACATTTGACCATTCAGTTACACTGGACCTCTTGCAAAACATTTGATCTTTTTTTCCAAGCATAAAGAAATATATGCATTAAACTGATGATTCAAATAATAATAATAATAATAATAATAATAATAATCTGGTTCCAAACGGTAAGCAGATGAGAACACCTCAGTGTTAATAAGTGTTAAACACAGCACCACTATGAGCCGTCTGTCTTTGCCAATCACACAAACCCACTCAGACACAGACGAGTAGCAGCAGGCAGCAGCTGGCCAACCATTTGTTTGGTTCGCATGAGGGACAAGTATGAAGGTTAATTCTCTAACAATCCCGTGGTGACACATCTGAGCCGGAAACAACAGTTCAGACTAAATAATAATCCCAAATGGAGCACAGGAAACCGTTTGTTGGCACTTCGGGGAAACCAGAGCTCGTGCATGTGTGAGATTACGACCAATGGGACCTGTTTCACTGTGTTTAACTTCATTAAAACCTGAAAGTTGCACATTAGTAAAGCAGTTAGAACAACTGCAGAAAACAGAAACAAAAATGCCCTGTAAATCTTGCTGCTCGAAAACAGGCTCAGCAGAGTTTAGTTTCTTAATTATGAGCTAAAACTGAGTTATATTAACAGATAAGTGCATCTCAGCATAATCACAGTTTCCCAGTGACGATAGATGAGTTTATTGCTCAAGGGCACAGTGGCAGTAGTTGTTAAAGGAAGGGAGAGAACATGAAATTACAGAAGCCAGAAGCTTGGGATTTAGATCCCCAGTGCTTTGCACACTTGGAGTGAATGAAAGCGACAGAACCAGGACTGGAGGCTACAGCTGAGGATATTAATAGACACACTGCCACAACTGCAGAGACATAGATAGCGCGCACGCACGCACGCGCACACGCGCACACACACACACACACACACACACACACTAACTAAAAGTGCATGAATGTCTAACTAAAGTGTATGCTTATGTATTCACACTCACACACAAACGTTAACTTACGAGCTTCAAACTCTTTAAGCAGTAGCAGCCTTTCTGAGGGAGTTCGCTCTGTTGTGGCTCTCTGCAAAATGACAGTGTTTAATGAAAAAACCTGAATCATAGCGATCGCATAATGATGTAACGATATAAACTAAACTTAATTTTCCCTTTACGCTGAATTAAATTACCTGCAGACAGTTCTAGTATAAACGTTCAGCTGAGTTTAGACATTAAAGATCTTTATGGTAATACAGCAGCTTCCAAGCACAGCTCAGGGACAGCAGTGTTCATGAGCATTGTCATCAACCAAGATAAGACCTACATTTAAACGCTGTGGTCAAATTACGACACAAGAAGGCCATGTTAACACTGCACAACGACTGTTCATTTTAATCTAAACTACATGTGTGATTACACTGCGCATGGAAAACTATGTAAATTAAAGTGATGAGTCGAGTCAGATTATTGTGAAGACCCAGATCATATTTCACTCAGATATTTATTTTAAGGTTTGCTTGTTGCTCCTTCCTCTTCTTGCTGTGTTATTCATCCAAATGGTAATTACGGCGTCTTAACCATAACTCTTTATTTTTGTTATGTCGTAATATGTAGAGAACATCTATATCTCTCATAGTTTTTTTTTCCTTTTTGATTTTACTGTTCATCTCTGAGTATTCTCTGGATACTGAAACATTACTTCTCCTGCTTCTTTGTGTCACTTCACCTGTTTCATGATGATTCTTGCCACCAGTCTGACCGTTTCTGATGGACACCAGTTTTCCCCGTAGGAACACATCGCTACACACTCCAGCTTGTGCATGGGCCAATCACCTCTCTGTGCAAACACACAAACACAGTAAGTGGTAAATTATCCTTTTCTGAATAAGTGTTATAAAAGGAAAAACAACAGGATACGCAAAATTAAGACAGCAAAGAAAAGGAGAATTAAACGGACATTTCTGTCATCAAAGAGTAAATCACTGATAAATTAATGACCGAGGCAAACGTCATTCTGTCTCTGTCTGTACTTTACTGCAGTGTACAGAGTTTGATTTGTACCATCACACTAGAACTAAACAGATCGTCAATAACTGAACATTTGTCAATAACTCAGTAATGTAATGTGTTACTACACTAAATTCAGCAATCACATTACAGCTGCAGTTATGGTGCTACTTGTCTTACAAAGGTTCTTCATTGAGGACAAATAGAAAACATCTAACTGGAGCCTCTGTTGGTCCTGCACTGATGTTAGTTGATGTGCAGGGAAGGAAAATGTTGGAGTGGAGATACAGTCATTAATTTTATTGCACTAAAGAATAAGAGAGCACTGTTAAAGTGCAAACTGCTTACAGGACAGACACAGCTGCATCATGCTGCTAATGCATTATTGGCTCTTTGCAGGCATCTGCACAAGAGAGCATGCTAATGTTAAGCTAGCAAAAGGAGCACTTTTTTGAACATAAAGTACCAACTGACACCTAGTCCTAGTCAGTTCCTTGAGCTGACTTTTGAAACTTACAAAAAGACTTCAAAATCTCCATTAAAAAGACCAAAATGACCATCTTACCTGACAGTCAACATTGCAGTAGTAGGCCTGCTTACATTTACCACACTTAAAAAGGTCTTCTCTCCTGTAATGACACGAAGATGCAATACATTCAGATACTGCTGTACGTAAAAGGGACACTTTCTTTTAAACTACATGAAGAAACAACATGACACACCTGGATGGTGGATACGGGAATAAACTTTATAGTGACAGCCTTCAACTTCTTAAAAAAATGACAATAATAAAAATTCAACCTGGTATTAAACGAGAAGGCCGTGACAGTTTGTTATCGTCTGGGACATAATAGGGAACATAAAGATGTTTAGTGTAATTTTAATCACATCTGGGTCACATGCATTGGATCTTAATTTCAGATTAAATTCTCAGGAGCGTCTACAAACATTTTCAGTTCACTAATTATGTCAGATAAGGCACAAGGTACAACACGGGGCAAATATACACACTTGCGTACATGCCTTCCAGTGCACGCCTGTCCTGGACTTGACTTCTCATCTCATGGCTCCTCCTCTTTTGGGACACACGGACGCCTATATTTAGCACCCTAACCTTTCAATGCTCTACAAACCTTTTAATGGCTTCTTTGGTAGGACGCATGTGTGTGTAAGAAAGTGTCAGTAAGAGTGTCACAGAGAGTGAGTTCATATAATGCTATAAAGTGTTGTGAAGGGATTTTAAAATTAAACTGAATCTAATTTCCTGTCATGTTTTTGATAAAGTGTGCCTACACACTCCTCCTACACATGATGCTCTCTGAATGCTGTAGGCCACTCAACAGCCTACACGGTTACTGGTGCAAGCGTGCTAGCTTTGGCAGTCTGATATTACAAAGGCAGCGCTTTGTCAAGTGTGTGCATGGACACAGTCCCTCCCACCCTCCAGAATTAATCCCCAAAAAGTTGCAAAACAACAAATATAAACGAAGACAAAAAATAAGACAAGACATAGTGCAGAAAATCTAAATTAAATAGAAAAGTCTAAGAAACACAAATAATAACTATGAGACACAATACACCCATGTAGAGAGAGGAAATGACTACAAATTACCATAAAGCCACACAACATTATACAGACATCCGCTACATGCACAGCTGGAGACACAAAAACAACATTATGTAGTTCGTTCTGGGGGGACAAGTGAGGATCTTTAACAGGTCTGTGCCCAGAGCACGTGTTGTATAAGACAAGCAGACACGTTATACTATGGCATCAATAGGGCTGCAAATTTACCAAGTGGTCCTTTAACCAAGTATGCGACCTGTAAATACTGATAACCTATTTAAGACTATATAGGGTATATACACAGTACTTAAAAAGCACTGTATCGTTTTAAAATCCACTCGTGTTTTACTCTCTTGACTCCGCAGTGCTACAAACAAAAGCTGCAGCATCTGTCAGGTGAGCTGGCTCGTCTCACTGACCCACTTTAATCAGCTGAGTAGGTGCACAGGGGTTTAACTGCTAACGTAGCTGTAATGAGGTTAGCTGGCGGTGAACTGGACGTTACCCGCTCCACTCAGTTCTCCTTTTCACAGAGGAAGGCGCCTGCTCGTAACTACCTGTTACAAGAGGGGTCTGTCAGCTGTTTGAGTGAGGTGAGGTGCAGTTTTACCTGGTGAAGCAGTGTTCACAGTGCGCTCCCCTCTCATTCACGGTCAGCACGTAGGAGTAGGCAGGACACGCGAACACCAGCTCCCCCACCGCGAAGTGTCTCAACGCCCGCAGGCCCCTGCCTTTATCCGGGCTCAGAAACCTCTCCGTCCCTTCTATGCCTTCGTTCTTCATGGTATATTTTGTAACGATTCTCCGGTCCCTTACACAGACCACCACCTGTGACTGCTGACCGCTTTAATCAGCCTCTGTCTGAGCTCCTTCTTCCTCCCTGCCCCTCCATGTGTCCGGAGCGACTGCCATCGCCCCCTGCTGGAGAGGCGACGGTAAGGACAGTGCGGCTGCACTTCTGTCGTGAAACGCTTGAATATTTAAAAATATATCCGGTGAATTAAAGATTGTATAAGAAGAAAAATCTAACTGCATAAAAGCACTTACACCATACTGTCTTATTTAAAACTTTCAACAATGTAACATAAAGCAACAAACTAAAGAAGACCTGGGAAAAAGATGTTGTCTCTGCATCTGAAAATGAGTCATGGGAAAACAATATTTAAAAAATTAGTCAGGGATACCACGGGCAAATTTATCCAGGATAAAATCATTAATCGGTATTACTACGCTCCTTTCAGATTACATGAAATTGGTTTAATTAAAGATGTGTCATGCTGGAAATGTAGGACAGAAAGATGGACTTATGTGCATGCATTATGGAATCGCGCCAAAGTTTTTCATTTTTAGAGCGATGATTTGGATTGTATGGGCCAATAATTTAAGTCTGATTTGCCAACGTCACCACAGATGTCTCCCCTTGAAGATGGAGGTCCTTTAGCACAGTTAAACAAGTGCGTAATAAGAGTATTGATAGTGGATCTAGTTACTTGTACCTCACTAATCCCTAAGCTTTGGAAAGAATCTCAAATTCTGACAATGAAAATGTGGATGCTGAAATGTTGGGAAGGCTTAATTGTAAAAATGAGATGCCAGAGAGGAGTGGAGCAGTTTATTATGAGTCCTTATCTAAAGAAAAAAACAAAGTATAATTTGATGCAACTCCAATTGCATGTATTGGAGTTTAGCAAGTGAATATTACCCACTAACTTATTGTAAATTGTCTCATACACCTCCCTCACATCTGTGTCTTTGAAATGCCATTTTCTTTACTTTCTTTTTTCCTGTGATGCTTCCTGTTTTGATGTTTCTATCTGCTCCAGTTATTCCCTCACCCCCTGGTACTTCTCTATTTTACTGTCCTCCTTCTTTCTGATGCTGCTGTCCACTGGGACTGCCACATCAATCTGTGGTCTTCTGCTCCTTGTCAACCACCAACATGTCTGGTTGGTTGGCCAGCAGCTGCTTGTCTGTCTGGAACTGGAAGTCCCACAGGATCTTAGTCCTGCTGTTCTCAACCACCTTTAGTGAGGTCTCCCACTGGGACTTGGGGACTTTCATTCCAAATGTGGCACAGATGTTCCTGTACACTATGGTAAATGGCCTGTATTTGTATAGTGCTTTACTTAGTCCCTAAGGACCCCAAAGCGCTTTACACTACATTCAGTGATTCACCCATTCACACACTGGTGATGGCAAGCCACTAAATTGTGCCTCTCAGTGTATGCTGTCCCAGCTTGGATCTTGATGCTATGTGTAATCTCCAGGGGGACCATTGCACAGTTTGCATATCTTGGGTCCTGTCAGCTGTGGTAGATCTGGTCCTTAGCTCGTGATCAGAACTTCTGTACTGTCCTTAAAGTTGACCTCTTAAGCCACTGGTAGGATTTCTTGATGTCAGCCACTTCCTCTCTCTGTCGATAATACATCCCACGCAAGGGAGTGATTGTCCATGATTGTTCCTCTTCCTGTTCCTCATCAGTATCCATCTTCAGCTGCTTGAAGCATTCTTGGAGATCTTCCTGATCTATTTGCAAATGTGTCATCTTTCATCCTGGATTGTAGTGACATGCACTAATCCTTGCCCTCCCTCTTTCTGTTGCTCTTAGAGCCTCAGGATACTGGACTGGACTTCAGGTGGAGACCTCTGTGCATTGTGACGAGTTTTTGTGTCTTGACATCAGTAGCATCTATCTCTTCCTGTGGACGTCTTATTATTTCAGGTGGCTATCTGATGACCTTATGTATTAATGACTTGGCTCTTATTCCTCCATTCAGCTGGCTTCTCAGTACCTGGCAAGAGGGATCAGGGAATTGATGTTTCGCTCACTCTTGGTGTGCAGCTTGATGTCATGATGTCTTGATCCTACCTCAATAATCCAGGTAAGAAAATCCTGGATGATGACTTATTCGGTGTCTCCAGACTAAAGAAGTCACATGGATTACTGATGAAACATTTCTCCCACTGAAAAGACTGCATCCAGATGAACACGATCAACTTTCTGGGATTTTAAATGGAAAAGTTTGTTTTATGGTCTTATTTAATAGTTTTTGCGCACTCTTACCCTGTTTGATCTTAATAACTACTAAAATTGTAAACTTTTTTTTTTCCAGGAGGGAAGCAGTCATAGATGTGAACAGATGCAGAGGGCCTGCATCAGGTTACTATAATAGTGTGAGTTACAACTAGATAAGCAGTCTTCAGCAAGGTAACAGCACACTGGTATAATAAGGACTGTCTTTAAATAAATAATATTCTAAATTTGATTGCAAACAAACGCAAGGCTGCAACCCATCAACACCTGGAACTCAGTGGTCGAGTGAGAGACTAAATAAGCTTGAATGAGAGTAAATCTGGGAAGGTCAGCTCCAAAATCCTGCCAGAAGACTTTCCAAGAGTTGGGGGTGTCAGCGTCCATTAAGTTTAAGAAGGCTAAATAGATGCAAGCATGCAAGCTTTGGTGGTCTTATGCTGCTCTGATTCAAGAAAAACAGCATTTTGTCAGCTGTGCGTATGTACAGTTTGCTAATCTGTCCAATGTAGCACAGCTCCAGGAGTTCCAAAGGTTCAGGAAGACCTGGTTACACATCCAAAATATATATAAGGTAATAATGTATAACATGACATGGACACGAAGCAAGAGATGTAAATGAAAACACACATTACTGAGAAAAACCGAGCAATCAGATGATCCCCTGTAAGGAACCTCTTGGGAAAAGCTGGGAGGAAGGATTGCTGTTTAACAGGAAGAACCAGGCTCAGGGAGAGGCAGCCATCTGCATCGAGTTGTTGGAGGGTGAGAAGAAAGAAAAGAGAAGCACCAAGAAAACCACAAAGTCAATGACTTCTTGTGGTGCTAAACATACATAGGGCCTAAAATATATTTATCTCAAAGGTTTAGGATGAACACAGTCTGGATATATTTATATTTGTCATCATCTTATATAGATCAGTAAGTCCATATACACCTCTCAAAAGAATTAAAGAAACACTTTTTAATCAGAGTATAACATCTTCTGGGATATTTATCTGGTCAGTTAAGTAGCAGAGGGGGTTGTTAATCAGTTTCAGCTGCTTTAGTGTTAATGAAATTAACAACAGGTGCACTTTGAGGGGCAACAGTGAGACAAAAATAAACATGCTGATTTTACAGGCAAAATCACTGACATTTTTTTTTTTCCTCATCTTTTCTGACTTTTTTTTTCCCTACTAGTTTTGGATTTAGCTAGGTTCAGTGTCATTTTTGGTAGCATGAGGCGATACCTGGACCCTACAGAGGTTGCAAAGATAATCCAACTCCTCCAAGATGATGCATTAATACGTGCCATGGCCAGAAGGTTTGCTGTGTCTC
Organism: Copadichromis virginalis; assembly: GCF_057382275.1. Taxonomy (NCBI): domain Eukaryota; kingdom Metazoa; phylum Chordata; class Actinopteri; order Cichliformes; family Cichlidae; genus Copadichromis; species Copadichromis virginalis. Next base: position 15,784,717 of record NC_140618.1, read on the forward strand.
CCAGCACTGTCAGAAGTATGGAGAAGATTCCAGGAGAGCTGGACAAGGCCAAAGGTGGTCCTCAACCCATAAGAAGGATGGGTATCTAGAGTTAAAGATGAGCACTGTCAGAGCTACAAAATGACCTCCAACAGACCACTGGTGTGAATGTCTCTGACCAAACAATCAGAAACAGACTTCATGAGGGTGGTCTGAAGTCCCAGCATCCTCTAGTGGGACCTGCCTGACATCATGGAGCCAGATTGGCATTTACCATAGAATACCATAATTGGCAGGTCCACTACTGGCACCCTGTGCTTTTCACAGATGAGAGCAGGTTCACTCTGAACACATTTGAGAGACGTGAAAGCGCCTGGAAAAGCCATGGGGAATGTTGCTGCCTGTAATATCTTTAATCGTCAGTGGTGGTGGGTCAGCGTTGGTCTGGGGAAACGCATCCATGGAGCGACGCACAGGCCTCGACAGGCCTGGCAACAGCTCCTTGGACCTTCCTTCAGACAATCTATCATCTCATTAAGAGCATGCATACATACAAGCACATGGGGGCCATACAAACAAATGGGAACTATTTTGAGTTGCTGCAATAAAATGTATTAACCTTCTGGAACATTTTTTTCCACTTTGATTTTTGGGGTGACTTTGAATTCAGTCCTTTGTAAGTTGATAATTTTAATTCCCATTAAACAATGTGGCACTCCTTTATTCCTGACACATTACTCAGTCCATATCAGTATAGGTATCCAGCATCTTATTTCCCATTGAGATCTGATGTCTTTTCAAAATGTTCCCTTAATTTTTTGAGTAGTGTAATATACAGTCATATTTTTAGGCTGTACATCTGATTTGGGGCAGACTAATGGAAGAAATATAAGTCTTCATTTTGTTAAAATTCAAGGGATGCTTTATAATGTACATAATATACACTCACGAGACACTTTATTTTGTCAGTCTTGCTAGTATCGGGTTGCATTTAGCAAGGTGCTGGAAATATTCCTCTGAGATTTTGGTCCATAGTGACATAATAGCATCACACAGTAACTGCAGATTTGTTGTCTACACACCCATGATTCCAGCACATCTGAAAGGTGCTCTATTGGGTTGAGTTGTATTGGATTGTCATCTTGAAGAAACCTGTTTCTATATTTGTCAGCTGCATGGCCACGCTGCTAATCATGATGCACTCAATCCTGATGGCTGCAGGCATCAGAAGATGGTAAACTGTGGTCAATAAATCCTTTGACCCATAATCAATAGTCAAAGTTACTACTAAGGGGCTCAAAGTGTCACGGTAGAAATCTAGAGACATCAGCTGTACCTAATAAAGTGACTGGTAGTAGATTATCTGTCATTATCTATTAGAGTCACACTGTGCTGCCAAATCATTCATTTCTAAAAGTCTTGCATTAATTTTGCTTTGTCACTCATATGCTGCCTTGTAGCACAATACTCACACTAATGCACTCGGCCAGCGCGCTACAATGCTTGACTGACGGATGGAAAACTTTTCTTCTTTAAATATTAAAGCCTAAGAATACATGTAAAATTCATGCACAGCTGCCACACTGCAAATCGCTAAAAGATCAACCAATGAAGGAAAACTTGAGAGAACTGGATTTACTTCCAGCTGACAGATGGATTCAACAACACTTAACCTTTTAATCCCTGTACATATGGTGCATGTTTAGGGTTGTCGACTGTCAAAACTTGAACAGCAAAAATAAAAAGGCAAAACACGTCACACACTTTTGTTTATATATATATAAATGTATTTATTTAAGTTAATCATTTCTCCTCATTCAAAGTTGAATTTCTGCATTATCTATAAAACAGGGAACAGTTAGAAGCGCTGTACAGTCTGACAACAAAACTAGGAACTGCAGCTGAGTACACTGTGTATATATGTACATACTGTACACACACTGATGTAGGTATATACAAAAATATACACTTTTACATGTGTGAACCCTCGGGTTGCATCAGCCACCTCGTAATGTGAATACCAGCCATTCAGAGCCACATGCCTCTCAGAAAACACATTAACCCACCAGCTCACACCCCACCCCATATCCCACCCATATTGATTACTGTTATTATCTGTCATTACCAGTTGATGAGACTTTTACAGTGTATTGTCTGCTGTGCATGATCTGCCCCTATTGTGCCCCGACTCATTTACATTGGCACAGCCGCTTGTAGAAGACGGAGAAGCTTAAGCAGTCCTGAGCTGGATGTCTCAGCAGGGCTTTTCACTTATTAGAGAGAGGGCCCTTCTTCTGTTAATCCTATGAGGGGATTTGAGGTGGGCCGATAGGGGGAAAACGTCCCAGGTTTTTGACAAGTCGTGACTGAACTTTTCTCCGTTTAAAGGAAAAGCTGAATGAACACAAAGATTTTGCTTCAAGCTTCCTTTTCTTGTTTAACTCTAGCAAATAACCCCTAGTCTAGTGTCTAGTGGCTCAGTGGGTAGGATGCTCTTATTTACTGACTCAAGCTCACGTTTTATGTTATTAAAGAAGACGACCATCTGCAGGATTGTCAGTAATATTCTTCTTACTCGATGTTTTCCCTTGTAAATTTATTTCAATAGGCATTTTTTGGTTTGTGCGTCATCATTTTGGCTCATACCTAAAATTATTTTTTATACGCACAAGATCACTTGGTCATAATTGGATCACAACCAAAACAAAATGTTCTGCATTATTGTGATGCAGCCTAGCACGCTTTAACTTTTGATTAAATGGCTCCAAACAGGTAAACGCACTACGAAAAGATGGAACCATGATATGATACTGGGGATGACTTTTGTTGAGCTATGTTTCAGAGTTGTTACTCCTCTAATGGATATTTTAAAGAATATTTTAAAGTTTTTAAGACATGGAAACACGCAAACGACCATTTTTAATCCCCTCTCTATCATAAAACTGACACAAGACCAGCAGATAACAGCAGTCCTGGCCACAGTGGCTTCTACAAGTTGAGACTGGAGGGAAGATACTCATTACACTGCAAGCAACCTGTCACGGAACAAGTCCTCCGAGACTGTTTTCCAAAGACTTTCACCCCTTCTTATTCTTCATCATACAGCAAATTCGGAAAAGGAAATTTGGCACGTTGTGCAAAAGATGTAAACATTTAACCATCCTTTTGAAATGAGGCGCTGCACTTAAGTGTTACAGTCATTTCTTCTGTGTGTAACATAAAAAAAGATTAAGAAATAAAATAGCAAACCTTATGACAAGTATAAGACTAGCTTTAAAAAGAAAAGGCTTCAGACAACACGGGAACTGTTGCAGACAGGACTGACATGGTCACTCAGGTGAGCACAGTCGGCTTCTGCGGAGTAGCAAACTCACATGGAGATCTTATAAAGCAAAGACAGAAACTACCTCAAGTCCTTCTTCCTTTTTTTGTTTCGCAGCTGATCATGTGTGGCAATAGAGGGCGCTAAAAACTACTAAATAAAACCTCAGCATGTTGGAAACCTTCACTTATTCTATGCTGACTGAGATATCACCACTACTCAAGAGGCTGCACAATTTCTGCAATAATCTAGACGAAAAGGCGATGAAAAAGTAAATGAACTAACTACTAAAATGTGTACTTGCACACATCTAAACCGAGACAGATTTTGCATGTATCCTATGACAGATCTTCCCATTTACACCCTTTGAGAATCAGCTAAAAAGAAAAAAAAAAAAAAAAAAAAAACTTCAATGGTGCCCTTTCAAGAATACATCTAAATTAAACATTTTTATATTTTTCTACTTTTAATAAGATTATTTCTCCTGTAACCTGCCTTTAAAATCTCCACTGAAGCGTCTGATTTCACAGCACACACTGAAATAGAAAACTGATGTTCAAACCTAAATTTCACTTAATGCTTCTCCTGTATTGCAACCATGCTTACTTAAGACACTGAAAGTGTTTCATTTTGTTTTGCATTTTCCAAACCAAACCAGACTTTTCCATGTTTAAAGTAACACATCATCATGAAATCAGATTTGGGCCTTTGGATTTAGCATCAAAGGCAACACCAAATTTTTCTAAGCAGGGCCTTGCCTGAGTTTCTCTCTGGCCTCGTGCCATGTTGTGGGTCCCCTGCCCTGCAGCACAATGCAGCAACCTGTCAAGTCACAGGATAGGCTTTTCAAACCAGCTGCAGCTTCAGCTGACCTTCTCAGCTCCACTCACCCCACTTATAAATGAACATATAAGACAAGGCAAACAGATACACAGAAAAAAAAGTATCAGACAGCAAAGCAACCGAGGCCAGCTGTCTTTGTCAGTTGGCGGCTCAATAAAATAAAACCAAAGGAGTTTCGGATGCGAGTGTGCACGAGAGCGGGAAGGACTGAGAAAAGCAGAGAGCGCACGACTTTAAAGATGACTTGAGATTTCAGCTTTCCTGTACCCAAACTGTACATCTGTTCAGAAATATTTTGTGTTCCTGTAGTTGCCTTGAGGTCGCCAAGTGATGAGTCACACTAAATTTAATCAAGCGCAATTTTCCCAAACTCCACTGTCATTACTCATCGGTGACTAACAGCACAGGAGACCATAGCAGTGAAGATGAGGACGTGATGTGAAAGCCTAAAGGACATTAGAAACAAAACATAACAAACAAACTATTTAAAAGGCAAGAGTTAATGGACTCGGAAACAGATAAATGTACTGCAAATCGTATCAGTAACACCACCTGGTAACAAAAACTGCACCGTTTCATGACACCAAGATATTGTTGATCTGCATAGTAGTGTGGCAGGAAAAAAAAAAGAAAGAAAGAGTATTCTTATTTCTACTTTGCATCAGCAAAAGCTGCGCAGTCCTGCTTGTGCAATCAGAAAAATCTGCTCTCCTCTTGCAGAAACAGAGTGAGGACAAACAGTAAAACCTTGTTTACTGCAGTTCCAAACTTCAGAACAGATGGCTCATCTAACAGGAAAGTTAGAGGAAAAAAAATATGTTGATGTAAATCACTGTGACTCAGTGCAACGCTGGAAACATGTCGGCGATACATGCAGTCAGAAGTTGCTTCGCTACTTGTCGAGACTTTTCTTTTTGCATGAAATCTGCTCTCAGGCTGGAATAAGCACAGTTTGCCGTTGTCAATAGAGAGACGGACGTCTGACACCTCGATGAATTAAAAAAACCCAAACAAACCCCACTTTACTTTGCTGCAGGGTTGCATTGTTCCTCCTGCAAGGTCTAAGTGTAGTTTTCTTCTTTAACTTTGTAAAAGTGCTGGAAGAGGAGAAGCAATCATCTCAGTCACATCTATGCAAACTCTACATTACTGGTAATCTCATTACTGTGTTATTAGAAATGCCACATTAGCAGGCAACACCTGTTGGCTCTGGAGAACAAGCTGCAACATGAATCCAGTTTAGATGTGATTGTTAGACAGTAAACGTTCCACAATGGCAACATATAGACACAGGCAAAGGAAAGCAGCTGTGCAGGAAAAACAAAGAAAAAAAAAAAAAAGATTAAAACTGAGCCTCTCCACGGGGAGCAGGCACAGAGCAGCGAGAGTATGTAAAGAAAACCATTTTAATCACTGGTCTTTCTGAAACTCAAAACATCCTTTTAAAAGTTGGTTCCATTTTTTGATTAGAAAGTAAACCAAAATAAAAGAAAAAGGAAAAAAAAGAGAGACTGGTGACTTATTCTCTGGGTATTTTCTCTGTGGAAGTATTGGAGGCTGCAGCAGCCAGTACTACAGCCCAAAGACAGGAAAATCTTCAGGGAGGCATTCACAACACTTCTGAGGGGGGAAAAAAACCCCATGCAAAGCAGCGAAAACCCTCCCAGATTGTCTTCACCTCCACCAAGAAAGAGTCTGTAGAAAAACTGCATTCTTTGCCTCTTTTCTCTCGGTTGACTCTGTAAACCAGTGAGAATAAACGAGAGGAAAAGCTCAAGGCCTCGAGTCCATTTCCTCCCTTCACATCACTCAACAACCCACACCTCCCCGAAACCACAACCTGAAGGCTCCATCTGCCATTACAGGATGCTTCCAAGAAGAAGAAGAAGGAAAAAAAGCAAGTCTCTGTGGACAGTTAACAGCAAGAAATAAAAAAATATGAATAAGAAAATAAAACAAGTACACCAAAAAATTCTCTTTCCACCAGCATTAAAGAAAGGAGAAGAACAATTTCGCCGTTTGCAGCTGGAACCATCAATGAGAAAACACTGAGGTATGTATTTTTGAAACAAAAGCCTCTTCGTCTCCTTTATCCTCGTGATCGCCACCATCCATCCACCACATGCAGTCAGGTTCCTGTTAACTCCATTTGGGTCTCCCGGCCCCTCCCTTCATTACGCGTGGCTCATCGTTTAGGGAGATGGGTGAGAGAAGGGTGCGCACGTGACTGGCTGTACCTCTGTGGAGGAGGAAGGAGGAGAAGGAGGAAGAGTTTGTCTTTCTTCTTGAGTCTATTCATCTTTTTAGCCGCATCTCAGGAGTCTGTAGGTGTTTCTCTTCGCTATACCGAGTCTTCCGGGGATCTGGAGCGCCCCCTACGATTGTAAATTGAGAGTGAACTTCCACTGCTGGGTGAGGCTCGGGCTGCAGACCTCCACAGTGAGTCCGCCCATCCTGGCGCTGCGGCTGTCCAGGCAGAGGTTACTGCCCACGTGACGAAGCTTCGAGTTGGACTCGATCTGCTCCCATTTCTGGACGACAAACAACACAATGTCACAAATATTGAACGCTGTACCTTTTTTGGGGTATAAACAACAATAAAGGCGATTTCAGTGTGTGTTTACCTGTCTGCTGTCATTCTCTCTACAGCCTTGTAGTTTGATGAGGGAACCAGCTGTTCTGTCCACCACAGTCAGACACAGGTCCATATGTTTTACCGATTTATCCTTGGTTAGAGCCCATTCCTTTATAAAAATGGATACACGTAAAATATTAGTACACGTAAAGCATGCTGGGATGTTCTCAGCAAGGCTTTATCTAATAACACGTCTTTTATATCAAGTAATGATCATGTTTTCCTCTTATTTACACAGGAAAAATAACAAAAATGTATTTTGCAAAATGGGCACCATGGGCAGCATCGTGATAGAGAGAATCTGGAGCTCCCTGTGGAAATCTCACAAGCAGGACTCTGATTGCTCTGAGAACACAGTGCCCATGTTAAAGCCACATTAAGGCCATTAAATAAACCCAGCAGGTAAAGCTTGGTGGCTGAGAAAATCTCTGTATATTTTAAATAAATTTTAGAAAGTATACAAACCCATAATAATAACAACAATAATAATTGGCCGTTAGTTTAGTAAAGAGACTGCCTGGTATGAGTGTGAATAAAATGGAGACATTATTTGTGGTACTTCACTTCTGTTGTGTCTCTTTGAGAATGGCTAGAACGGATTGAATAACATCACAGCGAATGACTTGTTTGCAGTTTTCATTATGTGGGATTAAAAATCAATAACCAAGTTTTTCAGTTTTCCACTTCCGCTTGGTGATAAAATTGCATTTTAAAATTCTCCCCAGTCTCTCATACCCCCCAAAATCCAAGGTTGTTCATTTTGCCCTCCCAGCACCGCAGCTGTTACTGACTACATTCACAATTTTGTTTGTTTTTTGCCCCTGGTAGAAATAAAAAAAAAAAAAATTCATTCATTCATTTACTATTCATTTTAAAAAAATGAATAGTAAAAACAAAGTACACCCTCTTCCAATTCTAACGTTTTTCATATAAGAGGATAATAAAGCACCATGTTTGCTTTTTGCCAAATGTGGCCCTGTGAATTACAGCAAAGCGTCTCCTCTTCTGTCTCGTCTTCTAAAGGATGTTGCACAACCATTAATATTTCACGGTTTGACCTTGGGAATATTGGTACATGTCCTGAACATTTTCCACTTGTGAGCAGATATGTTTCTTAGCTGTATTTGCTGTATTTATGAAGCAACACTGGAAACAGTAAAGACCTGCAAATCCACGAGGGTAAAACAAGACACGTAAATCCAAAAAAAGCCAGCGATCGCTGACTCGAAGCGACAGCAGTTTTCTTCTCTACACCTGTCATTCTATTTCAGGATTTCAACTATTTGAGAAACTGCTGACAGAAACACTCCCCACAAACTTACACACACAGACATAGTGTGTATCCTCCTCAAGGTACTCCAAGAGCTGTACATTTCCTCTAAGAACAATGTTAAAATGCTGTTATGCACTACTCTATATTTAAGTTAAAGTTTCAATAGATCTGCTCTACTCTTGTCTTAACAACCTCGTGTTTAAACATCTTTGTCCTTTTGATTACAATACATTTACTTTAAGTATGGCACTGTGACCTTAAATACGTAAATCCTTTATCATACCCCCTGTGCTTTCACCATATGTACACCACTTGCCACTCACGAGTCTCTAAGGTTAGGATTTTACAAGCTGACCTGGGTGTCCCCTCGCCGTAACACTACCTGGTTTCCCCCTGCATTGTGACATTCATAGACGCCGACCACACCATCAGCAAAGTGACCCAAGGTGTCCAGACAGTTTCCTCCCTGCTGCAGGGCTCCGAAAGCAATGTCCTGGTGATCTGGGACCCTGAACACACACACGAAAAAGTGTTAGTGAAGCGTGTATTCAGTTTTTCAAGCTGTTAAAAAGCCAAACAAAGAAAGCGTACAGGCCGAGATACAGCAAGAGAGGAAAATAGTCAATTTTCTTCTGACAAAACAGGACAATGGGGCTTTAATGTTTCTGTAAAAGTTAAATTATTCAAATTAGAAGCATTAAAAAGGTGCAATTTTAATGTTCTTCCCCCTGTGAAAACATAAAAGCAAGAAGTATGCCTGAGATTTAATGTGGTTTTTATGCTTTTAAAGATTGTTTCACTGTGCAGTGATACACCATGCCCCAGGCTCATGCTAAATTTGAATACGCTCTCTGAAAGTCCCACTCTGACCAGTTGCACATGTGCATTTCACAGATATGCAGAAAGCCCATGAACCTATCAGCAGTAGTTCTACTTTATTATCCTGAGACATGTGATGGAGAAGATTTGGTCCAAACAACCTGAACTGTTCCAGTGTGCGATGGTGATTCTGGTGTGTTAAAAATAAGGGTTTTTTTGGTAATCCTCAAAAAAATCTTTGTTTCTCACCAACGCTGCTCAACAGATTTAGATGTAAGCAACTTTGTACTTACTTAAAAGTACATTCAAGCTCAAGGTTTGCCTATCTGACAACCTGGAAGAGTACCAGAGTCTGTGACAGCGGTCATAACTTGACCTTCAGGCAAAATGTAGCAAAAACGCTGGGAGTGGTGCAATCTAGCAGTCAGATTTAAATCAGAGGTGCTCTCTGCTGAACTTGTGGACTCATTCACATCAGCCACTAATTGCGAACCTGAGAACCTTGTGAAAATGTAATAATGACCTTGAATCATAACTCCTGGTTGGGCATTAGCGTCACTGCAGTCTCATTTGTGTATAAAACATCCCGCCACACATTAGCACAAAGTCATATTTCAAACTTCTGGCTGAGGAGTGGTCTCCTAACAATTTGGTAAATGCAATTTAGTTTTGATTATACAACATTACATGTCATGCAGTGTAACACTGGCTCCATCATATTGCACAGACTGCCCTCATTTTCTTACCTCAGCTCAGGGTAGACATTCTCCAGGTACCATTTGAATGGCTTACAGTTTAATCTCTTCTTCATCTCCAAACGACTCTGGATACTGAGGGAGAGGAAGGAGATGGAGGAAGAGAATTAAAGGGTTGAATCAGCTGTGGTTTCATGTTTAAATTATACGCCTCGTCAGTCGCTTTGTAAGGGGAGAGAGTGGAGGCTCGGGGCATGTCTGAGTCTAGATCCTTTGGGGAAAATATAACTGTTTGGACTGACACTAGAGGGGAGATGCCAAGTCTGTTCCCACAAGGTCACATAATAAGCATATATAGTGCTGTCTAGCTACTCTGGTTGAATGCGAAAGTGCTTATTGCTGTGTAGACTTCTGGATGTGTGGCATAAAGCAGAAGGAAACTAGTATAAGGGTGAAAAGCATTCCTTAACACACTTACAGTACTTACTTTGTCCTGCTGGTGGCATAAAACTAAGAGGATCACAAAGTCAGCAGGTGTCACCCCCTAAAGAACATGAATGTCAATCCATTCAGCAGCTGTAGGTATTTTTTTTTAATGGCGGATGACTGACGCTGTCACTACGCTTGAAACAATCCTGCGCCAACCTTTTTAAGGAGCGTTGTCATCCCTTTAGGGCATAAATAACAGCAGCGTTTCCGGTATTGTAAATCAGCCACTGACTTTTTGTCCTCTTCTGAGCTACATTAACATCCTCACTTAAGTATAAAAGGGAAAAATTACACCTTTTATGGCTTACATTCTGCTAATTGGCAGTACAATTATAATTATTATGTCCATTCAAGTGGCTGCCTTTGTAATTTTATGATCCAGCTCCATTATTATGTTCAACTCCCACAGGGCTAATACTTCATAGTACTTACTTCCCATAGGGGACATTTCTTGCTGAGGGGACAGCGGCATAGTAGAAGTTTTTATACTCGTCCATCCACACCTCTGCTGCTCTCCTTGTGTTCCTGATGGATGGGTGAGAAGAAGAAAATGCACAAAGGCGAGGGAGACAATGGGTGAGGATAAGACCGAGAGTCGGTGAGGATTTAAAAAAAAAAAAAAAGACAGAAAGGTATGTGGCACACTGCACGACTCCTGAATGGACGTGTCTGTTTGGTGGTTGTGACACACTCACTGCCTGCTCATACACCCCCCGACAGCCATCAGAGGGCACAGTTATCCTGGCTGTACAAATGTGAATGTGTGTTTATTTTCCCTGTTATTGCAGCCGTTGGTCAACAGCGTGTGCATGCTGCCAAACAAAGTGTTGACGTGTGACATTTGACAATTTGTCAGATTTTTATTTTTCGAGTGATGTAACGGACTTCTGACAGACTACGTGTCGGCTGGAGTCAATAAAATACAACTCAATCTTTGCAGTCCAGAGCAGCTCAAAGTATGACACTAACAGTCCTTCCTTAGACCAAATCAAGACAAGAGAAAGAGTGCAATGATGATTATAGCAACGGGGGGTAACACTGAGACCTTAGTAGCTTCTGTTGCTCTCCCAGTTTGCAAACCTCAGTACTGGAACCAGTTTATATCGGCCTCACTGTTTATGGATTGCACAAACACTATTTTTGCAATCCAGTTTCTTAGGAACAGATATGCTCCTCTGGTTCATGCAGTGTCTCATAAAGTAGGATAACATAGTGAGAAAGTTAAACAAGCACTCCAATTACTATTTTTGTGAATTTTCAGGCAATTATTTCACAGTTCAGACTTAAAAATAGGGTTAAAACTGCTAGCAGGGTTAATTATAGCCATAACTGCAGTACAATCAGCTTCATTATGTTTACCTGTGAATCCCTAAAGTGTAAATGCTTTGACCAAATTATAGGGAAACTAAGTGCCTCTTTATGTGATGCCAAAAGCAAAAGTTATGACGCGCTTGCCGGAAGCCTTTCATATTCTGCAGAAATTCTCTATAACCCATGAGTTGCGCAGTTTTAAATAGCGAGCAGTGGTTTTGTCTTAGTGAGGCTCACATATTTCTAGACATTTCCAAACTCGGCTTCCACTTACTGGAAGAGAAGCTTCAAGAAAACAACTCTTCTAACATCTGAAGGTTACCAGCGACCGTGGTGACACTAGATGCCCTATCATTATTATGGTATTTTAAGGGTTTATTTTGATGTGCAGTCTCTTTGTCTTGCAGGATTTTTTTACTCTCATGCACCTGCATCCCAAAAATACAGACACCACACACTGCAAACTTTATTTAGGTCCACAGGGGCTTTTTGTCACATAGCAAGCTGCTGCTGCCACAACACGCCTATTATAACTCTGCTGTGAAATGCTGCTCCCTGAAGAACAATTACAATGTCATCCAGGCAGACAAAACAGGTGCCGTCTCCGAGGTCCCCAGAGTCACTGCAGCAGCCACAGGGATGCTGTCTGGGACTTGATTCAGGCTGAAGGGCAAGGCGCTGCCTCAGAGCACAGATGAAGCTGCTCTGCTCTGTAATAGAGAACTCCACTGCACCCACTGATTAATAAGTGATGTCTTCGATTGTTAGGAATGGTTGTGCAACTAATATGAGACTGTGTTCAGTGTTATGAAACTGATGAAAACATTAGCAGTCCACCGGTGGTGTCTAATCTTTGACACTGTTTGAATAAATGTTGGTTTAATGTTGAATTTCATCCACAGTTTTTTCCCCTCTAAGGGTTCTACCGAGCTATGAATTAAATCTCTTCAGGTATTTGTATGTAACTAACTGATAAGAAATGAGGGGCTGAAGTCAACTAATAGCCCCGACTCAAAAATAGGAGCTACTGCAGAATAGGCACCACATGTCACCCTGACATGCTCTTTATTTCTTGCTCCCCTTTAAAAATATTAATCACAGCCAATACCAGAGTAACCACAGTCATTTCAAGCTCCTTGTTATCTGTTTGTTTATCCTCCCACATGTTTACCAATCGAGAGACTGAAGGTTTGTTGGGCTCATTACCAAGGGTGGTTACTCATGGTTTCAAGAGACAGATCCATATCTGCCCATGTATCACATTCTCCACTACTCGTGTTCAATGTTTATGGTGCCGCATATATCTCAGCTCTAAAGGGCAGCACATGGAAAAAACAGATTTTCTTCACTTTTAGTTTTTATTTTTTTTTATTTTTGAAGGAAATATTCATGAACTTGTTTAATTGATGGTACTTTGTTTTAATTACTCAACACTGATTTAATTCTCAGAGCATTAGTAAAACTCACAAACTTACAAACCGCAGCCACAGAAAATAATGAACCGAAAGAGACTACTATACACATGATCTGTGCTCATTTCCAGCTCCATAGTTTTACTCCAGGACTCAGGGGAGTAATTCACACAACTCACAAAGAGAAGTCTCTTTTATCCTACACACTCGGTCTTGGTGCAGCCCCTCAGGTCACCTGCTGTCTGAATTAAGCCTTTTTATCTCTATTCCTCTTTGTTTAAGGGTCTAAGCTGCAGGTGGGTGGAGCTGTTGTGCTCAAAGGCAGAGATGAGCATAGCACCGATATGCCCTCTCTTTGTTATCACAGAGAGCCAAGATTAGAAAAAACTGTCTGAAAAGGCAGAGATGAGAGCAAACGGACATCTGAGCTTTGGCTTGCAGAGACTATTTGACGGTACCCTAACCTTATAAATATGAGGAGCTAACATTATAACTGTATATTAGGCTATAATATATATTAGTATATTGCTTTTAAGCAAATAAGTACATTACTGAAATTCAAAGTGCTTTAAAAAGAAAATCCAGTATAAATATTGAAAAACCATCATCAAAATGGAAAGGAAGAGCTTAAACTGCTTCTATGGTAAAAAGTATCATAAAATGACAAGGTTTTTCTGAGACTGCTAGGTCACTTAAACATCAGCTGATTGACTGTATTAGCTGTCAGTGAACCGCAGATTTAAAACAAACAAACAAAAAAGTCTTCCTAACCCTGTTAAAGTTGGAACACGCTCAGCTAGTCCTTTTCTGTGCGGTTGTTCTGCTGCACAGAAAAGTGTAAATCAAAAATCTTCAGTTTCAAGCTAAACAGCAAACTCATCTGCTGATGAAAATCACGTGACAAGACAAAAAGGCCCCGGAGGATCCAGTAAATGAACCTTGTGGTGGGAATGTTTTCTCAAAGGCTGTTTCCACATTAAATTTAGTGAGTGAAATTTGAACCTCAGGATAAACATCCTCAGTATTTGGTCTTGAAATGTCACTACAGTTGAGTCAAACTGTCTCCAAACTTTAACTGACTCTTAGAAATGAAGAGTGGGTTGTGTTAGAGCAGGTCACCATTTGACAGAAAGGTCAGGGGTTCAATCATCGTCTTCTCCGGTCTGCATGTTTTAAGTGCCCTTGGGCAAAATTCTGTAAACATAATTGCTCCCTATGCATGTGCGTGATCAATAAAAGCAATATGGCTTGTACTGTAAAAGTGCTTTGAGTGGTCATTAAGACTAGAAAAGCATTATATATAAAGGACAGTCCATTTAGCCTCCACATTTCTTGTGATTTACAGTGAAACTACTTAAATAGAGATTTTCCCTCCCATATTTTATGTAAGGAGAAAACAAGTTTTTTTATATATGCTCAGCAGCAATAATAATAAATAAATAGAATGAATTCAAGTACTGCTATTATCCAAAGCTCTTTGCATTTGATTACCCATTCACATACTGATGATATGGAAGGCTGGGCCTAACCTCAGAATGCATTTGGGCTTTGGTGTGTTTTTGGATATGACAAATAGAGAACTGTGTGGCTTCACCTTCTGAGCTAAAGTCACCAAATAAACCCAAATGCATTAACTGTAGTGTCATTATGGAGATGCACAGGCTGCAACATGGGGAATTTTGATGAACTATGTGATGCGTGTAACCTGACTGGTTAAATGAGTGTTCGGTCCTCTTGTATGTGTGTGTCTGCATGTGTGTCACCTTGCAAACACAGTGCCACTGCCACCCGGGAAGGTATAAGGATGCTGCTTTCTGAAGACGTGGCCAACTCTGCTGCAGGGGATGATCTCCAGACTGCCGCCACATTGCCACACACGAAATGAGATCTCTAAAAACACAGACAGACACGCAGGCGGAAAAAATGAATAAAAACAGGTAAGTTAATTACTACAAGCCAAGAAAAAGTAGTTAAGTTAATCCACATCTGCATATCATGAATGTTTGGAGTGTGTTGACATTGTTAGATTTGCTCTCCAGCATTTGAATGAGCGTTCTTTAAATGAGCACAGCAATGTCTGAACTGTCAATCCAGTTCTGATTCATTGGACCGCCTCGAGAGGAGCCTGAATCACTCCGTCAGCTGTTTATTCTTACCGATTTCCCAAGTGCATTCAGACAAAAGCAAAAGGGAGACACAGCTGCTATTATATCATTGTACTGTTTGCAAATGAGCTCTATTGTGCACACTCTGCACTGACTCTAAACATTATTACACTGCCACTGTAATTTCCTAAGATCAACTGTACTAAGGAAGACATCTTTTACCTAGATATGACAACCAAATTACTGAAGGATTATATATTATCTCGTTGTTGGCATGGGCACCCAGATGATCTCATGAGTTGATCACAGTGTGAGGCAAATCCACGTTGCTGCTTTAGCACCAGATCTCACAGGGGAGTGGAGATTTTATAACTGGGCAGGAATTTGTGGTTTTCTGAGCCAAAAGTGCAGCATTTATGAGGGAAAGAGATTACAGTTGCAAGCTCATTTAAGTCTTAAAGATATAGTTCAACATTTTGGAGAGACATGTATTAGGTTTTCTGCAGAGAATGAGATCAGAGGTTTGATACAATTATCACAGTTACATGTCAAGTATAACGATGCAGCCAGTAATCACGTAGCTTATCATTGAGAGTACAAACAACAGGAAACAGCAAACCCAGCTCTATCCAAAGCTCACAAAATCCTCCATTGTTTGTTTAGCCAAATCACTGTCCGGCATATAAGGATGTGCAAACATAACGTCAACAAAACAGCAAAAAAATTGACTGCCTGTTGGATGCATAGAATCAGCAGACTCAGTAAACCGGTTCTTGATGTGTTTATGGCTTCAATTACTAATTTCAAGTCTTTTTAAACATAAAATTACAAAAACAAAAAGTAAATAAATCAGGCTATGTTTTAGTGCAAGGTTATTTCGTTATTTAAAGTCGCTACTGAATGATCAGATGACAGCAGCAAAATGCTTGGCTTGAGCTTTAAAAGAAAAAGAAAAAGGGACTTCAATTTATTTGTCATCACTGAGTTTCATTGAGAAATATAGCTGGGTGTCATCTGCATAGAAATGAAAGTGTATGGAGGGCAGTTCTAATAATATTACCTAAGGGAAGCATGTATACGGTAAAAAGGACCGGCCCCAACACGGAACCCTGTGGAACACCGTGGCTAACTTTAATGTGTAAAGAAGACAAAAACATTTAAATGCACAAATTTGGTTTGATATGATTCAAACCAATGCAGCACATGCCCTTGAATGCAAACAGACTGCTCTAGTCTCTGTATTAAAAGTTTATAACATTTTATACATTTATCATTTCATAATGATATAACATCATTATACTCAATGGACATATAGGACTGTGCTATTAAACCTGCTCAAAGAAAGTGAATGAGTGTATTTTCCAAAACACTCATTAAAACCTTAAAAGCCTGGAGACAAAACGGGAAACCCAGGACATGCCTGCGACTTCACTTGACTTTCCACTTTTAATACCTGTGTTTTATGCAATTTTTGATTCTTTCACTAATCAAGACTTTCTATTCTTGCGACATCCATTAGACACTTTCTTCAGTCTACCATGAGCTTCTAAATTGCACCACTCACCGAGATTTTCCCCTCCCCATACATCCATCATCATGTCATACTTTCCCAGCTGCTCAAAGTACTCTTTATCCATGACAAAGAGGCCACCTGCTATCATTGGTGTCCTGGAGGGGCAGAAAAAAACCAAAAAAATACAAGAAACAAGAAAATTGAGAAGGCATTGGTAAAAATTGAGTAGATTAATACTCTGTTAGTTGCATATGATACAACCTGTAACTTTTGAAAGTGTGTTTGTCTTACTTTATAGGAGCGATCGGGTTGCCTTGTCTGGCTCGTCTCTGCTCCAGAGTCATGTAGTCCCATTTAAACACCAAATTCCAGTCAAAGCCTGCCAACATAAACACACAGACAAAAAAACACTGCACAATTACGACCATTAGCTGGGATTAAGTAGCAGTCTGGTTGTATAATTGGATTTGGCAGGTTCATATTAGATGACTGGGTAAATCAGCAGTTGCCTGACTTCAAAGGCAACTGCTGTAACTGTTTAAGTGTTAGCAGAGAGAGTTAAACTAGTGTAACTGGCATGTATCTGTTCTACAATACACTGCAATCAGCACAGCCAGTACACCACTTTGGCTTTTACATTAATATACCTCACAGACCCACACAAAAAAGAGAAATGTTGCAATGCAAGTGCCAACACTTGCTAATCCAGCCAAATTAAGAATGCGACTGCACGGCAGTTTCACATTCAGAACATTAAATTTTTTATTATGTGAAGTCGTTAATTAATTATTAATATAAAAAAGAGTGGGGGGTTTTTAAGCTATGAGTAGTTCTTCCATTTCCAGTGTGCATTGCACCGTATGTAAGCTATATCCATCAGCATCACAGTGGACAAAAAAAGGATATTTAATGCGTAAAATTACATATATGACACCAATTATTTAATTAACTTGAATTCATTAATGTCCTTTCTGGATATCATCTACTGGAGTTATACTCAAGAAGGCACATGCCCAAATCAGTTGGATTGGACATTAAACTGTCTTTAACCCACCAGCTCTCCAGTACAAAGTAGGCGTGATGTTCCATTCAGCCTATGTCAGAATAAAAGAAGGAACTGTCTAAAAGATTTATGATGAACAAGTGGGGGATCATGTGTGCTGCCTCATGAGATAATAAGATAATATCTGCAATACTTTGAAGAGGAGGCACTGTTCAGTGAACATTTCCTGGTGAGAAACAGTTTGAAATATACCATGTTCCTCAGGAGGCCTCGCCTTAAGTATGAGAAATACCTGGAGAGAACAGTTTATGAACTACAGCACTGGATGGCAAAACACCTGGTCTTAATGCGGCTGTGAGATAACAACGTCAATTCATTGTAAATGAAAAGCATTAAAAAGCAAATCCTCTAAAACCGTAATAAATGCAAAGCCTCGCTGTCAAGCTCGACTGACTAGACTACACAGGAGTCGAGTGTGTCTTTTGTGTACTTTACCTCCTTTCAGATCGGCAGAGGCGCCGACATATTGAAAGTTGTCCATGTTGATGACATCAATGATGGGAGAAACTACTCGTGTCTTATCCTGAGAAGGAAACACGGAGACAGTAATTAAACAAAGCCACTTCAAGGACGGATGCAGGTTTGGAATATCATCAATAAATATTTACTACAAGTTAATTAAAAAGGACAAAATTATGCAGAACTACAAAGGACTCAGAGCACTTAACTGTGTTTGCGAAATTTTAGAGCGTAAGTAAATATTCCCATCTGCAAGCTTATTTTATGTTCTATATTTAGTTTACTGCCACGTTTATGACGTAAAACTGAACGTTAATCAGCCATTTCCTACCAACACCAAAACAAACCCAAGCTTTAAAAATCACAGAGCCACATCACCCGGCAGTTCGAAGAAAGGATTACTCAAGCGGCCCGAATGACGAAAACAGAAACAGCTTGCAGATATTGGGGAGTTCATTTGTTTGAGCCTGAGACATTTTTATAAGACAAGGTTTCACAGTGTATGGTGGGATTCATTATTTAGAGAAGCAGCTAAAGCAAAAGAAAAACAAAGTGAATTACTCTGACAGCGCAGCGTTTCAGACTTGGCTCCAGGCATTTATTAACGAGGGAACAACAAAACAGCACATTCGGGAGGATCAAATGCAGAATCAGACTGTTTTAAGTCAACTCAGATACATTTTTAAAGAACAACAGTGTCCCATTTCAGATTAAGATTACAGTCAATCATGAAGCTCCTTTTTGAAGTCTTTATTTTAAAAAAAGGCTTCGCTCTAAATATCACCAGACTGTATCTGTAAGAGAGCTCGGTTTGCGTTTATAAAGTTTTTCCTTTAATGGAAATAAAAATCAAATTGCCAGCCCCAAAAGATAAAAGATCTTGTCACCCATCAAGATCTGCATGTCTCACACTGTCAGGTTTAGCTGTGATAATGGGCTTTTATAATGAAAACAGGCCCAACATTCCTGTGTGAATGAAATGTAGTCATGCGCTCCTTGTTTCTCACATGAATGTTAACAAGACACTGACTGATTATAAGCTCAGAGGTGCTGCTTTGTAGCCAACCCCAGCCTCCGTGTAAAGGATTAGATGGAAAAAAACATGAATTGCATCAATTTTATGCGTATTTTACTGGGATACACTGGTCAGGGAAATTATCAGGTCAACCTTGCTATTTTGGGAATGGATCCACTTTTGTCTCCAGAGCTGCTTTAATTTCTCGTGGCACAGATTCGACAGGGTGCTGGACATTGCTCAAAGATTTTATTCCACACTGACATGACAGCATCACAGTTTTTCAACTGCATTTCCATGATGGGAATCTCCACTGTTAGGTTTTGTATTGTTGATTGTCATTTATGCTTAGAAATATTTAACCATATATGCTTAGAGGTGTATAATCAATTGTGTAGTGATAGGATGTGTGATCTTTAGCAGGCTACAAAGGCTTGGTGTGGAATGCACACCTACATCCTGGGAGTATGGGAAGAGGTCGTACCTTGTCTTATTGTGTTATGGTAGGATTAACGTAGCTATATCTGTCTTAGTCTAAGTGCCTTTTGGTGTGATGAACTGTTGGATTTCCAGACCAGCAGGTTTAGGGAAGTTATTTATGGGGTCACACTCTGACCCCACACACACACACACACACACACACACACACACACACGCAAGGTACTCTTTGTGTGTATGTAGACGTCATATGTTAATGAACCTATGCATATTCATGTAACCTCAATAAAAGAGCAGTGTTACGGGAGAACGGACGAGAGCAACTGGGGTCAGGCGAAGGAACGGCGTTTGTCCGGTTCTCTCCCGTGCACGAGAAACATGAAGAACTTTGCCTACTTCGTGTCTTGCTTGCTGTGTAATTATATTGCCTTCAACGTTCCAGCGAATAGGTTCAAGCTACAAACCTATCATCCACAATATATCCTAAAGTTGCTCTATTTGAATAAAAATCTGGGGATTGTTGAGGCCCACTGAGAACTTGTGAACTGTGGTCATAAGGGGTCAGCACCAATACTTAGACAAGCCATGGTGTCCAAACAATGCTCAGTTGGTAGTAAAAGGTCCAAAACTCTGCCATTACACTACCACCAGCCTAAACTGTTGATACAAGGCAGAATGGATCCATCCTTTGACCAGATTTTGACTCCAACATCTGAATGTTGCAACATTTTTCCAATCTTCTATTTTCCAATTTTAGTGAGCCCGTCTGAACTGTAGCCTCAGTTTCCTGCTCTCAGCTGACAGGAGTGGCACCCAGTGCGGTCTTTTGCTTGGTGTAGCCCATCTGCTTCAAGGCAAATGTGTTGTTCAGAGATGCTTTTTTGCATATCTTGGTTGTTACAAGCGGTTATTTGAGTTACTGTAGTTTTGGGCCATTCCCTATAAACCCTAGAGATGGCTCTGTTGTTAAATCCCAGTAGATTAGTAGTTTATGAGATACTTAGGCCACTCCCTCTGGCATCAACTACCACGCTACATTCAACGTTGAAAGTTAGCGGGTTGTCTTGACTGTATCTACAAACCTAAATCCACTGAGCTGCTGCCATGTGATTGGCTAAATGGATATTTTCAATGAGTTGTAGGTAAGACGAGTACCTAATAATAAAGTGACTGTGAGTGTTCGGAAACTTTCCCCCTAAAAGATTTATTTTGTTTCCAGCGTTTTTGTTATTTTTAAATGAGCATTTTGTAGTTTTTTGGCCGTTTTCTTTTTAGATCAAACTATGGTATCATCATTTAAACCATTTATGAGCACAATTACAACATGTGAACTGTTTTTCACTTATCAATGGTATATGGACTGATTATTATAGATTGTATTTGAGCGCTCAAAGCACTTTAAACAACATGCTCCTTTCACACACATTCATACAAGCATTTTTGTCTACACTAAATAGTGTCTAACAATTACACGGTGATACTTTGGCATGCAGACCGGAGCAGCCAAGAACCGAACCACTACATATCTACGATATTTTCCCCCACTCTGACTAAAGATAACAGGTCAGTGCACAAGAAATTGGGCTGAATCCAGTGTAGTGTTTACACGTGTCAATCAATGCACAGTGACATAACTGACTGCCTTTGTTTCCTTCTATTGGTCTATTAAATGGTTTACTCTGTCCCTCTGAAACCAATTAAAATTTCAACAGGTTTTCTGGGCATTTTCACTATGAATGAGTTGTTTATGTCACACTTTTGCTTTGGAATGGCTCCACAGTGTAGTGGCTTACACATTCTCCCAACAAGCAAAAGATACAAAGTTTGTATCTTTCCCGGGAGGAGAAACAAATCCCTTTTGGGTTGTGTCGGCAAGGTGTACAAACTTGTAGAGCAACACACCATGGTGACCCCTTTAGAATAAGGGATTAGTTGAAAGTAGCTTCTTTTTTTTTATTATTCTGCTTTAGATTTTAAACCAATTAGAATCAAAAACAAGGCTATATGCAAACATAACTCAGTTAAAAGGGCACTTTTCATTTCAAGCTGTCGTATTAGAAGAAAGATGGCCAAAGTGCAACAATTTCACTGTCTGGCGAGATCTTCTTCAGAGCGTGCCCTGACTGATAAAACTGAAAATTCAATGCCAGTCTTTAAGAGGAAACCTCCCCCCATCTAATTTGTATCTTAACTATTGTTTTTCACTTGTTTGTTCACTGGGATATGTGCTCAAATGTATTATAATGATATTAAGATACGAAGTTGTACGCTGTGTGCGCGCGTACCTCAGCCACTCTTTCAAGCAGCGGCTCTAGCCAGTGGTCATTACATTCACAGTGAGAGTCCAGGAAGGTGAGGACTGGTGCTGTGGCAGCATCTGCACCACGAACTCTTGATCGCATCAAGCCTGAGGGAAGTTAAGAAAAGAAGTGTGATTAAAAACAACAGTCCTGCTGCCAGACTGAACACTTTCATCCCACATGGTGTGCAGCAGCACTGAGATTTCTTTCGGGCATAAAAGTTATGATAAAACCTTCTTCTTCTAAAGTACCTTCTCTGCGGTCATTTCTCAACACGCGTACTTTCTCAATCTTCCCCAGCAGCGCTCCATCCTCAGCTGGAACACACACAGACACACACAGAGCAGTGATGTTTATTTGTATTTTCACACTGATGATGCTAGCTTTGTTTGCGTGTGTTCACACAACTCACGATTATCACTGTAGTCATCAACCAGAATGATCTCTTTGACCAAGTGAGGTGGACTTTTCTTCAGGACACTAAACAGAGTGAGATCATATAAAAATACAGCACATCTGCCTCAGAATTTGAAAGTACACAAAGCTCAGTATACACGCCTACCTGACCACAGTCCGCAGCAGAGCAGAGCGAGCCTCATTGTGGAAGGTGATGACAACGCTCGAGGCCGGCAGGTCTGACTTCCACTGCTTATGTCTGCAACTGCACAAAAACAAGACAAAACCCCCCAAAGACATAAAAATTAGGGAAAAAAAGAGAAAAAAATGGTTAAAGTATGAATGCTTACATGCGTAGACAAACACGCCCACACACACAAACAATCACGTCACCGAATGTGTGAGCCAAGCTGTGAGCTGGAACTGGTCAGAAAAGCGATTTTGAACACAATAAATACGATGGCGCACATAGTGACACTGACACACACACAGAGGATGCAATGACACACACTCTCATGGAGTAATGCTCTGCTGCAGCTGGGATTGACACTGGGTTTATCATACCGTGAGGCAAAAATCCCATGAGATGACGGGTGTGCCTGTGTATGCGTGTATTTGTGTGTGCGAGCATACCCAAAAAGACAAATCCTGCACCGAATTTAAAGTAAGGAACATGAGTGATAGGGCACTACATGAGAGGAGAGTGACAAGACAGAGAGGAGAAGGAGGAGGAGGAGGGAGCCGATAAGGGCATGAAGAAAACTTTCTATTCCATCTGTCACTTAACTACAGCCACTCTGTCAAACCTGGAGGTAAAAACCCAGAACAGATACGTTTTACAAGATCACGTGTGAAGGTGTGCCATTAGTATTGGCTGTCACACTTGCATAGTTGCTGTATTCGTGTTCATTTCTACTGGGGGGAAAAAGCATCAGAGATTCAAGTCATTTTGATCCTGCGTTGAAAACAACTAGGTGCTTTTGCTGAAACAAAAACAACTGGGCTATTTTTTCCTCCTGGAAATGTTTCACAATGATTGCTGCAGCACGCTCACAAATTACAAAGACATTGATACCAGATCAATAGGAGACACATCCTTGCTCTTTTTAGTAGGCTAATGGCTCCAACTGTCTACTTTTGACCAACATATAAGTAAGGCCAGGTGACTACTTTAACTATGGCAGCTGGACTAATCATTTAGACTATTATGGAGTAGGTCAGTAACATGTTTGGAATCATGTTCTTTTTATATAAATAACATCAAAAAAGTCTAATATCAACATATTTCAAGGTATTTCACAAGCAAAGTATGGAGGGGTCTTTAAAATTCTATAAGATTATGAAAAATAAAACCACAGAGAATTTGAAGAACTTATGCACGGTAGATTGCAATTATCTATGGAGCAAAATAAAAGCTTGGTACTTGTCATGCCTATGACTTTCATGGCTTCAGGGAGCACTGGATGAAAACAAGCAATTCTGTAGTGGAAATATCTGCACGGCCTCGGGGACTCGAGCAAGAATCAGCATCACTGAATGCAGTTTCTCTCTGCATTAATAAAAACAACTTTAAACTCTCCCTTTGCAAAGAAATAAAACAGCGATCGGAGGAGCAACTGAGGCGGAGAGGAAAACTGGAGGCTATTTTCTGTACGATATGGAAAAAAGGACTTGTTTTGGAGCAACGTCTGTGGTCATGGAGATTTTCTGGGCTGACTTGCTCGTTTCAGCAAGACCATGTGAGATATATCCAAGATAAAGAAGTCTCTACAAGTCCAGGAAATGGTGTTCCAAATATTTTGGATACTACATATATAAATCCCTTTTTCTGCTGCTGTATTAGAAAAAGTAAAAACTTGCTCTTTAATATTTCAACACTTCAGCGGTGCCTGTTCTCTAGGTGTAAGGCCTTTCTGCTGACATTTTTTCACACAATCCAGCGATTCTGTCTTTATTAACAAAAGGGTAGCACCAGAAGTTAGGACATGCAACCAGACTTATACAACGCTAATGGACTTTTCACTGCCAAAAAGGCCTGTTGAGCTGACTAAAACCTAATATTCTTCTAATAAAAGAATCCAAACGAAGTCATTTTATGATTTTGTTCTGTCCGTTACAACAAGCAGAACAATACGCAGCTTTTACAGCCTGTGGGTTTATTTTAGCACTAAGGCAGACAGTGTCTGCTCCACTGCCACTTCCTGGTTTCCACTGTAACCACAATAGCGAGAGTTCCTGAGAGATCTTATCCAGTCTGGGATCAATTAGTCAAATCAACGAATGTGATAAGACAGCATGTATTCGCAAAAAAAAAAAAACCCTTTCGATCACCCATGAAAAAGCAGAAGTTAAGAGGGATGTCATTGTGTTTCACATATTAGCTGTGTGTGTGTGCAGTGACACAGGTACGTACTGATCATGTCTCGTGTCTGGTACAGCTCTGTCCATTCGGAGTTTGTCACTTTCCACCTGGTTGAACTTGTTTCTGGCGTAGGGGTCTTGACCTGGCCGGACCACCGTGGCTCCAACATACAGATCCTGGTCAAAATCCTGCCAGCGCACCTTACCTGGATGGACACACACACACAAACACACACACACACATTAGGCACATCTCCAACCAGAGATATCCACAATAGATGCGCGGCACACACTGCTTCCCAGTCAGTTCTGTGACCACTTGACCAGGCTCATTCATTTGAAGGTGCCATTTCCTTCAAGGTCACCTTTTTGTGCACCAGCAGTGACTTGATTTTGGGTTTGATGTGGCCAAAAAGCAGCATGCAGCACGGGTCAGATTGTTTCTCTCAAATGTTTTCACTTCATGTGCCTCGGGACATTACAGCAGAACTTTGTGTTGACAGTCTGGCGCAAAAGCCACTGTGACTGTCCACGCTCCTACTTCAGCTGAAAACTACTCTTTGATCTCTCGGTCATAGCCAGAGACACAGCTCTCATCACAAGCAGCGCTTCTTCACAGGACATTTGGGTCATTTTGAAAGAGAAGTTGATGTTTGTATTGCCAGGGTGCAGCCTAAAGATAGCAACCCTAAAAGGAGCGCAGGTGTGTGCGTGAGAAGACAACATTCAAAAGGTAAAACTGGGTAAATTTAAATCAGGTTTGCTTTATGATTCTAACCTCAGATCTTTTTGTAAAAGCGCCGTCTATAATATGATGCTATAAACCCACAAAAGTGGTATATTAAATATTCAAATGCACTCCAAAAATATTAAAAACACTGGTGGTAAAAAACTGGTGAACCTAGGTTTTAATACGAAATATTTTCTCATGTGAATTTCTGGGAAATCACGTTAAATAAATACAGCACATCCAAAAATAAAAGCCACCACCAAACGCGATATTAAAACCTTCAACAAAGGCTGCAAATGCGTCTGACGAATGAATGGGATTACAGATCAGTGGGAATATGAAATGTAGGAGGCAGCCTGGCTGATGCAAGAATCCTTCACGACTGACAGCGAGGAAACCTGGCTGCTTCAAGCTGCTGCTTGACGAGGCAGCGACATGGCACTGAGGAAAGCTGACATGAAATTTATGCCGCCTGTATGCGAAAATACGCGGGAGACAACTCAGCCGACAGGGCGAGACTACTTTGGTAAAGCCAGGAAACACAAAAGAACATTTAATATGCACCGCAGACAGTCAGGGAGGGAGCACTTGTTAATTTGTTGCAGTTTAGAAACATGATTTATAAGATCAGTATAAATAAAAATATTTTTTTAGTGTTTTGTGTCGTGTCAGTTTGACCAAAATACTGAAACGCTGCAGAATAAACAGAGAAAGCCGTCACGTTTAGTTTCACAGTTTATCTCCGACTATTGAGACGCAGACACACACCAATAATAACGCAACTAATTAGCTGGGTGCAGCTGTGGCAGTGAGAGATTACGCCATCTCCCAGCATAGATGAGCGCGTGCATGGCAGAGAAGTTGAAGAGCGCGTGTGCGTCTGCGCGCGTCTCCTGTGGCAGCACGTGAACGTGGTTCGCGTGTCAATTAACCGAAACTCGCGACTATGATCCGCTCGCGACTGTGTAACGGTGCCTCGGAGACGCGTGCGTCAGAGTGTGTGATGTCCTTGCTGATATCTGTGTTTAGTGGCAGCGAGTAAGCGATGTGGTGAAATGAATGTTAAACCCGGGGTTGATTACTCCGCTTCCTTCAGCGGATTAACGCTCCGCTCTCTCCGGGTTTGCCCCGTTTTTCTGCTGTGTTCGCGATACCGCGAGGCCTCTTCGGCAGGTACATCTATGTGCGCTCAGCCTCTGTCATGCAGTACTGGTCAATGATGCGATCAGCTGGCTGAAATTATAGCTGTTTGAACAGCTTTCACTCTCACTCCGACTCTCGGTCGCTGAACTGTTTCAGCCCACAGCGGCTGACTGGTTGTTGTTTTTGTTTGTTGCCGCATTTTGTAGAAATCCCTCATCACGTTTCTAAGTGATGCTAACTGCCAAAAAGGATTCAAGCTCAGTGTCATTCCCCCAGTCTGTGCTGAACCATGAGCCCTCACTGCCTAGCAGACAGCTCAGAGGGCACCAGTGCTCGATGTGTATTTAATGGATGCGTTTCAATTGAGATGCATCCTGATCCCACTGCCTGAACTCCAGCACCAATCTGTGCCACTGCTCCCGTGCACCAAGTGATGCATTCACGAACCTGCCACTTAGTCACTGTAGTCACTGAGAAGGATGTTGATTAATATGCAAAAGCTAAAAGATTCCCAAGTTATTGAGTTTGGCGTTACTGAAGCTGTGTTACTATTTTAGGCTTAAGTAGGGAAAAGACTGCTTCCCCATGTGCTACAAAACACTCCGTAGATTCATAGGACTGCGACTGCTGAAAATGCGCCCACATAGAGTCATTTATCAAGACTCACTACGGCACTTCATCTATAAATAAATGAATACTCTGACCAACACTGCCACTGTCTGCGTCTTATTCAGCAAATAGCTAGAAAGAAGTAGATAAATGGAAGGGCGTCAAATCTGAATTTTTATAACGCGTTTTCAGCAGATTTAGAAACTAAAATCGCAGCAGAGAATTGGATCGCTCCACTTGCAGGGACTGAGATTAACACACCACAGTTGGCTAAAGCTTGTGACAAGTTAAATCACTATAATAACAGAAATATGCGCTAAACACACAGACTGAAACAACTCTGTTGTTTCACTGGCACAAAGACTAAAACGTTTTGGGAAGAGGTCGAGGTGACGCGTGAGAAAATTTGTTCAGAAAGAAATTCCACTGGACTCTGAGCCGCTTCGACTCCTTTGCATCCACAAGAACATAAATATGAAAAGTAAACAAAGTGGCGTCAGCTAAAGTTCTAGCCAAAAATCTATAAAAGCATCATTTTAAATAACTACACTCAGCAGCCACTTTATTAGGCCCACCTAATCAGCAAATCACATGGCTGCAGTTCAATGAATTTAGGCATGTTGACATGGTCAAGGTGATTGGGGAAATAATTATTTGATCCCCTGCTGAATTTGTAAGTTTGCTCACAAAGAATTGAACCCCCCCCCCCCCCCCCACCCCGCATCACATATCTGGCTAATCACACAAACAGGTGTCACCTTCTAACTGAACTTCTTACTGATAACGTTGTAGCCTGTTCCAGCCTCATTCACGTCTACAGTCCTGTCCCTCGACATCATCTGACAGCTCTTTAGTCTCACACATGGTGGTGGAGAAGTTGGACTGAAAGAAACTGATTTTGTAGACAGGTGTACTAGTTTAAATACTTTAACTTGTGTAATGCGTTTTTTTCCTGGTATTTTGTTTTTTAAATCTGTTTCAATTAAAAAAAAAAAAAATAGAGATTGTTCATTTCCCTGGAAGTGAGTAAACTTACAAATTCAGCAGGGGATGAAATAATTATATACCCCACTGTGAGTCTGAATGTGGGATGGTTGTTGGTGGCAGACTTGAATACAGCAATATTTCCCAGCACTTTGGCAAATCAAAGCTATGAGGAATTAAGGGAGTTCTGAAGGCAAAGAGGGATCAGCCTGGTACTGACGAAGTAGCCGGCGAGCGCAAATAAATGTTTAGTACCAGACAAGACAAATGATGCCAAACGTTCACTAGAAAGAATAACACATACTGAGAGCTTTGAGGAGTTTTTTCTTCACTTTGTAAAGGATTCGGATCTGGAAGAGGGCCAGTGCAGGCTTGTTTTGACTTCTCTGAAAAAATTTTTTTCTTCTTGTTTCAGAGGATTTGGATGTGTTGAATGGAAGGAGCATGCTGTTGCTCCCTCCCCATCTTAGTCATTTTTTCCCCTTGTTTGAATAAAACATATTTTTGGCATGCTCAAACGGTAAAACGATAACAAAACGCTTAAAAACAACCATGAAAAATAACAAGGCGTCAGTGCAACAATGAAACATTTCTAACATACTCAGAGTGACACCGTTTAGTACATTTTATGCTTTAATTTTTTTTTAAAATGAAGATCTGAGGTATCGCCTCACCTTTTTACTTTATAATGACTGTCTGAGTAGGATTAGATAGAAAACAAAACATAACCAGCACCCATCTTTGACGAACCCAAAGACTTACTTATTTACTCTGTTTTTATTAGTAAATCTTTTACTCTTCCACGTATCTCTTAGGCTCCATCTCCTTGTTCTCTTGCTTTCTCAACACTTTCCTTCTGTTTTCTTTCTGCTCTTCTTAAGTGTCCTTGTGTGCTCTGGGTGATGTTGTGATACGCTGTCATTGCTGAGTGTAATGTCACCCTGAAATTGAAATGCCCTCACTTCAACATTCAAATTGGATAGCATTGCTGGATCAGATAAGAGAGTGTGTGTTCAGCGTTCGCAGGTCACGGGCCTGTGAAGGAGGGGCGTTGGCTGCTTCTGCTGCTTTGAGTCAGCCTGACGATGGGTGCTGAATGAGAAATCAGATTCTCCTCCTGCTCTCCTCTTGGCTGCTGGACACTGAAACAATGTCTCTCAGAGTTTGGGTGGAGACGCATAGTTGGTTTGTGGGAAGATCGAAATTGGCTGCCTGGATTATTTTGGACAGGCAATCGGCTCCAACCTGTTTTTAAGTCTGAACCATACAGATGTGCGTATTTCATTGGGTTCCCTCGCTGTGGTTATTCAAACACGATAAGGTTAAGGATGTTCATGTTCTACTGGTAATAAAACAAACTATGCTGCTGTGTTACCGCGTTTTGAAAAAGGAAATGGTTTCGGTTGTGGGAACATGATGCGGAATACTCTCTGGATACATGAATGTGGTTTACAGTGACTGCAGTGCACATGCTCTGCAGCTGGTATGCATTTGTGTCGTGCCTTTTCCTAGAGTTCAGTCACAACTGCAAGCAATGAGAAAGCGAACTCCACAGATCCTGAAGGATCAAGAATAAAAGATAAATTTGACACACGTGTGCCTCAGACATGAATCGTTCCTGCCAGTTAAAGGGAACTACTACACTACTTTTACAGGACAGCAGGTCTCGGGAGCACTACTGCAAATGTACCACTACGTTAGCTACAAGTTTAAGAAGTTAAGAAGAAGACAGCTTACCAGAGCTCTGAAGCTCCATTCCCATGTCTGCACAGGACAAATTAAGCATTATTAGGACAACACAACCAATGGCTGTCAAGATGCATTGTGAGCAATAAACTGTATATAAAAGCTGCCAAGCCTGACAAGTTAAGTAAATGTGATTTTTTTTCTGACAATGTGTGCTTGCAAAGATAAGAAGAAGTCTACTTCTTGCATGATTTATTACCCTTGCAAACACTTTATTAACAAGTATGTCATCTCAATTGCTCATATCAAACCTTAATTATGTATGATTTTTTTAAAATTATGGCCTCATTTTAAGTAAATACAGACAGTAAGCCACAGCTTGCTTTTGGCTCCACTAATTTACAAGTCACTACTGTATAAGAGTGAGCATCCACAGTTTTTACAGTCAGATCCACTCCTCCTCCTGTGATGTGTGGTTTAAAAAACAAAAACAACAATATACTGAAAGCAGGACTCCACCCCCCAATAGCTGAGGCCACAGTGGCTACATCCAAAACTGATATATGGTGTGTGGTTTTAACAAGGAGAAACAGCATCTGGAATAAAAACAGATGTTTCTCAGCCTGTTGCATTGACTCTATTGAAGTTGTAGCACCTCAGAGGTTTGCTCTCTGAATGTCCCCATTTAGCCGTGTAACTGGGCCAGAGAGGTTGTGATATATGATTTGTGGGGACGTTTCCTACCTGGTGGCAGTGTCTCCGGGCCGTGGGCTTTGTCGTCAGAGTTGTGACCTTTGGTCCTACCGGACAAGTCCCTGGACACCCAGTCATCCTGAAAACATTAAGAAAGGCGGTTAGTCACAGTTCTCACACTGTGAGCTTGGGTACAAACAGCAAACAAACCTGAAGCAAGGCAAACAGAAGTGAGTTGAATGTATGAACATCTGATTTGTTTGTATTTGGAAGCGCTGTGAAGATTACAGAGAGAAATGTGCAAGGAAAGACAAAATAGGACCTCACAATGCAACGTAACATGCAGAATGGAAAGAGCTCATTTTAGCTTCACTAGTTCAAGTCTTGGACACCGCTAGAGTAGCTCTGCGTGAGTCCCAGCTCGTAAATGATCCCCATTTATCTTCTACTGGACCTTGATGGACATTTTAGCTCTTCTATCTTTATAAGCCAACTTTGATCTGATTGGCTTTCCTTCAGAAAAAGGTTTAAACAGCAGGTGGGTGGCTGTGTGAGCAGAGCTGTACGCATGAGAGCACATTAAGGATATTCCCTCCCTTTGACATCAAACAGAGCAGTTTGAAACCGAGCGTTTAGACTTTTCTGGAGCCTGAGAAGCACCTCCAGTTTGAGCGCTCCTTTTTTCAGTGAAACCTCATGAAATCAAATTCACTATTTAGATAACAGGATGTCCAGCAAACATGGCTCTACTGGTCAAAGATGTTGAACGGTCAAAGCATTTAAAAATCAATAAATTATCCAGTCAACGTGTGCTTTAGAGCGGTTTCATCATCAGTTAAAATACGCACACTCCCGTGATCATCTGCAGCCTGTCAGTTTCTCTCCGTTAGCCATTTAAAATCAATGCTGGCAGCGATTCAGAGGTCGACTCGTTCGTTATTTCACTCACTAATTTGGCTGTTCCTTTCCTCCTCTTCTGTTCATGATTCCATAATTTCACTCATTCATTTTATCCCTGTAAAGTCATCTTCTGAGCCCTTCTGAGAAACACCGTCATTGTCTTGCCCACACCATTTGTACAAATGGACAGATGACCGAGCCACCCATCCATCCTCTTGTCCACATAAGTTACAATTAAAACCCACCGGATCGATACGCTGGCAGGGAACACAATTAGCAGCATTCACTCTGGGTCCAGGCTGCTGCCCTTGACTTCAGAAATACTATTATTCAGCTTTCTTATTTGCTCTGTAGCCCGCATTTCACCTTCAGCCTCTCCAAAATGTGTTATTGATCCGTTTTCTTTATGCCTTCAGGACAGGCAATAACGACGTGATGTCACAAACCACCGCAGACTGTACTCAGCTGTTAATTTCTACCTCTGACAGAAGGGCTAATAGGGATTTTCACAGCTTTTTTATGCATTAATATTAGCAAAAACAACTGCTGTTGTTTTCTGTGACTGTTGCCCATCATTTAACTGTATGCCAAATTTTTAAATCATCTGCTGTGGACAGAGTCTCAGTCTGTTCTGAAACCACAACCTTTTCTCAGTGACTGCAATAAG
Source organism: Copadichromis virginalis (assembly GCF_057382275.1). NCBI lineage: Eukaryota > Metazoa > Chordata > Actinopteri > Cichliformes > Cichlidae > Copadichromis > Copadichromis virginalis. Next base: position 15,816,557 of record NC_140618.1, read on the forward strand.
ATTAGACCGTCCACTACCTGCAACAACTATATATAAAAAAATCCTACATAAAATCAATTTCTATAAGTGCTCAGGACAGATGAGTGTGCGCACAGTTAGAGAGTAATGTTCGGCGTAGGATAAAGACTAAAGCTGGCAGTGTACTTCCTGTGCAAACACAGTCTGACAGGTTCTGAGGGGTAAGAATAAAACATGGGGGCTGATTTTCTGGTAAAATAAAGCAACAAATTGGTGCAGGACTTCTTCCTGGTGAAGCAGTTTTCTGAAAAGGAAACAACTTGCAGACATTTTACTATCAACTCTTCAAATGCTGGCTGCATTATGAGCAAATAATAAGCCACCTTTCATTATAATAAGTGATTGAGAAGAGATCAAATTAAGATTGTACTTGTTATAAAGGAACACACCCCCTTCTTGAATTCTCATTAGTTTTGATGATCTGTATTCTTTGCAGTCGCTGATCATACTCGTGTTTGCACAAGTCTTTCAAGTACGACCAAACACTTCAACGTGATTATAAGACAATTATTCATATCAGCCAAGGTGTCTCTTTGTCTCTGTCAAGACAAATTTGATGGCATCTATCACATCTTCACTCTCTCCCAGCACGCCCACCCCCACCAGGAAACTGTCATCTGTTTCTTTATACGTCTGGATGCCTCCCAGTCCACCGCGCAGACCCACTACAGAAGCAGTTACATGCTGAAACGCTGCTGTGAAAAGACCTCCATCTAAAGCATCTGTGCTTATGTGCAGCAGCATCATGCACAACATCAAATGTGCAAAGCAAACCTAGGCCAGTGCACAAAGACACTGGATAACCAGGGGATCTAACCTAACACAGCTGATATAAACCTTACCAGAGGACTTTATATATCATGAAATGAAAAAAAGAAAAGAAAAAAAAACTTCTAAATGAAGTCCTCATTTTTAATAAACACTTCTCCTAGCCCTTACAATTTGTGGAGGTAAAGTGACCTACACCCCGTAGATTCTACTGATATTTAATCGCATCAGTAAAGCAGAAGGCCATTGTACAGTACACCATTAAACACTATGTCGTGCACTAGAGACATTTTTACACGTTTCTTTGCTACAGCAGGAAAAGTACAGGTGCTGATAATACTGAGTCTGTTAGAGTGATTAGTTCCAATTTTTTTCTTCATTAGTTTCCATTTTTAATTCATCTCAAGATTTTTGTTTCAGTTCAATTTAACTCCATTCGCTTGCTTCAGTTTAGCTTTTAGTATCTGGAAATGTAGGTTTAGGTTTTATGAGTTTCTATGTTAGTCTTTTATTACTATACTGTGGGGTAGCGGGGTATTACAAAAGATCTTAGTCACATACAACATATACACCAAAGCCTCCGATTGGCTGCTGTGCTGACAAACCTGAGGAAAGTGAAAAAGACTAAAACTGAGGACATCTATTTTCTTCTGCTTATCCAACTCTGGGTCATAGGGGGCGGAGTCTATCACAGCTGTCATGAGGTGAACACCCTGGACAGGGCTTACAGAGAGAGAGAGAGACAACCATTCAATTTAATGATTTAGAAGTGCCAGTTAACCTAAAATGCATGTTTTTTGACCTAAAGAGGGGAAGAGGGTACCGAGATTGAACCCACACAGGGACAGACTCCACAACGAGGCCAACGGTTTTTAGTTACATCTCTTCTTTTTTCAGTGATTCACTGTGGAAATGTCTTTACACTGACACAACAGGAAGTTTCGCCGGTCTGGCCCACTTACGGTCGAGGTGGGCTGTATGTGGTACATTTGAGCTACGTGCTTCCCGTGTAAACTTCTCTCTGACTTATGGGAAGTACTCTCCATCACAGATCACACCAAGATAGAAAACGTTAGGAGATAATGAGAACAATGCAGTGCTGTAAGGAGCCAGGCATGTGATTTATCAACAAATGGTTACTATAAATATGACAAATCGCTGATTGAGACATGATTTAAATAAGTAAGTAGGGAGCAGATGTTGACGAGCTATTTTTATAGCTCACATCATATGAACGGCTTGAAAACCTCTTAGTGAAAGTGGCCTCAGCCCCTCTTTGGCTCTCCTCAAAGCACAAAAAAATGACTGATTAGAATGATGTCCACTTAAAGAGAAATAAAATCAACCTCAGTGATGCACTGTGGGCTTTTGGAAACAGAGAAAGGCACGATGTTGAGCAACTGTTAACCCCTTGATGTCGGGTTCATGTGGTTTGTTCTGACTGTTAATTGAATCTCAATGATTTTTCCACAGCATCAAACTAAGCTGCAACCTCTGGGGCTAAAAAATAAAGCCAACACAAAGTGCTAAGAACTCCAGTTCCTCTAATAGCTTCACGAGGCAGGCTCCAAAAGCTAATTTCCCCTTCATAACAACTGTACTGGGGTAATTTTCTTTTCTGTCCCAACAACACATTTGGATTTTGTTAAGGCTCACTACAATGTTTAAAACTGACGCCTCACAGCATGAAGACTCCTCGTGTGAACCCTGGCTAGAACCATCCTGTACCTTCACTGGATTGCTTTCACAATCCATTCAAGCGAGTCTGACAAACTGTGCTGGCTAGACGACTGGGTCAGAGCATCTCCAAAACTGCGGCTCTTGTGGAGTATTCCTGGTCTTTATGGTTAGTATCTAACAAAAGTGTTCCAAGGAAGGTGAACAGCAGTGAACCTGGTCATGAGCAGCCAAGGCTCATTGATGCACGTGATTGATGCACAAGGCTGACCCACGTAGTCCGATCCAACAGATGAGCTACTGTAGCTTAAACAGCCAAACAGGTTAATGCATATTCTGATTGAAAGTGTCAGAATAAACCGTGCATCATAGTTTGTTGCATGTGGGACTGCAAAGCTGCAGAGTATTAAGTTTGAGGTGCTGACCTGGGCTTCAAATCCTCTAGATTTCAATCCAATCGAGCATCTGTGGGATGTGTTAGACAAACAATTCCGATCCATGGAGCTCCCACCTAACAACTGATGAGCTTACAGAATCGGTTGGTGACATCTTGGTGGCAGATACCAAAGCACACCTTCAGGGGTCTAGTGGAATTCATGCGTCATTGGGTCAGAGGTGTTTGGGAGGAAAAGGGGGGACCAACACAACATTTGGCAGGTGGTTAAAATGTAATGGCTGATCTGTATAAACTGGCCGTGGATTTTAATCAGATGAAGTGCTATGTGGGTCTGTGGGTAAATGTGGCTTGTAGTCTGTCAGCTTGTAGCAGTTCGAGGGGTCAATAAGATCAGGAAAAGTGCCAGGCCAGGCCTAAAATTAGGTGCTGCTTTGAGAGATGTGCTGACACAGGCAGCTGGTCCGGTAACTGTCTCCTTGTCCTCACCTCTGCTACCTGCAGTCACTGAACAGGACCTGTCGACTACGTTTGTCCTGTTGGCATCTCCTTTTTCATGCAAGTATCGGACAAATAAGACAGCCTGCAGCAGGGGACGAACCAGTCCAAGACTTCTGTGCTTCAGTTCTGATGAGTGAAATTCTATTATTTTATTAGTAGAGTCTATTGCTAATCAACAATAAATAATACCAACAATAAGAATCCAAATCTGACATCCAAGGTGACATCACAGTGGCTACATCCACTTTTTATATACAGGCTATGATTACACCTCACACTCTGTCATGGCTGCAATGTTTCATCAAATGGAAATATTGTTTGTGTGCAGAATCTTCCTCATTTCCTCAAAAGTTCAGATGATCTCCACTAGAATTTTAAAACAATGTTCAAGTGGCTTCAAGAGCCAGACCCTTTCTTGGCCGGGATCAATTTTCCGGTTGTTAATCTAAGCTAAGTGAGTCCTGGCTGTAGATACACATTTACTGGACGGATGTGAGAAAGATATTAATCTTGTCATCTAGCTCATGAGAAGATAACAACAAACCTTATAAGTGGATTTCTATTTTTCATTTCTCGCTCTTTGGTCCCGGCCTGTGAGCAGCTCTCTTCCTGTCTGTCTTTCACTTTCTTTGTGTGTGTCTCTCACTTCATTTTTCTGTTTTGCATCGCGTCACTTGGGCAGCCGTTTGCTTATTCTGCCATCGGACAGATGGTCATGACACAGAGTCAAAAAAGGGACTTTATACACACAAGCAAACACACACACACACACACACACAGACACACACACAAAGGAATGAGTCATGGTGTAAAGCCAGCTTGTGTCCAGCTCTATATCTATCCACGACACTCCTGTCTCCTGAGACGGGATAATGTTACATTTATGTTTAAAACACCTTCTGCTTGTCATACTGTCCTTTGTTGTTCTTCACAGAGCTGCTGCTAACATGTCTTTAAGTGTCTAAGAGGTTTAACCCATTTTTGTTTGGTTTTTCTGTTTTTCTTTTGCGGTGATTGGTTTGTTCTTTTTGCTTTAAGCCACCAAACAGCGTGCGTTTATCTCTGTACTTCGCTGGTGGTTTATAAAGAGCAGGATTAAGCATCTTACCACACACTGAGCAATGTAGAAAACATATTGATTGAGAAAAGTCAGTGTGTGTGTGGGTTTTTTCTTTAATTTTAATTTTTTTATGTCAGGCTTTAACACAGAGAGACAGGCAGCTGGATGGGGCGGCGAGGAAATGACACCTGGCGGGATGTGAGCAGCATTTTCACAACGTGACGAGAACACGCTGTATGTCAAAGCACTGAAGTCGGCAATATAATGAACACACACTGAGACTGTCAAAACCAATATCATGTTCGAAAACAGCAGTTTCTTTTCTTTGGTGTGAAGGGAATCGCGAGCGCTGCTTCTAAATAACCACAGGGTGTCAATCAACTCAAACATGCCGTCCTCTCACATTTTAACATCAAAATATAGCCAGACACCAACTTCAAGAAACAATATGACTTTATAAACTTTTTGTTACCTGCAGACTGAAGCATCTACCTGTGCACACCAGAGCCATCACACCTGCTTTTCTAATAGTGGGATGGACTTTAAGCCTCCGTCAGATCAGGCCAACTGTGCATGTGTGTCTTAACAAGTGTCAGCTCATATTTATTATGTGGGGTTCTCAGAGCTTACATGCATTACTGTGTCAGTTTGGTTATCGTGCGCTCATCTGAAAGTCTGCAAGTGTGTATGTGAGTGTGTCATGCAGTCTTGGTAGAACCTCAGTCAGTATAATCCACAGTAATCTGATCACATCCACGGATAGATTAACTCGGAAAGCAGCCAAGAGGTCAACAACAACAACACACACACGCGAAATCACTTCACACGCGAAATCAAATTACAGAAATCACTTCTTGTGAAGTTATCTGAAGAGTTCATGACTCTGGCTACAGTTGGGATCTATGGCCACAGCTGCACGCACGCGACTATGAACTCGATAACCCCATGCACCAACACGTTATTTCTGTGTTCTCAGTTCTCAACAGATGAATTCTGACACAGAATTTGCATGTCACACCCAGGTTTAGTTGCCATTATTGAAACAACTTTAGCTCCATTTGTGGGGGAAACATTTAGTCAATCTTTATATGTTCACTTTTATTCCTCCTTTGAAATAGAAGTCCTCCAACGAGTTGTGATCTGCAAGGTCTCCAGTTGGGCGTGACCAGAAAGTCTCCAAGGTAAGGCTCCCAGGTGATGTCTTGATTGGACTGCTTAACCACCTGAACTGGATGCTTTTGTACTCCAAGCTCCCTGATGATGCTCAAGCTCCTCACTCAGTTTATATGGAGGCTGTAAGCTACTAAGGTTGGTTCACTGGACAATTATGGAGTCCAACACTGGTTGTCTTTTGGGGTTGATTGAAATGGACCAGCTGTTAATTGGATGGGTGAATGGATGGATGGAGGTTTGCCACCTTGATAATTTAAATCTGTAAACAGGTAAATTTTAAATCCAGTTGCCCATGCACACCTTAAACTGTAAACGCATGATAATTGTTATCAGTTGGACATGGCCATTTAGAAAATGCTCACATATCACCCAACCATACCAGCTTCCCTACTAAGAAAATTCATTGTGGCTGTTTCTATCTGCAATCTTAGTCATTCGGCCGTTATCTGGAGCTCATGACCATGTGTGACAGTTTGAGCATGGCTTACAGCAGCATGTGCTGTTCCTGATTAAACAAAACGTCCTTCAACTGGACGACTGTGACAGGCTGCATCTGTCTTCCCGAAGTGTCCTTAAGCAGGATGCTGATCCTAATCAGCTCCAGGCAGGGCAGTCAGCAGCTGAGCCTGACCTTTAACCTCCCTGAGGAGTGGAAGAAATATCACTGTAAGGGGCTCAAAGCAAAAATCTAGATATCATGCAGCTCTGCCTGTCCCAGAGGGAATCAAACTAGTTTCCCTCAGTGTCTGTGAGCTGGTTTTTAAAGTGTGTCTTTACTTTTCTATTAGTTTAAATAAAATGCAGGCTGTCTAGTTAGATAAACATAAAAAAAAAAGAAGATTCTCACAAGTCACAACAGTCTCTGCCCAGCTAGCATCACAGCACATGGAAATTTCATCTTTTTAAACAAGTACCTCACATCACCCTGTGAATCATATTTCCTCCTCTCGTGCAACTCAAGTTAGATCTCCTACAAGCTGCTTCTGACTTACTGAGTTTAGACGAGGTTAGCATCCATGCACTGTGGCCTTAAGTACAGAGTATAACTGAACCGGACCACATATGAGACAAGAACACTTCTGGAAGAATCAGCTGCATAAAATGTTAATACGTCGCCAGACTTGAACTGGACATGAACTCTCAAATGTTTCGCGAAAGTCTTAGAGACACAGTTACATTATATGTGTAATTTCATGGTTACACTCTGTGGGTACTCCAGTAGATAATACTTCTCAGAAGGGTGAGAACAAATTTCAGTATATAAAAGATGGCCATCGCAATTCAGGGTCTGAAAAGCAAAGCCAGCTTTTAAGTGAAGCTTTAAACATGCATTCTTGTTAGTGACCAGCAGGGGGCAACTACTCTGCTTCCAGAAAGAAGCGTGATTGTATGTCTATGAGAAAATGACCCTACTTCTGTCTTAAAGTAACAAGCATGTAAACACAGTCTTGATAAATGTGTGCTTTCGGTCGTTAATTTTAAGCTTGATTTATCACAGCATGCTGTTGATTTTATAAATTACTGTCCCATTTACAGCACAATAGATGATTAACAGGAAATGCTTGATGGTGAGCCTGCCTTGTTACTGAGGTGGCTACGGCGTAAGCATGCGGTGTCCCTTTTCTCAGTAAGATTGTGGTAGCAGGGTCTGATTTTGGCTCAGCTGCAGTGCAGGGGGTGAAGCTGAGGGTTCAGGGGGCAGTGCCAGGAGAGATTGGCTGCCACAGCTGTCAGTCATCATCTAATGATGTCTCTCCTATTTATGCAATAACATACTGGGACCAAAATGTGTGTGTTGTGTAGGGGAGGGGGGTGTAAACCTGGACTGGCAGCAGCTGATGAACCGAGCTGACTGAGCACAGTGTGAAACACACAAATTTCCAGTAACCAGGTGAATCCACCTGGATACTGATGTGGCCTCTTCTGTCACACAACCCCCGGCATGTCCTCCGTCACTACATCATCCTATTTTCCTCCAGCTCGGCATTTATATCCAACATCCTTTGTCCCCTGTTTCCAACCATCCCTCCTCTGCACATGTCCAAGCTGTCCCTCTGATAAACTCATTTCTAATACTGACCACCCTGGGTACAAATCCGCTACCTCCAGCTCCACCTCCCGCCTTTTTGTCAGTGCTGCTCTCTCCAAACCATAGCAGGTCTCACTACCCTCCCCCCTGCATATATCCTTCTGTCACAAATCACCCCCGACACTCATCTCCACCCACTCCACCCTGCCTGCACTCTATTCTTCACCTCATCTGCATTAATTACATTTTCTCCTTTTAGTTTCACTGTTACACTCGTCAACTTGTCCACAATTAAAATGTCTTTCTGTAAAGTCCAAATGAAGCGTAAAGCGATCATCTGCTTCCCTTTCTGTCACACCATGCGGTTTTATGCAATACATTTTAACATGGTAATCTATACGGGTCGATTTGCTTTTGGAATAAGTAATACTTTTAGGAAATGTGTGAGTTGGCTTCATTTTTCAGGCCTGCAGTTTCCCTTTGGTGCTGAAGTGAATGATAAAGGGAGGGATTACATGCAGTACAGAGACATGGACATCTATAGATGCCATGGATTAGTCCACGCAGTCTCCTCCAGGCACACAGCCTCGTACCCATCTGATGACGCTCTGGCTAAAGCAAACTAAAGCATACTCCAAAGTTAGAACTATAACTGGCCTCTTAAGATTTACATTGACAATGAAAACCAAATTAAGAGCTGTGCTTTCTGGAAGACAATACGTTGGGTGACCAAATTTAGCTTCGTCTACAGTACAATCCCTCCTCTCCCAAATAAATCAATTGTCACAAAATTCTGACATCTTCATCTACACGAGACTCAGAGAGACTGCATGTGTTCACACAGCGACCACGTTAAAATCCCAGACTCCCTGCAGCGATGCCCCCCTCTCCGGCTCGAGCTGCAAGTCGTTTATCCAGGAAAAGAAAGAATCTTTAACAAGTCCCGTTTCTTCCCTCCTCTTTAATCACAACTCTGCATCCTCAGGCCCCTCACACATGCACGCTAACACACAGTGTCTTCTGGCAGCAGTTCAATCGAATTTCCCAGAGGAACCCACCCGAGGGATTAATAAAGTTCTATCTTATCTTATCTTCAACATCAAAGATGAAAGCAGTGAAAGTAGCTTGTTGCTCAAAACAAGTCTTACAAAAAACAGCCATAGCTGGAATATCATTACAAACACAGGGGGAGAGCGAGGTTCGATAAGGAGGGAGGATGCAGATGGAAGCTTCTGGCATTTGCGGGCAGTTTTGTTTCCAGTAAAACGATTTTGAGGCTCAGGTTTCTGCGCCTCTGCAGCAACAAACTTTAAAATCAAACTGTCAAATTACGCACACGACTGAACTCTTCACCTGTGAACACCCCCTCTTTCCGCTTTCTCCTTACTTCATTTTATTTTAATGCATCTCATCTTCGTTCTCATCGACCTGCCTCCCTGCAGCTCTTTGTCATGCCGCACCTTCCCCTGTCATCTCTGCCTGTCTCCTTTTATTTCTCCCCTACATATACCAACCCCCACCGACGAGCCCTCATCTCATCTCCCACATTTTGCTCTTCTCTTTCTCCTTTCGTTCCCCTCAGTCATTAGCGCTACATTTTTACTTTTAGTTTGCACTTGAAGATGCTGCAGCACCACAAAGAAAAAAAAAAGGCCTCATCCTCATCATCATTGGTGTCTTCATCACACCAAACTAATTTGAGACTCTGCTTGAGCACTAAACGCTTTGAATTATCTAACTGCTCGTGCTAAATAGCGCTGAAGGGAAACACAGCAGAACAATTTGCACATCACTGATTAAACTCTCACACAACTGTTGGCAGAAATGCTTGATCCTCTCTTTATAAGAGCAACAAAGAGAGCAAACTGCAAATCAAGAGACATTAGAGAGGGCTAAAAGGACACCAAAGTCAGTCAGTAGGAGGTTTATCCAGCTCTTTTCAGTCGCACCGGTCTGAGTGGACCGTGTGATCTCTGTCCTGTCATTTAAGAGTGATTACTCTCACTGCATTAACGTATCTTCACCTACTGTGCTGTCTGAATAACGCTGCACAGGGTGACTGATGGAGAGCAAGTTGGCCCAAGGCGGAGGTGTGTCCTCAGACCAATTTTCTACTGATGTCGGGCTAAAAGGAAAATAGTCTGCTATCCAAAAATCAGATTAGAACAATAACGATTTTATCAAAACAAACAATCTTGCTGGAGCTGCTTTAAGAGAGCCAGTTATGCTCATTTCCAGCTCCATACTAGAGTGTGTGTGTGTGTGTGTGTGTGTGTGTGTGTGTGTGTGTGTGTGTGTATATCCTGCTAGTAAATAAAAATAAGGTTCAGGTTAACTATCTACCACTGCAACAGTACTCACAGTATAGTGTTTTGTGCTGTATACCATTAAAAAAAAAATAAAAGAATAAAAAATCTAATCTAATCAAATAATTTTCAAATATCACCCCAAACTGATCTTAAATCACTACAAATAGTCCTAGTAGGCTTGGGGCATGCTAGCTTAAACTGGAACAAGTCACATCGTGTCAATTTATTACTTAAATGAGTCTCACACAAAACCTTCTGATGGATGTGATGGAGTCATCTTTGTCTTTCAATGTTTCATCTATTTCTATAAGTCTATGTAATTACACAGCATTTCATGCGGTTTATTGGTCTGACACCTGGTAGCAGTTAGCCACTTTATCTCCACCTTCTTGCAGCATTATACCCTATCCAAGGCTGTTAATAAGATAAGGAAATAAGGCAATGAATAATAAATATGTAGACACTTTGATTGATTACAAAAGCACATAAAAAACAGGGGGGAAAAAGTAGGGCTGGGCAATTAATTGAACATTCAGAACCTCATTAATCAATGTAATCTTGGCCATGTTGGTTACTTTGTTTCTGTTAATAATTCACCCATTATTGTACTACTGTGAGTTGTCACATGACTCGGCCTTGTCAAGTCCAAGCAAATCATCCATCCATTCGCTTCCACTTATCCTTTTCAGGGTCGTGGGGGGCGCTGGAGCCTATCCCAGCTGTCATAGGGCGAGAGGCGGGGTACGCCCTGGACAGGTTGCCAGTCCGTCGCAGGGCTAACGCACAGGGACAGAAAACCATTCGCACATTCACTCCCGCATTCACACCTATGGGCAATTTAGATTTTTCAATTAACCTATCCCCACAAAGTGCATGTCTTTGGACTGTGGGAGGAAGCCGGAGTACCCGGAGGGAACCCACGGGGGAAAACATGCAAACTCCACACAGAAAGACCCTGCTGGCCTGATGGTGGAATTGAACTCGGGACCTTCTTGCTGTGAGGCAACCACCGTGCCACCGTGCTGCCCCCAAGCAAATCAATAAACTAGTTTTCTGATGTATGAATATACCCAAACTTTCAATCAGTTCTCCAACAGAGAGAAGCTTGAATTCATTCCCCAAAAAAGTGCTTCTGCTTCCCCTCTGCCCGAGGGGAATAAGGCATGACTGAGGGAAAAAAGTGTCTCTCTCACACACACACACACACACACACACACACACACGGCTCTGGGAAATGATTGCTTAACTTCAAATGCAGGGTGCGCCCATTTTGTTGTAACTGTAATGTCATAACTTTTGTCGCCTGAATAAAAAAAATGCTCTGTGAGAGAAAGGAGGGGGGGGGGGGGCAGAATAATATGTTGAAAACCACAACACAACCCTGAAGCCTCTTTGACTTCAGTCGGCTCAGAATTCAGACTGCTCAGTGCAAACTGTAACAAGTCTCACCAGGGTGTGTGTGTGTGTGTGCGCGAGTGGTTGTGTGTGTCTACATATGAGAGAGAATGAGAGAGACTCAGGGGGTGTAAGACGGCTCAATGGACCAATTGTGTTTGCTGGCTTCCTTCCCAAAACCCCATCTGCATCCTACACACACATTCACACACACAAACATGCAAGGAAAGATGCACATTCACACAAACACACACACACAAAGACAAAAAAATCTAAAGAATTCTCATCAGCTCCTCAGTTTTCAGCAGCAGTCACTTCTGCCGCCCAGAAGCAAATTTCAGAACAGGTGAAAACTCCCCACATTAACGCCACAGCATCTAGGAAAGGATTAAAAGAACACGGTCTACTGAAAACCTGTTGCTCTAACAAAAGAGTGTTTACTGGAAAGGCACAAAATTGTGCACCACCCGCTGTTTGTCATTTATTAGAAAACAAATTACCACCACACTTCCAGTGCTGAGAAAATGTCCACCATGTGGAACATCTTTGCCCGAGGGGGAAAAAATCGAGTTTTAAGCATTTAAGCTTCCTGCTGCTGCGATTTACCACAGCTGCAGCTCAACAAACCCTGGAGAGGAAAGTAAGAAACTCCTGTCGACCGTGCCAAACAAGTGAAGTCTTTCTTCACTAAAGCTGAAACAATTTGATAGTCACACTTATTGTGAAAACGCATGTGCCAAACATTTGTTTCTAGGATTCATTGATTTTCTGTGCCGTATGTGATAGACTGCTAGCACCTCAGACAATAATCAAATATTTAATATGCATAAACCTGATCGGCGTCTCTGAGGCATGCTGCGCACTTCTGTTGCCAGAGGTACTAATGGAAATCAATATACCGAAAGAGTCATTATCTATCCATCTATGATTAAAAGCTTATCCAGGAGGCGGCTCTGGAGGAGGATTTCAAAAAGTAGGCACGTGAAGCTCGCTCGGGAAGACATTTAGCCAAAAAATAATCTGTGAGGCCAGTTTGTGAAACACTTCATAGGAAAAGCAACTGTCCACTCAGTGTCAGTGTCTGGGCTGAAATGTCTTCTTAATGGTGTTGCTTCAGTTCTCTGTGGGTTTGCGGGCATTCATTTACATACAGCTCTTTTAAGGTCCACATCGTAGAGCTCTGCAGTTCATCTGGGCCATTGAAACATCTTGATTCTTTAGAGTCCCCGCTGTGCTGTTATCACTGTCCTGTTCCATGATCCATTTCTGGGCAAGCTTTAGCTTCTGGACACGTGGCGATACGGTTGAAGAAGTCTTTTTTTTTAAATTGTACGGCCAAAATTTAACATGCTAACCGAAGCCTGTGGACTCTGAGATGTGGCACTACTGTGTAGTACACAGTCTGATGTTAGGGTGAATTTCCTTGGAAGACTGTGGCATTGTGTTAAAATATACTTGAATGCTAGCAACAAGGCTCCTTGGCCTTTTAGTTCCTACGGAAGCAGTGAGGGTGTGCTGAACTTTGATTTCCACTTCGTAGGAAATCTACGTCCTAACTTCCAACATAACTGGAAACCCCTCTCAACTGTTCACTGCATCCTTCCACGCCATTCAACTTGTGACGGGCTGTGTCGACCCGATGTGGATTGTGTGCATGAGATTGGGTGGAAGGTTACAATGTAGGTTTAAAAGGAGTTTCTGGTAACATCATACATTACAACTAAATTTAAAAAATAATAATTAAAAAATAAATAAATTAGATTTCCTGCTTATGGATAACTCAGGCGTTAGTTTTAACAGGACTGCAAAGAGTCCTTTGACAACTTTCTTTGACTTTTGGTGTTCTTTAAATCTAATGTTGTACCTTTTGTCTTTTAGGACACAGTTTTTTTTATACTGTGTTTGAGGGGTCAGAGACTGGACCTTGTGTGCTTCTGTCCAGGATAACAGCGGGACATGAAAAGAGTGAGATTAAAAAAGTGAGAGCGAGATAAGGTGAGAAAGAAGACATGAGAGAAAGCTGGAGAGGTGATTCACACTCACTGACAGAAGCAGCTGGGGCTGAAAAACAAAAGGCTGGGGATGTAAACAAGCCGCAGCATCCTGTACAACCATGTGGTTTATATCCCTGCACCATCTATCCTTTATCTGCTGACCGAGCAGCACTCAAGTCATAACAACCTCGACTTTATGACATTACACGGCCAGAAACAGAAACTCAGGCGGCTCTGTGGCTCGACGTGTAGAATACGTGCCCCGGGTTTGAGCCCTCTCTGGTTTTCCTTTGCTCCCTTCTCTCAGCACCTTCCTGCCTCTGCCTCGCCCTCTCTGTGCTGTACAATAGAGGCAAAATGCCAAAATTAAATAAATAAAACACAGACACACACAATTACCAGTCTGAAAACAAAATGTTCTCTTCCAAGCCATGAAATCTTTTCAAAATGTCACATTTCTACATGGCGGCAGTGATTATCCAGCGTTGTGAAAGCTGCTTATTCCCCCCGCTGTTAGTTGGTAGGAGTTGAAACAAATGACTCCCGATAATGGGCGAGTTCAGGTTCAATTTTCAGAAAAGAGGGAAGGCGCTGCTGGAGACACCGAAAGACAGGAAGCAAAAAAAAAAACAAAACAAAGACAGCGAGAGGGAGAAGGAGAGAAATGTCAAGTGTGAGGGTGAAAGATGAGGCGGGGAGGGAGATGGAGTGAAGTGCTGAATCATCTGAGTGTGTTTCAGCAGAGGGGGGGGGGAAGTAGGTCAGAGTGGTTGGGTGCAGCGGGTGGGGATGTTGAAATCTCCAGCTCACTTGTAGTAACTCTTTCATCAACTACTTGTTTCCTCTCTTTTTCTTTCCATTCACTGCCCCCCTCTTCCTCCATCGTGTCTTTTATGACCCCTCCTCCTCCTCCTCCTCCTTCTTCTCCCTCCTAACAGTAATTGATTGTTCCTACTCTACCACCAGTGGAGGTCTGTGATTACTGCCACCAAAAAGGGTTTCAGACTGCGTTAAGCAAATCTGCCCTTCATTACCATGTTCATTATGAGAAATCAGTGAAAACTGCAGCCCCTGGCGTGTTTTTTTAAAGATATATTGCAGCACAAAATGCAGAATTTTACTGTCTGGATGAATTTACAGTAAGATCCTCAAAGTATGCTCGGGCAATCCGTGTTTTACGTTGCTGATAGCAACTGATATCGCACATTACCTCATACCATAGGAGTGTATGTGTGTGTATGTGTAAGGGAACACGAAGGAGCTTTAAGTCTATAAATATTTACTTTGCCATACAAGGAGAAAAGTTTGCGCTTAAAGTCAGAAGGGAAAGGTGTGCTTTTTGTGGATGTGGCTTACATATGGATGAAGCGGCACATAAAGAGTGTGTGTATGTTGTTCAGTGTGCATGCTGAGGACAAAGTAAAGCAACATCAGGTCCCTCTATAAGGCTATGCTGCCACATCTACTGCGAGCATAGAAGTGTGCACATTACTCTTTACCGTCTGTATGTTCTATTACATCCTATACTCAGTGATTAGCTTTTTAAAGCAGGTTTTCTCTTACGTCGATGTATTAATTGAAGTTAAGATGCTCCTTTTAGACAGAAGACTTAAAAGCTCTTGTTGGATGCATGATTTTTGACTATTAACACAACTTCAATCTGTACCATCTTCCGCTCATCTGTGATGCTAAACTCTTCGTGATTCAACTTGGTGTTGGGAACAGTCCTCTGATTTTAGCCCATATTGACGTGACAGCATTACACTATTCCTGCAGATTTGTGGGCTGCACATCATCTGTAGCCTCAGTTTCCTGAAACCTGGTGTGGTCTTCTGTGGTTTGTAGGCCATCTGCTTCAAGGTTTGACATGTTATCTGTAATGAGTGGTTATGTTTGCCTCTTTTTTTGCTCTTGCCCTTTTACTCTGACGTCAATAAAGCATTTTGACCCAGTAAACTGCTATAGTTCATCTAATAGATGATTTTGTGAGGAAAATGTCAGTAAAATACTCAGACTCGCCCGTCTTCCACCGACAGCCACACCATGCTCAGCGCCACTTAAATCACACTTCAGGAGGTTGCGTTGACCCAAATTGCTGCCCTATGATTTGCTTCCATTTATAAGTACTCAAACAGGTGTAACTGTTGAATAAAGTAACTGGTGAGTTTATAAATCTGTGCCATTAACCAGTAAAACCCTCGGCATAGCTAATGTAAAATGAAATTGTTGGTGAAACTTCCTCATAAAGTGTGTAATCATGCCGCCCTGTTCCTTGCGTCTGTTCTAGTTTTCGTGTATAATGTGACACATGTCTTCTTCTATCTGTGTCACTGACACATGTAGCCCTGATGTGCCCTCTTTGATGTATGCGCGTCACGTTTCTGTGCGAGTCCTAAACGCGGCAGGATCGTGACACCAGCTCCGGCTTGTGTTACCGTAAAACTGTACCGACAAGTTCAACAGGCTGGAGTTACAGAAGGGGAACAGATGTAAGGCCTTTAATGAAGGCTAATTACACACCCAGCTCTTGTTCTGTAGCTTTTTCTGGCACACACACAAACTTTTTTCCCTTCTTTTAAACAAATTGCTGCTCTCATCGTGCGGCTCTCCCCGAGGACATTTATGTGTCTCATTTTGAGTGATGACCT
This sequence comes from Copadichromis virginalis, assembly GCF_057382275.1. Taxonomy (NCBI): domain Eukaryota; kingdom Metazoa; phylum Chordata; class Actinopteri; order Cichliformes; family Cichlidae; genus Copadichromis; species Copadichromis virginalis. The sequence goes on from NC_140618.1 coordinate 15,832,523, forward strand.
ATAGTTTTAGTAACCGGACTGTGACTTATTACCGACATTTATCAAACCGTTTATATGACCTGCTGTGGAGGTTTTTGGGGGTTGTTCTGCTTTGAGAGTGTATTGTTCACACTTTGGTTCAGTTATTATGAAAATTCGCCCGAGGACTCGTGGATGAGTGCTCATCATCCCTTCTTATGTGTGTAAATAGGTTAAACAGCTTAAAACTGCCCTTGAGCTTTTTTCTTTTTTAAAGATCATATAAATTGATATTTGAAATGTAAACTATCTAACAGTACAACCAAACCTTCAGAAAGTTTCGCATCTTGTAAAGGGATTATATTTCAAAAGTCTCATTTATAACAGCATCTACAGGCCATTATTATGATGGGGCTACGACAATAACTCCCAGCATGACCAACAAAACTAATCAAGGCTTTGCTCAACAACCCCAAAACCACTTCACCACCAACTGATCATCAGCAAAGACATTATAAAATAGAACTCAAAGAATCCTGTCGAGCTTCAGTTATTCTTCCGTGTTGGCTCTATAGATCCTACAAAGTCGCCTACGCAAACAGTCGATGCCTTAGCCAGCATTTATGCGTGTGCATGGTGTGCCTGCGCTGCTCTGCAATTTTGGGCCCAAAAATACTAGTTGGCAGCGGAGTTTCTTTCTTTGGATTGATCCGCTCTCTTCCAGTTGATTGGAAAAATGTTGGAAGCAGAAAAGTCACTGAAGGAAACAACCGCACCAAATGAGCCGATCACACCCATCACATTTTACCTTTCCTTTATTTGTATTCATGTAGCACTTTTCCAAACAAAGCTTAAATGCTACAAAAAAAACGTTTAAAAAATTGAATATATTAAAAGGGAATTAAAAACAGCAATTACTAACCAGCACACACAATACCAAGAGGTAGATAAAAACATTAGATGTCATGAAAAGAAACACAATAAAAATCGGTTTTAAGAAGAAATCTAAAACAGGCTACAGAGTTTGCCCATCTGTGAGTTTCACCATTGCAGAGCACAACCTGCAAAGGCTCGATCATCTTTAATGACTAGACAAAACTTTGGGACCTATGACGAGGCCACGCTTGCAGCCAGGCTCATAGGAAGTCAGCAGCCCTGCTTAACTGCAGAGATGTCAATTGTCCCATCTCTTTGACCTAAATAGGCCAGCAAGGTTGTGCATTGGTTCGAAGCAGAGCCTACACGCAGCTTTGCAGACCATCATCTAACATGTTGTTTGTTATTGTTCGTTTCACCAGAACAACCATTTTTTTACATTTAAAAAACAACCTGCGGGCTTTTTAAATGGCTTCCCTTTTATGTTTGTGCTGTTTTTGGTCCTTATTTTCAGTTCCTGCCCAAAGTCATAACAGACAAAGAACTTCTTTGTACTGAAGTGAGAGAACTGAGCTCCTCGTGCCTCCTTTTGCTGCCCTTTTTATCTTCGATGGATTTTTCGCGCCTCTCCCTCTTCATGGTGAACTCCGCTATCGTTCTCGTTCCTGTGCAAACCCACTTTTTAGCCAATGTGGGAGAAAACAGTACTGCATCTACACGGGAAGGGTCGACAGTCTTAGTTCAGCTACAAGTTAAATAATTCAGTGTCAGCGAGCGTACAGACATTTTACTTTCAACACCAAGATCCAACAGCAGAGCAATAACAAGTTTAATTTCATTTCTAGTGTGCTGCTGTGTGAGACCTCAGTGATCTGCCAACAATAGAAAGCCAGAGTAAAAAAAAATAAAAAATTCTCAGGGGCCACAATTTATCTCAATCCTTCCATTTGACTTTTGAAACTATAATTCCATTTTGCTTGCTCATACATTTTAATCAGTCAGCTAACAGTATCTGCGCACGCAGACTTCGCTGCCGGCTCTTTACGGCCGCAGATCCTTGTGCCCGTGAGTGAATCATTCACTGGCAGGGTGGGACGGTGAACTCTGGCCCTCGAGAACGTCACTCACTCCGCATCTGCCGTGTTGTTAATAGCTGACAGGTGAGACGTGTGTATCGGGAGCAAACAAAGCTGACGGAAAAAAGGTGGATGCTGCTGTAAGGAAACAGTCCACGTATCCATGGAAAGAGGATGACGCAGCTTCAACGAGGACACCACCCGAAAAACAAGTATTCAAACCGCTTCCCAGAGCTTGGCACCAGGCAGCTACCTGCAGCTCTAACAGCACATTTGGCCTCGTCTCAAACATGACGTTACACTCCAGAGCTTCATATCATGCAAGCGAGATGGCATTAAACAATCCATTTTAAACCTAAGTTAAGGTGTGAGATGGCTTCAGCTATTCTTAGCCACTCTTGATGGGGTCTGACATAATCACGTCTGCTCCACCCCCACCGAGCTGAAAGCACAGATAAATCAAACCTACCTTTTAAGGCAGAAACGCACAGTGAGACAGAAAAAAAAAAGGCACAATGCCTGCTGGCCCAAGAGCTCGGGGTATTTTGTTACCGTGGTTTCCAAAGCTCTGGGTTAAGGCCCCAAAGTGGGTCACAAGCCTGCTTATGGTGGGTCTCTGCACGCTTGAAATATTGTATCGTGCTGTCTAATTGACTCCCAGGGTGACTTACTGAAATTCTGGCATACTTCAAAAGAACAAACAAACTAAATAAATAAAAAACTAAAACAAATGGCACGAGAAAGAAAGCATGCGTGCGGACAGATAAGAGTGAGAACGCAGAATCACAAAGAGCAAATAATCCTGAGGGGAAAAGAAATGATGGAGAAGGAGAGAAATGGAGGGTGTTAGAGGCCGAGGGAAATGAATACACTCCCATATGGCTTGTTGGAGGGAAAGTGAAATATGGCCCGAGTCAGGACAACGCACGCACACACACAAACACACACATACACACATCTTTGTGAGAATGTTTCAAAGCTCAGCCTGCAAATTTACAGGATAAAGGAAACATTGACTGCTGAAAGTTTTACAAATTACCTCTAAATTGTGATGAGAACAATTCTCTCTGTATTTCTCATTATTGCTCAGCCTGCACAGTTCACCCTTCTCACACACACACAGAGTCAGTTTACACTGATAAACAGTAAATGGGCTGGCATCACAATAGTGCTTTCTAGACTTTTGCGCCACTCAAAGAGCTTCACGCTGCAATCCACACTGACACATTTACACACACAGTCATACACTGTCTGTGACACAGAGCGATACATGGGGGAAGTTTGGAGTTCTCATTGACACTTCGACACGGAAGCTGGTGCAGACAGGGACTGAACCACCAACCTGCTGATTACTGGCTCTCCTTTAGCCGCCTCAGTCCTCCGTGACAACTGTGGAAGATTTACAGTAAATCCATTATTGATGGCTGAAATTAATTAGCTTGGCAGGTTGGTTTCAATTCATTTTCACCCATAAAACTTTAAGATAAATATATAAAAAGTCATGAGTGGGATTCGGCGAATGACTTCAATCACTTAAGCCCACATTCAATCATATTTTTAAATTCTGGAATCCAGTAGAGCAGGCTTGATTAATTCACTTAAAAATAATCTTCATTTATCTTGTACTGGGCTTTTGTAGAGTCCCAGAGTTTATCCACTGTCTAAAATGAGCTATTTTAGCTCCATTAAGGCCTGATTCTTGCCTGATGTCTCAGTCACACAGACTAGTCTGTGACCGCCCTGAAAACCTCCAGTCGCAAAGAAGAAATGTTTATTCCCTGATTAGTTGACAATTGGTTGCTGGCAATCAAATTGAAATTTACTCCACAACTCCAGCCACACAGGGCTGGAGACCGGTATTGGTTTGTCACTGGATGAAACTGGTTGCAAAAGGGTGCCAGCAATCACTTGCCAGTTACTTAGGGAATTCACAATCTTCCCTAACGAGCGGAGGTCACTGACTGGTCTCTAGACCTGCATGAATAGGTTCCGAGGTGGTATTAAGTATATAACACTTATTATAAAACTTAATAAGTACACTTAATACGTATATCACCTCTATATGCCATGCTGCAGAGAGAGGAGGAGAAAAATAAAGCGTTTAGACGAGTCTGAAGCCTGAGCTTCTGCTTCAAAGGATTACAAAATGTACAGAGCTCATTATTTCAACAAGTTTAAAATGAGCACCAAGAGTTGAAAGAGGATAAAACTGATTTCTTCACGGTGGACAAAATTTATTAGAAAGAAGAAAAAGGCATAAAATGAAAGCTAAAAACTTCAAATGTCATGATATGACGCAAAGTGTCCTTCAGCTGAGAACCACAATTAAAAAGATAACGATTGGAGAATACTGTGTGACACTGAGCTGAAGAACTACAGTGTCATTCTATACATTGCACCGTATTAATGCAGCAATGCGAACTTAGCCTCGTTTGATATAGTATGAACTAGGCAGTAATGCTACTGTGCACATTACACACAGTTTAATGTATTCAGTCCAAGCTGACGCGTCTGCTTTTGTAAAGGGGGGGATTCTTCAGGTTTAGTGTTTGCCACTCAACTACAATGTTTTCCAGCAATGCTCATATTCCTGACTGGACCTGACGGATACAGCAGCTTATTTGCAGCAACAAAGAATTTCCTACCATGAATCACTGCGCATGAACACACAGTTACGATTGGCACAGGTCCCACAGTCCTAAGTCAGCAGAATTAGAGGGAGAAGCTGTTACATATAAACCTCTGCTGGCATGAACTTTGGACAGAGTTTGTGTTAAAATTGAAGGTTTGTGTTAAAACAGAGGCATACTTCAGCATTATGTTAAATGCAGCTATTTTTACAGGACCGCCGGCCAAGGTATGCATCACCAGAGGAGCATGCCGTACGGTCTGTTTTTAAACACCCGACTAGCACCGCTGTCTCTGTGGGCTTTTTATTTTTTAAATGATGTGATTTTCAGACTTCAGATTTTTAACCACTTAAAGGGATAACTCCTATTCTTGCTACTTTTGAGCTCCCTTTTCACTGTTTTACTTTGGGAGCCTGGATTATCCAGCTCAGATACAGACACTTAACTTCAGGGATGAGTGGTAATATTATTTTATGAAAGAAAAAAGAAAAATCAGATTGCGTAATACATCGTAAAAACAAACATCTACTAATGCACCCTTGTCATCTCGCCCGAAAACTGCTTTAAGACTCTTTATATATGAACGTATTAGATTCTAACATGATGTAAATACAGGAATTTAATTTTGGACAGCGGGAAAAATCTTTCCGACAGTGGTTAACGTCTGTTATTCTGGTTAAGAGCAGTGAGAAGGAGCTGGTAGAGCCGAGTCAGCACCTCTGCTTCCTGAAGCCCATTTCAACATACTGCAAAAAGACACTTTACAACCTTCTACTATTGGCCAATAACACAGCAAACTTTATAGCGGATCCTTTTTTATAAGCGTCTCTGTTCAGCAGTGTGTTCACTTCAGCCTCTCAGACAGAGCCACAAGGGTGGAGAGGTGATGAGAAGCAGCAGCAGCAGCACTTCTGACAAAGTGCTGTAATCTACCTGCAAGCTGCACAAGCAGCTGCACCCTATTCTCATCCACAGTTAGGAAACCGGTCATGTCTGTATTTCCTTCCCCGTGTGCAACACGAAAGAAAGCCTCATTCATTCAAACATATCTTTTCAGTTCAATTTTTTTCCATATAGCACCAAATCACAGTCGCCTCAATGTGCTTTACAGTGTAAAGGTAAAGACCCTAAAACTGAAGACAGCAGTAAGAGAGTAAAAGCATAAATAAAATGCAGATAAAAACAAGAAAAATCAATTAATGCAACATCTCAGGACCAGAGTGCATCATGAGCACTTTTAAGAGAACAATATTTTAAGTGAGTACAGCTAAAACAAATGCCAGTTGATTATTAAATGGCCATAATGTGATGCAGAGTGAGAAATTAACACCTCCTACAAAGCACTGTTATAAAAAAATCTCTCTACCCACCACTTTGGCAGGTGGCCAGACATTATTTGGACACTCGGTCCATTTCAAAAGTCAGTTTCAGCGCAGGAGGAGCCTCTCTGCTCTTCAAGGTATCGTCGGGGTCTCGGTCACTTCTTTCTTTTAATGAAGAAATAATTGTGCTGACATCTGTATACAACAACCTGCAAGGTTTGTTAGAGCAGCTCGTAACAAAGTGTTCACACAGTGCACTGAATAAAAGTCTTCTTTCCCGTCACCCTCAGGAGATCCTTCATTTTCCTTCGTCTTTTCACTTCCATCAGACTCAATCACATCTTCTTGCTCACTAACTGCTAGAAAGAGACTTCTACAAGGGTGAAGGATACAGGATTGACATTAGCACCCTAATGTGGTTTCAGGCTTTTTGGAGCGACAGCACATCAGAGGTAAACCAGCTCATCAGTGTATTCCATAATAAATGAAAATAATGTGTTAAGAGTATATAAAATGCCTTTATTGAATTAGGTTTATGATAAAAGACAGTTTTTCTAGTGTTGTTGGGATGTTACTGAACCAAAAACTTACAGATATCATATACTGTAGTCTAATGTTCTTGGTGTCCTCTTTGATGACTTCTGATCTCTGCTCTTTGCCAATGATGTGGTTCTTTTTGGCACCGTCACATGGTGATCTCCAGCTCTCACTGGGTTGGTAAAGTGTCAGTTAGCACCTAAAAATTCTGAGGCCATGGTTTGCAGGTAGAAAGGGGTGGAGTATGCACTCCCGAGTCTAAGATGAGGTGCAGAAACCTCCATGGAGGTCTTGTTCACGACTGAGGGGAGAGTGGAGCGGGAGACTGACAGACAGATTTGTGCAGGATCAGCAGCGATGTGGGTGTCGTACCGATCTGTAGTCGTAACAAAAGATCCAAGCATGAAAGTGAAAGTGTCACTTTCTTATTCTGTGGTAATGAGCTCGGGGTAGCACTTAAAGAATGAGGAGAGAGACTCAGAGTAGAGCCGCTACTCCTCCACATCAAAAAGAGCACGGTGAGGTGGTTTGGGCATCTCCTGAATGATGGAGTCTGGGCTTGTCCTACTGGGAAGAGGCCCAGGGCACACCCAGAACACACATGAGATTATATCTCTTGGCTGGCTTGGATATCCTTCAGTGTCCCCGCCCTGGAAGAGCTGGAGGAGGTTCCCAGAGCAAGGGAGATCTGGGTTTCCCTACTAAGACTGCTGCCTCCAGAAATCCAACCCAAGGAAAGGAGCAGGAAATGAATAGATAGATTAGTAATACCTGAAAATGACAGCTAGAGCGTACACAGGTATGTTGGCGTGTTGGCTGTCTCATTAGAACCAAATCATTATTGCCATTTAAGTGACTTCCTACATTATTTTTACTGCATCGGCTTCCTTAAAATGCCCACAGCCTCACTGGTCCAATATGCAAAAAAGATTAAAGCAACTTTATGTTAGTGTTGCTATAATTTCAGTTTAATCTTCTAGTACAAACGACTGCTTGGACTAACTTTTATTTACTGTAATATCAGCTCACCTCGTGTCACATGATCCGGAGAGTGACTTGCTGCTTCACTCTCTGGCTTTTCTGATTATAAGAGTCATGCTTGTAACAGGGTCACAGTGTAAAGCTGTGCTATTGACTTTGATAGATAAAGTGCCACATCCTCATTGGCTCACTTCCTTTAACAACTGATGGTAGCTAAACCATTCTTAATCTACCAATAGTGGTTTTCTCCTCTTGCTTTTGAAAGCAGCTGAGTTTCTCTCAGTCGCCTTTCTGTCTTCCCTTTATGATGAGATGCACATTAAAAGTCACTTACATGACTCATCATCTAGGTAGACTAAACCATTGTGCATCGTTTGTAAGGGGTGAAAGTACCATCAGACAGCCTTCACTAGTTTTGGGGATCAAAGTTCAGACGCTCAACCGATTTAGACGGTTTATTTCTCAATAATTACTTGGAAAAATAAATAATAAGAAAATGTAAATAAAAACAAACTTTTCATTCCAGGCCTGCAATGGCCCCACCCACCAATGAGACCCTGCATAGTCAGTCCCACTTTTGACCCCACCATGAGGCCTCTCTTCACATAAACCACAGCTACCCACTGACTCTCTCTCGCCGCGTCTCTGTGTTTCACTGAGGTCAATGCATCATTGGGCAATATTACATTTTAGCATTATTATTAATTAACAGCATAAAAAAACATCTGATCTAAATTGGAGACAGTATTTCTTGCATCAAATTGGATTTTTAATCTCCATGTCAGCAGTCTTTAAACAAAATTAATTTACTGTTATAATAACTGTGATATTAGTTTTCCAGATGTTCCCCAAATATTTGAGAAAAAAAAAATTGCCTGCAGCTTATTTGGGGCTGAGGAACGATGGCAGCATCGGGATCCTATCACCCAAATGTGACAGACCTCAAACCACACACATCTACTGTAAACGCTTACAGATGAGGAAGAGCTGGATGGCTACAATAAAAGTTTGCCTGTATTTCAATCCAACCTGGGTTGCATTTAAAATTTGATTTGTAATAGACAGAATCTAACAACCAAAATCAAAGCAAAAAAACCCCAAAATAAGCAAAACTAAAATCTAATCTACACACCTGCCACACACTTCCCTGATAAGAACACAGTTTTTCTTCTATTTCCTTCCATTTTTAAATATGTCAGAGATGCATACATGAATGAATTTATGGATAAGATCATAGATGGAAGTTCTTTACTCTTAAAAAGGCAATTACAGGTTGAGAAGTCAAACTAAACATGTCAAAAAGAAACGGTAGCGCGCTTCACTCAGGCAGCATCTCAGTTTGAATCCAGGAAAGGAAGGCATTTAATTCAACAGGGTTAAAGAGCAGCAACATTAAAACAGAAACATCAGAAAGCTTACAGATGATCTGAGTCCAGATCATTTACTCTGCAAATATATGCAAAAATATAAACACGGAGCATCATTAAAACATTATTACAGTCCAGTGCAGCAGCTAAAATGCCATAAAGGGTTTTTCATTTTGTTACATTTCCATTTATGTAATACCTGTAAAATATATTTGAATTTCTCTGACACAAAAATATGGCCAAAGGCTAAATGCCATGATCGTCTGAGCTCCACATCAGGCCTGTTTGGCCAGACAACCAGATTACACATTAAAGACTTGCGGTCCTGAAAACATCAACTTAATGTTGTGACGCAGCTTCAATCTCTCTGTGACATACTGAATAAAAGTGGAGGGGGGGTAAGGGGGGGGGGGGGGGGGGCTGCTCTCTTTTCTCTTGATGTTCAAATAAAAACCAGCTCTTTGAAAAGCTCTCGTCTCAGAGCTGGTCCCCCGAACAATGGATATCTTCATTCCTTTCAACTTTTCCGTAAAAGCTCGTTGTCTGCCAGTGAAAAGAAAATCATCATAAGGAGAAAACAATCCAGTTTTGGAGCACACACGCAGATGCAACATGCTGTTGTGCTGAACCACAGGACCCTACTAATCACCGAGGGGGGCAATACAAAAAGATGAAAACAGACCTTATGCCACAGATCAGGTTGTAATGAAGCTATCTGCCAACTAGGGCTGCCACAAACGATTATTCTGATAGTCAACTAGTCACCGATTATTTTTGTGATTAGTCGACTAATCAGATCATCATCCATTGGACATACAGCGTACAGCTTATTGCACCAGCAGCATCTGCTCTTATATAATTATCATTAGCTTACAGCTTTAAGTGTTTAAGGTGCTAACTAAAAATAAAGACAAGATGATAGTTTATTAAATTTTAATGAAATTTGCAGATTGTTTCGGTGAAGTTTAATAAACTCCTTGCTATCTAAAATATAACAGGACACCGGAGTAAATTCTGGAGCATCTCACACTTCTGATGATCAGCTGTCTGCTTGACGTTTATTCAGCTGTGTAAAAACTATAACTTTAATCTCAGCCAAACTGATTTACTCAGGAACAAATAAAATACTACAAAAGGCCAAACAATAACATTTTTAAGTTATCTAAGTGACTCATATATCATGTTTAACCTGAGTAGCGAAAGACAGCAGTGGGTTTGAAAACGAGTCCGGTGTTCTCACGGCTCTAGTGAGCCTAGCTCCCGGCTAGCTATCGAGCTAGTGGGTAACAGACGTCTCCGAAAACGTCGGAGCGCTTTTGAAAATATGTGGTGTCTTGATAAACTGAGCAGATATTTGAGGTTTACACAGCTACATTCTCGCCTGAAAATATGTTAAACGTTTATTTTGTGACCCAGAAAGAATAATAAGAGTAATATTAAAACTAACTAGCTGCCGCCATTGTTGGAAACTGAGCTGGGCCGCGATGGGTTGCGCTATGAATTCTGGGACAGTTTCTTCTTCTTCGGGGTTTAACGGCAGCTGGCATCCTTGTACATGCAGTGCTGCCATCTTCTGTTCCAGTCCGTTATTACACTCTTAAATCCTACTACTTATTCCTGCATCTTTTGTGATCTTACAAAGCTTCAAACGACACGTCGACTATTAAATCAGTCGTCGATGATTTTGATAGTCGACGTAATCGTGACTAGTCGACTAATCGTGGCAGCCCTACTGCCAACAGACGAATAACCACTTTAAATCGACAGATATAAACTGCTTTGCCACTGCAGTGCTGTTAAGAAAGCTTTTTTACTTTTTTTGATGGCCATCACTTTTTCTCCTTGTATCACCACAGCTGTCTGGCTATTCCCTGCAGTCTTTAGTCAGGCTTTCAGAGTTTACACGTCATGACTAACCCCTTCTGAGTGGGATAAAATAAAAGCTGCTTTTCCACTTGTATCATCAGTCTTCTTCTTCCATCTCTCCATAATCACTCCCTTTTCTTTGTCCTTTGGGAAGGATTTAAGCTCGTTCTTTACGAATGCTACGCCTATCAGGAGTTTCCATTCTCACGTGGCACATGTGCAACTTCAAACAATAATTTATGCTGGCTCGGGGCTTTTGGGAAATGAAAACCACAGTTTACTTGACTCCATGTATAACTGGCAGTCAGCAGCGATCGGTAAGTTGAAATCTTACTGAATGCTTCAGCAATATGATTCTGAAATATTTGAGTGGAATTACATAATCAGAAATCAGACACACAAATAAACTGTCAGACGGTAAATGTAGCGTACTGTAGGAAATAAACATAAACACAGCCGTGGGCATTTATGGGACAACGGAAGAGTTTGACAGAAAGGCAACTGTTGCTGTGGTGAATGCTGCAAAAGGTTTATGAGGAGAAGTTTCCAAAGAAAGCTGTTGGGAGCTTTGTGTGTTTGTCAGACTTTGAGTATTTATCTAAGGGAGGCGTAGTTTTTTTTAACTGTGCTTAACGAGCGGAAGCTAATGTAAACTCCAGTGTAGTAACTCCAGATGGTGGAGCTTCTAAGAAGTGACAAAATAATACAGACAGTGGACCTGGTTCAGTCAATGAGGCTCAACTAAAAGTCCAGCTGCTCACACCTTTCTGTGGCATGTTTTATACTTATCACTTAAGGATAAATAGGTGAGATAAAACAGCCGTGACAGGTGTATCCGCCTATTTTTGGACAAAGATGTTTCCCATCATTCAACACTTCACAGGCGTGCCACTAGATAGCATCACAACAGATGACTGTAAGTGCTCTCCATCATCTACACACACAAACAGGCAGTTTCACCTGATTGGACAAATGCTTGAAGAGGGCTGCCTGTTCCTAAATTTCATTGCTGGCCCAAATGGAGTACCTTATTAATTACAAACTTTCCACCTCATTAGAAAAGTAGTTTTCCCTTTATTTAAACAGGAAGTTTAACTTCAAATCACATTTTCCTGCTCCAAAATGGGGAACATTAATCTAATGTGTTTTTTCAATGGAGAGAGAAAAACCAGATTTCCTGAGTAGAGCGTGCAAACTCCACGCAGAATGGCCCAGGTTCAAACTCAGGATGCACAGTGGTGCCATACGGTCACACTGAAATGTGTTTCTGGAAACATTTGATGTGTTATGCTGGATTCATGGTGTCTGTTTGTGTAGGTACTTAGCTACACAGGGTGAAGGAATACAGGGGTGCTTGTGCTCAGTTCTTCAAAGAACCAGCAGCACTTAGCTCAGTGTGGATGCGTGGGTCAAATGCTGATTGGTTGAAGAGTGGGCCGGAACAGGAAAGGCAGTGAGAGCAGAGGGTGAAGCGTGAAAGAACATCTGAGATCCTAAAAACATCATGAAACTGGTTGTTCCACATATTTTTATGTGGCCCAGATGGCACTAAACAGTAGGGGTGCAACGATACACGTATCAATATTGAACCGTTCGATACAGTGCTTTCGGTTCGGTACGCATATGTATCGAACAATACAAAATTTTTTATTTATTTTATCAACTTTTCGTCTGACGATGCTGTCTGTGTGGAGCGCTCAGTGGATCTGCATTCGACTACTCCGCCTAGGCTGCACTGTTGAGCGCAGATCCACTGAGCGCAGCGCAAGCTAGCAAGACAGAAGTTAAGCTCGTTGCAACATGGCTACTGCCTCAACGCTACCTGAAACTGAACCTCCCCCACCATCATTCAGATCTGGCGTTTGGAACTATCTTGGTTTTTATGTGAAGCATGACCCTGATGGTAAGCGCATCATGGACAAAAGTAAAACAGTATGTCGGATGTGCCATGCAATGCTCAATTGGTGGGAACCAGTGTGTTCGCGCAGTTAGCTCGTTAACGTGTTGACACCGTCCAGCCCCACGCACGGGGCGATCCGCGGTAAGTCGTTAACGGAGATTTGCCGTGTTGTGGCGTTAATGTCATTTTAACGAGATTAACGCCGACAGCACTAGCGGGAACACAACGAATATGACTGCACATTTACGCCGACATCATCGTAGTACAAAGACAAGTGAAAGCAGACAAAAACAACAAGCACGCATGCTACAAAATTTACCCGAGTCATTTAGACAGCCGTTAGCACATGATTCTCCTTATGGGGACCTGATATGTTTAATATGCTTCTGAGAATATAGCCCAGAAGAAGCGGATAGTATAGCTTTTATTTTGGAAAGAGACATTTCTCTGTAATAAACTCTCTTTTCCAAAGATGAGTGATTTCCCGATCGGATAGATTTATTATTTTGTTGTTTCAGCAACATTAAATTTAAAAACTGTACTTTTGAGTTAAAATATATATTTATAATTTTAATAAATGACAAATTAAAAAGGCATGAACATTTTTTTGTATCGAAAAAATATCGAACCGTGACACCAGTATCGAGCCGAACCGAACCGTGAATTTTGCGTATGCACAACTATCTACAACTATGCCCGTTTATGCTGGAGCTAAATCATCTTTGTTTTTGATCAACTGTGGTTGGTTTCAAACAGTTTCTGGATCCTCCTGTTGCAATGCAAACTCAGATTTGCCTACAAGCACAGTGAGATGCTACCAGAGTGTACTGCACAGCTCAAAGGTTTGAGATCCAACTAATTTTCATATTAGATGAAGAAAACCCAAGTAAATATAAAATGCAGTTTTTAAAATTATGATTTCATCTATTAAGGGGGGGGAGTATGCAAACCTTCCTGGCCCTGTGTGAAAAAATAATTGCCTCCTAAACTTAATAACCGATTGTGCTACCATTGGCAGCAACGACTGCAGTCAAGCATTTGTGAATACTGGCAACGGGTTTTTCACATCACTGTGGAGAATTTTGGCCCACTCTTTGCAGAATTCTTTTAATTCAGCCACACTGGAGGGTTTGAGAATGAACAGCCTGCTTAAGGTCACGCCAAAGCATCTCAACCAAACTTCATTTAGTTTGAAGTGTTTTTGGGCAAATGTAAGACAAGCCTTTGTGTTCTCTCTCTCTCTCTCTCTCTCTTTATTGTTCAATGGTGAACTCTGACCATAACAGTGGCGAGTGAGGCCTGCAGTTCTTTAAATGTTATTCTGGGTTCTGTTTGTGACCTCCCAGATGCATCAATGAGCTCTCAGGGAGTGAATCTAACGCTCTTGGGACAGGTAGGTATGGATAGCTTTTTCCCCTTAATAAATGAAATCATCATTTAAAAACTGCACTGAAATACACTGTATTTACTCAAGTTATCTTTGACCACTATTGACATTTGTTTGCTCAGAAACATGTAAGTGTGACAAATATACAAAAAAAAGTAACAACACTAAGAAATCAGGAAGGGGGCAAATACATTTTCACATCCTTGTATCTGTGGATGTGTTCTGCTACAGCAACACTTTCTCTCCTGAGACTCTAAACGTGTAAGCTTAACGTGATTAAAACTGCTTTGGTTCAAAGAGTGTTTGTATTTGATGGTTCCCTCAGAAAATAAACCCACAAAAAACTTCTTTGGTGTTTCTATTTCCACCCCGAATCACTTGAGCACCTGTCAGAAGTGATCATTATTTAAAAAGAGAGCTCACTCGGTCAATACTTCAAACAAAAACCGTATATTTGAAAAGCATTCGGTACCCAGGGATTCCCGGCTTAATTTAAGCCTTTTATCGATTGCTCTATGGAACTGCATTTAGTTAGTTAGCAATAACAGATCTGCACGCTGGCTGAAATTACATTGTATTTTGGCATTATAAAAATATCGAGCTGCCTCAAGTGGTTTCAAATCCACAGGTCTTTAAGCTAGATGATTGTATTGCAGTTATATAAAGCAGCAGGAACTCCAACGCGTTATCATTATTATGAGGGACGCAGCGTGTGTGCACGCAGATTTCCCTAAATCTTATGTTACAGATGCTGGTCTGTTTACGTGTGCGTGCAGTGTTGTGTCTTCAGCAGACGGTGCGGGCTCGTGCGCTGCAGAGCAGAGGTCAGCGTCTTTCATCTGTATATGAAGACAAAACACAAGTGCGATCCAACATCATCGCCATCTTCGCCCTCGCCAAAAGCGTGATTTGCCTCTTCTCCATTTTTTTTCTTCTAGCGTTTCCCGCTTTAAAAACAACAAAGCGCTCAGAGCGAGTGAAGCAAAGCTTACCCTCGATGAGAGACAGACGCATTGATAAAGCCGAAGTTTGAAACAGGCACAGACAGGCAGAGGCTGAACGCCTACAGCTGCAGATAGCAGAGACTGCAACCTTCAGTCAGCCGCGATACCCACTGAGCTAATTCATTTAGGTTCGCTGGAGGAATAACTCTTTCCAAAAGGCTA
Organism: Copadichromis virginalis; assembly: GCF_057382275.1. Classification (NCBI taxonomy): domain Eukaryota; kingdom Metazoa; phylum Chordata; class Actinopteri; order Cichliformes; family Cichlidae; genus Copadichromis; species Copadichromis virginalis. The sequence goes on from NC_140618.1 coordinate 15,847,589, forward strand.
CCTGCACGTCTCAAGGCCCGATGCACCTTTGGGTAAAAACCGAGCTCCATAGCAACTGTGTCGATGTGCGGATGAATGAATCTGGCATTACTGTTTACAGCATGTGTTTGTGATTTGCTCCCACACAGTCCCTCTTCTGCTTTTCCCCTTGTTCTGTCACTAATTTAAGACACACAGGTTGAACCGTTTCGATAGGTGCGGGTCACAGATTTCATCTGAAGAACAACTCTTTGATAAATCCAATTACCGTCTGTCTGGAGCTTTTCTCCAACAGATAATAACTTCCTTAATAAAGCCCGCGTTTGCTGCTTTTTCCTGCAGTGCGGTGCCACCCTCCTCTATCAGCCATTTAGCTCTGCTCGCACCTCACTGATTAGCAGGAAAACAAGACTCGGTAAGAAGCTGGCTCCTCGAGAGCTGGCAGGAAGAAAAATCTTAGGTCTGTCCAACAGAGAAGACTTTAATGGGGTATCCTGGTGAGGCAGCAGGCTCGTATTTGCAACATTATCCTCCTGTGTGCAACAATGCGCTCGCAGATATGAGGGTTTGTACCACATCCAGCTGCTAGGAGACCCCTGAGGTTCCCCGCCGTAGTACATACTGTAGTGAGTGAGTATGGGAAAAGAAAAGAGTACCCGCTATGCTACAAACTAGGAGAAGAGAGATTTCACAGTTATTATCATCACAGAAAAAAGCTGATTTTTTTTTTCATTTCCAACTGTAGGAGGCTGATAACACAAATTACTACACTTTTCCAGAAATAACAGGATAATACTTTTAAAGTACAAATGAGGTTGTACAACGTTCATGGGAGAGTAGCACGTAGCAGCTTCCTGTCAGCTCCTCAGTGCTGACACTTTTCTGACATGTTGATTACACACTGCAAAACAAAGACGTCAGACGCATAGAAGTGGAGTTTGTGCACACCTGAATCACATGCACGCCCCCTTTTTTTCCTCTGCTCTGTGCCTCAGACATAATAATCAGCTGTGATGACGCCGAGTATTTCCCTCTCTCCCTTCAAACAACTCGGCTCAATACGAGCAGACTCGCTAATGGCTGAATATTAAAAGAAAAATCAATGTTCCCTAAGATAGACCACAATATCTTTGATCAAAAAAAAAACAACAACAACAGGAACATTTTGTCCAAAGGTTTTTCTATTGGAACACTGTGAAATTTCAGGGGGTTTTTTTTTTTTGCTCTATCAAATAATGCAGACAATTTGTCAGAGATGGCCACATTAATTTTTGCCTCCAACACCGTGATGTTAGCTTACAGGCACTGATACTGTGCTCAGAAAGTCTTTAAACTGTCATACACGAGCCGACAAGAGACACATTCTTCCAAATACGGGACTTTTCAGCTGATAATAGAGGAAATGCTATTTGCCAAGAGCTTTGATCTACACCACAGTATCATGACAGAGCTGAAGAAGCCAGCTGAACTAATTCTTCTGGCAGAGACGTGGTCTTTCAGATTATTCAAGAGTGGGCATTTGAAATAGCTGCCATGATAGTCCGAGTCCTACTCTTCATGCTGGCAGGATGCTGAATTCACCTCAAGGTGTTTGTGAGCACCAATAACACAATAAAGTGTAGCTTGTTGGATGCAAGCAGTATGTGTTACAAATAAGAGGGGGTGGTGAGATGCATATAAATATCTTGTGTTTTTGTGAGCTATAAAGGTTGCTCTGAAGTCTCACGCTGCACCACTCAACACTGCATCGACATCTGCCGGTTGCCCTTATCTCAATTTAATTAAAAACGTGACCCAAAGAAACACCAGCAGGTACCGAGGAAGTCACTGACATTTTATAAAGCGATTGCAGGTTAATTGGCAACACTTTGCAATCAGCACTTTGGGCTCTCTGATCATAATTATTAAGCATTTTATGTGTTTTTAAACACGCTTCACACGCAAAAAAAATGATATGATCCTGGAAGTTAATAAGAGCAGTTACAAATTTCAAAATCACAGCTAAGAAAACATCCATGGTCTTGTTAGCAATTTGCTGCCACCTCCATTAGTCTCTTCTTTTGTCACAAAGAGGTGACATACAGGTTTAGCCACTCCCTGCATGAGTCTACTCAAACACCAACCAGAACAAGTGTTTTATGGCCATGGCGGAGAAATGAGGAGAAGGCTTGATAGCTGCAGCCTTCAGGGGCACTACTTTGTAGTTATATACACAGTTTAACACAGGGTCTGTTTTGTATTGGTGTAAACAGCCTTTCAGCAAATATAGGCTGAATAATAGCCTTAGGTAAATGCATTAAAATCATATGCTAATTAGCAATGTGTCCATCTAGCTTTTGTTTATTTAACCATGAGAAGCTGCTGGCTCCGGGTTACAGCATGCTAGTCTGATTAAAGCTATAATACTGAAGAGATATGTCAAGTTAGAGGTGTCACGATAGCTGTGTACTGCATGATATTTGAAACTAAAAGATAAGTGCCATTGATGTACATATAATGTAACTACGTTTTTGTATAAATTTGTAAAGCCCAGTTCAATTATTCCATTTTATTTTATTTCATTTTATTTAAATGTCACCAAATCTCAACAAACGTCACCTCAAGCCTCTGCATATTGCAAAGTAGCCTTAACCGGGGATTTACAGCTCTGTGGTAAATTTACACCATAGGTACACTGTAACTGCAAAACCCTCTGAAACTCTGCGCCTTAACCTCACGTGCACCACACCAGAAACTGTCGATTCTTCCCGTGCATTTCTGGATACTACTTCACCACAGTTTTTGAATTGATTAGTAGAGAACAGCAATCAATGCCTCATATATAAGAAAAGATATTTACAGTACCAGTACAAGGACTCACATGTGTCAGCAAATTCCGAGGGACATTCACAAAAATCAGAATAGATGTGAGGCAATGTACAAAGATGTGGAAAAACTTGAGGGACAAATGTGTTTCTCTAAGAAAAAAAAAAGACCACAACAAAGAGCGAGGACCCAGAAGGCAAGAGAGTCCCAGCTTTCTATTTATTGTATTGTTGCTGGCACTGCATATGAAACATGACCACACAGTAATTAACACATAGAAATGGCTCCGAAGAGAAAACCCCAACCATCAGACAATTACCACATCCGTCAGCAACACTTGGGGATAGTGGGGAGGAAGAACTCCCTTTTGACAGGGAGAAACCTCCAGCAGAACCAGGGTGGGGCGGCCATCTGCCGAGACCAATTGCCGGTGAGGGGAGGACAACAGGACAAAAGACACACTGTGGAAATGTAAAGTGGTGTATGAACATACAGAGTGAAGAAGAAACACTGCATTGTGGGAAGGCTCCAGCAGCCTAGGCCTATTGCAGCGTAACTAAGGGAAGATTTAGAGTCACCTGATCTAACCTTAACTATACGCTTTATCGAAAAGGAAAGTTTTAAGCCTGATCTTAAAAAAAAGAGACCAGTGCCCAAAAATCACTAATAAACCTAACTGTGGATTTGGGGAATTATTGCACCCCGGCCGGTAACTGTAAAATCTATGAATGTGTTATTCAGTTGGTTACAAAAAGCACATCCATGAAATTTAGTCAATCTTTTGAGAGTCTTGATGAAGCGTCGAGTCCATTTATTACGGAGTTTATTCCATGACAGCAAAGCGGGGGAGAGAGATCATTAAATGCTTCCGCTTTCTCAGACTGAGACGGGGGGAGATGCGATGGAAAAAACAACACTTCACCTGTGCAGCACCGCTTTTGTTTAACCAGATTAAATGTCCCTCTGTGTAAAGACACCAACCTGGTGGAGGCCATCATCCATATTAATGCCACCTGCAACCCAACGCCAGTGAAAGTTGCTTATTGTGGAGTGTCTCTTTGACCCCTCTAGGAACCACACACACACACACACACACACACACACACACACACAGAGTGAGGAAAGCTATCAGCCTAACGGAAAGGTAAAAGTGCTGCTAGGGTTGACTGATGCAAAGCAAACACAGAGAGACAGATAGGACAAGACAAGAGAAAGGTGGGATACACACAGGACATTCACACACATATACTCACACACACAGCCTGGAGAGGTAATAAAGGCAGTGTACTGTGCACACAACCACCCATGCAGACCACACCTCACTCACTCACACACCAGAATTCACTGACTTACATTAGCACACAGGTACACACACATACACGCTAGGTGCTCTCCCAAGGCAAAACCCAGTGTCTCACATCTATCTCAGAAGATATGTGTAAGTTTAGCTTTGCCGTGCCTTACTCTTCATGAACACCTGGAGGTTATTTAACCTGGATTATGTACTGCTTGCATATACGGGCCAGATACTGAAATCCATGGCTCCTAAACATGCACAGAGTCACCCCACCAGCTGTGATGTTTCACCTTTATTGTCCGGCTGAACAGACAGCTACATGTCTTCAGGTTATTATAGAAAATCTAGTCTAATAGCTGCTGTAATGGAGGTTATAATGTTCAGGTTTTTATCAAAGTGTGTGTAGAAGTGTGCCAGTTCAACTGTGTGGTCACTTTGGAGGAGGCAGTTTGGGTTCATTTGCACTGCCTTATACTGAGAGGTGCTTCTATTAATACCAATATCAATTATCTTCTTTATTGATTAATCTGGCAGGTCATTTCTCAAGTAATCGTCTGATCCATAACACCAGACCTGAGCTGGCCAGTTGGAGAGGTGATGTCTTTATGCTGTTGCCCAAGTCAAGAACTCAAACCTTTTATAATATGTTAGGAAAAGGAGAAAGCAGCAAATTCCCATATTTGTTTCCCACTAAATATTATTTTTCATTATTGATGAACCTGCTGAAGTTTGGACTGTCACAGCATCTAGTGACTTTATCCGGACAGCATTCCGGGACAAGGACGTGAAAAAGAGAATTTTGAGGAACTTTTAAGATTTTTAAACTAGAAAAGTCAGAATATTTAATATCTCCTTTCATCTCCAACCTCTAATATTTAACCCTCTCTGATAGGCAAGAGGTGGACAGAATATGAGCCACATAAAGATAAATCTCTGGAGATTCACCGCAGGGCTGATAGACCGCGTTGCATCGGCTTAATTCAGTGTAAAAATGTTTTAACAAGGGGGGATCTGTGCAGCACAAAGTCTAAAATCAGAAGAAGAAATGTGTTTTAAAGACGCCGCTTTAAAAGAAAATCTCCTCCTGACAGCACAGTGCACGTAGAGCTTTAACCCGGCGTTAATCTGCACACTTCCTGATCTCTACCTAGTTATCGGAGCAGCAGCAGCTTGTGCTGACGTGCTCTATAGGCTAACCCCCACCACCACCGGTACCTCCACCTCCCCCGGCCCTGCGAGACAGGCCAGCAGCCTTATATTAATTACAACCCCCCTGTATGCTTGATTCCGCTGTCACATCAGCCGGCACCGTGAAGTGGTGAGCTGGGCTGCCTGGTGCAGACGCGCTCCGAGCCCCGGCACAGCGGGAGGTCTGTGTACGCCGACCAGCCAGGGAGTGAGCGAGCCATCCAGCCCCGCTACCCTTGTCCACACATCTCCAACCAAATCAATGCCTCGCCACTGATACAAGCAGGCCTTTCCCCCCTTTTTTTTTCTTTAAAAAAACTAATTCCTCTCCGCATCGTGCAGCCGCAACCCCCCCGAGCCCCCAGAAAGGAAGAAAAGAGGCTCAACAGCGCCGAACCACAGCGCTCCATCTTCGCTTTGTCCTGGAAGAAAACCTCCACACGGACACAAAAAAGCAGTCGAGGAAAGGAAACCCTACCTTTCGACTCAACGCTGTCCCCGAGTAGAAGTAGTAGGCTATCCCCAGCACCCACAGCACAGCAAAGCACAACAATATCCTTGATTTCCTCCGCATGGCTGCCTGGTTTTTGCGTCCCCCCGCCCGTGTGTGCGCTTCGCGGCTCCCCCTGCTCGGCTCTCCTTTCGGCTGTGAGCGGCGGCTTGTCCCGGTCTGCTGTGTCCGTGCAGGGCGCTTCGCCGAGCGGCTTCGGCAGGCTTCGTCAGTCGATCAGGCGGAGCGGAGCGAGCAGGAAGCAGCAAGCAAACATCAGCGAGGTTAGAGGGCAAAGGCTAGCCGACTCTAATCCAATCAAAACACCGGCCTGGAAGAGGGCCGGAGCCGTCAGCGAGTCAAGCTGTACCGAGCGGTTCCTTACTGAAACCGAGAAACAGGGGCTGGATAGTCCCCGAAGGAAATGACTTGTAAACGTTCAGTTATGTGTCTGTGGGAGCTGTGAGAGAGGACGTGTGATCATCGTGATTTCACTCTGTGTGGAGCCGCATACGCTCTAAGGAGTCGGTAGGGGCGCCAGAGATATCCTCCCTGCTGCAAACCGGGTATAAAAACTGAAAACGAAAGCTTCCCGTTTAAACCTTTCATTGCCCTGACATGAACTGACCCATTAAAGGTAGAGACGGATTAAACAGCGCAGAGGTTTTGTTTGTTTGTTTTTGGGGGGGTTGAAGAGTTACTTCTTTTCCATGTCTCCTTCCTGCCCATGATGTTGCACATCGAAATAGGTTTATTTCAGTAAAAAGATCTGGGACAGCAAAGGAACAATGGGAACTGCATCCATTCCTTTAGATTGGTGTGAAATCCATAAAAATGAATCCCACAGTGGAACCTTTCGTGTCATTTCTCACTCATATTCGTATTTAATCTAATGAATGGTCAGAAAATAACAATACTGAGCTATTTTACTGTAAAATTAATTATTAATAATATTTTTTTCCATTAAAAATGCCAGACTTCTTCCCTTTGTAAACTTAAACTGTGACTGTTTACTGCTTTTCCATCACTTGTATCCTAAAGCAAAAATCTTGAGTTCCTCAACATGTGGAGCCACTTTACAATATTGAAGTGGTTAAGATCTTCCTACCTTTGATCCTCCCAGGAACATTAAAGTTCATAATTGACGCCTCTTGGTCTAACAATAGGTTTTTGATTTTGAACTGCAGACAAACAATCAATTAATCCACTGATTAATCAATAAAGAGATTAATGAGTTTAAGTAGAACGTTAAAGCAGACAGTCACAGTCATTCTAAGCTTGTTAGCTGTGTCTTACCTCTGTGCTCAGACCAGTCTGGATGTAGCTGGTTGGTCCTGATAAGCTGTTGAAGTTAAAATCTGGTGTTTGAAAACAACTTATCGGTTCTTTTAAATCAGTAATCAGTGCTCATAGTGGCCTGGCTGCTTCCCAAAGGACATGTACTATAAATATAAACATGTCCATGGAAACCTCAGACGCCTGTCTGCATTTATAAAGTGACTAACTATCACATCATCCATGCATTCAGTGACAAAAGATAAATCATGCTTAACTGGTTTTATTGAAAAAGCTAATAAATTTTGTCTCCTGTATTAGCCAGAGTTTCTTTTTTTTTCCCCTGCAAGGGCAGGAAAAGCGGGAAAGACTAATTAATTTTCTTCCTCGTTTAAGGAGCGGAGGTATTGTGCAGCTAATGCATGTGCATGTGTCCTAGAGGAACTTGACCTCATCCATCCACTCATGCATCCATTCATCCGTCTTATTATTTTGTAAGCACGATTCACGTACAGTATGATTTTCAGTATGGTCTTTCTTAAATAGGAAGAACAATTTCAATCTTTTATATTTTCCTTTTTTGCATGTCAGATATTCTGAAATGGTAAATGTATTGGTTCCCATGTTGCACTTTTCTAATCTACTTGAGCACTTTATACAACATGCCTCATTCACAAGCTCTTCTGAGCGGCTGCACCAAGCCCAGCAAGACGAATAAGGGTTTTGTGAGGCATGCAAAGCTGCTTTAGTAGAGTCCAACAACAAGAATATGGATCTGGAAATGAGTATCATAGGTTTCCTTTAAATTTCCTCAAATGTGCAGTATGTCATCACCTCCCCAGTATCTTTAGACTAATGAGAGGAGCAGTGAAAAACGTGACAACGATGGAAGAAAATCGTGCGCTTAGACTCCTTTGCTCACAGTAAAACGCTTTCAGAGGCTTTAAGCAGTCGAAATCCATAAAACTGCAAAACTTTCAGACACAAAGAAAAGGAAACATTCGTCCTGCCTAAAATTGTTAACATTTTTAAAACACAGTTGAAATAGACTTTTCTATGATCTGCAGCACTCAGACCAACTCTCTCTGACATCGAGCTCAGCTGGAACACCCCTGGCTAAACTAAAAGGTCTAGCTCATGTTCTGCGTGGTTCAATCTGCCTCTGACATTTTTCATTTTAATGGTGACAAAATGAGATTTTGACTGGAGAGCAAAATGCTTCTCGGTCCAAGAAAAGAAAAAAAGAAAAAAGAAAGAGATCCTATCAATACACACACTGTGCTTTTCTCCAAAGATGTCCCAGCAGATGTCCCAGCAGTACACACAGAGACAGACGCACATGCAGAAAAACACACATTTACTCAGCGCTGCTCTCGCTATGGTGGTCTGAGAAGAGACTCGGTGTGTTTATGTTACCTACAGTAGTTTTAAAGTATGGATGGATGGAAGTCAAACTGAGAGAATGGGGAGGAGGACTAAGAAGCACAGAAACAGATGTGCTTATTTAGCAGCACTGAAGTAAAAGAGGTTTTTATGTTTTGCCCTTTTGCCTCCGATGCCCTGATTAGCTCTTATGAGAATCTCAAGTTACCCCCGAAGGGGTCAGTTTGGCTCTAGGATTTCAGATAAAGATCAGCAGCAACAAGTGACATCTTTTTGGCTTTGATCATGGCTGTGAAGCTGTTATGCAGCAAGAAAATGTCATGTCTAACTTTGTTAAATCATGTTGTTGTCTTCTTGGTCTTATTTTTTTAAAGGCCTGTGCAGCAGCCATTAAACAAGAACAAGTGTGGTGTATTTTATCATTTTATGTTATGATAATATATATACACAGGAACTTAATTATATGCAAATTACAGTCTGTTTTGGCTTTTGGATTAAAGCTGAAATCTAAAAACTGTAATTAAAGGGTCAGTGAAACATGACGAAACCATCCGAGGGAAGTTTTTAATTTTACAAAATAAGCCACATTTAATGGGCAAATTTCCAAAGATGGCAACAATATGATAACAGGAAGTAGAATCCCAGGCTTTCTGAGACTCTGTGCAAATTTGTTAGTTAAATCTAACGTTATAAACACAGAGGAGAAAGAGTTGCACGGAGAATAACAGTCAGAGGAATATTTTGGCAGCGGAATATGAGCTCATTCACTTAAAGTGCAGGTGGTTCAACATTAGCTGAGCTGGGAGGACTGTTTAAAAGTCACTGCTGCCAAGAAAAAAAGGGATTTTCTTCCCCAGGTCTGGAACATGGAGGAATGGATCCAGTTTTGAAATTTCCCAGTGCAACTGCCAACTATTTGTCAGACTCAGAGATGAATTGTGCAAGTATTTTTCAAGCTGTGGTGACCGGGGACTGCTTTCTTGATGACAAAGTTTCCAGATCCATCGTACTTTACGATTAGTGTGTACCGATCCTTCAAGCTGACTTGCCAGAGATAAACTAAGGCCATCAGTTACTTTCAGTGTCAGCTGGCTCTTTGGGCATCGCTAGAGTCATTACAGAGTCTGCTTTTCTTCCAGACATATATGCAGTATTTAGACAGCGATTACACGAAAAACCTGAATGCTTGACTCCCACAGTGAGGTCACATACTGCGAGGCCATGTCGTACACCTCTTCAACTGCTTGTTAACTCAAATATCTAATTAGATAATCACACGGTTGCAACTCAGTGCGTTTAGACATGCAGACATAGTCCAGACAACCTGCTCAAGTTCAAACCAAGAATAGGAAAGAAAGGTGATGTCAGTGCCTTTTGAATGTAGGCTGTTGGTGCCAAAGTCTGAGTACTTCAGAATCTGCTGATTTGCAGGGATTTTCCAACATAACCATCTCTAAGGTTTATGGAGATGGTTAATATCCTGTTAGTGCCACTTCTTTGGGTGAAAATGCCTATTTGATTTGAAGGCCTAGTTTGCCTTGTATCAGTAGTTCAGGCAGATGGTGGTGGTGTAATAGTGTGAGGAATATTCTCTTGATAGACTTTGGGCCCCATAGTACCAATTGAGCACCATATACAGCTTGTCTGAGTATAGTTGCTGACCATATCCATCCTGTTACGACCACAGTGTACCGATCTTCCGATGCCTGCAGCAGGATGGCGTTCCATGCATCATGATTGGCATCATGGCTGTGCAGCTGACAGAGCTGCAGCAACTGTGTGATGCTGTTATGTTAGTATGTTGAATTTATGGTTCTGAAGGAAAAAGAGGGTACAACCTAACCCTAATGACCTAATGAAGCAGCTTTTGAGTGTATATTAAGATGCGGTGAATCCTACAGTGAGGTGATCCAGTGGCTGTCTTATGCTGTGGGGGTCATACAGTTAGCCTTTACTCCAGGGCGAATCATTTCTGTTCTGCACAAACACCTTTGTTCTATATATAGACCCTAAAAGCAAACTTGCTCTGACACGCTGCTGGTTTGCAAAATCTAGTGACCCACACATTTTTTTTTTTAAAAGGTGCAGCCTCTTCAGACTTCATACCTCACACCTTCAGAGCTTTCAAGGAGCCAGAAGAAGTCAGAAAGAGCCAAAACAACAGCATCCAGTGTTTCTGAGAACAGCTGAAGATGTGCACGGGAAAACCTTTAACAAGACATTTCCTGTCTCCGTTGTTACCTGCAGTTTATGCCTCATTTGTGAAGCTTTTACCGAGGCAAGCGGCACCTCAAGGGAACGAGGTTTTTTTTTCTTCCTTTTTTTTGTGTCCCGCTTGGATCTTTAGCCATCAGAATTGTTGTCTTAAGGCCAAGAAAGATGCCAAGCGGATTTATTTTACCAAGTGGATCATCATGGCCTTGCCATATTGGTCCATTTGATTGACCTTTATTATAATTATGAATTTATTTTATTTTCAGTTGCTACAAACGGGACAGACATGACTGGGGGATAGGACAGGGAGAAAGAATGAAAGAAAGAGAGGGAGAGAAAGAAAGAAAACCAAAGGGGAGAAGAGGTTTATAAAAAAAACAATTCTCTTGATCTGCGCTGTGACACTCCTGTAAATAAAAACGTTTTCCATTTATGCCATTAACGCAGAACCTGGAAGACGGGAGTTTTCAGAGTGATCGATGCATTATGAGAGGGTAAGTTCTGTACTCGCAGGCACAGTGATGACGAGTCCATTTAGTACTTTTAAAAACACGTATATCTGACTACTTAGGGTTGTAAGAAAAAAAATGTTTTCGATTAATTTCTCCCCCCCCTCAACATTTAAAAACTGAGCACTTCCAGTTTTAAGAGACATCAAAGCTCCAGATCTGTTATTCAAGCACAAGTCACGCCAATATGTACAGTATATCTCTGTAAATACTGAAAGAGTTCGACTCTAGCCCCCCCACCCTTTTTTTCTTGACAGTTTTGCATTAATGTTTACAAACACTGTCAGTTTAAACACTCGCTCCAAAGCATGAAAATCCTAGCTGTCACTTACTGCCAGTCTTTGTAGCGCGGCTGATGTATTGAAAGATAGAAATATTAAAAGAACAAAACAAAAAAACTGTTAGATCAGTGTTTCTAAGAGGAGGGAGGGTCACACAATGGCAGATTTAAACTGCTCTTCATACACTTTTAATGGTAAATAGGCATGCTTTCATCGTTAGATGAACAGTTTTAGCAGCTGCAAACAAACAGAGCATGTATGATGAAAGCGTGTGTCTAGATGAAAGCTGCGATCATATAATAGCAATATCTGTCTTGCCAAAAAAGTGCCCACCGTGCACTATAAATCCAAATAATGAGTATCACTTTTTTCCCATTGTAAAACAGCTACAAATCCTATAGATCGAATCAACATTTGGTCTTTTTTTAAACGGTTAATTCATCAGCTTTTCCATCAATAGGCAGTGTTTTTTCCTGGAGCTCTTCTTATATGTATAACTGAAACGTCTCCTTTTTCTCTTGCTTTACTCTTTATTAAATTCTGGATGTTTATCCACCCAATTTCCACCTGACAATCAACATTCTTGACGCCGACCTTCACTTTGCATCTTTTCTTTTATCCAGCCCAGTTTTGTGTCTGTTTTCATTCAGGCATGTGTTGCTCTGGCTCACCTGTGAAGTGTGTAGATTTATTGCACTAAGTTGAAGCCTCTACACTAGAAACGACAATAAAAAGTGGGCTCAACACTGAGCCTAGCAGTCTGAAAGACACGCGGATAACCTGCAGCATCTCCCCTTTGAATCGGTCTCTGTAGAATACCAGCCTTTCAGATCTTCCCACACATTTCCTGTCTGATCCGCTTCTATATTCAACTGAATAAAGGCAAAAAATGCGCACAGAATTTTGCGACACATGAAATATCGAGCCCTTTGAATGTTTCACAAGCATTTGTCCCCCTAAAATCTGAAACAATGTCATATTTTGACTTTCATATTTTGATTACACATATGCTGTTGTCCGCTATGAGTAAGTGCAGCAGATGAAAAATAGCAACATGCCCAGTATATCCATCAGAGAAAAAAAAAGGATTTTTTCTCCATTTTCTAATTAATTATGTATTCATTCATTTATTCTTTCTTATGTAGGGCTTACAGTCAGGAAGTCTCAGGCTAAGTGGGTGAAGAAAATGGAAGCAGGTGCGCTGGCTTATAATCACATTTTCAGTGGGAGGTGGTTTTGCTAATGAGCTTCTGGTTTTCAAACACGGTGTTAAGATTTCCTGTACTGACGCGATCACACCGGCGGTTAATAGCCACAGAGGACACAGGGTTGATTTCAGAAGTAGAGGGGCAAATCGGCAACCAACGCAAAGTCACTGCTGCAGGGGCTTGAAGATCTGCAGACTATATTAAGAAACATCATATCATCATGTAAGCCGCAGCACCAGTATGATTTCTATGTTTCAGTGTCGGTGCTTTGTTACCATTGCGAAACAGCTGCAAAACACAATGATATGATCTGTGCAAATGAATAAATTTACTTTAAAATGGTAGAAATATATCCAAAAATTGCATGTGGTGATTTAAAAGTTTCAAACTCCAGCAACATATTTCCTGCCATTGCTCATAAAGATGCTGAAGGGTGGAAGAATTTTGAGGAAGCATTTTTAATAAACTTACAAACTTAAAATTAATATATTTGTTACCATGCAATGATTGAAACGCAAAAAGAATACAGGACAAAGGAGTCATTTAAAGTCCTGCAATCACACATGTGCTGTGTCTTTAGGGTTCAGGGTGTAACTAAAGTGATCTCCTTGCAGTTTTGTATGCATTAAACAGATATTTATATGAGGTGCAACTGTGTTTGTGGTACCTGCAGGTCTGGTTACAACCCTCCTCAGGCCACTCCACGCAACTGCTTTACTTTACATAATCCTTGTAACTCTGCTAGTTCGAGCTGTTTAAATGTTCACAAAGGTGATGGTAGTCAGCTGTGGTGGTGCATAATACATCATGGAGCCAACACACACTCGAGACGCCGATCAAATAAAAAAGAAAGTTTCTTCTCTGTCCTCTAAAATATAAAAGGTATGATTTTATACATCTGATGACTTTGGAGGTTAAAGGTGCTTCTACACCCCGCTGTTTTATTCTTTTTGAATAAAAACCTTCATCCAAAAGAAAGCAGCTGAATCTAACTTTTCAAAGGTTTGAAGTTTAAGTGAGTCAGTTAACTCTTTGGTATCCAGGGATGCTTGCTTGAGTTAACAATCTGTACATGTGATTTACAGGCAGGTATCCAACCATGAAACCAACATAAACAAAGTATGAGACGGCTTCACATTCCCATGAAATTTCAGAGATATTTATAAAACTGGACAATTTAAACTATCTGATCATCAATGGATGTGAACTATTGTGCAAGAACATGTCTTCTAAATTCAACTGTCAGATACATTATCATATATATTAATATTCAACAAGCTACTGGAAGGATTCCTGTTTTTTGGAGGGTGTAATGTCAGTCTATCACTGAATGTGTTCCTGTGACTGGTCAGCACTTCGTGGAGTGGGTGGGAAGTATTATTCAGCATTGTCTTTATCTTGAAAAACATCCAACACTCTAATACCACCAGCTCCACCCCCACAATGCTACAGGCCCTGCAGATCAGTTTATTGAGTCTGTTGGCATTCGCCACCCTCAACCTTCTGCCGCAGCATACAACAGTATAGAAAATGGGACTGACCATGACTTGTAGACAATCCTGAGCATGTTAAATGACCTCCGCCACCTCAGAAAATAGAGACGGCTCTGGCCCTTCCAGTAGAGTGCAGTGGTGGTTTTAAACCCAGTCCAGTTTATTGTCATTGTGAACTCCGAGGTATTTATAGTCCTCCGCTACGTCCACCTTGACCCTCTGGATTTCTGGTCTACTTAAAGTCTGCAATTATTTTCTTGGTTTTTGTTGCACCACATGACAAAGGAGTCCACCAAAGCCCGGTACTCTGTCACATCACTGCCACTGATGCATCCAACCACCTCAGTCATCAGAAAACCTCTGTAGATGGCAGGTCTCTGTTCAGTGGCTGAACTCCATAAAGAGATGGATAATACTGGATATAATCAGTAAATGATGCTCAGTTGGTATTAAGGGGACCAAAGTGTGGCAAGAAAATATCCCTACACCATTACACCACCATCAGACTGATCCACTGATACAAGGCAGGATGGATTCATGCCGTTTATGCTAGCTTTCTGCCAAATGTTGCACCAGAAATCCAGACTTATGAAACCAGGCAACCTTTCTCCAAACTTCTATTTTTAACAGGTTTAATATCTCTTCACACCTAAATGAAGGACAGGTGTGTAGGGGGAAAACATCTTTACACAGATAAACTTCACACACTGTCTTGCATAAATTGCATTTTAATCCAATTTAACTTCATCGAGTGAATTAAAGGTCACGAAGGTCAATTTAAGTCCAGGTTTTGTGAGCGTGAGTGAACTGTAGGCTTAGTTTCCTTCTTTTTAGATGGCAGGAGTGGCGCCCAGTGTGTTCTGCTGCTGCTGTAGCCCATCCAGGCTTTAAGGTTTGACAAGCGTTGCTGGAGTGTGGTTCAGAGATGTTCTTCTGGATTGTATTAAGTGGTTATTAATTCAAGCATTCTAGCCATTTTTCTGTCACTCCTGACATCAACAAAGCATTTTCATCGATAGATCTGCTGCTAACCGGACATTTTCTCTTTCTCCGTTTCTCTGGAGAAAGCAGTGTGGGAAGATCCCAGTAGATCAGCAGCTTCTGAAATACTCAGACCAACAACCGTGCCACATTCAAAATCACTTAAATCAGTTTTCTTCCCCATTCTGATGTTGGGCTTGAGCTTCAGCAGCTCATCTTGACCATGTCTACATGCCTAAATGTATTGAACTGCTGTCATGTGATCGCTTGATTAGATTAGTGGAGGTGTATCTAATAAAGTGGACAGTGAGTGTATTTTGTCTTGGTTTTGAAGACAGGACTTCTCACAACATTTAACAAAATTGCAGAAATCATATATTTATTGTCTTAGGTACAAAATCCACCGTCTTAATTTTACAATAAACTCCGAGGAGCAAGAACATCAACAGTGACATCATATGGTATACAAAACTGATTTTCTACTTAAAAATAATCAAACATAAGCAGAAAATCTACTTTTGTGTAATTAAACTGAAACCTAAACTGAAACCAAAGGCGATTTGGGCAGTTAAACAGTGTACTTTTCCTCTCCTTGCCTCTGTGCTTTGTGATAGTGGGTGTAGCTGCCGTACAGCTCGTTGAAGACCTCCCTGACTCCCATCGGCAGTCCTGCCCTCAGAAACTTGATATCCTGCTCCTTGCACAGGTCCAGTATCAGATAGATGCCCTCAGTAAGATGCAGCTTCACGTCTGGTCGCAGAGTAACCTGGAGAGGTCATTTATGAAAGAGGACGAGACAGCAGAGACAATAAGAGATACAAGAAGAATTTATATGAATCTGAGGTCAGACATCATTTGCTCATTTCATAAATCACATCTGTGTTCCAGCAAAATGATGATCCTGTGTACACACATCTCTTCCTCTCTGTTTTGCACTTAACAAGGTCAAATTTGCATAGGAATATGATACCGTATGCTGCAATATCCATCAACCCGATGTCAACATTTCAAACCGGAAATTATGCGCCGAAACAGTTAAATACACATTTAAGTCGTTAGTTCAGCCATAAGTTTCAATTAGAGAGACATCAAAGGACAGATATAATCATTTATACTGACAAAAACTATATTACTGCAAATGCTCAGAGTAGGACTACAAAAATTCAACAATGAAGATCAATTAATTCCCCAGAAACCCAGAAAATATCTAAATACAGAGCAGTCCATAGCAACGGTCCACAAACCTAGATTCAAACTTCCAGGTGCATCCCAAAAAGAGTTTCTCAAATAGGATCGATAAACATCACAACTTAAAAAAACAACATGATCTACATTAATTTGCAGTTTGACACCTCATGACAGCAGATTTTATAGTAATAATCAGCAGTTTGCGTCACTGTTGCTCCAAAATGCGCTAAAAATGTAAAAAGTTGTATTTTTAATCCCACGCTGTAGTTTACATATGAAATTCAGTACAGGGTTTTGCCTGGGGGATCAAGTATACGTGGCGTCACACTGCTGCAGAGGATTTTTTAGTTTTCTGAAAATAGGAAGGTCTTACACGTTTCATCTGCACCTGAGTGACAGAAGCAGAGCAACGTGTTCAGCCAACGACGGGTGGAGCTGTCTTACTCTAATAACACGTAAAATAGTCAAACAACAATGATTGTGCTCAGTGGACCCTGCACAACGAGCCAAGTGGATATTCAATATCGTCTGGTTATTCATCTCTGTTACACTACACTGCCACAGACGCACAGGTGTAACACACCATGACCTGATGCTATCAGCGGTGACCGCAGTCTACAGACCTCTGACAATGAGCGAGGAGGTGATGGCTGCTCTGTGCTGCTGACTGTACCTGTTTAACGATTAGATAAAACCTGAGTCACATAATGATAGGCTTCACACATGAAGGAAACAACCCACCATGGGGATTTCTGCAAACAAAGCAGTCAGCAGCACATAGTAACTGCTTTGTGTGCAGAAAAATACGAAACTGAGACAGAAGAGGCAGAAAATGAACATGATAACCAAAGCTATGTAAAGCACTCGTCTATTTCTGCTTTTTATATTTACATTCAGTGTTTACTTATAAAGCACTACTTGTTTTTGCTCGAAAATAATACAATTATATTCAATTTTTTATGGTCCAACAAGCGTAACAGAAAACCCCCAACATGTGTTTATTTTTCAGGTGATGATAGGATAAGATTTCCTGTTCTGTTTTCTGGTCCTTGTTTCAAAATACTAAATTTTTTTTGGTATTTTTGGCTTCTCGTTTATATGTTTTATTTTACTTCCTGACAGAGTCCAGCTGATGGCTAGGTGTGCGTGTGTGCTCAAACCGGGGATCCTTCATGCATAAGACAAAAGTGTTAACGACTACATGCAGAGCGACAACTGCACAAAACAACCGATGGTTTTGAGATTGCATTTTGCCAAACAAACGGCCTCAGCACAGGACTGTTTACTGGCAACCAAATCCTGCTCATCATATAACTCTACATAGAAGAAGGGCAAACAAACAGAAACCACAAAGCAGAAAATCACCAAAATCATGCTCCTTGTGACCAGATTTTACGCATTCATACGCATGCAAATATCTGTTTAAACCTAGATCAGTCTACCCTGTGACTGATAAGTTCGAATCGCCCCTTTGCTCATCACGTGAGGTTTGGAGCTTTGCTCAAATCTACAATTCAGCACTTTGCACACCGACGAGTAGTCTCACAGTGGATTGCACATTTGTGCAAATACTGTCTCGATCTTCGCTGGTCCTAACCGAGGGGAAACAAAACTGCAGTTCCTCCAGGTGTCACTTGAGGCTTTCTGCAAAAGCGAGTCAATCCCCATAGATTCCCGTATTAAAATGCCTTAACGTTACAGTATTAAAAAGCATATTTACAGGGTGATATGAAATCATAGCTTTCCCACTCATACAAACTCCATGTTTGGTGATTTAATTTAATAAACTGTTGATAAAATGTTGCTTTGCTGCTCCACAGGAGGTTTGCTTCAAAGAGCCACGAGGAGAAGCTCTGACACAGAGGCAGCTAAATTACAAAGAGCACAGAGTCTTTAAACTATTCCCATAAGTCCAATTTTAGGATTATTAGATGATTTACGGAGTACAAAGAATCCCAAATATGACTTCCACGCTATTTCTGTCTGTCTGTCTGCCCGCCGGTTTGCTCATTTTCTTTTTCCCAGTATGCGACTCGACTGGAAACTGCTGAGTCAGGCTGGCGTCATGTTAAATACAGTCTGGCAGCTGAGAGCAGCCGCTCTCAGGAGCCAGACGTGACTCACTGTACTGAGGGAGCTTCACTCCAGCACTCAGAGTTACAGTAATCCTGGACCTGTTCACTGAGATTTGTGAACATCTACAGTTTGGCCAATGGAAATCACCGCTTCTGAGCGTCAGCGCCTCCATCGCTCAGCTCAACGGCTACCAGACAAACTGGGCTGGATCAAAGGATCATCTGAGATCCTGCTGCCTCTTCCATACATCAATGTCTGTGTGTGTGTCACTCACAGCTGTAGAAAATCACAGGGGATGACAGATGGGGAACTGTCTTGGCTTTCTGTAATACTATGAGTGTGTGTGTGTGTGTGTGTGTGTGTGTGTGTGTGTGTGTGTGTGTGTACCTTCTGCAGCTCTGTGACGTACTGAGCCACCATGAAGGCTGAGAGCGCGGTGAAGCTCTGAGCGGCTGCAGCAATGTGAGAGTACATCCTCTCTACGAGCCTGGAGCACTGGAAATACACATCACTGTCTGGACCTTCAGAAAACAGAGAAAGGTGTTCATGTTATTCAGATGTTCATATGTGGAATGTAAAGATATTCTTTACTTTACAAGATTCTTATTTTATGTTACCCAAACCAAACTAATGATCAATAGATAAACTGGAGCGTAACACTGCATTGACCGGCCGGATGTTTTCAATGACAGCTGGAGATACAAAGCTGCAAATCCATGATCTGTATATAAAAGATGGACATTAGTAATGGCTCGTGTCACAAGCAAATTGAGCTGTTTTAGCTTCTAGGTGATCTTTTAAGAGCATTGCCTTCTTAGTGTCTTGAAAGCAGATTTGATGATACAGCACTTTATCCTCCATTTTGACTCTAACTGGGGCCATAATTTGCAAAATGAGCACCACGTTGCACTTACAAAACTCAATAATCTCATAATGAAAATGTTTAATGAACAAAAAAACCAAAGAGACATTTGAGAGCACGCCGAAAATGTCGTCAAATTTTGCTAACGTGGCCTGTCGTTTTGGTGGCCGATCGTGCGCCTCTCAATTTTTGCAACTTGCCATATTATGGTTGAAGACACGAGCGTAACAGTGCAGAAGCCCAGAGAGTGACAAATTATACAGAGGATGTTGCAGCGACTTCCTGTGAGCTAACAGCGGTGTAAATAGAAGTGACAGTGCGATGATGTTGCGCACCACACAAAGCGGCCAATCCGGTGGCGTACCCGCACCTTAAACTTGAAAACAAGGTGACAACAAGCCAATCTATGTGCTTTTCTATTCTGTTATTCTGTTCAGCTTCATTCACACAGCTAAAATCATTAAGGGAAACACTTGATCATCAACCTGTGCGCACACTAAAGCCTTTTTTGGGGGAGTTGTCTGCCACCAATGCAGGGAAATGGATTCACAATAGTTTATGTTACCTAACTGATCAGGTGTCCCCTTAAAATCTCTGATTAGTATATTGTTGTATCACACTGAAAGAAGCTGGATAGGTACATCCCTAGAAATGTCCAGTTCTTATATACAGTCTGTGCTTCAGCCTTTTTTCCATTTCTTTAATTACACAGTGAAGCATTAATCAATCATACATGTTTATTTCTACAGATACAAGAGCCTGAGGACAATATCATCATGGTGTGATTGCAGCATTAAGACAGCTGAAAATTTAAAGCTAAACCCCAGAGTGCTCATGCAGCACTCTTATTGGTACAGAGAATAGTTCCTATGGTGACTAAGTAGGAGGTTACTGCAAACAGAGGTCTTAAATTTACAGTGGATTTAAAATGAGAAAATGAGCCTGTAACCTTCTCTACTTCTGGGAGGCTACTGCCAGAAGTGTTGAAACATGTGTGGGCATAGCACAAAGTTTGTGTCAGCTCCAGATTACACAACGCAATTTATTATTCTTCAGTAATCTGCAGTGTTACAAAACACAAGCCACATCTGTAGTGAACAGTGAACGCTAGTACAGCCCCTTCATCAGAGTAAAGCAGACTGTTTTTCTGGGCCTTGAAGACATGATAACGTTTCCTGTTATGTCTTTCACCTACAACTTTACACTGTGCAGTCCTAACAGCCTGACTGAGCTGGTTTGGCCACATTAGTGAACGATGTTAATGTTACCTGCGTCACCGTCTCCTCTTTGCCGACCTTCCTGCACAATAGAAGCCACTAGACGGTAGAAGACATTTAAGAAGGAGGGAGCTGCGTTTAACATCGCCTGGAAACACACACAAAAAGTAAACAGTCAGTAACATATATCTTAATAGGTCATACTTCTGCCTGATAAAACACTGTTATACTGCAATTGCTGAAAAGCAATAGATCCTGGCAGAAAACTGTAGACTCTTAAATTCCCAGAAGAGTCATTAGATTTATTCTTGAGGATTTGCAACTGACTTTGGATTATGTTACATTCCATTCACACCACTAATACAGCATTAACATGAATTGTGCTCAACCCGACCTAAACTCATGAAATACTGTCATATGTGTGGTAAAACACTCAAAGGAGGACAAATGTTACATGTTTTTAGGATCTGACAAACACAGAGCAGAGAACTGAATCCAAGACGGTTAAAAAAAAAAAAAATGGACTAAGCAGTCCTGACAGATCCATCTGTTACATCGCTTTCACAGAGTTGTAACGGAGCAGCCATAAACTTACAGCTCGCAAAATGACTGAGGTAAAAGTTGGATTCCCGCGAGAGCTACGCATGCATTTTTGTCTGTACCTTGCTCCCTTCGGGGAGACTGAGGCAGGGAAGGAGAGACGGGAAGAATATAAATGAGGAAGGGATGATGTCACCAGCTCTGGTTGGAGCTCAGCAACGGTTTCCATCGACTTAAACCTGCTCCATGCCAACCTACCCGGCCTGCCAGCTCCCCGACCTCTCCCTGCTGAGCCTCCTCCCTCACACCTCTCTGACATAACCCTCTTTTCTATTTTGTCTTGAAACTTCCCTCATGTATCACGTTCTCCATCTCCGGTTTTATCCTTTAATCTCTTTATCGCTTATCTTTTACTCCTGTCTCTTTCTCACTCTGCTTTCCTTCACTGCCTCCTTTTTCCTCCCCTCTTCCCCCTTCTCTTAGTCGTCTTTTGTCCTTGCAAACATCTGATATCACTTAGCTCGTTCATGGCTGGCTTTATTTAACACAGCTGCCCCATTTCAGCCCGGCTTTGTCGCTGTTACTGAACAACAAACTGTCAACATTTTAGATTCAGAAAAACTGAAAAAATTATCGCATTAACAAAGCCGGAGCAGAATAAAGCGTGTGGGCCGGGATGTAGATGGCTCCATTTCTTCAGGATAAAAAAAAAAAAGTTCATTTTTACGACCTTTTGGGTGCAAAGTGAACACTCCCAGTACAAGGCAGAAAAAGTAGACATCGTGATGTTTTCCATGCAGCTGGTGAGCTGCAATATCCTTTTGTTGAAAGCGGAATTCCTTCGAGGCATCCTGTGAGCTCAGCGGCACCACATACCACATTTTCTTCAAATCAAGGATTCAAACCAGCAGCCTTGACCTACAGAGACCTTCATTATACAAGTGTGTAGGTCTGATTTCATAAGTCGGGGGCAGAGTGCAGGAACAGCTTTTAAAAAGTACCTTTTTAATGTTCTTTAGCTGTACAAAAGCATCTTGTAGAAATTTATTAGAAAATTATCTATGAGAATTAAACTGCTCATTCAGCTTTTTGCAATAATAATGTAAGCGAGCAGCCGCACCCAGCAGCCTGGCTGCGCATTACAGGCAGCAAAGCCAAATAAAAACCTGTTTGGTCAGAATGCATTATGAATGTGGTGACAAGGAGTTTGCAAAGTATTTTAAGGTCTAGATTTACGAGTGAAACTGGGCGGTAGCTGGATGGTTACACAGGATCTTTGCCTGTTTTATGAAGTAGACAATGATGGCAGAGTTCATGTTTGGAGACAGAGCCTGATGGTTCTGAATTTGAGTGACCATTCTAAAAAAAAAAGTAGGTGCTACCTTAGGCCATAAGTCTTTGTAGAAGTGTACTGGAAAACCTTCTGGTGCTGAGAATTTATTGTTTGGGAGATTTATTTATTTGTTGTGGATCATGAGTAATGTTCCCAGTGGAATCCTTTATAGAATGAATAACTGTTTTTTTTCACCTAAACGTTGAAATAAAGTCTTATTTGATATCAGAGCGGTGTGACACTTTGATCTTGTTGTCGGTACTAAAGTAGATCAGCAGCGAAGAGTGGCCTCACATCAAGGAGGTCATTCAGTGTTTGGAGTCCAGCTGCAGTTTACATAAACCTTACCTGCTGCTGAGTTATGGCTGAAAAACGATCTGTGTTTCTGCAGTAAATTAATTAACTGCTCATCTTTTTGCATAAAACACCAGGAGCACATAAACTCTTGAGTCAAGGCTAAAAACATCTTGTAACAGGTTAAACTGATCCTGAACTTTGGACACTGAAATCTAATCAGCTCATCTGCAATTCAAAGAGAAAGTTTGTTTGCAATTTGAAAATTCCCTTTAAGACATTCCAGAGAAACTTTCATTACTGTTCGCATGTCTCTGCCCAGGACACCAAGATGTTCCCAAGCCCATCGTGAGATCCTGGGCTCTCCAGTCCCTAACAGATCAGCACAGCGTCAGTATCACTGGTACCAATCCATCCATCCATCTCCTGCTCCATTCTCCCCTCCCCTGACCCAGAGTGAGCACTCCACCCTTTTCCAGCTGACAACTATGGTCTCAGATTGGTGCTTATTCTGGTCCCAGTCACTTCACACTCTGCTGCAAACTGCCTTAATGCACACTGAAGGTTATCACCTGATGAGCCCAGAAGAACCATGTCATCTGCATACAGCAGCGATATGATCCCAAGGGTGGCAAAGTGGAAACCCTCTGCTGCTTGGCTGCAACTAGAGCTTTGCACAATGTGAACAAAGCTCTTGGCACGCCTGTACAGGAACTGTAGGCAAGTGCAGTTTAAAGAACATACTTTTTCCACATTTCCAAAGCCACTGTCATGTGCATTACAATGTTCAGTGTCTATTTACACGCACAACACCTTGACATGGTCAACTATTTTAGAGCTAAGCAGCAGTGAAACACATTTTATATAATTTAACTGAATAAGTTCTCACTTATTAAAAAGCAATCCCCTATGCCAGACTGGACCCTCTTACACACTGCATGTTTCACACCCCTGCACCACTTCTTTTACCTGTCCCTTCATACCTGAGGATGACACTGGATGATGGCGAACAGCGCCTCGTGAACAGCCAAGAAAGCTGAATGATAGACTGTTGGGGTCATGTGGTCAAGGGGGACTGACTGGAGCGCTCCAAGAATCAAAGTCACATGATGAGGGCTGGTGATTTGCCCCTCCCCCTGTCGAAGCAGTGATGTCATCGACATTATCGTGGGAATGGTAAAGGGAAGGGTCAGCGAGACGTCCTGACTGGATAATCTCACTAAGAACTGTAACACAGAAAGACAAAGGCACAGTAAAGGTTCGATAGATGAACACGTACAAACAATGAGAGCAAGAAGCTACAAAAATCCAAGCCTTCCAAACATTAAAGTATTTCCTTCACAACTCATCTTTTTTTTTTTTTTTTTTTTAAAGCTTTCTGGATGTAATGAATACCGAAAATACATATTTAACAAAACTGACAACAAAAGGCTGTTTCACAGCAGACATGACTTCCCACAGCAGCACAGGTGTGCCTAACAATATTAACAATGGACCTGTTCATCGTATTTTAAGGTCCCATTAAATCAAGTCAGTGACAATGAGCCAGCATGCAAAGCAACAGAGTCCACATTCACAAAGTACTTGGCTCAGAGTAACTCCCAGAAATGAAATTCCAAGTGTCAATGTTTTCTAAGGACTGAAAGTTTGAACTAAACCCTGCAAAAATAACAGCTATTTACAAATATCTCAAACACCCAGGAAAGCCCTTAAGGTGAAAAACCATTAGGAGTACTGAGGATGATTTTTAAGAGAGCAAAGGCCACGGCCACAGCAACCCCCGCCCACGCCTTCTAGCAAGGACATTACATATTTGCAGTTTGCATTTGTTGACTGATTCATGGTGTCAGCTCATGCAAAAAACACAGTCCACCGAGTAGACAGGTAGAGCTGGAGATGAGGCTGGAGAGATGGATGACCTCATGAACTATTCATGCAGTGAGATTTTGATCACGTGGTTATAGGTGACTAACGGTGATTACATAACTGCAGAAACGACTCAGTGCATGCATGCAGGCACGCCTCACTGGTGGGCTCTGGGAATTGGTTTAAGAAGGAGAAATGTTTTCCAAACCCTGGAGTAGTCGTTATTTTGCACTTTTCCATATTACAAGCCTACATTCACACACAGTTACACAGCACTTTATTGTATGACATTAAAAGCTTTCTACTTACCACACACATAATAAATAAAGAATAAATAATATAATTTTAAGATTTCTAAAATACTTGTGTTTCCTATGTTTTTAACTGGTGGTCTAATACATTTGTTAAGCATTGTAATACTGTACTAAATAAATGCAAACAAAAATATAACAATCGGCATGTAAATTAAAGTAGTTTTGTGTATTTCCAAAGAGAAATCGTGACAAGTAACCACCATTAAGGAGCTGAAGAAAAAAAGATTTTAATAAAATTCTGCCTCTTCACTTAAAAGAAGAATTTAATTAGAATATTTTATGCTTTTGAACAGGCTCTCTCTCACATGTATAAAAATACAGACTTGACAGATAACAAAAGCGTGAGTGAGGGGATGTGTGTCTATCAGAGCACTCCGTGTGAGTGGGTGGGGGTCTTGATGAAAAGGCCAAAAGAGCATAAGTGAAAATTACAAAGAAGATGAACAAAAGACTGTGGCTGTCTTTGGGCGCTGGTGGCTGTCAAGCATTAAAAAATTACAGGCATTTTTATTGAATAAAAGAATAAAAAAGGTCCCATGTACTTCCAGCGCATGGTCGCTAAAACCATCACAGATGATGAGCCGGAGATCGGACTGTCGCGTCTCATCATCATGGCCCAGTATCTGCTTGTCTTCACTATAATGTGAATGTTAAACTGATTATTCTTGTTTAATGGCTTTTACCTAAATAATAATAAAAAAAAACCATAAATCCTAAACATGTAAGCAGTCATTTAACTTGTAGTTTGAAGCCAGTTCATTTTCCAGTCACAGTTTCTGACTCTGGCCTCAAAACAAAGCTGGCTTCATTTCGAGGCGTGCCCCACACCCATAACCCCGTTTGTCATCATTCCAGTGATTCCACACCAGGTGTGCAAACTGATTTAACCGTCTTTTTTTGTGAAACAAACAACTGACCAATGACACACAGCATTCCCGCAATAACACAAAAGGTTTTATATTCTTTTAGCTTGGACAGCAGCTCCTCCCGACAGGCAGGCAGGGAAACTACGAGCGTGAAATGCATTTTGTTTCTAAAACACTGTCCTCACTCTCTTCATGGTGATCTGGGACATTTTGGTGGTCTGGCAGAGATTTTAATACCAATTTTAAAAATTACCGCAGTAACCCAAAGTAGGTCGTTAAAATTAGGGGAAAAAAATCATAATAATTTTAAACACAGTTCAAACCAGCATGCTATTGAACTGAAAAATGTGCATACATACAGGGGATGCGATTAAACTTTAAATATGATTGAGATTAGACAGAAGGATCAGAAGAAGCACATGTTTTGGAGCATAAACACCATGATGTAATCAACTGATATTCCTGATGGTTTACAGCTTCCACCTCAGCCTCTCTGCAGGTGCAGGTGGGGCCAATAAGAGACCCAGGAAGCATTTGACTTGCACGTCTCAAGAGGAAACCACTTGGGAAACAAAGCTGACGGTAGCTAACACCGAGCGCCGCCAGAGGCAGTCCAGTCGACTGACACAGGCAATGCAGAGAAAAAGGCAGCTGCAGGCAACAGTTAACAAGCCTACCAGAGGTTGCCTACAGTCTCTCTTACTGTCTTTATTGTACATTTAAGGGGCCCCTTTTAAGTACTGTATATATGTGCATGAGTAAAGTGGTGCTTTTGTGTGTGTGTATTCTCACTGCATTAAACTCTGTATGTGTTCGAGTGTGAGTGTTTGGTTTTCTCACCACCACAGCAGATATAATCTGTGGTGCAATGAGCCACAGAGCTCTGGAGCAGGTTTCAGGCAGCTGACAACAGGACAGCAGCTTAATGGTGATTACTGCAGATAGTGCCTCCTGGAGAGCAGCAAACAGATAGAAGAGTTTGAAAAAACAGTTAACACAGAGTATTAAACATTCTTATTCACTGTGGGGAAAAAAAAAAACCAAAATCACAACCTCCCATTTGTCAGGTAGATAAAGAGAAAGCCTCTCATCTAAAACATTGTATTAACAACACAGAAAAATCTAAATTGTGCAGATTCTACAGGTTTTAAGATCATGAAATCTGAAATAGGAAAATTCAGTCTCAGCCTCACCCTGCAGTTTCCTGCCCTCAGCTTGCTAATGTCCAGTCCTTCCCTGATCGTCATCAGCAGTAGATTAAATCGACTTGTGGTACTTTTCGCCACCAAGTGGCGCAACAGCTCCTGCACAGCCGGCTCCAGCGCACTGAGGTCAGTTGAAGGCAGCCAGGGAGCTGAAATCAAAGAGATCGAAAGAGATTTTAGCAAGAAAACAGAATCATTAATGTGCTGCATTAATAATAAATCAGTCCATTCAATAACACGATGGATGCAAGCAATGGTTGCTTCACTGAGTGAATGGGTTAAATGCAGAGAGGAATTCCCCCACAGGGAACAATAAAGTACACATAAAATATACTGATCCAAACAGAAATGTTGTCACTAAAACTGACAAAGGCAACAGGGAGACTGGTTTCATAAAAAGGGGTTTATCAGGCTTTCTCTTTTATTATTTTATTACTTTTTGATCTGTGTGATGTCAACCAGAACAGATATTCTTAATTAAATATTCTTAATTGTGTTTGCAAGGAGCAGCCAATCAGAAGAAAGTTGCACCAAGGCCCCAGGATAAGTTGTCGAACTAAGCATCATGTAAAGCTGCTCTAGTGGAGCCCAAGAATCCTCTGCAACAGAATTCAAATT
This sequence comes from Copadichromis virginalis, assembly GCF_057382275.1. Classification (NCBI taxonomy): domain Eukaryota; kingdom Metazoa; phylum Chordata; class Actinopteri; order Cichliformes; family Cichlidae; genus Copadichromis; species Copadichromis virginalis. The sequence continues at coordinate 15,875,071 of NC_140618.1, forward strand.
CAAACAACTTGAAATTTAACTAGCTGGGTTGAATCTGACTGTCGTACGTGCGACAGAGAAAAGCTCATTTTCTTTAACAGATGGCATGAAATACTCCCTTAGTTGTATTCCTGTGTCAATGTGTGCGATGTGCAGAGGTAATTACTGAAAGGACAACACTGACTGATTGCACAGGTGAATGAGATGTTTGTTTTTAATATGGTTGCATATACCTGTCAGTAGCCTGTGCACAGTCTGCAGTATCTGAATGTAAAGGTCATCCAGCTCATTTCTTCCCTTCTTCATCCCTCCTTCCTCCTCCGTGTCTTTTCCCTCCACCATCTGCACAGCTTGGTAAAAGGAGGACAGGAAGCGGAGAGAGGAAACCAGGAAGTCCATGGGCCTGGGGGCAGAGCTTATTTCTTTAAGGATCTGCTGGCAGAAGCCCTGATAAAGGCTCATATGAGTGAGCCTGGTGCCACTGTGCTTGTTCTCATCCTCCACTGAGAGTGAGGACAGCTCAGACTGCAGCATGACTGTTACGACATCTACTAGAAAAGCTTGACCGAGGATGCTGGCGGGCTGGTTCACCCCCTCACTGAGAGTTTGGGGCTTTAGGACAAACTCGACAGCTGGTACCAGCGAAGCAGTTATTTTTGCAAGTATTTGGGTTAAAATCTGATCCAGTGCCTTGCTTCTTCCCAAATTGGAGATCATCACTTGGGAGAAAGAAGTCACAGATGCCAGCAAAAGATGAACTGATGACAAGGAAGCCCCTGAACTGGATTCAGCATTTTGTATGCTTGTCACTTCCTCGCTAGTAAGATAGGAAGCAAACTGGTCCAGGTTGAGTCGAACACTACTGTTTCTGATAATTATCAAACTGACTAAGGTCTGTATGAAGACCTGCACCGCTTTGATAAAATCCAACCAATCAGTGCTGCATGTGGCTTGAGCTCTCGCACTACTTCTATGCCACAGGAGAGACGACAAAGCGGCCTGCAGCAAAGTACTACCGTGCATGAGCTTCAGAACACTTTGGAAATTCTTACTCTCTAGGAGATGAGTGAGAACCCCGAGCAGCTTTCCTAGGAACAGAGCATCACCTCCAGATTCTGTCATCCTCTCTGGCTTACAGGAGGTGGAGGTGAGCATAAAGAAAAGCAGGAGGAACACACAGGAGAGATCCTCGGAGCTCAATCCATCTGGATGTAGGATTGTTAAGATTTGAAGTAAGCCTACCAGCTCCCTGCTTTCTGTTTCAGTCAGCAGTACAAAAATCTCTCCAGTTTTAGAGGATGTCAAAATATCCTCAACTATAGTCTCTTTCTTCACCAGCGTGGGCAGAGGCTGACTGGCATCTCTCTGTGAAGAGACTGCCTCTCTTTCCTGAAATGTCAGAAGTGTGGAACAAACCTCGGGTGTATGTGCTGCCCCGAGCACACAGATAATCCTTTGTGTGAGCGACCAAACTGTGGCGGAGAACAGTGAAGGCAACTCAGCAAGCATTGGGCTTTGAAGAAGCTGCGAAGATATGAGGGAGACGGTCAGAGAGTCGGGCGGCAAGTCTTCTGATCCGTCTGTCCGTCTGTTCAGAAATGAGCTGATAAGTACGTCAGCTATGCAGCGCACGTCTTCGCTGCTCAGGTGGCAAAGGATCAAAGGTAAGTTGGTCGTAACAAGATACCAGTGCGCTGCAAAGTAGGAGCTGGTGGTCACGTTGCTGATCTGCCTGTCCCACGCCTGCTCTCCATCCAGACTCACCTCCAGCTCAGATGTAGCTAAAATAAACTGTGCTGACCTTTTTAGAAGCGCTGCGGTGCTGGATTCGCCTAATAACACGTCGTCCAGCAAAATCTTCTTCATCTGCTGTAAAGTGAGGAGCTTGAGCAGCATGCAGCTCATTGGGCTGTAGGAGGGGGACGGACGGTGACAAGCAGGTAAGATGTCACCTGATAAAAGACTCTCTATGTCAGAGATTGGAGAACTAGAAGGAGCTTCATCAGGAGATGCATATTTGTAGCAGTGCATGTGGAAGAGTGTATCCACCTCCACCCAGGTGTATCTGAGCAGGAGAGCTGCCTCCAGGGTCTTCTGCTCCCACAGTGCTCCAGTTTTAGACTCTGAAGGTTTCTCTTTGAGGTTCAGACTTTTTCTGCCTTTCTTTGAGGCCTTCTGAACTGAACTTGTATTTCTATTCTTCTTCTCTGTTGAAACCACACGTAGTAACTCCTTTATCAAGCTCTGAAACCCCTTCATTAGGTCCTGACTCTGCCTCACCAAGGGAACAGGAGAGGCATTGTCTAGAGTCTTCAGATTGAATAAAACAGCATGAAGCAGCTGACTGAGGGGGAGGAGTTTGAGAGAAGCGTCTTTTCTCTCTTGGTCCTCATGTTCTCCATCAGTCTCCATTCGCTCTCCCTCTGTTTTCTCCTTCACCAGGTCAGGCAGTATGTATTTCCTAATGGCCTCCATCACCGATGAACAGATCTCTAAAACTTGGGATGGAGGTGTGTCCAGAAGGCAGGTCCTGAGAGAGGTGGAGATGCTTTCAGGCAGAAGAGGAGGTCGAAGGTCATCCAGAGCAGGCTGGCAGATCACTGACACGAGCTCAGAGAACAGACGAGGCAGCTGACGGAGCTTAGTGTAGGTCTGGAGGAGGCTGCACACCATGAGCTGTTGGCAAGTAAAGTTTCATTAAAACATCACCATCTGAATATTCATAAATTAAAATGAATAAACTCAATTCTTAAAAAGTTGGTGGTGCTGTATAAAATGTATATTAAAACAGAACACAATGATCTGCAGATTTTATAAACTCACAGAAAAAACACAAAAACATATCAAATGCTTACATTTAGACATTTTCACATGTCATGACAAACATCAGCTTATTAAAACATTAAAAAAGCAAAGAGTTTTAATCTCATAATCTATAATACATAATTTCAAAAATTCAGGGATTTTGGAGAAATCTAACAAAGGCTAACAAATCAACACTGGATGACTGAACTTTGGACCGTCAGTTAGCCATCATTCTGTCATGGAAATAAGGAACACTTCCAGAAATCCAGAAAACTATTTTGTGGTCAAACAAATCCAAATTTGAAATTCTTTCTAGAAAACACGAACACTGCGTCCTCTATACTAAAGAGGAGAAGGGACCATCTGGCTTGTTATCACCGCTCAGTTCGAAAGCCTCCATCTCTGAGAATATGAGTGTGCATTAATGCCTATAGTATTGGCAGCTTGCACATCTTGAAAGGCAGCATAAGGGCTGAAATGTATATACAGGTTTTAGAGAAGCATGACCTATCTAGGTGACATCTGTTTCAGGGAAAGACTTCCTTGTCTTCCTTCCATATTTCAGCAGGTTAATCTGCAATATGCAGTTTAGCAATGCTACAACTTTATTACAGCAGCATGGCTTCATAGGAGAAGAGGGTCCAGGTGCTGAGCTGGCCTGCCTGCCTGCACTCCACACCTTTCATTAAGGGAAAACATTTGCACATAATGAAATGAAAAATATGACAAAGAAAACCTGGGACTGTTGAGCAGCTAAAATCCAATATGAGGATATACAAAGGTACTTTTTCTCAGTTTAAACAGTTAATATGTTTTCTGTGTTCTATTGTAAATAAAATATGGGGTTATGAGATTTGCAGATCACAGCATCTCAACTTTTAAGAACTGAGTTTGTAATTAAAAACACTGATTTATTGTCCTTTTTTTTTTTAATTTGTAAAATATAAAAGTTAAATGAAGACCTGTCTGGCGCGTTGCACTCGTGCTTCCATGCATTCGGCATTAATCCAGGCTGAAGATAAAAGCTGGTCCAGATCTGGCTCCAGAATCAGATGATTGAGACTCAAAAGCACTTTCAAACAGCGGTACCACGATGGAATGCTGAAAGTCAAGACGGGAAATTTTTCTATCATAAGAAAAGAAAATTATTCTGTAATTTTATTGGAATAAAAATGTTTTGCAGAGAAGTTGTTCTTTACCTCGGCTGGGCCTCGTTGAAGAGCAGTTGTCCCACGGCTCTGTAAAAGTTGAGCTGGACGTCTTTGTGTCGTATCCTGTCTGCGGCCACATTATAAATACCGGTCGACAGCGCCTGGCTTAGCAGGGACTCCACAGCCAGCAGAGCCAGGTTCCAGTTCTCTGGGGAGCTCATGGAAGCTGGAGGTGACTTCTGCTCACCAAGATGAAGATCTAAAGTTGGAACTAATCTGCTTAGAAAGTAGAAACACAGCATCCTCTGCTCCTCCTCATCTTCTACCCTCGCTTTCCCGTACTTTTCCAGAAAAAACTTAAACAACAGACACAAAGCACTGGACTTCACAGGGTAATGTAGTGATGGCTCACAGTAACCCCGGTCGCTCAGTTTGGAAAGTACAGCGTTGACAGGCTTGAAAGGCCCCTTTGTCCCTCTTGAACCACGTTTCCCAGAATCCTCTTTAGGTGGAAGGAGCTCCTCCTTGTACAAGTTCAGGTGCTCAGAGGGGAAGAGTGCCAACTGGAGGATGGAGTCCATCTTCATGCGGATGTCTCTACAAAGCTGTTGACGGAGACGCAGGTGAGCGAGACGCGCTGCAAATTCTCCCGAGGTCAGCAGGTGCCGGAGCAGGACGAAGGGTTGGAGTAGGTGGTTTGTCACCATACTAGAGACTCTGCTAGGATTGGCTTGTTGTCGCTGCACTGACAAATACGATGACAGCACCTGAAGCAACACCTCAAATAGGTTAGCTGAATGGAGGTTTTCCTTCGGCTTGGAAGAGGATTTGTCAACGTCCGACTGTGGCTGATCTACTGAACTGCCATTCAGCATGTCCATCTGGGAAGTCTCCATATTTGTTGCAGGTTCAGTCTGAAGACACTCGGCCATCGATTCATCGTGACTTGTGACAGGCTCCTTCTTTAGGTATTCCATGGGCAACTGCTCCTGCAGCTCACGACAGGCCAGCGAGCAGAGCTTGGCCAGCAGATCAACCATAAGTTCATACTTTGATGTAAAAACAGATGAGAGTGCAGGAGAAGAGAAAATGCACTGACACACGCTCAGTATATAGGACACACACCCCGACAACTTGGAGCCAACGTGTGCGCACTTCTGCAGCTGGTCAAGCAGCTGGAAGCAAAGAGAAAAAGCTGTGAGTAAAACTTCCACTTGTCAAGTTAGTAATTCTGGGACCTTTTAGTATAATTGCGTCTTTATCAATTCATGCTACAACTGTAGTATTAACCCAGAACTGTGCAGGACATGCTCTTACTATCTTCTAATGACACAAGACAGAGTCAGAGGAGATCACATGTGCTGTTATATCACAGACATGATTTCTGATTTAACTGCTGGAGTACCTGTGCCATGTTGAGCTTGAGAGTGATGGTCTTTCCCTGCTTGAGGAAAGACTGGAGCTTCCGGCTGTGAAGCACATCATCAAGGTAGCACCACAGGCCTTCCAAGAAATCCTGGGAAAACTCCACCTTTTTACTGTAGTAGAGTGAGAGGGCATGGGTGCACCAGTCCAACAGCACCTACAGACAGATTTAGGTTAGCTGCTGCTTAATACACGCCAAAAAAGAAATTACCGCACTACAAACATTCACAAGCTTCCACTTTTACCTGTTCTTTGTTGGGCAGCAGGCACTGTGAGGAGATCCAGGCAAAACGTGCCAGCTTCAGCTTGTTATCCCATGGAGTCTGTGGGCTCTTTAGTTTCAGGTGGATACCCGAGTAGATGGCAGCCATCGCTGCAGCTGCTGATGCAAAAGGTCTGGAAAGACAGGAAGAAGACAAGGAGTGAGCGGTTACACAGAGGAGAAGAAAGAGGAAACCTGGATATTCCTGATAATCATTAGTGATGGTGAAACCAGCTAGCTGGGATTATATAAGACAGACAAGGAAACAGAAAGAGATAAGTAAGGCTTTTCCTGACTCTTATTTTATGCAACAATAATTGGAAGTTTTACTTCATTTTATTTTTATAAATAGATGCTATAGAAGTATGTAACTGTCTGTCAGTTATAAAGTAATATTCAGATCCTGTTTTTTATATAAAAGGGAAAAAACTATTCCATCCATTTTTTTAGTTTATTAGCATCCTCCAAATAGCTGCGATAAAATGAAAAGAATTACTATACACATGAAGTAGTTTAGTGACAAGCAAATTAAGTTTGGCACAGTGTTTAAACAAGCTGTCTGAAACAGTTAACCACATCATTTTAACTTCAAAGCTTTTTATATGTATTTGTCAATACCCTGAACTTCACCTACTCCTACTTAAATAACAGGAAATAGTGTCAAGAGTGAGGGGATATAGTGTTCTATAGAAGTGGCTGCTTGACTTTATTTTAGCACCAATGCGTGTCTTAGTATTTGTGACATATGTTGTAATGTATATATACACATATATATGTAATGACACTGTGAGTTTTACCTATGAACAAACAGCAAAACAGTTGTGTTAGGCTTCATCTAAATTATCAGACATCAGTTATCCCCATCATTGCAAACTCTCTGTACTCACTAGACTGCTCCCCATCTGTCTAACATCTGGATTACAACCGGATGTGACTACATTCAAGGCGGGGTTTTTTTTCACTTTATTGATCAAACAACTGATTATTTATATCTATTAAACTAATTATGAGCACAAAAAAAAGACTGGAAATAAGCTGGCTGGTCTGACGAGTCTCAATTTTCTGCTGTGAACTGCTGTGATCAGCTCTCAATTCAATATGGTCCCCTTTGGGATGTGGTGGAAGACGAGATTCACACAGTGGTGAGGAAATGCACCTGACACATCTGCAGCTGTTGTGTAATACTATTATGTCAACATGGATCAAAATCTCTGAGGAATGTTTTCAAGATGAATCCACGAAGATTTAAGGAAGCTCTCAATGAAAAGGGGATCAAATCCGATATTAGCAAGGTGCTCCTAGTGAAGTGGCCTGAGAGTGTATCGCTTTGCACTATTTATAAGCAGCCCGAGAAGTCTTTACAGCAGTGATAAATTTTTCTTTACCGTTTTAAACAAAAGTCATCAATTCATAATCTAGAACTGATCGTTTTTATGCATTCTGTCGTTTTATATTATAGAGTACTTGTTGTTCCGAGTTTATTTGCCCATCTGTCGGAGTTACTTTAACTTATAAAGTAAAAAAAAAATCATTTATAAGAATGATAAACCAGTAGAAGTCCCATCACAGAAACACACACTGACATGCTTAATGCTAACGGCTAGCTACGCAGCATATATTGATACTAACATGGACTAATCCCGGTGCTGCTAGCCGCCTGCACGCATACAAATCAGCTCAGAACGTCTGATTTACTTGATTATTACCATCGACCCACATCTGACAAATTTAGGTCTTTCAACTTACTGCTTTGGAATCCGCACGTGTCTCCTGTTTTCTGATTTGAACGACCCCTCAACTTTCACCCTGCCGGCCCAGGCACAAGCAATCGAGAGACGATATGAACCTGTCGGCCAACGGAGACTGGAGCTGTGTCTCAATTCAGGGTCTGCACGCTTGAAGTACGCGCACTACGCGTACTACGTACGGTGCGTACTATAAGTACGAGAAGTGCGGAAGTGAGAGGCTTGTGAAATGGGACGGTATACGCTTCGTCGCGCTGTTCAGGTTGCCTAGCAACCATGATACTAACCGCGAGACACCTTACATACAGCATTGTTTGACAGAAATGAAGGAGAAAAATGTTTTGTTGGTCATTCATTTTTGTCATGACATCACTTTGATTAGTTGAGTATCTGAGGCTGAGACCACGGGACTGTAAAACATGATTGTTGGGCTTCATTTCTGTGCTGAACAGTCATTTAAGATTAGTTAGTAAATAACAATTAGTTAATGTTGTTCATGAGACTAAAATCATCTCACTGTGGTAATGTAAATATAATATGGCCAATATTATAGTATTGTCAGATTATTATGATATATATATATATATACATATACATATAAATAAAGTACAAAGTATAAAGTACAAAGTTGTTATGAAGTCTGTCACCCTTTTTTTCTTTTTTCCCTTTATTTATTTATCCTTTATTTATCTTCTTATTTCATTGTACTGTATATTGTTACTCTTATTTGCCTTGTATGTCTACTGTACAAACTGAACTGGAATGACTGACTGTTCGCTTTATAATTTCAATAAAGTTTGGAGAAAAAAAACCTCTTCGGCTGCTCCCTTCTGGCAAAATTCTCCACACCCACCGCCGCGCTATGAATTGTGGGATATATGGGACCACGAAGCGTGCACCGGACCACGCTTGATATTTGGGGAAATCGACGGCACATTTTGAGTATGCATTTGATCACGCAAAATCGTCAACAATCTAATCCAGCTAACTTACTTAGCGAGGTACGAAGAACAGGCCCCAGGTCAGCCCCTAATCAGAAGGTCGGTGGTTCGATCCCAGGCTGCATCCTGGCTGCATGCCAAATATCCTTGGGCAAGATACTAACCCCGTGTTTGCCTACTGGTGGTGGTCAGAGGGCCCGGTGGCGCCTGTGTCCGGCAGCCTCGCCTCTGTCAGTGCGCCCCAGGGCAGCTGTGGCTACAATGTAGCTTGCTATCACCAGTGTGTGAATGTGTGTGTGAATGGGTGAATGACTGAATGTAGTGTAAAGCGCTTTGGGGTCCTATAGACTAGAAAAGCGCTATACAAATGCAGGCCATTTTACCATTTACCATTAAAAAGATGAGCATAAATCAAGGACTTGGCTGGAATAGCTCAGGGTAATTTAATCAACCCACTGCTCGTTCTAATCATGACTAATGATATATTTAATCAGGTATCAGGGGACATAGATAAATCAGTTTTCACTGACAACACAGCCACCTGGAAGAGAGGAAGGGAGCCTGCAGCAGGTTTCAAATAAATTACAGGAAATAGGCAGATACAGATGTGGGCAGCTATGTGGTGATTCCTTTTTTCTCTGGAGAAAATGAAAATGATGCAATTAACCAGAAAGCACACGAGAGAGGACTGTTTTACCCATACAAAGCAGATATGACAGCAATAATCATGTTACTATGGTGAACAATCTCACAGAAAGAAAAGTTTTGTTTTACATAATCTCAGTTCTGACAGTCAGTCAGATTTACTATACAAAGCACCCCCCACTATATTATTGCCTAGAAGAGAAGGGGAGGGAAATTAATTTGTACTGGAAAATGTGGGTACGAGAGGAAATGGACGAGGTGGAGGTGTCACTGGGTAAACTGGCATATTTCAGCAAATACTATGCTAAACTGCCTACTGCAGCAGTTTGGATTCATAGTAGAATAGTACAGGTGCTGCAGTGCCCTGCCTTCAGTCCAGACTTTTCACCAACTGAAAACATTTGGAGCATCATGAAATGAAGAATACAGCAAAAAAGGACTTTTAAGCAGGTAGCAACCTCTATCAGACAAGAATAGGACAGTATTCTGCTCCCAGAAGTCCAGCAGTGGGTCTCCTGTTACCAGATGTTTACAGATGGTTGTTAAAAGAAGAGGGGATGCTACACAGTGATAAACACGGTTCTATCCCAGATTATTGAAACCTGTTGCTGCCTTCAAAATTAAAACGAACTCTTATTTTTGACAAGATGAAACATATTCACAGAATAGTAAAATGTCTCTTTAAAAAAAAAAAAGTTTTATACATCTTCTATGTTCTATAAAGGGTGAATTTATGAGATGAGATTTATGAGCCACCATGTGCGAGTGATCTGGGATTGTTTGGTTATGTCTGGGAAAGTTTATATCGTCAGCCATTGAAGTCGGCGTTGAGTTGGAAGAGGTATCTTGTGTACGCGAGACAAATCAGGGTCACCGTTCCTGTTTATATCTTTTACCCTCTTCGTTAAAGTAGGTCTATCCTTTCCAGCGGACTTTCTGTTGGTCAGTATTTGGCAGCTGGTGTTTTCACTTCACCCGCCTGCCAAACGGACTTTTAGCGGCAGATGAGAGCGACAGGCGGGGTGTTGGTAGCTGTTCGGTGATAAGAGATAAAGTGGGTAAAAGGTGGCTGTCAGGAACAGATAAAATTGACAGCAACGGTCTAAAAGCGACAATGTAGCGGTTACAAGCTGTACGGGAGGACACGGTGTGTTGGCAGACCGGCTGGATGTCCAAAAATGTTTCTCCTGGTGGACTTATTGAACCAGAAACACATCGACACCCTCAAAGACTGAGTCCGGAGAAAGCAATACAAAGAGATTTATTTATATTTTTTGACGAAATCATCAAGTATCATATATTATCTGGTAAATAGCTGTGAAATAGGACGATGTGTCTTTTAATACGCGTGCCAGGCTGCACACACAAAGTGCACCTATCCAGGTTGAAGCTAATGCATTCTAGGTTGTTATGGCTGGAGCATCGTCCGACCTTCTCAGCTGCCCTCCGGAGGACGAGGCAGTCATCCGGGCTCAAATCCTCACTCCATCCGACCCTGGCATTCCCTGTGTGGGCTCCCAGGCCCTACATTACGGTCCTACCGCGCAGCCCCCTCACGGGTGTCCCTGTGCTCTGCGCACACAGCCGGACTCTCGCTCGCACACCTGTTGCCTTTGCTAGCTCTTCAGCGGCCTCTACACCCTCACCTGCCGGATCAGTGAAGACCCAGGCGGACACAGAAAGAAGCCAGGCCCCCACCACGGTCCCCCTGGAGGATGTTAAAAGGATTTTGAGACTGGCTCACCCGGAGAGAGGAAGACTGGCAGGTAAACTTTATGTGACCTTTTACCTTAAGGTGTAGCCATTAACAAAAACCATCAACAACATAACTGGATCATTAACTTTAGGTGTTTCACTGACAGAGTAAAAAGCATTTCTTATTTTTAAAGTGCTTTAACCTTAATAAAAACAAGGTGTCACTTTTATTGTAATTTTAGAAAACTGTGTCTGATACTCCCTTTTGTGGGAAATATACGTTGATTTTGCATTTTATAATTTAAATATCACTGACTCGCAAAATGTGGACTGCTGTAGGTGATTTACAATCATTAAAAAAAATGTAAATTTATTTTTAAACTTGACATGACGTGAATGTATTTTTAAACTTAAAAAAGCAGTGCTAGGGATTTAAAAGGAAAAAAGAAAGAAATAATAGTAGGCTTGAACAGTAGGAAAGACTTCAAATAAAACAGGTGCCCAAAGTAAATGTGTTACTGTGGAATCAGTTCGTTTTTGTTTTTTTTAGTTATGTTGAGTGCCAAACACATTATATGCATGACAAACCCCACACTCTAGTCTGTGAGCTGTGATGCTACTCTGTGACATGTGCTGCAGAGTCCTAAAGCGTTGTAAACAATGATTTTGGTGCCCGGCTGATAGTGTCTCTATCTGCTGACACACTTTATCAGTTACCTTTAGGATATTTACAGCATTATGAAAGTTGATCCTTTCCTTCTTTTTTCCCGATGCCCACAAAAAACGTGTTAGCCTTCTGCTCAGTTTAAATTTCAGTTTTGTTCACAAAATGGGCAGCAATGTCAGAAAATGGACAGATGTCTATTAACCAAGGCAATATAGACTTGCTGTCCTAACCATACACAGCTCATTCACACTTATATGCATAGCTGACACCATTAGGTCCATTTTAAGCCTGGAAAACCCCTGCTTATGTTGTGTAAATAGCTGTGGATTATTATTATTATTATTATTATTATTATTATTATTATTATTGGTCTGAAAACCTTCAAGCTCCCCTGGAGGTTTTTGCGTGTCGGGTTAAGTTTCAGAGCTGATGGTGTTCTGGCACACTTCATTTCTTCTGTTCTCTGGATTGATGATAGCACAAATATTACAAAAATAAAATCACAAATCTATTTCTGCTTGCCAAAGCTGACCTCACACATTAAACAAGAGGTTACTTCCTGTTTCTGTAGAAGTTTATTTGTAGTTTTATAAGGTTTTCGTAAGTCCTCCTGTTTCCCAACCCTCATGTCATGTGCATGCAAGCGTAACAATCAGTTGAAGTAAAACAGTGTCTACACTTTTACCATGTTTTTTGTAATCAGTGACAACCGGTCACCTCACTGTACTTTACAAAGTGGTCATTGTATTTTCTTTTAGGTTAGGGTTGCATTTCTTTAGGGTTCACAGTTCTTTAGTATCTCTGGCTTACATTAACCTCATCTGATCTCATGTCGAGACTGCAGCTGTACATGTTGAAGTCAAATGGTATTCATTGCCTACTATAAACCTTTCTTGCTCCTCTTTGCTCTGTTTAAAATATCTGTGACATTAGAAAAACCTCCCATAGTAGTTGTGTTGGTATAACTCTTTCAAAGAAGAAGATAAGACTTTGTTTAATAATTTCTAGCCCTGGGTTTTTATTTTTCACACACATTTAAAGTGTCACATTTTTGCTTTGGTTCTGATTTTTCTCTCTTTTTGTTGTTTTATCCACCACAGCTGCTATAGGCTTCCTGACTGTCTCCAGTGCAGTAACGATGTCAGCTCCCTTCTTCCTGGGCAGAGTGATTGACACCATTTACGCCAGTGCATCAGACGCCGAGACGATGACGGCCTCGTTGACGTCGCTGTGTATCATGCTGGCGGGGGTGTTTCTGTGTGGTGGAGCGTGTAATGCCGCCAGAGTCTACCTCATGCAGTCCTCAGGTGAGATTTACTCACCTGACGTAAACGAAGGCACTTAATTGGGTAACTATTAAAAAATTAAAAACACTGGACAGCTGAGACTACAGTTAAATTTGAGCTCTCTCCTCATGGTCTGTGCTTTAATCTTCATAGTTCAGGGAAATAATCCAAGCAACCATTTAAGGAATTATTTATTTAAGAGATTGTTTGCAAAGAGTTGGATCTAAAGGTCAGTCTTACAGTGTGACCTGAAGGCTTTGATGTGATTGTGTTACCACAGAGAGCCTCGTGTCTTGCCCTGTTTATTTATTCAAAAACATAAATGTCACAGCTACAAAGAGGTGGTTTTATGGAAAACTTAGAAGCTGTAGTTACTTTTGCCAGCCATTATCCCAGCACAGAGACTTCCTGGAGTCTCTGCTTCTTTTTCTTTCTCAGCCAAGAGTAACATTAGAGTGTTGGGGGGTGGGATGAAGAGCAAGACGTCCCAACCTCCTGTCTGGCTGAGGCTGTGTGGCTTCTTTTCATACTTGGAAATCTAAATTGGCTGTAGATGTGAGCATGTGTGTTACAGGATTTACCCAACCTCTCAATTGATGGATGGACATGAATGAGGGAATCTCCCAAAATGTTATTCTATCTCTTTAGTTAATTAATAACACCTGTAAACATTGAATTTACAATTGGCCAAATACTTACCCAAACATAATCAAGTGTGAACCAGACGTTTTTCTGGCATGGCCAAGTGCATGTAATTTTGCACAGCAGCAGTTGCTTTCTCCCTCTCTGATCACGTTTCCCATCTCTCTGCAGGGCAACAGATTGTTCGTAATCTCCGTGCCTCCGTCTTCTCCTCCATTCTCAGACAGGAAGTGGCATTCTTTGACAAGAATAGGACTGGCGAGCTTATAAACCGTCTCTCTGCTGACACGGCCGTGGTGGGCCGCTCAATCACAGACAACTTGTCAGATGGGCTGAGAGCCGTTGCCCAGGCAGCTGCTGGTGTCAGCATGATGGTGAGTACATCCCCTCCGAGTGTGTTGCTCTTGTCCCTCAGGTCATATCTGAACCCTCTATTATTGTTTTTTGTTTGTTTGTTTGTTTTAATTCTTTATTTGCAGTTGATATTCATAAATGCAAATTCGGAGCCAGTACGATCTCATATCTTCTGTTGGCTTTTACAGAAATATGAAAGTCTCATGTAATCTATTCTGGGAGGGATGGAGTGCACACACAAAGTTATGAAGAATTTTCAGAGCGACTTCGAATTGATGATATAATATATCTATCTACTCATGAATTGTGGGTGCTTTAGGCAGCAACCAATGTCTTTAGTGAGTGCTTTTTTTTTTTTTTTTTTTTTTTTTTTTTTTTTTGCAGGCAGAATATCAAATATGTATTCATTAGAGTGTATCAGAGGAGAGCTGCAAAGGTAGATGAGTGTTAAGTATGTGTTTCAGCCCTTTGTGAGAAGTGAATTAGTGAATGTCTGCGTCATAGGGCCTCATCAGCCGACATTCCCAGAATATATGCCAGTGATTGGTTTCCTGGAACCCACACAGCCACGTTTAGAATCTCCTCCTGCAAAATGGGCTTTCTGTTGTGGTGGGATAAACAAACAAATTAAATATGCCAATTCAAGTTCTTTCACTATCCGAGAATATGTATATTTCCACTGAAATTTAATACATTCAACTAGTTCTCATTGGATATTAAGAAATTGCTCCTTTTTTCCCTGCATTTCTCTTTAATGATTCCATGGTGTGAATATATTTATTTAATTATTTGGTCAAATGCTTTTTTTTTTTATAAATTTTAGAGATGTTGCCCTTAGTTGAATCACTTTGGTAAGCATCAAGGAATATTTTCAATATTGGGTCATTAAGATCTAGTCTGTGTCTAATGGTGTGTTCAAATATCTGAAAAAGTCCTGTTTTTCACAGTGACAGACCTTCCTCAAACTTGATCCATTTCATTAGGCTTAACCTCAGCATGTATTTGTAAATTATCCTCTAGTTTATCTTCTCTTCTTAAAATATCCCAGACTTTCAGCTGAACCTTGATCCATGGATCTGTACATTATTTATAAGTCAGGTTTTATATGCCACTAGTGCACGCACCAAATCCAGTGGTATATAAAAAAAATAATACGTAAAACAGTTGGGCTTACACCAAAGGAAAATCACAATGTGATGTTTTAAAAATAGGTTTTAAGTTGCTCAGTCATAAATATTTTTTGTCATAAAGTGTCAAAAAACAACAGAAAAATGCTAAAGTGTATTTTATATAATATAAAAAATACTGTACGTCTACATGAAGACCAGCTGGGAACCTGGAAAAACCCTGTGAATGAGGGAGGAAGCATAAAAAATTGCTGATTAAATAACTGTGTAATGATTACTATGGACATAAATATTATAAAGTCAATGTCCTGGAGCCACAAAGATAATTATCCTCCTCAGAATGAGCCTTTTGAAAAGGCACACACACAGCGGTGAAGTATTTTGCTCTTATCCGTGTGACTTCTGGAAGCAAAGAATTGTTGGAAATGTCATCTTCAAGCTGAAATGTCACGTAGTTCCTGTTTAAAAAAAACCTTCCTTGTATATCTCTCACGCTCTCTCTTACATTAAAGCTCTGTTTTAGTCATTGAGCAGCACTGGAGCAGAGCATGTCTGCTTTTGAAGTGTCTTATTATTATTTTTTCTGTGTCTGATCTGCAGCTTCTCATTCTCTGCTGCGTGCTTGTGGTCACAATGCTATTGTTAGACTATAAAACTGTTGTACAGCAGGTTTACCAAAATAATTATTAGCATGAGGAAATGAGTGTGAGGAGCTGCCACGTCTCTGACAAACAATGCTCATTACTAAAGTCACAAAATGTGTATATGTGAATATAAATCATGTAGAGTTTTGACAGAGAGGTTGCTAAATTGTTGCTTGCTTACTGGCCTTTTAATAAACTGGTTTATCAATAGTTCATTCTACCCATTTTCATACTTTATAAGATTTTCTTCATGGTTTAACCTCTCCCCCTTTACAAGGTGTTTTTACTTCTTGTAAGGAAGTAAATGTATTTCCACTTTTTGTAAATGGTCAAGGAAATGAATGGAAGTAATTACCGTAATCAGCTGTTAAACTGGGTGGATCAGAGTATCACAGATCACAATAGCTCCATTAGCTGTCTAAGTCTTGTGATGTGTCACTGTGACCTCACTGATTTAAATGCTTTCACGCTTAACAACAAAAATGCACCCAGATTTCCGCACAGTGGCTTCTACAGTGGATTCAATCAGATCAGAGCGAAACCGGCAACTTTTTAAAATTTTAACACAAGTTTAACTTTTACTATTTGAAGAAGAAAAGATTTTCTTCCTTGTCAAGTGAGCTATAACTGAGGTTTTAATGTTGCTGATTAACTCGATTAAACTTTTCAGTAGTAATACTGAAACAACGCCAAAATAAAATAACACTCTGTCTTCTTGTGGTTGGTGTAGATTGTGTATTGGCCCTTGATGTTTGGTGTGGAGTATTATCGTGACTTAGGATGGTAAATGAGTAAATATATTTTCTTTCATGTTTTGCCTCTTTATCAAACTCTTAAAGGTCATCAGCTGTGTTGTTACTGTGAAACCATTTTCTATAAACTTCCTTCACCAGAACTCCTGTTTTCGCTTCTTTCTCTCTTCTTCTAGTTCTACGTCTCGCCCAGTCTTGCGAGCTTTGTGTTGCTGATTGTTCCTCCTATGGCCGGTCTTGCTGTCATCTATGGCAGATACCTTCGCTCAATCTCCAAGCGCACACAGGAC
Source organism: Copadichromis virginalis (assembly GCF_057382275.1). NCBI lineage: Eukaryota > Metazoa > Chordata > Actinopteri > Cichliformes > Cichlidae > Copadichromis > Copadichromis virginalis. Next base: position 15,891,481 of record NC_140618.1, read on the forward strand.
GCACTCGCACAAGCCACACAGGTACGCAAACAGACCGACACCGCATCTGGGTTAAACAGCTTGAATTTATATTACTAGGATTATTGTTATGATCCAGTGTTTTGGTTTTTAAGGGTAGTTACCCAGTGTTTTTGGCCTTTTCAAAAAAGATCCCATGTAAGTCCTACAAATAAAGTTTTCAATTCTTCACAAAATAAATATTATTAAATATAACAATAATTTGATAGGTTAAATAATAAAAAGATACAATAAAAGTAAAAAATAAGTTGAAAATGCATAATAAAGATAAACTACAATATAGAGCCATGTAAATATATGACTATAGTGCATAGCTTAAATAGTTTACTAAGTGTGGTGAATGTAATTCAAAGTGGCTTTGAAGGCAGTCAGTATAACAGAGTGTTGTGCAGTAGATCCTTAGTTTTGTGTACATGTCATATAAGTGCTTTACTTCCTTAGGTAACTTAATTAAATAGGCAGACAGAGTAAATTTTCTTGTTGATAATTTGATTTTCAATCAGTGAAGTCCTAATAAAATCACGTTCGTGTGTAGTTGGCAGAGGAGCGAATCAGCAACATGCGGACAGTCAGAGCTTTCGGTAAGGAGCTGTCAGAAGTCAACAAATACACACAGAAGACTGACCACGTCCTCGGCCTGGCTAAGAAGGAGGCTGTGATGCGGGCTGGTTTCTTTGGAGTGGTGAGTACGTTTGTGTCCTTTCAGTGATGCAAATCAAATACGTTAGCAAATGAGGTGTTGCACTCAAGCTTCTGCTTTTTGCCCCATAGTTTGAGCTTGTCACAATCAAGGAGGTGTTGCACCATAATTGCCGTTTGATTCAGTTCTCCATGCAACGACGGAGAATATTTAAACCAGCCTGTGTGCATTAAAAGTTAAATAAAGCGCAACGCAGCATGTCCAGCGTTATAGCTTTTAAACAGTTACGTAGTCTATAAAACCTGCACGTCTTCTCTTTTCATAGCTTGGATTACTCTCCTTCTTTTATGAACGTGATCATATATAAAGCATTTAATCAACACCATGTGATGCACTGTCAACAATAAACATGCACTGTGTGTTACCTTTTATTGCAGGGCTGATGAGTTTGTTTGTTGTGAGGCACCAGATAAATGTGCAATATTTGTAACAGGCATTAAGACAGAGACTGGTGAGAAAACTCAACATTTAGCTCGTTGTGCTGGTTCCCTAATAGATGATTATCAGTGTAATTGAGGAGCAGTGGTCCCAAATGTTATGTTAATTAGATAACATGTGATCGGTGTGTGTGTGCGTGCGTGTGTATTTCAGACTGGTCTGAGTGGTAACATGATGATCCTGTCGGTGCTCTACAAAGGAGGCCTTCTGATGGCCAGTCAGCACATGACTGTGGGAGAGCTCTCATCCTTCCTCATGTACACCTTTTGGGTGGGCATCAGTATCGCAGGTAAGATGTACATATTCATACATACATACCAGTGTATGTAGCATGTGGATGTGCAGTTGCTGACAGCACGCTGGTTTTGTGTTTTACTTGCAGGTCTGAGTTCGTTCTACTCTGAGCTGATGAAGGGTTTTGGAGCCGGGGCCAGGCTCTGGGAGCTGCTGGACAGAAAGCCTGAGTTTCCTCTAAATGGTCAGTACACACAACATTTTATTATTCTGATTTATACCTGCGCGTGTTATGTTGTACTACTACTCACTCAAAGTGTATTTGTATAATGCCTGAGCACATTTTACCTCTAAAGTCAAGTTCAAGTGAGTCTTGGACCAGGTCCATTATACCAGAGATGCCACATACAGACCATTGAAACTCTCCTTTCTGTCAGTGTAAAGAAGTGCAATTTAACAGTGCCTCTCAGTTTTCCTACATTATAAAGTCAGAGTCAGCACGACTCTTTGTGCTTAAAGTTTTAAGAAATAAATACAAATAAAAGAAAAGGCTCTGGTAGTTCATAGCCCAGACTGTGCTGTAATTATAAATCATAAAGAAAATATCTTTTTTTTTAAAAAAATTTTTTTTATCCTCATTGTGGACCCAATGTCGATAGTGGAAAAACAGGAACTTAATTGTTTATATTGTTTATCTATTGCTTAATTACATTGGTTCCCTATGAGTGGCCATGGGGAGGTCTTACCGTGTGTGCGTGGAAAGAGAGGAGTTGAGATGGTTAACGAAGTGCAGGCCAGCAGGAGAGCGGGGAGGAGGGACGATCAATTTAATGGGTCTCTGGTTTGTTTGGGGAGCTGAGCAATAACTGCTCTGAAACCTGAGTACGTGATCTTAGCCTGGCCACAGAACTCTCGAGTGGTTTTGTTTGTGGCGGCAACTTAATCTAACATCGAACTGATCCGACTACCAGGTCTGCTCCTCGAGTTTGAGCTAAACGGCTCCTGTTGTCAGGTGTGCTTTAAAATCTGGGGCAAACTGGAGCAAACAAATTGTAGCAACCTGCCTAGTTGTGCTAATGTTTCTCTCACTGTTGTCTGAACTGAAAACACAGGCCCCTAATTTATTTACAGGCCACAACTGAGCTTCAAGTACAGTAAAACTTCTCAGATGGAGAAGCGTCAGAAATGCAAATCCTGACACGTTTAGCATTTTGCTTTCATTTTTCCTTAATGAAATAAATAACCTAAAGCAAGTTTTCAGACTCTTTTCAAACCAGAACAAACTGTAGGTCAGAAACACAAAAAGTGGTACAGATGCTTTTATAAGCAAAGTATGACGTTGTTGCATAGAAGTGCGTTTACGCTGTATATTAATTTTCAGAGGTTTTATTGATAGTTTCAAGTTGCTACTATAAAACACAAGTTGATTTAACATTTCGAACATCTCTCCTAGAAACATTCATCTCACATTTATGTGTTTAAATGTACGATTTCTGTTTAAAATCAATCTCGAGTCGAGTTTTAAGCTTTGTCTGGTTTAATACAATAAAATCCTCTGCTCCTCCACAGAAGGTAAAATCCTCCCAGCGGACCAGCTGAAAGGCCAGCTCAAGTTCTGTGATGTCTCTTTTGCCTACCCCACACGTAAAGAAGCCCCCATTTTCCAGAATCTGAATCTCTTGGTCCCGGCCGGTAGCATCATGGCTGTGGTGGGGGCGAGTGGATCTGGGAAATCATCCATGGTTTCACTTCTTCTCAGGCTGTACGACCCCGATGCTGGTGAGAACGAGCTCGTTCTGTCCTCTCCGCCGTGACTGTAACACTTGAAGCTACTGATAAAGTGGATTTGACATGAATGTTTTTGTTCAGGTGTGATCACCATCGACGGTCATGACATCAGGGATTTAAATCCTTACTGGCTCAGAAGTCACATTGGAACTGTTAGCCAGGTAATACTTTAATGGTTAACTTGTTTTATACAGCAGATATAACGCACACCACACAAGTTAAATACGGCAAAAGCAATGCATAATGTATTACAATACATGACCTCTCACCCCTGCTGCACTTTTCGCCTCCCTCTTGCAGGAGCCGGTGCTCTTTTCCTGCTCTATCAGAGAGAATATCGCTTATGGAGCGACGGATCCAGATGCTGTAACCACAGAGGACGTCTACAGAGCAGCCAAAGTAGCCAACGCCTATGACTTCATCCAGACGTTTCCTAAAGGCTTTGACACTGTGGTGGGGGAGAAAGGAGTGCTGCTGTCAGGTGAGGAACCAAATCAACTATTTATGAGCCGACACTACAGAAAGTTTTATTTGTGAGACTTGAATGGGAACTATTTTTTCATCTGTCCAATTCCTTAGACATTTATTTGTGCTTTCACTGTAGTGCCTTAGACTGCTCTAAATGCTCCCAGTATAAGATAAATTTAAAAAATATATATTTAGTGCCATGAATTAAATATTTAAGAGTAAAAATATGGAGCTGAACATGAACACAATAGACCTCATTTAATTTGTTTTAATTACTGAGGAAGCATGTTCAAAATTCTCATCATGAATGGATGGATTTAAACTCCAAAATCATTTTATGTTTTAATATTTGATACTACCTGTTCAGAAGCTCTATCTTTAGACTTTAAACTCCTTAAATGGGCGCAGGTTTCTTTTTTGAAAGCTCGCGCTATCAGAGCATCATTTCATTATTTCTTTCTGGGGTTTTTAGCTGCTGTTGACTAACTTGACTCTGACTGTGCACATAATTACCTTGTGTCTGTTTGTCAGGTGGTCAGAAGCAGAGGATAGCCATAGCCAGAGCTCTACTCAAGGTAAATAGACCGTAATTGTTTTACGCATCTAGAATCATTGCATTCACCGAAGAACTTGAGTAGATTTATTTTGACTAGAATCTTCTACTCTTTTTCCAGATTTCCTTTTTGTGTGAAATGGTGTCTTTTAATCATATTTGTGGTTTCTTTCCACAGAATCCAAAGATCCTGCTTTTAGATGAGGCTACCAGGTGAGAGACGGGGAATGAATTATAACTTATCATACTTTGTTGATTTGTTTGTCATTGTTTGCTCATCTGAACATGAATACGGATTGTAAGTAACCTGTGATAGAAACTTAGTTTAAAGGTGGATATTAATTTATTTTAATCTTCATTTTTCTGTAGTGCGCTGGATGCTGAGAATGAGTTTCTTGTCCAGGAGGCTTTGGAGCGTCTGATGGAAGGTACACTTTACCCGCTTTGCTTTCCCTGCCTTTCCTGTTGCGTCACACATACGTAACCACACTTATATTTTATTTCGTGCTGTTGTCGTCCTTTTAACAGGGAGGACAGTCGTGATCATCGCTCACCGTCTCTCTACGATTAAGAACGCGGACGCTGTTGCTGTGCTGGACCAGCGGCGCATAGCTGAGTGTGGCCAGCCTACTGAGCTGCTAGGAAACAGGCAAGGACTATTCAGGAAGCTGATGGAGAAACAGGCGTTTCTACAGGAAGAGCAGCAGCGAGCACTTATCTGATAGGACAGGGAGCACGGATGCGTGAATGATAGAGAAATCAGGAGGTGAGGTCACTGTCTGTGATAACCTTTGAACTCCAGTTGAAGGGAAGCCACTGGAAAAAATCAAATTTTATTTAAGGCTGAAGCTTTTCTTTCTGTCTCGTTGCTGAAAAGACTGCCGTACATAGCATCACATGTGGATCACTCAGTACTTTTTGAAAATATCTCATCTTATGCTGAAGAAGGTGAGATTAAGAGAAAGGACTTATAACTACAGTTTTAGGGGAAAAGCTCAAATCCTGTTTTCTATCATTCAGACGTTCAGGAGGAATTTTGAAGAATTTAAATGTGACACTGTGTCTGCATCTGGATTTCTTTTTTTTCTTTTTTTTTTTTGGTCAAGTTACCAAAACAGTCCAGATTGATTTTTACAACTCTGCTAAATGTATATTTGTTTTTGTCTCTCTACAGCTGATTTTTTTTTCTATAAAGACTTGAAGCCTTTTACTGTCATATTAGAGTCTAAAGAACTAATGAAACAAATGAGCAGCTATATATATTTATATATATGTATGTGGTGTTTACACCCTTGTAAAACAGGACTGAACACTATTTTAATACATTTTGATTAATGTAAGCACATTTGTCAGTTTTAGTCTAAACCAGTTACACTCGTGTAACTGTTTGTGTTCAGGATTTAACTGACAGCCTTGAAACTGTTGAACTCTACTGTCTTTGTTTGTCAAATGTAATACAAATGAGTTCAGATGCAGGGTAAAGCTGACTGAGGCTGCTGAGCAGACACTTTTATGTTTGGAGATCTGCTGCTCTCAAGGAGGAAGGACACTGGAGTCAAGTCAATAGCGTCTGTGCAGGTCTGCGTATCATCAAAACGTCTATTTCACTGTCAGAAATCCACATTTTCATCATCTTATATTGTTTTCAGAAAGCTATGCAGCGCAGATGAGAGTTTAACCTTTTAATTTGGAAAAGCCGAAAACGGCATTGCACCTTTAGACATGTGAGTGTACATGTGAGCACAGATGACGCTGCTTAAAACTGCCTATGTGGCACAATCGTCTCCTCTGTGCACAGCCGGGTGCTTACTGGATGTGCACTTGGCTGGCTTTAAGTTCTCTATAGACATGTAACCATCTACATGTAGCTACAGTGCTGAAGCTTATAAGACACAGACTCAGAAGCGATGACACTCCTGCATAAATATTAGGTTCATAAATGCCCTCTTCACGTCTCACTGAGATTCTGTTTGAGAGGATATTCCTTCATTTTTAACCCAGACATGTAAATGTCCTGAGGCCAAATTCCCTGCTTCTCTATCAGAAACGGCTCCTTTTGATTTGTCGCTGTAGAGCCCAGTTAACCTTTGTAACGAGTAGCTGGGAACATTACTGATGACAAGTCTGCATTAGTTACTAAACTGCTTTTATATTTCAGTGAGTGAGAAAAAACAAGCAACATGAAGGACTCGTATAATTTATCACGTATCATTAATATAGATGTTATAGTGCTGTCTTACACATATTTGCTGTTTGTTACATTTGGACACTCTGGTCCATTTTGAACTAATTAATCGTTGGAAACTGTCTATGACAACTGGCTAAAATATCAATTTAGCTCACAGTTTGTAGGCAGTGATGTGAGGTGGCTCATAAGTGACACTAATGCAGATGTAGTTTTAGGGGAAATTAATCCGGCATTGATCTGCAGTGACTTATCACTTTTAGAGTTATTTATTTATTCATTGCAGCGTGTAGCCTGTGTTTCAGGTGGATTTTATCTGTGTGTTCTTTATGTTAAGTATATTGAACACAAGGTGGTTTATTGTGGACCCGTTTCTTCTTTATCATTTTTTTTTTCACTTTAGAAGGAAAAACAATTTTACTCAAATCACATTAGAGTTTCACATCATTGCGACATGTTAGTCCACATTTTAGAGCTAAGTTTACTTGAAAAGTTGCCTTGAATGTCTTTTTGCTAAACTGGAGAAGCTGGAGAGTAAATTCACTCCACACTAAAGTAAATGCTGAACGTCCAGCTGACAGCAGGTCAATGTGCTCACACAACTCACAGCTGCAAGTTTCTTTTTCTTTTTCTAACTTGTAAATAGTGACATATAAATATGACACGGTGGGTTTATTATGATACTTCTATGTAAAGATAAATAAAGTAAAATACTAATAAATTGCTGTGTGTGTGTGTGAGTTATGTGAATTTTTTGTAAGTGGTTTGTTATCATACACAGCTACTAGTCCCCATAGAATCAAATTACACCAAAAGTCACCCCAGGGTGCTTAATATTGTAAAGTAAAAAAAACATAGAAAATCCTAACAATCAGATGAACCCCTATGAGCAAGTACTTGGTAACAGTAGGAAGGAAAAACGTCCTCGTAACAGAAAGAAACCTCCTGTAGAACCAGGCTTGGGGAGGGGCGGCCGTCTGCCACGACAGGTTTGGGGATCTGGGGAGGGAGATGGGACAAAAAGACACTGTGAAGAGAACCAGAGCTTAGTAACCAATGATTAACAGGCCTTTTATGTTGCGGGTCAAACTGGCCTGTTTTAAAGTTAAAAAAAAATTTTCCCTTCGATTTTTTAAAGTATTTTTTAACCCCTGCATGTTTATATCACATAGATAGTGTTTGGGTCAGTTCGACCTGGCATTCAAAGTGGTTGTTAAAGGGGTCAAAATCTATTTGTTTTATGTGCAGCTGTGAGACACATTTCACCACACGCACAACACTCCCTACATGAGGTTCTATTGACCTCGTGTAAACCGCGTGAATGCAGGTGGCGTTATGACTTCTTCTCCACCCACATTGAGGGGACACTCGCCAGCAAGAGAGCAAAACGTGTAAAGAATCTCTGCAGTGGAGTCCTGACAACATTCCACAGCTACATATGAGACATTCTCCTGTCAGAGTTTTTCCGAATGAGCAGCAGAATAAAGGGTCATAGCCCTGAAAGCTCTAAAATTCAACTTTGATCATAGAGGAGGAGGATCTGTCTGCAGATGAAGACCATCGTGAAGTTAATTCTGAATGTGAACCAAATAAAGAAACTGATTTATATTTCTCCAATCATGACAATAACATCAAAATGGTGAAATAGTCATCTTCATCCTCAAATATACATCAGGCAAAACTGCAACATAAAGATGGCCTTTTTGGCTCCCAGAAACAAATCTAAACAAAACCACATGCGTAGCATAGAGGAGAGAAGGGACATATTTTAAACAATCAGCCACGTGGTGACAGGTGTGCTTCCTCTTAAGCCCCGCGTCACACGGGTTGCCCACCTCCAAACCAAACCGAGAGAGTTGAATGAGTTGAATGGTCATCACACTAGTATTTAAACAGTTTACAAAGAAGCTGTTACACTCCCACTCTTCAATTGACTTTCCACTACAGTTCCAGCAGAAACCATGTGATGATGAATCAAGCAGTCCCAGCTGCTCTGCCGTTCTGTCATTATATCACATTTGTTCATCCATATTACATAAGTATCTGGATGATTACATTTTCAGCCTCAATTCAAGGAGTTTAATAAAAGTGTTGCACTAACTTGCAATGTAATATCCACGGGAAATAATTCTGTAGTTATCCACTATAGGTGCCTCTCAGGGCTTTTGGTGTTGCTGACTGAGAAGTGCTTTTATTCTTGAATGTATCCGGTCCGTGATTTGACCACTGTTAAAGTCTCTCTGATTGGTTTATTTTGGTTAATGATGAGCTCCTTCATTTGCACTGACATCACTTCACTTCATATTGAGAGTTCAGGTGAACAGCCTCTATATTGTTAACACTTGGGGGGGGGAAATCCAGATGTTTTATCAGCTAAATTTGTCATGAAAAAACTCAGTTGTCCAACTACTTTGTGCAAAACGGCAGTAATTCTCCTCATGTTCATTGACCTAACCGCGTTTCAGTGCGTGCCTGTGCAGTGTTTCAGGCTCTCACTAGGTGGCACTGCTGCTTCATACACTGAGCTACCTTCCTGCTGTGAGGCTCTCACTTCAGGTTTCTGGTTCAGTCCTTCATACCAGACTGAAACCTCATGGTTGTGATATGATTAATGTGTATTCAGCTGCTGGTAGGTTGTGATGACAGTGCTGTGAGCTTTGCTGCAAATAGACCGTTGTCCCATCTGCTGGCACACAGACAGGTCGTGGCATTGAAGGGATGCAGTCGATATATTTATCCTTGTAAAACGTTTGTTACACCTGGGGGGGGGGGGCAGCTTAAAAGTCCATGAAGATGAATCAAGTCTTTAAAATTTGAAATTTGTCAGTTCTGCTTTGTAAATGACAGGTTTTATAGCACATCCACACAAGACTGAACCACACTGAAAACATCTGGAATAAAACAATGATTTGATGAATAGTTTTATTAATTCTTGACCTTAGTGACCAAATAATGCTGTAAAAAAGACTATCTAATTTAAAGTCTAAATATCTGATCTTGGAATATTTCTGACATATTGCTCAAGACTTTGATGTCTTGCTGCTTCCATTAGTTGGCATTCAGCTTAAGACTATAGACTTTGGGTTCTCCCCTGCACCAGACCAGGTCTCCAATTCCAGCTCCATGTGCTGCAGCTCCCCTCACCGATCCCCACGTGACTACACTGAGCTATTTGAGGAACGCCAAGAAAAGAGGTCCTGACCCTTCTTGGCCTTACACAGCAGCATTCAAAGTCTTTATTTGTCACTTGGAAACACCACACAGAGCCTTACATTGCTAAAAAACAAACAAACAGGAATATAACTATATAATATATAATAATAAATATAACCAAATAACCAGAATAATTTACGTTGCGTTTTGAATCTCAGTCATGCCAAAGCACCATATGGAGGAATCTCAGGAGAATTTCTACAGTCACATAAAGCAGAGAAGACTCAATATAATTTTGAGAAATCCACCGAATAGGTAGCCATGCATCAACCTCTGCCTGTCTTTGGCATGTCACACCGCCCATCATCTTCCATAACACTGCCCACATGGTGACATTTTACCATCTTCATGTTATGCTCACCCCGAGCACTGGAGGGTGATTCCATGAGCTGATTGAATCAAAATGAAGAGAAACAAGAGCTGATAAAGGAGCTGATATTTTATGGTTGTGTTCGATTTTTACCTGTCCACTTACAACATCCTCAGTATCCTCAGCCACTCCTCACAGCAGCAAAATGGACAGCAAGTTCATTTAAATCTCCAACATCAAGTCCTGCCTATTCGCTCTTAAAATAAAGAAAGATCTACTGTACATGTCGAGCATGCTGCCACACTTTAAAAGGTAGCACGCTCATGTACAGCAAGAGTATTGGTTCCAGCTACTGAATGCCTGAGCTTGTGCTATTCTTACACGTTCCCTGTCACTCTCGCCCTCTGTGCTCCCATGATAGTCCTGAAACTTTCAGCTGAAGAAAGCCTCACTAGAAAAGTTGCAGGTAGGCAGCCACAGAGACTGAGGGAGCTTTTACAAAGAAAATACCCTTTTCCTTCAGCCTATTCACGTCTAAAAAGTGTCCAAAATGCTCTCTGTCACCAAACTACATCTAATTTTCAAAACACACAAACCCCCCAAAATATTCTACCCTTTCCAAAGTCTCTGTCTCTCTTCAGCTGCCTCGGTCACACATCTTCCGACCAACTGCACTCATCTTTTCTGCCACCTGCTGCACACACCCTTTCATCTCCATCTTCCTCCTCCCTCTATGCTCCAGGCTTGCTCTCTCTAATCTCCTCCCCCTCGGCCCCTCTGACCTCCTCTTGCGCGTCTCCCTCTTGCGCTCCCCAACAACTGCCCGTCCCTTTACATTTTAGGTGTTTCACTGGCCCCCGGATCCAAAATGGTTCACAGCAAGTGCATAAAAGTAGCTCAACCTTGCTCTGCAGCTCCTCCACCCCTTCAGCCCCCCCACACACACGCAAACACATTCCCTAATCCACATTCTCTCTACTTTCGGCCTGTACCCAAGGAGGCCCTGCTCATTTGCTCTCATCCACCAAGGCATCCAAGATTTTGTCAGCCTACCTCCTCTTTTCCTATTTTCATTGACATATCAGTGAGCACAGGTGCTGCAGAAATGCATTTTAAGTTCAGGAAGGAACCACTGAATTACTGAATGCAATTAAAAATTACCTGATTAAGTCCTCTGTTTACACAGGCAATCAATTCATTACCTCCAACCTCTTGCAGGCCATAGTTAGGAGCTGTAATGACAGTCCAGGTTATGTAAGACTATGTGTTGATATTTCTCTCTTCCCATTGAAACCCAGCTCGATAAGTAAAATATAGAGCAACCCCTTTTTATCAGTCAATATGTCCATTATTGATAAATTACCCATCATGATATATTTCAAAATATTTGCAATTAGATGTGTACAAACAGCCACAGTCAACACAAATAATCTACAAAGAAATCCTTGATCTAAGATCTGAATATTAAAAAAATAAATAAATGAATAATTAGTCATGTTAATGCTGTCCTGCTTTCTGTATGCTGCTTTCAGGTAGGAATTCCAGGAGTTGCCAGACCCATTGTGATTTTTTTTCTGTCTGATTGATCAGTTCACCATAAATATGGTTCTCTTCTCTCCTGCTTTAGATCCATCTCTGTTTTTGTTTTGTTTGTTTTTTTGTTTCTACTCTAATCTAATCCTCTCTCACTCCTCCTATGGAGTTATTATAACCACCTTGGCACCTCCTCTTTCATTCCTTTCGGTGTATCCGTCAGTAATACACACTAACATGCATGTACACACACACACGCACGCACACACTCTCCATTTGTCACACACGCACCAGCTCCCCTCCTCCATTGGAGTTATAATTAATCCAACTGCTTCACTGACAGAGCAGAGTAGCCCCTTCAGATAAGGTTTCAGCTGCTGGCTACTTCGAACTTAGAGCTCCGTGAATTTGAAGCCACATGGGCTGCAGGATCCGATTTTGAGTTTAATTCATTGCACGTCTTGATACACGATTTAATGCATCTTAATACATTTGTGGATGCAGTTATAACTGAGAAGGGGGGGGGGTTACGTTTGCAATCTCCTAATTCTGATTGGTTCTCTGTACATTGATCAATATGTTTAGTATTTAGTGTTTTTTAAAAAAAAAAGAGTATATTTAAACTAGCAATCAATGAATAAAAAGTACACTTTTATAGCAACACTGTAAGTTAATTCTACTCTAATTAATGTGATTAATTAGAAATAAAGGGTTAATTCTGACATATGATAGCTGAAATAATGCAGTACATATTTAGCTGTTATATACAGAATTTCCAACTTCAGCTTTTGTCCGTTGACCTTTAATAAACCTGTATTAATTGAGTTATTAATTGGCCCTGTACAGCTCTCTTCCTGGTTGACCTGTCAGTCACTGCTTCAAGCCCTGGCCCTCACCGTGGCCTAAATCTGTTCAGATGAGGGAAGCATATTCCCATTTTAAGGCTGGATGAGGCCTACTAGCAACAAATCTATAACCCTGCTTGGTAGCAATTGGCGTCTCCCCTAGAAACACTCCCCAGTGGTCCGCATGGTCCTTATACGGCCCTCGAGGTGGGACCGCGAGCCTTGATGGGAGGTCAGAGCGACAGTTCCATATATGGCGCGCGCTCTCTCCACGTCGGGGGCGCGCAGCGTCACTTGTGATCCCCTCCTGAAATCCGATTGATGGAGTGCCCTCCTTGCCTTCACGTCGGCACCCCACCTCCACCCACTCCCTAGCCTCGGCCTGTCAGTATCCTAATATGGCAGAGGGCCGGGATGGGGGCCAGTGCTGAGGTTTGTGAATGGTGGACGTTCGGTATAAAAGGTGGACAGGCAGCAGTAAGGACTGTAGCTGGTTCAGCAGCAGCACTGGTTGGGTCGTTCTCTCCGAGCCGCAGACACACCCCTAAGGTAAGACCCTGCTAGGACCTGACACTCCTGAAGCCACTCATCCAGGCTGGGACACTAGACTAAGCCTTAACCGGGGAGCCACTGCAATTACTTAGGGGCAAAAATTAGGAAGGACCACCGGGGACAGGAGGCATAGGACTTGAGGCTGATTTGGGGCAACACGACTGCTGGAGGATAGCTAGACCATAGGAGAGACCTGAAGGAAGAAGAACTGTTTACAGTTGAGGAGGCAGAACACAAACACTGTGCTTGACAGGAGAAGCCTAAACTATCAGATCTGTAATTAAATAGACTAAATAATTGATAAATTGATAGATAGGTAGATAAAACATTTGGACTGAGTTTCTGGTCTGATCTTAAGCTGTTCTACTTTATGACAATTTAAAAACGAGAGAAATTTACCTGAGGGAGGATTGGTGAGACAATGGGAATACTAGGGATTTTGGTTCAACTTTAGCTTATTTTAGAGCCTTGATTTCTTCTAAGATTAAATAAAAAGTAAATCTTAGACAAGTCTGGCCAAATTCCAAAAGAAAATTTAAAAATAATATCAGTTACTTTTAATAAGATTTAATTGACGTTTACAAAAGATACTCATCACGCGTTGGTTTGTTAATGCACCATAGATTTATATAGCGCAAGCAGTGGACTTGAACAGGTTCATGCTCCGTGAAATTATTTTTAGTCTTTTTAGCCACACGTAGGATGAGAATACAAAATAATGATAGAGTTAATCAACGCCTCACTGTGTAATTCATTTCTGTCACATACATTATGGATTTGATGTGATTTAAACTCAAATATTTTGTCTTCCTCTCCTCTCTTACAGAAGCCAACATGTGTGACGACGATGAGACTACCGCCCTTGTGTGCGACAACGGCTCCGGCCTGGTGAAGGCTGGCTTCGCCGGAGACGATGCCCCCAGGGCCGTGTTCCCCTCTATCGTCGGCCGTCCCCGCCACCAGGTAAACAGCGAAGAAAATTAACCGATAGACTTGATATTAGCCTGGACTAATTGGCGGCAGTCATTATTTCACACTCACTAATTGTCACACCTCACCGTTCAATATCAAGAAATACAATTAACCTTCCAAAAAATAAATTAAAATCAAAATGCAATAAACAAAAACAATAAATTAACATTTTGGATTGTTAAAACATTTAACATTTATTGCTAAAAATGATTGTAAAAGTTCAGCTGCTTGCGCAGCTGATATCAGCGCAGTCACAATATTTTTGGCTTCTTTTACCTGGAGCAGCCTTTAAATTAGTAACAGATGAAGTGCCAACTTCACAACTGCTCTGTCTGTCTCTGTGACTGATATGTGGCACATTTACGCAATGGTCACTGTGTCTGTCCGAAGACTTTAATCTGTCCAGGAAAGGTCGCACATCTGTATGGATCAGTTGACGTCCCCGGCTAACCTTCCTTTTATCTTCCCCTCTCTCCTCCCTTCAGGGTGTCATGGTCGGTATGGGTCAGAAGGACTCCTACGTCGGTGACGAGGCCCAGAGCAAGAGGGGTATCCTGACTCTGAAGTACCCCATTGAGCACGGCATCATCACCAACTGGGACGATATGGAGAAGATCTGGCACCACACCTTCTACAACGAGCTGAGAGTGGCCCCCGAGGAGCACCCCACCCTGCTCACTGAGGCCCCACTGAACCCCAAGGCCAACAGGGAGAAGATGACCCAGATCATGTTTGAGACCTTCAACGTCCCTGCCATGTATGTGGCCATCCAGGCTGTGCTGTCCCTGTACGCTTCCGGCCGTACCACTGGTAAGACTGACATAAAACAAATAAACAAACATAGCTTACTAAACACATAAAACACATATAGCTAGTTTACCTTATTACTTAATAATATGTTACTGACATAGTCAATCGATCTAACATAAATGACAATAACTATTGAGGGAGCAATTTCACAACAAAACGCTTTTACGCACAAATTTTACGCACACTCGACCAGCCTTTCTGGAACTGTTCATGTAGGTTTATTTGACTTTATCTCGTAAATTCACCCCCAAAGCACCCACTTTACCCATGATTTTACGCACAAAACGTATTTTTTAACCTTTTTTTTTTTCGTTTTTTGTCGCTCGGACTTTACTAAATTTTTTCCGTGGCTCTCTATAGGTATTGTGCTGGATGCTGGTGATGGTGTGACCCACAACGTCCCAGTCTATGAGGGTTACGCCCTGCCCCACGCCATCATGCGTCTGGACCTGGCTGGTCGCGATCTGACCGACTACCTGATGAAGATCCTGACTGAGCGTGGCTACTCCTTCGTGACCACTGGTGAGCAATTGAACAATAATCAACACGGCCTGAAAGAAAGAGGAAAAAGAAAGAAGGAAACTAACATTTTCTAGCAAGACGTTATCTGGGCGAAGACGAGTCTAAATTGTCAGTTAGCGTTCACTTTTATTAGCAGTGTTTGGGATAATTTGCTATGACATGCTTTGATCAAAGATTTACCCATACAGATAAAAAGGCGCAGCAAATAATTGTCACACTTTGTGAGGCCTATTAATGCCCACATGCGAGCATATTGATACTTAAATGTAAAGATATTGTTTTAAATAGAGTGAAAATAAGATGTGTACATGTTCACAACAGCGAAGAATTTGTGTAGTTTAGCCCATTAAATCCGTGTTATTACGCACATTAGTATTTCACGCTTCACGCTTTTGGCACTCTGAATAATAACTTATCAACTTATAACTCCACAGCCGAGCGTGAGATCGTGCGTGACATCAAGGAGAAGCTGTGCTATGTGGCTCTGGACTTCGAGAACGAGATGGCCACCGCTGCCTCCTCCTCCTCCCTGGAGAAGAGCTACGAGCTTCCCGACGGTCAGGTCATCACCATTGGTAACGAGAGGTTCCGTTGCCCCGAGACCCTCTTCCAGCCTTCCTTCATCGGTACTTCAAAGAATCAGTTCTTTTAAAAATAAAGTTTTTGCCACCAAATAGACTTATGGAGGCTACTGGTACATACCGGGTAATAATTTCTTAACACTTTTTCATCTCATCTGAACAGGTATGGAGTCTGCTGGTATTCATGAGACTGCCTACAACAGCATCATGAAGTGCGATATTGACATCCGTAAGGATCTGTACGCCAACAATGTGCTCTCCGGCGGTACCACCATGTACCCTGGTATTGCTGACCGTATGCAGAAGGAGATCACTGCCCTGGCTCCCAGCACCATGAAGATCAAGGTACTTGAAATTGAACTCAAATCAGAGAAGCAAAAGCTTCAGAGTTTACAAGAAGATAGAAATATTTTATGCATAAATTGGCAAATACGCACCCGATTTCACTGAACACTTGTTTACTTATAGAAACCGGCACTTTACTAATCCACTCTTTCCTCCTCCAGATCATTGCTCCTCCCGAGAGGAAGTACTCCGTCTGGATCGGTGGCTCCATCCTGGCTTCCCTGTCCACCTTCCAGCAGATGTGGATCTCCAAGCAGGAGTACGACGAGGCCGGCCCCAGCATTGTCCACAGGAAGTGCTTCTAAATCCTTCATCTTTTTCTCCAGCTTCTCCATCATCTCAATCATTTTTACCACCAGCCGTCTGGAGATCAAGCAAGGAGGAGGATCGACCTCTGCGGCACGACAACACTCTGCTGTCGATGGACTGTCTGTCCGCGCTGCTGACATTCATATGCATTTTTTAATCCTTTCAAAAATGTGCATATTTTATGGCTGTCTGTTGTCTGTGTTGCACGGGGAAAGGCTGTGAAAACCACCACTGAACCATGCATCCACCAAAAAAACTTTAATAAAAAAATAAGAACAACATGTTGCCCAACACATGTGAATGTAAGTGTATATACATATTGATAATTTATTAAAGTCCATTATTTGGTAACTTTGCCCCTGGTCTTGTTTTTCCGGTATTGGCAGAGGATGACAAACAAAAGCGCAGGGAAATCAGACGATAAATATATTTTTATCTCTTAAAAGATAAATTTGCCATAAGCCAACAATGCAATATTACAGTATTCAACAAATCCTGCAAGAACTGTGGGAAATAAACCGGGATAACCACTAAACGAAACATAGTGCGGCTAATTGTTCCACGAAAGACCAGGTGCAGGGCGCATTCATGGACATCTAAACGCGAGCTGGCACTAATGTCTGGATCATATTTGGATGGACGAGAGGCAGGGGGAGGGGCTGCTAGGTGAAAGAGGTATTGAAGGGCGACGCCTTCGAGCAGTTGCCGACAGTCGGTGTTTGACTTGCCAGGAATGCGCGAAGGCAGCAGCAGCAGCTCAGCCTTTTAGACTGACTGGATTAGTAGCATATCCGACACCTGACACCCTCCCTGCACGACCATAGGAGCTCACCCACCGGCCCCCAGACCATCTTTAGACACAACCAGACTCCGGGTACCGTGGGTCATCTCCGCAGGATTATACCTTATATGCATATAAGCTCACAGGTTATGTAGATGTAGGTTTGGGAGTAGGCTGCAGGCGCGCACATCATTTATAGCACCCGAGTAGCCTATTGTAAGACAACATGTTTCCTGTTTTCCCCCCTACAGAGCACCATTTATCTTAACAAGTTGGCCTAGGTGTAATCACTGAAGCCTAAACGGCTCATACCTTATACGACAAAAACAAACTGTATTTCCATCCTCTTTTGCCATTTTGTACAAGTTCCATGGCCGCACAGACGGCATTCCTGACACCCCGGCGCGGGGCCACCTGTTGCGGGTGTGTTTGGCTTTTTAAAAACGTCTTCAGGTGGGCGGAGCTAAGCTCGGAGACTCAGTCCCGTGTGTGATTACAGCAGCGGCACTGTGAACGCCATCTGTCCTGCTCTGCTTCCGTGAAATCCGACCCCGATGTGAGTATATTTACTGTACGCAAAATTAGACAGTTACAGCCCCGAATTTCTCCGTGCCAGGCGCGCACTGCTGTTGAGTAGTGACGATGGATGGTCTGTGACATTTAACGTTTACTGCGCTTCACCTGCTGGCGCTGACAGGCTATTATCGCTGCCCTGTGTCAGTATTAGCGCCATATGATTAATAATGGAGGTTTATAAATAACACATTTGTCATGAGGAGGTAATAGCTATAAAAGCTACAGGCAATAAATAGCCAGCTCACTGATTCTCAGTTACAGCCTAATGGCGTATGGTACACTTGTGCTTTCTGTACGCAGGTGTTGATTAGCTGGACTACGGAACAGCATTTTTCAGCAGTGAGGACAGGCTTGTAGAGCTGTAGCTGAATGCGTTTCACAGCCTGTCGTGTTTTTTTGTTTCTTGTTTCCTTTTTTCACACTGATTTGTATCCGACCTGTAAATTGGAATACTCAAGAGCAGTTTACACCTCTGCGGCCAATCAGAGGAGAAGGTGGCACTTACGTCATCGCGTTCAGGAACTTTCTGCTCTTAACGATGTAACGGTTTTTACCGGAGGCCATTTAAAAAAACGAAACGCCGATTAAATGAATTAAAAATGGATCATTTACTATGTAATTGTCCCCAGATTTGTCTTTTGTCCTCTTTCCTAACACAAGGAAGCAAACTGCCCCCGCCTACATCCGCCTTCGACAGGATGTAGGCGGGCTCCTTAGAGGAGGGGGAACCCCTCGTGCTGCTCCGTCATTGGTTTTAACGGCTTCCCCATTATCTTTTAAATGTCTGGCGGTGCTAACAAACACGGAGCTGTGTGTAAAGGGGCGTGGAGGCTGTTTAGGCGTGTTCTGCTTGAGTAACAACAAGCTGTTTTTTTCAGTTTATAGAGTTTTCAGAGGAGCAAGATGGTGGCGAAGAGGATCCGCTCGGAGTACATGAAGAAGTTTAAAGATCCCAAATGGGACACGTACACTAAATGTTACGAGGAGATGTTGAAGTACAGGCTGACCCGCAGGCTGCTGGAACACACGCACAACCCCTGGTTCTGGAGCGGCTCCGATACTGACTCGGACTCGGGAGGTAGAAGTCCTCCTATTCCTCCAAGCAAGAACCAGGTACGGGACCAGGAGGATACCGGTGGCCGCGCGGAGGCTGAGCTAGAGGAGTGTGGGGGTGCGAGGACGGACACACAGCAGGAGCAGAGCAGAACCTCGGGGCCCGTACCCAGGCTTCCTATTCAAGAAGAGGAGGAGGATACAGGGCCTGCTGCACAGTCTGCACTTCATGGTAACCTGTATAAAACCCTTAATAACATACTGGGATGTATCATTTTAAATATTATGTATTAAAGCCACCGAAAATATAATAATAATAATAATAATAAAGATAAGATAAGACTTTATTGATCCCACAACGGGTAAATTTTTGCATCACCTCAGTTCAGGTACAGATATCAGAAGGAAATACAAAAATACAAATAAGTACAATCAATGAAAAAAAGTAAGATAATACACTATATACAATGGTAGCATACACAGTATGTGATTATGGATATGGTTGGAAATATGGAAGACATAAAGTATATAGCTTGATATAGCTATTGTACCACTACTATTCCTATTTATAGACATGTACACACACACATGTAGACACTAAATATACATATGTATACATATACATACATATATACCTGCAAATGTCCATACACATGGAAGGTCCATTATGCATGAAGTGGTGACCGTGGATGTTCACAGTGTCCAGTGACTTATGACATTGTGATTGAGGAGTTATAGAGTCTAACTGCTGTTGGGATAAATGATCGGCGAAAGCGCTCCTTCCTGCAGCGAGGGTGTTTCAGTCTGTGACTAAAGGAGCTGCTCAGCCCACTCAAATACTCATGCAGTGGGTGATGTGGGTTGTTCATAATAATAATAATAATAATAATAATAATAATAATAATAATAATAATAATAATAATAATGATAATAGTAATAATAATGTTCCCAGAAAAATTCTTAAGTCTTTGACTCAAAGCTTTTGGTTGTCAAGTTTATTCTCCAAATTTGAGCCCTCTTGTCCAGCTCCTTTATTTCTTTTTCATTCAGTTGCCCTATTACTGCATTGTAGGGATACATGCTTGATACTTTACTGTAACTTACGATTTTCTTTGCTCTTTTGGCCCAGCATCTGATGCTATGAGGGAGACAAAGGTACTACAAGAGGAGCAGAGAGCCAGCAACAGAGGTAATAAGTAATTAACAGTTGCTGAGTCAATTAAAAATAAATAAATAAATGAAAAAGCCTTATAATAAACACTGTTAATGAAATGATGAACTGAAAGTTGATTAAAGTTAAATCAATTTGTATTTTGCTTTTAGCAAACAACTCTCTGTTATAAGCAACGTCCATAGATAGTTTATAGTGCCTCTGGTTTATTTTGTGAGTTCCTCTTCCATGTTGGTGGTGCTTTAGCCCGTTTGCTTCTTCTGTTTATAGAGAGAGACTCTGAAGGACCCCGACCACAGCAGAGTAAACCCTCAAAGTCCTTGAGGCAACCCCGGCGATCACAGCGGGTCAGGCCTGCACCATCTCGACTGCCCAGAGAGGACAGTAAGGAGAGCAGACATCCTTTCGCCTTGTATGGGTCGGGGGAGAAAGATGCAGACACTGCAGGAAGGAAGACGCACAACGTCGGCCCAGTGGCTTCGACTAATGAGGTTATTTTACTGTCATAGTGGATTTGTTGACAGGTACATACAGAAGCTTGTTGTTACATTGGATTTTTGTTTACCTGATAGATCTATGAATCAGCTCTGCGTGCTAAGACCAGGCGGGAGGTGGAGCGTCATATCCAGACTCAGCGGTCTGAGCGGCGGAGAGCCAAGTCTGCTGACCTGGACAAGGCCAGAAAAGTGGTCCAACCTGAGTTCAACCCCTGGCTAACTGAGTACATGCGTTGCTTTTCGGCTCGCTCGCGATAGGACACAAACCGGAAAAAAGACCCTCTACATCAGGATGACTCTAGACAACAAACACAAAACTGAAGCCATCACTGCCTCTCACCTCTAAAGTTTAAACTTCAAGTGGCCGAGTAGGACTATATTTATACTGGGATTACTTTAATGTTCCCTACTATGAATTTGATAGTTACTTCATCTAGAGTTTTCTGCAGTTCCTTTTTTAAATGTTCTTTTCCCCTAAATTTTAGAGTTAAAATTGGCATGCTGTAAAACAAACATACCTCAAGGTTTAAAATGAATCTTTTTTTCCCCTAGTATTATTGAAACAAAGAAAATAGTTTTAATAGAAGTAACAGACAGACAATAAGGTCTGTTTTTTGCATAAACAATGCAAAAGAGCATAAAAAGCATTATTGAATGATATTAGAGCACAAGCACTAACAGAGCCCTTTAAAAAAAAAAAAAGAGTTCTTGCATATAATATAATAGGGTCATAAATGACCACACTTGGTCATTTTAGTGGCTAAAGGAGCATGGTCACTTGAGGGTTAAACACCGACACATGTAAATGATAACATGAAATGGATTCAAACAGATTCTCAGGATGGAAGCTGACTTTCCTTCAATGTTAAGTTTCACTGTGTGGCTTATTCCTCCATGTTTCTATAAACCGCTTTTACTAAGACAGTACAATAATATGTATTTTACAGAGTAAGATACTTTATAACAAATGTAAAAATAATGGATACGTCTGTAATACACAAGTTTAGTTGAGGATGAGGAGTCCCAAACGTATGTCAAAGCCATACTTTGATGCAGCCCCTTTAAATACATGCTGTATAAGATGTACCCATATTTTTATACATAGATCTCAAACTACAGTGGGACATGTCGAAAAGATAGAGCCTTGTTCTTCTGAGGTAAAGTGAACAATGGTGTGAACGTATATAATAATACGTCATTTCCTGTGTGCGCACACAGACACACAAATTTATGCCAAGAACTCGGAGTAGTTTAATCAGATGAAAGTTTTATTTCAAATTCACTTGACTTTTAATGTGCATATTTTCCTATTTGTGCAGAGTACAGCTGAGTACACTTAATTGATGTATAGATATATTGATATGTAAGAGTGGATTTTTAATGCTGGGAGCTGCTTCACGTTTGTGTCCCTCCTGATGGTTCAGACGTGGTTGTTAGGTAGTGACTCACTTTATGCTGACAGTGAAAATCACACGTGTTTTGTGACATTGCATTTTCAAGTATTTTCATGAACTCTGATGCGTTAGTGACTTAAAGTGGTTTTATAACTGATAGCATTGCTTTGTTCTTAATCATTTTGGTGCTAAGGTCTCAACGGTATTGTGGATACTGCGGACTTTCCTTCATACATCCACACACGCAAGTAGCAGCAGCATCAGAGAGAGTTGAACACACTGCAGTTTTTTTGTTTTAAAAGCACAGGTAAATAGGAAAAACACAAGCAGATTTAGAAACATTCAGAGAAAATAACCAACTACAGAGAAGTGCTGCACAGACAACACCTGAAAGATTTACAGGGGACGCAAAAACGATAGACTGTGTTTGGCTAACGGAGCACAGTCTATCGACTTGCAGCTGACTTGCTGCTGACTTCAATAACTTAAGTCACAAAAACAACAAGCATGTATGGAAGCTGTATGGACAACAAACATTTTTTGGCATCCATGAGTAAAATCTTTGACTAACTTCTGAGAAAATAACTTGAAATTGAAATAAATACATTTTTTACTTACGGCTCAAAACTAGGGTTGTCAACATTAATGCAGATTAATCCGTCATCACACTTAACGCGATTAAAATTTTATGCAATTCACCCATCTGAATTGCAGAATGACTCAAAATCCCTGAAATGTCTCCGTCAATGTATTTCGGGCAGTTTGTCCAAAGTTTGTCCATTCTGACCGCCAAAGATTTTAATCACATTAATCATGATGATGCGTTAATGTTGAGAGTCCTAGTCAAAATGTATGTATGTTTGTTTGTTTTTGGTGTGGTGGCAAAAAAGCTTCCTTATGGTTTGGTTTATCACCTCTTTGTGTCATCTAGAAATATTTCCAGTTTTTGAATAGGCCTTTGTGAGGGTTTGACTAGTACCTATGTAAGCACATACATGAAAGGCAACCAAAATCTGTGTTGTCCTGTTGCTTTCAACAATTTAATATTTGATATTTAGCAAAACTAAATATCAGAATATTTTAATCTACGTGATTTGGCTCCGTTTTAAGCCTCTGTATTTAAAACCTTCTGTCTGATTGAGTGTTGGATTTGCAGTTGATGCGCTGGCAGATGGAAGATACTTAAAAAAATTAATTGCTACTTGCATGCATGTCATTAAACTAGAGCGTGTTGAGCTCCCTTTGGTTTGTTGTTGAGGCCAAACGTCTTTATCGTTATTAATTTAGAGTCAGTTACAGCTTAAATAACCATTAACAGGAAATGCATACAAACACATTATGCTGATGTACTGTTTGGTTTTCAGCCAGTCAAGAAGCGCTTTGATCATTTAATCACTGTGTTGTTTTCATGTAATTAATTTATGAACATTAGACAAAAGTATGTAAACTCAAATAATGACTGTTCAAACCACAAGAAGTCAGATCTAGTAATGTAACAAAGATAAAATATGTTGGTGTAAATATTTTGCAGATGATAGTTTGGTTAGTGGCCCCGCTTTTACTTTTGTTTTTACTTTTTCACACTTGATTTCTGTGAATGTTGAAACTTTGAGTTCAGTATTACATTAAGATTTGCTTTTAAGTTTTAATGAAATGCAGGTTGGTGCAATATTTTGATGCTTTAAAAGTCGGTTTTGAGCCTTTGTGATTTTAGATGTGATGAACTTTGACAATCTCAAAAAACAGGAGGGAAGCAGGACGATACATTCCTTACTTCTTTGTTAGTTATTGGGACAAAGCTTTATAGTCGACTTAGACTGTTTAGACGTGTACCTCTAGTCAGGAGATATTTTACTCACTATGTGTTTTTCTTAGGTTTACATGATAATGTGTGGCAGAAATCCACCAAGCCAAAACATTCCTGACACGTTACTCATTCACGCTTCACAGTGCAGGATGATGTTAGTGAAAAATGAGTTTCACGTGATTGTGAAGGCACTTGCATGACAAATAACTGATGTACTTGGTCTAGTTTACTAACAACAGATGTAACAACTGTAAAACTGCTTAATTCTGTACATTCTTTGTTTACATATTGAGCTTTGAACAAGCTTCATTGTCATAATTAAAGGATTTAAAACAGGTGGGCTTACGTGGTGTTACGCTGAGCTTTTAATAAAATACATTTACATCTGTGATTATTCTCAAGACTTATTTAATATTAACAGGCTATTTTCATTGTCTTAATCCTGATTCTTGCAGTGACATGGTGTGGTCTCTCAGTACATTATCAAGCACCTGCTGTATACTGAAATAAGTCTGTTTACACTAAGTTTTTGTACAATAAATTTAGCATATTTAATAAGGCCATGTACAATTTTAAAGGTCCTGCAAATATATATATATATATATATATATAAATACATTTTCAAGGCTTTTATTACCATTTGGGTTAGGTGGATCGCATGAAAGATCTGTTTTACCTACTGTTTGATAACCAGGCTCATCTCCTAGCTTTGCTCTGGACATACTCTATCTCATCTGATTTCAGAAGCTAAGCAGGCTTTTCAACATTGACACTAGACATCTAAAGTTCCATAAGTGGTCAAGAAGATTAGAGGACTGCTATTGAAATGCAGTAAATATGCACATGCAGTACTGTACATTACAGCTGTGAAACTGAGAAACTTCACTGGTGTTCACACGTTCTATATCATTGTTGCAACATTTCAGATTAAATCCAAAACAAGTTTGTCAAAGTGGGAACGTTTTTCATACTTGATTGATTTTATATTGAATGACCCTTTACTGAATCTATGACTGTTGCAAATAAAAGGAATCCTCTGATTTTACGTTTGACTATACTCCATCCATCAGAGCTCACAGAGCTCATTGAAATGGTTTCTGCTTGGTCAAAGATTGTAGGTAAAAAAGTCTCGTTTAGTGAAGACAATGCTGGATTTGTAGTAGTATTTATTTTAAAAACATATGCATTTATCATACATAATAAATTATAAATCTATGATATTCATAATGACAGGAAAAAAGGACACACATAAATACAAACAAATGACCTGATGAGAAAAACACATGATAGAGAACAACCAAAGCCACCATCAGATATCAAACACCGAAGGATGGGAAACATTTGAAGTGTCTGATTCAAAATCCGCGTTTTAAAATGGCTAATATCATCTAAAGCGGGGAAGGTGAACGTATGGCCCGGGGGCCAGAGAAGGCCCCTCGTATGGCTTTGGAAAATGTGAAATCTTCACAAGGGCATAAACTTTGGACTCTCTTATTATTGTTAGATTCCATCACATAACAGAAAACCTTTTTTCCATGCTTCCTTATAGAAATTAAAACCTATCGTAAGTTAACAGAAAATGTCTGTTTTTTTAATTAAATGATAAGTAGATAACTGGGAGGTAATGAACTGCCAGTGGTTTTCCTGTAATTTACACCTTTATTTTTTCAACTGTAAGCCTATATGTTATTAGTCGATAGTTTTACTGGTCTGACCTAATTGATATCAAATTGAGCTATATGTGGCCCAAAATGTAAAATGGGTTTGATACCCCTGATCTAAAGTATATCTGAGCTGATGCGACGCGTGAATGCTCTGATGCAAAACACGCCTCATAATCGTTTCCTCCGACTTAACACGGTCAAAGTTAACAACAGGAGATAACAAGGAGTAAAGCACACACTGGATAAGCCTCAAACCATCGTTAAAACTTAAAAACCAACAAGTTAGTATGACCCCACATCTGGCAGCAGTCAGCACTCATGTAAACAGGCAACATTTATGTACGACAGGTCAGTCATTAGACTTGAGTGGAAAACTTTGGATAAAGAAAGTTTTACACCAACATTTTAGTCAGTTGCGGTTGCTGACTTGTGAATTCAAAGATGTACCTTCATTTAACACAAATGAAAGCCCAGTGTCTACACAGAACATGTCAGGCTACCTCTGTTTATTATCTGTGAGCTTGTCAAAAAAAACCCAAAAACAACAAATAAAAATTTGTTTCAGAATCTTTCCCCTCATAATTCATAATAAAATCTGAATCAGCTTGTCCTGTTTAACAAAAAAAATAAAAATACTGAGTACTGCCCATCACTAGTATCCTGCTACAAGTTGCCAGTGTATAGTTGCTTCAAATGATAATGATGCAGTGGAGCACGAAGCAGATGCTGAATATGATATCTATTATAATATACACGTAATATCTCTTCATAATGAAATACTCTGATATTTTGTTTGAGAAAACATGCGTCAAACTATTTACAGAAACACTGTACAGGTACAGGGATGCTTTAGGGGAGAGGAGGAGAGAAAAAGGGGGATGTAAAAGTGTGTGTGTATTTCCTGCAATATCATATCAATATTAAGGTGTTGCCCTGGGACCATCACTGTTACTGATTAGTCATGCTTTTTAATAGAGAAATAACATCGTTAAAGACTCTGTTTTAGGAAAAGATCCATGTTTCTGCTAATTTTAATAAAATACGGTATTTTTCCCCTTTCTCAAAACACATTTTTACAATGAAAATGTAACAGGTCATGGAAGTACAAATATTTCCATGTTTGCTTTTGCTTGAAAGAAACAAATTAAGTGTTTCTCATCCACTCATTTCCTGCTGAAGGCCATGAGAGCAGCAGTGTAAGCAGAGATGCCTAGACCTCCCTGTTCCCAGCATCCACAGTTTTTAATGGTCCAGCTGAGAGATGCAATCTCAACAGCTTGTCTGACAACAGCCCATAGGACATGCATCAAACACCTCAACATGGAGGAGCAGTGTTTCTACTGACTGAGATCCTTACTCTATCTCTAACAGACCCCATACACTACAGCTGGGGATTGTTCGTCCACTAATTCTTTAGTTCAACACCCGCAGCTTGTGGCCACAGGTGAGGACAGGTAGATTAATCTGCTTCAGTCTCAGCTGAGAGCGGGTAATTCACCCTTTTACAGCCTGGGGTCTGATCTGAGGGTGCCAATTCTCATCCCATCCACTTCAACACTCAGATTTGAGCCATTCATCCACCACAACCTCATCTTTTTTTCCTCCTGTGACATCAAACCCATGACATCACATCCTATGCATAATTATTCAGTTGCAATGATGGTCTGGATATTTTAAGAAGAATACAAACAGTGATATCAGGTGAAGAAAGGGAGTGGAGGTGGCACACAAGAAGTGCAAACTGCACAGCTACACAGGATACTGTTAGTGGTGTGTTTGCAAATGCAAGCATGGAGTTAGCAGATAATTAGAGCAAGAGAAGCAGAAGACCTGTGGAAAGGAAGGGACTTAAATTAGCATGTGGTCGAAGGAATATTTCCACAAGACGAGAAATTTTTTTTTCTGAGAAAATCAAGACCACGCATCAGTGCACTAAGTATCAAACTGGAGCCAGGGGGCAGTTAGTTTAGCTCAATCTAAAGGTCTGTGGAGCTTGCTCCAAAAATCTGTATTTAGTATGTCTGTTTAAGTAGCTGGAGGGTCGACTGGGAAATCTAAAATGTGGTAATCTGGGTTGGCAGGTGTGTGGACGAGAGAAGTGTTGGGGGTGGTCTTGGTTGGAGGGACAGTTTGGTCCAATAGAAGAGCAGACTGTTGGCTGATCTCTGGTTACCTTGGAGATCTTTAAGTTCTGGGAGGGGGCGTGACAGGGAAGTCTTTTGAGCTATCTGCATGGCAACAAGGTTCTGAGGGGTCCGTGCAAAGGTTAGGGGTCAAAGGTCGGGGAGAAGTCACCAGCGTAGCGATCTGAACCCCACGTTATCAGGTCTCACATGGCTGTTTTTCTCCTGGTCTTCACAAACCTGCATATAAAACACACAGATGTTGCAGAAATATACAAAAGCTTATCAATATCAGGCTGTCCACCCAGTAATTAACAAATTTCCCTCTTGTGGGACTAATAAAGGTTAATAAAGGTTATCTTAATCATCTCTCATCATTATGAAGCAAGAAAGAATTACAGAGCTTTGACCAACTAGCTATTACAAAAAAAATTGAATCTGCCACTGAAAAAAAAAACACATTACGTCTAAATTGAATTAAGGTTATTCTCTCAAATTATTTTTTGACTCATTGTAAAACACCAGCAGTTCCAGAAAAAGAGGCTCCAGTAACTTTAAAGACCCAGCAGAGCAGAACCACAAGACTCAGTGATCGTTTCTCCCTGGAGTCTCTTCAGCTCTGGTGATCCTCAGCTACAATCCACCGCACACAATCTGACACTTGGAAACTGACTTGTCATTTACACTGTAAATATACTTCTTGCTCTTGTTTCTGTCGCTCTTGATGTGTTTTATCCTCATTGGCCTGAACAGGGACCAAAAATAAAAACTGTAATTCCACTTCATGTAAATACATGTGCTGGAATGAGAATTAAAAAAAAAAAAAAAACAAGAAAACTTGAATCATTAAACATTTCCACTTACTCGAGAGTCATAGATGAGATCATCACAATTAATCAAGCTATTTTAAATATCTGCCGCTGGTCTGGTTTTTAGCGCCCTGAGGAGTGCTTACTGGACTTCATGTAGGAATCAGCAAAACTGCTTCATAGTGTTCTGATGCTAATAATAATAACAACAACAACAACAATAACAATAACAACAACAACAACAATAATAATAATATCTAGGCAAAAGCAATAATCTGACATGTAAACAGGGAAAACTGTCAGACTGCAGCTGGAACTGTGGTGTAATGACTTTCTATCAGCGATCAGGCATCAGTGCAGCCAAAGTCTGGTGCAAATAGTTATGGACACCAGAATTTCTACGTTCATCTTATTGTGTAATATGTAGGTAATAACATACATCCACCTTTTACTTTATGCCACTATTTAATGATTACAGCCTTCATGATTACTGTCTTGGACAATCATAATGAAGGCTTCCTTTCAAATGATGGGTGGATCAAGTGCGCAGAAGCAAAAATGGGCACTGACTAAATATAGAATTACTGAGTCTGCACATCTGAGAGACACTGCGGGGAGCAGAAGGCATAATTTCAGCTTCTAAACACAGGTTCTCCTTATTTGAAAGCCCTCAGACACCTTTTCATTTTAATGCTGTGTAGACAGTACAGACTCAGGACCCCTCACCTCGTCTGTATGTGTTACAGGACACGTCCACTAGCAGCCGCATTCTTGGGTGCCCTGTGGCTGAGCACGACGAGGAGAGCGAAGCTGTCGTAAAGCAGCGTCGCCGTATTGGATACCTGAGCCCATCCTTTCTGGATCCAGCTCCCCTGAAACACAAGAGATCACATGAGTGAACAGTCAGCGAGATAACCAACTTACACCTATTGTGCTTAGTTTACTGACAGTTAAGAAAAGGCTTTAATCATCTATATAAGTTTGCAAAAGGCTTTTGTTAAAGTTCGATTCTTCCTGGAACAATGCTGTAGGCCAGCTAGTTGATGGGTTAGCTGTCTGGGCTTCTGAATGATATAAAAATATTTTGTTTCTGACTGAGGTAGTGGTGTTAAGAGATATACAGAATCATGTGGTTTGACAGAATAAGTGCTGGGGCACACACAGGTAAGGGTGTTGACTACAGCTCATACCTGACTCTATCTTGTTGAGGATTTTCCGAGCACACTGGACAAAGGCCTCTTCGACGTTCTCCCCTGTTAGAGCGCTGGTTTCCAGGAACATCAGTTCTGTTACATCAGTTTACAATGAACACATTATAATAAATAACAATTCAATAATTCTTTGAAGTTGATGGTCTACACATCTAACAACAACAACAGGAATCGTTCCCAATAATCAGCTGCTGGTCTTACCGTTCTCCTGAGCGAAGCGGGAAGCCTCCAGAAAGGTGACCTCCCTGTCAGCATCCAGGTCCTTCTTGTTCCCACACAGGATTATGACGATGTTCTGACTCGCCAGCATCCTCGCGTCACTCAGCCATGTGGTCAGAGCGTTGTACGTCTCTCGACTGCAACAAAAAATAATAGAAAACAAAAATAAATTAGAGGCTTGAAACACAGAGCCTATCATATTTCTCAGTTTGTGCATCCTCAATTCCTTTTAGTCTTAGGCAAGAGGGTGGAGAGAGGAGAGGAGGAGGAACAAATTAGAGAAATGTGAAAAGCCTAGCATCACATTGTGTGATACCTGGTGATGTCATAGACCAGCAGGGCTCCTGCTGCTCCTCTGTAGTAGCTCCTGGTCACAGACCTAACACACAGACACACACAGATTAGTAGACATACATTGAGAACAATCAGGAAGTATACAATACATTCCCCCTGAAGAAAAGAAAAAACATCAATGCATGCGTGAAAAACCATTTAACTCCTGAACTTTGTAGAGACCTACTTAAATGTCTGCTGCAGTTTAATCAGGTTGGTCTTTAACTTGCTAGCTCTACAGTCCACGTGAGCTGGATTGTGGCAATGCACAGACAGACCTAACCGTCTGGGGCATGCATCACTAGTGAGTGGGTGTCATGTTTGCTGCTCAGTGCACCCTCTGTTCAGACAGCTGCATTTAGCCAGGACAAAACAACAGAACCAATTCCTGGCGTGTGCTACCTCAAAAAAAAAAAAAAGCAATTCTGGAAAATATCTTCACCAGATTCGCCTTAAATTGTTATAGCAGCTATAGCAGAAAATTGAATAAATAAAATAATCAGAAGCAACAAAACTATTCCTGTTTTACTCAGGACATCAATTAGGCAGCCGAGTTTAATAACAGCTTTTTGAGCTCTCCGTTACCTTCCAAAACTCCCGTGTCTGTTACTCTGGTCTTTAAGCTATAGTACTGCTAGCTGAATGTCTGCAGCATAACAGAGATGACTTGTGTGCCAAGTGCATATTCACGTTGGGCTTTTTTCCTACCTGAACCTCTCTTGTCCTGCGGTGTCCCAAATCTGAAGCTTGACCATTTTGTTGACCACGCTGATGATCTTAGAGCCAAACTCGACTCCGATTGTGTGGTTAGATTCATCCTTGACTAGAAAAAAAAAAAATACATAAAACATGTAAATGCATTAATATTATTAAATAAGGGGGATTAATAGGGATGATATGATTATCACTGTGTGGCTGTAAGGAAAACAACTGTTGCTTCTGCACTTCAATGAAAAATAAGCCAATTTCAGCATGTGTAGATGAGACAATGATTTTCTTTGAAGTTTTTCTCCTGAAGTCTGGTTGTAGGTTTTGGTTTCACCCTTAAAAAACAGAACCAATCATAAAAATCACACATTTAGAAGTTGTTTTTTCATAAATGTATCCCTTCATGCCTTAAAATGTGGTTCAACCTGGTGTAAAATGTGATGTAGCTTGATGTCACTCACACTTTTGCCTCCTTTCGCATCTGTGAATATGAAATTTCATTCCAATCTCTACTGACACTCACTCCTCCCCTGCTGCTGTGCAGTTCCAGTAAATCGGTTCACCTCTGACTCTGCTCACACACTAACACTGCTCTACTTTACACAATGGCAAGTTGACACTGGAGTATTTGAGCTCTACATGTTTGAACTGGAAAGTCATTCTGAAGAAAAACAAGGGGAAATTGACCACATGTCAATATATCAGATTGGCTCAGACTGGCAAATTTCACATACACTATATTGCCGATAGCATTCACTCCCCCATCACAATCATTGAATGTAGGTGTTTCAGTCATTTCAAATCCCACTGGTGTATAAATATCAAGCACCTATGCCTGCAGACTGCTTCTACACACATTTGTAAAAATGGGTTGATCTCAGGAGCTCACTGAATTCCAGCGTGGTACTGTGATAGGATGCCACCTGCCCAACAAGTCCAGTCTGAAATTTTCTCACTACTAAATTTTACACAGTCAACTGTTAGTTGTATTATAACAAAGTGGAAGCATTTAAGAACGACAGCAACTCACACACACAGTGTCTAGAAATAAAAAAGTCAATTTTGTCAATCACTGCAGACCTCCAAACTACATGTGGCCTTTAGATCAGCTCAAGGACAGTGCATAGATAGCTTCATGGCCACACAGCTGAATCCAAGCGATGCATCACCAAACACAACTTAAAGCGTCGGTTGTAGTGGTGTAAAGAGCACACTGCCACTGGACACTAGAGCAGTGGACAAGTATGAGTTTGGTGGTTGCCAAGAGAACAGCACTTGTCTGACTGCAAACTCTTAATGCTTCAGCATATCAAGACACTTTGGACCATTTCATGATCCCTATTTTGTGGAAACAGTTTGGGGATAGCCCCTTCCTGCTCCAACATGACTGCACATGTTTACTTACAAAGTAAGGTCCATAAATGATTAAGTTTGGCATGGAAGCATTTGACTGGCCTGTAGAGTCCTGACCTCAACCCAACAGAGCACCTTTAGGATGAATTAGAGCAGAGACTGCAAGCCAGGCCTCCTCAAACCACATAAGTGTCTGACTTCACAAATGCACTTCTGGGAGAATGATCAGAAATTCCCATGAACACACACCTAGATCTTGTGGAAGAGATCTGGAGCTGTTATAGCTGCAAAGGGTGGGCTGACATATTAAACGCAATGGATTAAGAATGGGATGAGACTCAAGTTTATATGAGTGTGAAGGTGGACGAGCAAATAGTTTTGTCATTACAGTGGATCATCCTCAACAATATTAGAAATGTAAATGCTTTTCTTATCTAACACAACCCCCTTTCCAGCGTGTCAGCTCTGAGAAGCTTAGCTTTAACCCAAAGTTAACAGGACAGATTTCTTAGTTTTGCCTATAAAACTCAGAATGCAAGTATAAATGCACACAGTTAAATCCATGGATTAAGAATGCAGTCATATCCATTAATTTCACTGCTTATTTCACTCATGAAATATTGACTTAAAATGTTGAAATCTTGATTTCCATCCTAGGAATCTTTAACATGTGGAAATTACTGGCATATTTACTGTCTCATTTGCCTGAAGAAATTCCCTGATGTAGTGCTGTAGTTTGCAGTAAACAGTCAGGAGTGTAATGGATCTTTCAGACTTACACCTCTTCTCTATGAACTGGTGCAGAAGACAGGATTTTCCCGTTCCAGCATTCCCAATCACCAGGAATTTAAAGAGGAAATCTGCAAAGGGAAAAGCAAGGACACACATTACATCAGTTGGGCTATTATTATCAGACTATATGAAACTAGTTGCTATAGACGGTAGCTAAAACGACAGGAAATTACAAGAAAAATGTGGGAAAAGCTCAGTTACTGTAGTCTTAGTTTGGTATATCCAGCTCGTTTTTCTTGTCAATTTAGTTTCATTTCCACAGTGAGTTTGCTCGTTTCATTTTAGTGTTTAGCTTCAGTGCTAGCTTTCTTATTTATTGTAATCTGGGTTGTGCTTTTCAGGGGTTCAGAACAGATATTATAATACAAACACAGGCAGTTAGCTCACAGTCATTCCAAGCCTTAATAACCAAATGTACCAAGGCCTAATGAAGCTACATGTGACAACAAACTAAATAAGTTTAGTTTAATTAGTCAATGTCATGTCAGTTAGTCCATCTTTAAAAAACAGTTTTATTTTTTTAGTTTAGTTTTAGTGAACTGTAATAACTTGACCTGAGAGATAAAACTCATCCTTCAGTTGATCCATCTACAAACTCAGTTGTTCTTAAGGAAAGGAAACAGGGAGAAAAGGTTGAGGTATGCCAAATTACACAAGAACTGGAGTGAAACTCAGTGGCAGTTTGGGATCATCCTGATAGAAATCAGAAATAAAGGCAGTCAAAATCCAATGAAGAGCTTTGAATGTCCTTTGAGAAGTCCAGTGAACTATTCCTGAAGACTACTTAAAGAAATTACAAAAACCTGTCTAACAGAGTTCAGGCTGTGCTGAAGAATACCAAATCCTGACTTTCACACTCATTACAAACTCTGTTTTTGCCTTATATTCTGTATTTCCATATATTTTTGCATGTTTCAAAGAAAGTGCTGCACCTATTTCTTATTTTCCTTGCAAAATATAAACAAATGAGGGTGTGGCTCAAGTTCCGTAAACATGACCTTTCAAAATATTCTAGAGAAATCAGAAACTGTAGCTTCATATATTTTGTAGCTCATTTAAATGTAGTTTTCCCCCCACTTGAGTGGTGAGAGTTACCGTCACTGTTATGAAGTCCAGTAAATCCAGTAATCTCTGCAGTAGCCTTGCAAACACCCACATTTACCAGCATATACTCCTGTAGTATTATTATAGCTAAAGAGGACAAGTACATTTTTTCATACGAGACAGAAAAGAATCACCTGTGATAAAATACAATGCAAAAATCAAGGTGCAGACAAATCATATCACCACATCACCACAGTCCAGCACAGACTAAATTGTGGATTACAGAATGATTTTAAGAGTAGTAAACTAGAAATTTGATTTTTGTCTTTAATTTTCTTGGCAGGTGTTCTAAATGGGTTTCAGATATATAACTGTGACAAACTGTGCACATCGGCTCCCAAAATCAATTTATCAGTCAGGCTCAAGCATATGCTGCACAATACTGTGATGCTTTGGCCATAATAAACTGATGTTTAACAACAAACAGCGCATGGCTTTACTTGCTTGATTTTATAGCTTTCAAATATTGATATAGGTATCATCCTAATGAAAAAGAAACAAAAAATTAAGTACCCCCCCCTCACAAAGAAAATATTGTGGAGGCTTTGATGTAGGCAAACAAAAACTACAGTCAGCTGTTCTGTGCAGCGGAGGAATTTCTCCACTATTAAACCACTAAACTAGCAAAATAATCATTATTTTGGTGTAAAATGGTCAAGCTAAGAAAACAATGCCTCATATATGACTGTAATGTTGCAGCTCAGTCAGATATTACAGCTGCACCAAGCCCCAGCCAGGTGTCAGCTTCCCTTGTCTTTTACGATACCCTCCGGGGAGCTTTGTAACCTTGTACCGTGGGTACGTTTTTTGCACACGGCGACACTAAACTCTGCTGTACAGCCTTTGTGGGTTTCCTTACGCTGACGAGGCAACTTTTAAGGCCAGCAGCCTTCAGCGGCGGCTCGGTTAGCCTGTCAGCTATCTGTTTACGATGAGAAAAAGCTCTCTGGGCACACCTGCCCCATCCCATCTCTGAGGCTACGGGAGGATGATAACGGTGGCCACAGGTCAAAAGTGCTATCTTACCGTACGACTCCGACATCGCCAGTGTGGCGGTTTGACAGCAATAAAGAAGGGAGGGAGAAATGGGAGTTGACAGATGGTTAGCTAGCTAAATAAAAGGAAAATACTCCTGTTGGTGATTTCCGCGGAGTCCAGCTGATTTTCCCCTCCGACTTCCCGTACGCGGTTTGTTTCAAAATAAAAGCCGTCTGTGCTCCTAACCGAAGAACCGTTGGATCACTGTAAAGTCTTCAGGCAGCCGCAGGGTGGCGCTGTGTCTGCTTGAGACTTTTGACACAGACTGCTGTTTGGGTCAATTTTTACATGTGACTAAACGAATAAATATTAATTATTTTATTTTGAAATTGGATGACTTTTCCTAAGGTATAAAAAATATTAATTTTTTATGTTTTAGGGATCCTAAAACTTAAAAAATAAATATTTTTTAAAATTTATGTGCTACATATTTCTGTACACTGAGACTGCTCCAATCAAATTTGACCTGTCCCGACTGAAATTAACTTTAAATCCACCAGTGTAGGTCAAATCAAGGAAAATGTCATACCTGTGTGCATTATTAATGGGACAGTGGTAAAGGTAAAACTATATGTGTTCCCATCACTCCTGTCCCAAATCTCTTCACTCCCAAGTGAAGATGCACTGTTGCCTCACAGCTGGCTTAAATCCTGGTTTGGGCTTAGCTGTGTGGAGTTCACATATTTTTCTTTGGGTACTCCAGCTTCTTCCCTTACTCTGAAGACATGCATGTTCGTGCACTGGTGATTCTAAACAGATCACGGATGTAAGGTAGTTGAAGTTTATAGAATAAAGTCCTGCATAAATGTGTAGTTGAAAGTGTTTTGAATCATCAATAAGACTAGAAAAGCATTATATAAATGCAAGTGTATTATCTGAAAGTGCTTTGCACCTGCAAGCATAGTACACAACGTAAGTTAACAATGCAACAATACAAAAATAATTAAATAAATCAATCTGTGGAAGATTGATTTATTTTGCTCTTGAGACTAAGAGCAAAATGGTTAAGCAGAAAAAAGCAGAAATTAGACCACAAAACTAACTGAGGGTTTCATATGATTTACAATTTCACCTAGTCTAGCAACAGAAACCATATGAAGTCCCTCAAGAGTGTTCCTGACCATTGGACTGCTTAACGAAGTATCAGGAAAGGGAAAAAAATTGATCTAATGTGAGCAATCTTAACATGGAAAAACTTCCAAAACCTCTCACAGCCATTAGTTACAGCTTCAATGTCAGACAGATTCAGGATTCCCCTCACTGTTCTGAATGCACAGAGTAGTTTCTGCTCTAAATAAAAATAGTACTCATGGGGGGGGGGGGGGGGGGGGGGGTGACACAGAAGTCAAGACAATGTTTAACACTAGTAATTTTATACATGTTTATATAATAATAAATTTATATTGCTGTTATGTTATCACATCTTTGGTAAAACAAGACATGATATTGCATGACAGTAAATGTTTTGAGTTTTTATAAACCCAAAAATGAGTTTTTATAAACCCCAAAAAAGAAACTCTTCTTATATCAGACAGGCATTCCAAAGTAAAAGTAACATGCCCATGTTGGAGCTCTTATAATTTGATGTAGAGAATTTTTTTACTTTCAACAATAATAAAATAACATAATAAAAAATTATGTTAAAGATTTTTTTTAAAGTAAGTGAAAAGAGTGACATAAAAATAATATGTACAGGGTGGGCCATTTATATACACCGTAATAACATGGGAATGGTTGGTGATATTAAAGTCCTGTTTGTGGCACATTAGTATATGTGAGGGGGCAAACTCATCAAGATGGGTGGTGACCATGGTGGCCATTTAGAAGTCAGCCATCTTGGATACAACTTTCGTTTTTTCAATAGGAAGAGGGCCATGTGACACATCAAACTTAGTGGTAATGTCACAAGAAAAACAATGGTGTGCTTGGTTTCAACGTAACTTTATTCTTTCATGAGTTATTTACAAGTTTCTTTTTGTTCACAGCCATTGACATGTCGAAGAGGTTAACACATGAGGAGCGGATTGAAATTGTGTTGATATCTGGTGAACGCAGTAACCGGGTCATTGCAGCAGATTTCAATGCAAGACACCCTACGAGACCACCAATCTCCCATGCTACAGTTAGCAAACTGCTTGCAAAGTTTCATGAAACTGGTTTAGTGTTGGATTTGCCAAAATGTGGACGCAAGAAAACTGTCACTAATGAAGAAGCATCAGTGGCTGTCCTAGCTTCATTCAGCAAAAGCCCACAGCGTAGCACTCACCGCATGTCACTGGAGAGTGGCATTAGTTGGTACAACTAATTCCTCAATGGAAACCTCAAGGCCACTGGATATTTGAAATTGTTACATGATGATTTGTTTCCCTCTTTATGCACTGAAGCTGGCACGTTCCCTGAGTTTTTCCAGCAAGATGGTGCACCACCCCATTATGGGTGCCAGGTCGGAGCATTCCTAGAGGAACAGTTTCCTGGAAAGTGGATTGGTCGTTGTCGGCCAGTTGAATGGCCCCCAAGGTCTCCCGATCTGACCCCCTTAGACTTTTATCTTTGGGATCATCTGAAGGCAATTCTCTATGGTGTGAAG
Source organism: Copadichromis virginalis (assembly GCF_057382275.1). NCBI lineage: Eukaryota > Metazoa > Chordata > Actinopteri > Cichliformes > Cichlidae > Copadichromis > Copadichromis virginalis. The sequence goes on from NC_140618.1 coordinate 15,929,077, forward strand.
ATACGAGATGTGCAGCACCTAAAACTATGGATACTGGATGCCTGTGCTGGCATTTCTCCTGTGGTGTTGCTATCAGTGTGTGAAGAGTGGGAGAAGAGGGTTGCACTGACAATCCAACACAATGGGCAGCACATTGAACACATTTTATAAGTGGTCAGAAACTTGTAAATAACTCATGAAAGAATAAAGTTACGTTGAAACCAAGCACACCATTGTTTTTCTTGTGACATTACCACTAAGTTTGATGTGTCACATGGCCCTCTTCCTATTGAAAAAGCAAAAGTTGTATCCAAGGGCATAGATTTGGTTTTGGCATTGGTAGGGACGGATGATTCAACCACCGAACTCTGCCCTGTTTCTTTTTTTTTCCTTTTTGTTTTTGCTTCTTAATAAAAAGAGGAGAAATATACTTGCCTACATATGCTATTCTACATGCTTTTAAACCATTTAAAATCACAATTCATAGTTGAATTATTAAACAAATGACTGACTAAGTATTTTAGGCTTTAGTTTACTTCAGCCATAATCCATATAAATCAGGTATCATACAAAAATAAAAATATCTTCAAATACAGTCATGACAATAAAAGAATATGACTTTAAGGACTTAACATCATTACTTCAGTTATAGTACACCAACATCTGTTATACTTTGACACTAAGGGAACACTGAATGACCTGGTGGTTTTTGTCCATAAAACTACTCATCTAAGATTACCACAAAGTAAAAGATCTCTCAGCAAAATTATGCAACATTTTAGGCACTATTGCCCCGATCAAATCAGTGAGCTGAGATTTTCTATTCTAAACATGAACTACTGTTACAGCAACAGACATTAATACTACTGGTGTCCCACACAACAACTCAATGTCCACTATGTGAAGGAGCCAAACACATGCCTGCTCCTCTCGTTAACTGAGATAAACTGCTGGCATATTTGTTTTACATCTATACTGTCCAGTCTCTCCTGGTGGACATGGCATACAGCAGCATTGTTTAATCTCATTTGAGTCATTGTTAACCTTAGCCATCTTTTTAGTCTTCTGAGAGCACTGAAGCTTCTTTCAGCCTCAGTACATGCGTTTTATCCTCAGATTACAATTATTATTCTGTGCTTGATGTGCCTCACCTTTGGCCCTGGCTCTTCCCCTCTGACTGCACTAGGACATATTGCCACCTGATAAAATAACACATTGATTCGTGCCATATAAAAAGTGAGACATGTCAATTCAGATTCTTTGTCAAGTATACACTAATGAATCAGTTTACATCAGCAGCCTAACAATTGTCATGATAATAAATACTATTTAATCTATAGCACCAAATCATCAGTCAGTCACCTGTGACCTTGCCTCTTCACCTCTGTCTGAGCTACAACATGGCAGAGCTGCCTCTGTCACCTGATAAATAACAGTGAGACATTCCAAATACATGCAGTCACACATGTGCTTCAAATACAGTAATGAACCAACAAGTCATCATCCAATTTCACCTGTGATCTTGTATCACCATTGCTCTCTGAGCTTTGTGTTGGTTCTTCTGTCACCTGACAAATAGGACATACATGACAATAAGAATAAAATGTGGAGCTGCTTCAGTGTTTCTGTCAATTTGTGCAGATCTTGACTCATCAGTAATGGTTGTAGGGTGAGTGCATTTTTAAAACAATTTGTGGAAACTGCACTACAAGGTGGATATTTGCAAAATCATGACTACCTCATGACATTTTGTCTCAAAAATTAACCCTATGAATATGTCAGTACCATTAGGATGAAATTATTGTGTCACCAACATTTTAATGTTAGACATATAATTTTACCAGCCTCTGTAAACTAATATCCTGGCTTGCTCAAAGCTGCCGTTTTCTCTTACAGTTTCAATCAAAATTAGAAATGCTACTCTGGGAGACTGAGAAAACTAATAGTGCTGCCTGTCGTGCAGTTAGTTTCCAAAACACGTTATTCGTTGTTACATACAATTTTAGACTGATGTGGGCCAAAGCCTGGCATAGCCTGTAACGTTATTATACCGCGGTAAAGTGAGCCGTCATTTGTGAGCCGCGGTCAAGCCAGCCGCCTCCTATCCGCCGCATAAATTTCCTTGCGCCTACCAGTCTTTACGGTAGCGCCTTTTCGCTTTATGTGCCGATTGAAAGCCTATACCCGCGCACACGTGCACGCGCGCGATGCCCGATACAGTCAATACAATTATGGAAATGTCAGAAATTCATTAAAAATTATCCTGAGTAGTTGAGGTCCAACTTTCAACACATCCCCCCTCTGGGACACCTACTGTACCTGTGTGCCAGGTTTCACCCAGATTTACTGTAGAATTCCTCAGAAATTAAAGGGTACTTGTATTCAATGCAATACAGTCAATACAATAGAATTATGTCAATTTTCAGAAATTCATTAAAAATCATCCTGAGTAGTTGATGTCCAACTTTCAACAAATTCCCCCTCTGGGACACCTACTGTACCTGTGTGCCAAGTTTCATCCAGATTTACTGTAGAATTCCTCAGAAATTAATGGAAACATTTATTCAATCTAATACAGCCAATGCACTACAATTGTGTCAATTTTCAAAAATTCATTAAAAATCATCCTGAGTAGTTGATGTCCAACTTTCAACACATCCCCCCTCTGGGACACCTACTGTACCTGTGTGCCAAGTTTCATCCAGATTTACTGTAGAATTCCTCAGAAATTAAAGGGTACTTTATTCAATTCAATACAGTCAATACAATAGAATTATGTCAATTTTCAAAAATTCATTAAAAATCATCCTGAGTAGTTGATGTCCAACTTTCAACACATCCCTCCTCTGGGACACCTACTGTACCTGTGTGCCAAGTTTCAGCCAGATTTACTGTAGAATTCCTCAGAAATTAAAGGGTACTGGTATTCAATGCAATACAGCCAATACACTATAATTATGTCAATTTTCGAAAATTCATTAAAAATCATCCTGAGTAGTTGATGTCCAACTTTCAACACATCCCCCCTCTGGGACACCTACTGTACCTGTGTGCCAAGTTTCATCCAGATTTACTGTAGAATTCCTCAGAAATTAATGGAAACATTTATTCAATCTAATACAGCCAATGCACTACAATTGTGTCAATTTTCAAAAATTCATTAAAAATCATCCTGAGTAGTTGATGTCCAACTTTCAACACATTCCTTCTCTGGGACACCTACTGTACCTGTGTGCCAGGTTTCATCCAGATTCACTGTAAAATTCCTCAGAAATTAAAGGACATTTATATGCAATTCAATACAGCCAATACACTACAATTATGGAAATTTCAAAAATTCATTAAAAATCATCCATAATAGTTGAGGTCCAACTTTCAACACTTTCTTACTCTGGGCGTCCTACCGTACCTCTGGGCCAAGTTACATCTCAATTCACTGTAATCTTTATCAAAAATTGAAAGAACAATTATATGTCAATGCTGGATGTGTGTCCTTTCAAAGTGACACTAAATAACAGAACTCAGGCACATCAGGGAATAATCCAAAAGGCGGATTTATTAAACAAAAACAACATACAAAATATCTCTAACCCATACTACATAACCTAAAAAGAAACAAAGGGACACTTAGAAGCACAAGGAAACAATACTGAAAGGGCAAGAGACACAGTCCAAACATAATCCACAACTAAAATGCCAAAAGAACAAGTCATCCCACATAGCAGACGGGTCTTGCCTGGATCTGGTGTCAAGCCGGCACTGCTGGCTGACTTTTGGCATGGTAAGATGGCACTGTTTATGTGATGGCATGCCACATTTGGCCTGATTGGGTGAATGTGACATGTTGTATAGAGCACTTTGAGTAATATGGGTGAGTAAAAAAGTGCTGTATAAGAATCAGTCCATTCACTGTCTGAACAGAGTTTCGTCATGTTACTTTTGCACTATTATGTTCCAGCACATGTTGTTATTATTACATGGCTTACATGGCTAAGGTACACATTAGGCTGACATCTGGGGCCAGAGCTGAAACTGTTCTGGGCCAGCACAGGGCCAGCAGTGTGTCTGCAACTGGCCTTGTGCTGGCTCATGTGTGGGCCACCTCTGGTAAACCAGATCTGGGCCACCATAGGGCCGTCATTCTTTGCGGTACGCAGGCCATGTGTAAGCACATTGTGTGGGACAGATCCAGGCCATACCAATTTTGCTATGTGGGAGGAATTATGTAAAAATAGAAACATCATAAAAATGAAAATGAACATAAAGTAAAATGTACTGAAAAGAACATCAGTATGGCCATCATTATTTGCTTGGAAAGTCTAAAGTTCCATGGCTTTGAACAGCCAGAGAACGCAATGCCCAGCTTAGAATGACTAAAAGTAACTTCTTTTAACATTCTGTCATTCTGCTTCTATATCAAAAATCCACTAAAAATAGTCATTTGAAAAAAAATATTCGCCACTTTTCATCAGTTTGGGTTCCTCTGTTTATAGCAATTTTTAGAAAAGAACCCAATACCTTTGTCACTATACAGTTGTACAGTGAGATACAGAGCATCTCCTACTCATTGCAAACATGCTGGGAGGGTGGCTCTATCCGCCTTAGTGCAGCTGCTGTACCATACTGTGATGCAGTAAGTTAGTAGGCTCTCAATGGGCGAGTGGTGGAAGGGTGAGCTGTAGTCCACAAAGAGCATTCTGGCGTAGCTCTGCCGCTGTTCTAGGTGACTCAGCACCGAGTGGAGGGTGATGGCATCTTCTGTGAATCTGTTTGCACGGTATGCAAACTGGTGGGGGTCGAATTCTGGGGGGAGGTAATCCTTGGTGTGCTGAAGGACTAGTCTCTCAAAGCATTTCATGATTACCGGTGTGAGGGCCACAGGGCAATAATAGTTCAGGCTGGTGATGGGAGACTTCTTTGGTACTGGGATGATTGTGGCTGATTTTAGACAGGATGGGATGGCTGCTTCATCCAGTGAGAGGTTGAAGATTCTGGTGGAGATGAGGGTGAGCTGGTGGGCACATGGTCTTAGCACTTTACCACGTATTCCGTCTGGACGCCTTCCTGGGGTTCACTGCTAGAAACACTCATCTGACATCGTGCTCCGTTACAGTGAATGGAGCGGTGCAGGAACCAGGTGAGGATGAGGATGGGAGCAGGGCTGAGGCAGATGAATGCTGCTGTTGTGGTGTTTCAAAGCGGGCAAAGAAGCTGTTTATGTCCTCTGCTAGCTGCACACTCAGGTTTTCTGTTTTCACAGTTCTGCCTCTGTGGTTTATGATGTCTATTATTCCATGCCATGTGTTGTTGCTGGACAGGTGGGACCCCTTTTCAGGTCAGCTCGAGCAGACCTGTACAGAGCTCTGTCAACAGACCTACAGGGAGTGCAGAATTATTAGGCAAGTTGTATTTTTGAGGAATAATTTTATTATTGAACAACAATCATGTTCTCAATGAACCCAAAAAACTCATTAATATCAAAGCTGAATGTTTTTGGAAGTAGTTTTTAGTTTGTTTTTAGTTTTAGTTATTTTAGGGGGATATCTGTGTGTGCAGGTGACTATTACTGTGCATAATTATTAGGCAACTTAACAAAAAACAAATATATACCCATTTCAATTATTTATTTTTACCAGTGAAACCAATATAACATCTCCACATTCACAAATATACATCTCAGAATCAGAATCAGAATCGTGTTTATTGGCCAAGTATATGTGCAGACACATACAGGGAATTTGGTTCCGGTAGATGGTGGCTCTCAAGCACAGCAATGTAAATCTCACACACACACACACACACACACACACACACACACACACACACGTGTCTATATATACACATTACACATACATACACAAAGCTATGTAAACCAACTATAAATAACGAATCTAAACTTATATACATAAAATACAGAAATGAATGAGGTGGAATGAATACTACAAAATGTACATAAGGTGCAGCTGCAGTCTGGCAGTGGGAGCAGTGTGACAGGTCAACTGTTAAGAAGGGAGATGGCGAGGGGAAAGAAACTGTTCCTGTGTCAGGTGGTCCTGGTCTGCAGGCTTCTGTACCGTCTGCCAGAGGGCAGCAGATCAAAAAGTCTGTGTGCAGGGTGTGAGGGGTCTGTGATGATTTTCCCTGCCCGTTTCCTGGTTCTTGAGAGGTACAGATCCTGGATGGAGGGCAGGGGGGCGCTGATGATCCTTTCTGCTGCCCGTACAGTCCGCTGCAGTCTGCTCCTGTCCTGTTTAGTGGCTGCTCCATACCAGACTGTGATGGAGGAGCACAGGACAGACTCAATGACCGCAGTGTAGAACTGGATCAGCAGCTCCTGTGGAAGACTGTACTTCCCCAGTTGTCTCAGGAAGTACATCCTCTGCTGGGTCTTTTTGAGGATGGAGTTGATGTTGGTCTCCCACTTCAGGTCCTGGGAGATGGTTGTACCCAGGAACTTGAAGATCTTCACAGTCGACACAGGGCTGTCTGATATGGTGAGGGGGAGCAGAGTTGAGGGATGTCTCCTGAAGTCCACTGTCATCTCTACAGTCTTAAGAGTGTTCAGCTCCAGATTGTGCTGACTGCACCAGAGTACCAGCCGCTCAACTTCCTGCCGGTATGCAGACTCATCACCATCTTGAATGAGGCCAATGACAGTGGTGTCATCTGCAAACTTTAGGAGTTTGACAGCAGAGTTATTGGAGGTGCAGTCGTTAGTGTAGAGGGAGAACAGTAGTGGTGAGAGGACACATCCTTGAGGGGCACCAATACTGAGGGACCGGGTTTCAGAGATGATCTCCCCCAGCCTCACTTGTTGCTTTCTGTCTGTCAGGAAGCTGGTGATCCACTGACAGGTAGCTGGTGACACGCTGAGCTGGGAGAGTTTGGAGGAAAGAAGTTCAGGCACAATGGTGTTAAAAGCCGAACTAAAGTCCACAAACAGGACCCTGGCATAAGTTCCCGGGCGGTCAAGGTGTTGCAGGATGTAATGCAGCCCCATGTTCACTGCATCATCCACCGACCTGTTTGCCCGGTAGGCAAACTGCAGAGGGTCCAGCTGGTGGCCTGTAATGTCTTTCAGATGGGCTAACACCAGTCGTTCGAAGGATTTCATGACCACAGACGTCAAGGCGACAGGTCTGTAGTCATCCAGTCCTGTGATGGTGGGTTTCTTGGGAACAGGGATGATGGTGGAGCGTTTGAAGCAGGAGGGAACTTCACACAGCTCCAGGGATCTGTTGAAGATGCGAGTAAAGATGGGAGCCAGCTGTTCAGCACAGGTTTTGAGGCAGGAGGGTGAGACGCCATCTGGTCCGGGGGCTTTCCTGGGCTTCTGTTTCTGGAATAGTCGGCTCACATCCTGAGTGTGTATTCTTAGTTTCAGGGAGGAGGAAAGGGGGGTGAGAGGTGTGGTGGAGGTCGTTGAGTCTGGGTTGGAGAGGGTGGGGGTGGTTGTTGAGTCTTGATTGGGGAGGGGCAGGGTGAAGGGGGGAGAGGTGGAAGGTGTGTTGGGGGTCAATGTCTGAAGCAATGTCCCTGGGGAGGGGAGGGTGGGGCGTGGGAGTCTGTCCGTCTCAAACCTGCAATAGAAAGTGTTTAACTCGTTGGCCAGGTCTTTGTTTGCTTCAATAGTGGGTGGGGGGCGTCTTTAGCTGGTGATTTCCTGCAGGCCCCTCCACACTGATGCAGGGTCGTTGGCTGAGAGCCGTTCTTCCAGCTTCTGGGAGTAGATCCTTTTAGCTGCTTTGATCTCCTTGGTCAGTGTGTTCCTGGCTTGCTTGTACAGGACCCTGTCACCACTTCTGTAAGCGTCCTCCTTGGCCTTGCGAAGATGTTGGAGTTTAGGAGTGAACCATGGTTTATTGTTGTTGTATGTGCAAAAGGTCTTTGTTGGCACACACACGTCTTCACAGAAACTGATGTATGATGTCACAGTGTCCGTGAGCTCATCTAGGTTCTCAGATGCAGCTTCAAAAACAGTCCAATCAGTGGAGTCAAAACAGTCCTGCAGTTCCTGCTTTGCTGCGTTAGTCCACTTCTTCACAGTTTTGACTACAGGCTTGGCACGTTTGAGTTTTTGCCTATAAACTGGAATAAGATGGACCATGCAGTGATCAGAATGTCCCAAAGCTGCCCGGGGCACAGAGCGATAGGCATCTTTTAGAGTGGTGTAGCAGTGATCCAGTATGATGTTGTCCCTGGTGGGGCAGTCTATATGCTGTCTGTATTTAGGGAGTTCGTAGTTTAGGTTTGCTCTGTTAAAATCCCCAAGAATAATTGTAAAGGAATCCGGGAATTTCCTCTCCAGGGTAGTAATCTGGTCAGCCAGCTCGCACAGTGCGTTGTTCGCGTTGGCCTGTGGAGGGATGTAAACTCCGACCAGCATGAAGGAAGAAAACTCCCGCGGTGAATAAAAAGGTTTACAGTTGATGAGAAAACTTTCCAAGTGTGGGCTGCAGTGTTTCTGTAACACTGTGACATCAGTACACCAACCTTCATTAATGTAGAAGCAGACTCCACCACCCTTTGTTTTCCCTGAGAGCTCTGTTTCGCGGTCCGCCCGGTGAAGTTGGAAGCCCGGCAGATTTAAGACAGCGTCTGGGACTCGCTCACTGAGCCAGGTTTCAGTGAAGCAGAGGGCAGCAGAGCGTGCAAAGTCCTTGTTAGTCCGGTTTAAGAGCAGTAATTCGTCGACTTTGTTTGGAAGAGAGCGGAGATTCGCGAGGTGAATGGAGGGGAGTGCCGTGCGGAATCCTCGCCGACATTCAAAAACAAAACAACAACAAATCAGCGACCAATATAGCCACCTTTCTTTGCAAGGACACTCAAAAGCCTGTCATCCATGGATTCTGTCAGTGTTTTGATCTGTTCACCATCAACATTGCGTGCAGCAGCAACCACAGCCTCCCAGACACTGTTCAGAGAGGTGTACTGTTTTCCCTCCTTGTAAATCTCACATTTGATGATGGACCACAGGTTCTCAATGGGGTTCAGATCAGGTGAACAAGGTGGCCATGTCATTAGTTGTTCTTCTTTTATACCCTTTCTTGCCAGCCACGCTGTGGAGTACTTGGACGCGTGTGATGGAGCATTGTCCTGCATGAGAATCATGTTTTTCTTGAAGGATGCAGACTTCTTCCTGTACCACTGCTTGAAGAAGGTGTCTTCCAGAAACTGGCAGTAGGACTGGGAGTTGAGCTTGACTCCATCCTCAACCCGAAAAGGCCCCACAAGCTCATCTTTGATGATACCAGCCCAAACCAGTACTCCACCTCCACCTTGCTGGCGTCTGAGTCAGACTGGAGCTATCTGCCCTTTACCAATCCAGCCACGGGCCCATCCATCTGGCCCATCAAGACTCACTCTCATTTCATCAGTCCATAAAACCTTAGAAAAACCAGTCTTGAGATATTTCTTGGCCCAGTCTTGACGTTTCAGCTTGTGTGTCTTGTTCAGTGGTGGTCGTCTTTCAGCCTTTCTTGCACTGAACATAAGTTCCCTGCAATTTCTGAAGAATATTACAGTAAATCTGGCTGAAACTTGGCCCAGACGTACAGCAGGTTTCCCGGAGGAGGGATGTGTTGAAAGTTGGACCTCAACTACTCAGGATGATTTTTAACGAATTTCTGAAATTTCCATAATTGTAGTGTATTGGCTGTATTGAATTGCATATAAATGTCCATTAATTTCTGAGGAATTTTACAGTGAATCTGGCTGAAACCTGGCACACAGGTACAGTAGGTGTCCCAGAGAAGGAATGTGTTGAAAGTTGGACCTCAACTATTCAGGATGACTTTTAATGAATTTTTGAAATAAACATAATTGTAGTGCATTGACTGTATTGCACTGAATATGAGTTTACTGTGATTTCTGAGTAATATTACAGTAAATCTGGCCCAGAGGTAAAGTAGGTGTCCGAGAAGAGGATTGTGTTGAAAGCTTGGCATCAACTTTTAAGAATGATTTTTAATGAATTTTTGAATATGCAACCAGACTGTCACCATGGCTGTATTGGGCTGTTCCATTGTAATTTGTGTGCGCGCGTGCGTGTGACTGTTTACGCGCGTGCGTGTGCGCGCGAGTCTAGGCTTTCAATCAGGATATAAAGCGAAAAGACGCTACCGTAAAGACTGGTGTAAAAGCGCAAGGAAATTCATGCGGCGGATAGGAGGCGGCTGGCTTGACCGCGGCTCACAAATGACGGCTCACTTTACCGCAGTGTTATTATGACGGACACATTTTATGAGTTCATTTGGATTCTTCCTTTTTGCTGCCATCATCCTCTCCTGGCAGCGCAGGCTTGCCGCTGCTAAAACTAAACAGAGCTCCCTGAAAGGCACAGCCAATCACATTGGCCATATTTGTCACATGAGGTAGGACTCCAGTAGAGGACGTAATTTAACTCTTTCTGCACCGCTGGGTGAATGAGACGTTGACAGATCGTTTTTTTTCTTTCTATCGGGTTTGATTTTCTTTACTGGAATAGATCAAATTATTGGTGGGGACAATTTAATAATCGCTGAATATTGGTGGGGACATGTCCCTTCCGTTCATGTCAAATCTACGCCCTTGGATTTAATAATAACGAATTAAATCATAGATAAGAAATGTTTGTCCACTTTTCGCGCATAGAATTTCGAAAAAACATCGGTGAAAATTATAAGTATGTATTATCACGCCCCCATCACGATGTTGCCCTGGGCAACCGCCCATGTCGCCTATATCAAACCCCGCTACTGTGTGGATCAAAATTCGTTGTAGGTACTTTTTATGAGGGAATTCTTGGCCTATGTCAAAACTGGCCTAAACCACGTTGTCAAAGAAATGACACGTGAACAGCATGTAAGGGTTAATATAACTCAAACTTGTTCAAACTTCTCATCAAACGTAGTTTTAATTTATGCAGACTGTAACGACCATGAATTCACTTTAACTGTCTATAATAATTAAGATAAATCGAGATTATACCACACAGTCCCAGTCCTGTCCTGAAGTCACGCGTCCAGTCCAGCAGGTGTCGGCCATGTTTCAACGCTCGCCAACAGCCGCGAAACTTCACCAACGAAGGAGTAACGAGCTAGTATGCTAGCCTAGCTGCAGAAATCATTTAGCAAAAAATATGGCTGCTGTGCTCCCCGTCAGGCCGCCCTGCGATAGCAACCCCGCTACCCCCGGAGCACAATCCATAAAGGTGACATTTGTACGCCATAACAATATTAATAATACTAATAATAAAAACACGAGTCACTGTTTGCTCAGTTCCCTCGGCTCTGTACGGCTATAGCCTGAGCTAATAGCTAACTGGCCATTTATGGGACACTTTAGTCCATGATTGATGATCAGTAGCCACATTAGCGTCCCTCCTTTGTTTTCAGCTGTGTAGTAATTGGTTAGTTAGCTCGTTCGGTTTGAATTTCCTCGTTTTATGTATCTGCAGTGATCTGGTCTGTGTACGTTTTGAATGATCTAAGTAAAAACGCGACGTTTAATGTCGTAATATTATAAGTGATTTGACAATTTGTGCTCCTTCTGTCAGTCAGTTCTGGCGTGTAAACTCATACATGTTTTGGTCTGTATTTAGCATAAAAAGTAATTATAATCTAACTCTATAATCTAACCGTCAATAATATTGAATAAAGCTTCGTGTTGATGTAAGAGGGAAAATATCCTTATCTGAAATCATTTTTTAGTGTGTTTCAAAATGAACCCTCTGTATTAAACTGGCTAAATCTCTGAATGTTAACTTTTGCAGTTGTTTAAAAAGTTTTCATCAGGCCGGGAAATACTATCATGTCTAAAATAGCAGTAGTGTGCACTGTGTGTGATTTTTATCTCATGCCTGTGGAGCATATACAGAAAATCACACTCGGTTTAAATACACTGTGATTCATTAATAGTAAAAGTATGCACTGCTCAGCCATTAAGTGGGCCTGATTTGTGGATACAGCAGGCTGAGCAGAGATGCCCAGACCTCTCTCTCCCTGGCCCCCTCTTCTATCTTTTCTTGGTGGGATACTAAGCTGTTACCAGGCCAGCTGAGAGAAGTAATCTTTCCAGCACATCCTGGGTCTTATCTTAGAATATGAAACAACTCATCTAGGAGGTGTCGTAGTCCCTCCATGAATTGTCACATTAACATGGTGTCAACCAAGTGATCCTGGGAGCCTCTAGTGGGGTCTCTCAAGGCAAATTGGTCTTAAGCGATGATAGAATGGAAACTCTTTCAGGAACCAAGTGGGTCAGATGGGCCCCCCACTTGGAGAATCACATGTTAAAATTTGTTGTAGCAACAGGAAGATGAATCCTGCAATTATGAGTCCTAGGGTTCAGGTTTACCAAGCAAAAATGAATTTGGGCTCTATTCATTTCTGTGTCATAAAAGTGTCGAATACAAAATCAGAAAGCTCCTAAAAGCTTTGTGGATATACTTCATGCTCTGGAGTTTTCAAACATCACATTATGTAATGTTAAAAATTAATTCTGATTTTTCTTTTCCTCTGAAGGAGGATGTCATAGAAGAAGTGTCCAATGATGGCAGCCAACCTCCCAAGAGAAGGAGAATGGGTTCAGGGGACAGCTCTCGAAGCTGTGATACCTCAAGTCAAGATCTTGGGTAAGCTGGTTTGGCATTCGGCAAGAAACATCCACTGGCATAATTTTCAAGCATTCTTGACAACCAAGTAGGACAGAAAATTTGTTGTTACCATATGTCACATTCTTTTTATTTTAATATATATCCCCAAAATATACTTGTATATGATAAACCCTAAAAGCTGTAACTGTCAGTATTGATGTCTATTTAGTTCTTCCAATGGCGATTTTTTGTCTATATCAGCAAAGATTAATCTTACAAAATCTTGTCCAATCATCAAACTCTGTTGTCCCTCCAACCTTCCTTTCCAGTCCGACGTATTTCCCAGCAGAAAACCTGACGGAATACAAATGGCCACCAGACGATACAGGAGAGTACTATATGCTGCAGGAGCAGGTCAGCGAGTATCTGGGAGTCACATCGTTCAAGAGGAAGTATCCTGGTAAGAAGTGAGATTTTTTTGTGTTTACCTGTTTTTTGTTGTAAAGAGTTACTCTAAGATATTAACTGGTGGTGTTGGTTTGTGCTTTTCTGTTTCTTTTTAGATATGGAGAGGAGAGACTTGTCCCACAAAGAGAAGCTCTACCTTCGTGAACAGAATGTCATCACTGAGACACAATGCACTCTGGGTAGAAACCAGTCCTTCAAACTCAGACTCGACCGCTGTTCCAGTTGTGATATTAGAAGGTAACATCTTTCCGTTTCTTTCTTGTTCTTCAGGTTTGACAGCTCTGAGGAGTGATGAGGTGATCGATCTGATGATAAAGGAATATCCCACTAAACATTCAGAGTATTCTGTCATACTGCAGGAGAGGGAGCGACAGAGAATAGCAAAAGAGTACTCCGTAAGTTCACAAGCAACAAAAAAAGATCCTGTAGAAGTAGGGCCACATTATTTTCATCTAAAGTGTAATGAAAATCTTCTGCATACATCTCCAAATATATTTCTAACATTCTTTATTCTTTCATAGCAAATGCAACAGCAGAACCCTCAGAAGGTGGAGGCCAGCAAAGTCCCCGAGTACATAAAGAAGGCAGCAAAAAAAGCTGCTGAGTTCAACAGTAACTTCAACAGGGAGCGCATGGAAGAGAGGAGAGCTTACTTTGACCTCCAGACACATGTAAATCCAAACTAAAGTTGTTGTTTTTTTCAGGGTTTTAGTAATAGCCCAATAGATGACTTAATTTAAATTTCAGGCATTTATCAAAAAAAGAAAGCAGAGCGGATGTCTGTCTCCCAAAACCAAAAACAGCTTGCAAAGCTTTTTTTGGCTTCCTCTTTGGAGGCTATTGTTTCACTTACTTCAACTGGAAATTCTCCAGTTTTATGCCCTAGCGGTGCAGGTTTTTCTCTTAAAACATCATTACTTCTTTCTCTGTGATGTTTCTCTATAAAGAGAAAATCCGTGTATGGCACTATGTAGTTTAAAATGACTCGTGATACACTGATATATTCACATTGGTTAGATCAAAATTTGTTAGATGGTGCACAGGTGTCAAAAAAGTAAAATTGAATGACATAATTGTATATGTGGTTATAGCTGATTAGAGGCTTATGAATGCCACAACAAACTGTCTTTTTTGTTGTTGAGGTTTTTGCTTTTTTTTTAATTTTCTTATATGTGTTGTGTTTTGTTGTCCCAGATCATCCAGGTGCCCCAGGGCAGGTTTAAGGTGCTGGCTCCAGAGCTAACCAGGACAGGGCCCTACCCTGTGGCTCTTATACCAGGACAGTTCCAAGACTATTACAAAAAGTACGGCACCCACTAAAATAAGTACTTTCACTTCTAATTACTGTTCGGTGCAATGTATCAAAGGTTTCGCCCTGATCCTCTGTTATTTTGATGTATGACAGATACTCTCCCAATGAGCTGCGGTACTTGCCGCTGAACACAGCTCTGTTCGAACCTCCACTGGATCCAGAGCTTCCTGCACCGGACTCAGAGCCTGACTCAGACGACGCTGAGGATGGCAAGGATGACAAGAAGATCAAGAACTCATCTGTAAGACAGTATTTTATGCACAGCTATATGAATTTGTTATGGGAGTAATATTAATCCGATGAAAGAGGTTTAGTTTATTGTATAGATTTTCTATTTAACCAGATATTCACAAAAAGAAAATCAGAAGTATAGAGTAACTGGATGCTACTTTAACCAAAAAGTTAACTAAAACAAAGAGTGACTTCTATTGTAGGTGTCACTGCTGTCCATGAATATTTTGATTAATCACAAGGCAAACTACCCAAGCTTTCATTAGTCATAAATGAGCCAATCTAGTTGCCTCTTACTCATGTTTGTATGTGATTACTCACTCTTCATTTTACATCGCCCTGTTGGGTATTTTCACAGAGTGATTTGATTGGCTGGGAAGGGAGAAGTTAAACCTTTCTAAGCTTTTTAACACAAACAGTGCAAGGAAAGTGAAGCAATGGATCCACATTACAGTTTGGTAACACACTGAAGTCTGAAATGCCCAACTGTGAGACTGATCCTAGGTCTCATGTCAAAGTCACTAACCTCCATCACAGTTACCTCGTCATGGATATGCTCTCTCGCACAGCAGTGCTATATCATTTGTCCTTCACTGATCCTCCACCTGTTTAATTCTTTTAATCTATAGGACAGTTCTTCCGGCAACACATCTGATGTGGAGAGCCAGGAGGGTGTGGGGAGACAGAGCCACAAGTCCAAGGCCAAAGACAGGACATCAACAACGGGAAAAGACGGCAGCCAGCGCCACTCTGCATCCCAGAAAGCCACCGCAGGGTACAAGGTAGAGGACAAAACCACCTGAACTCTTCTCCAACAACAGCAGCAGCACTTTTCTACCCCCTCCTCCTCTTTCTACTACTACCACTCCCTTACTCCATCCATCCCGCCACCCCTCCCTAGCTTTCTTCACTTTTTTTCTCCAGCTTCTACAGTTTGTCAGTTTTTCAGCTGGGACAGCCTGGTCCACACAAACACACAAACACACACACAAACACACACTGGGAGTCCCATCTTCAGGTTTTTTGTTGTTGTTGTTTTTAGGATTGCCACGTGGCTTCCCCCCCCCGTTTTTTTGTTCCTCTTTGTACAAGACTGTGAGCAATAAGAACTTTTAAAGGAACAGTTCACGTTTCTTTCACCGCACTTTCACTTTTTTGATGATTTTATGTTTTTTTGGTGAAGACAAAGTTTTGCTTTTTGATCGTCTTCAGTATACCTCTTGTCTGTCCTCACTTGTCAGAAAAAATACTTCCAAGACAAGTAAGTGGATGTTTTTGGCTGCTAGTTTCTTCCTTTTTGGTCAAAAATGATAAAATGATTTTGTTAATCTAATATAGAAAATATAAACCACATATAGTTTGTAGTTGCTTTTAAAAAGTAGTTAATGTTAACACTAAAGAATTTTAACATTTATCTCCTTAAGTCTAGAAGGCACTTAACCCTACTGTTTTAAGTGTGTATCGGTAAAGTAACATACTTTGTTTATACACTCTGTGATGTACTGTTAATAAGTATCAGACAGCTGTTTTGACAAGGGCATTACCTGCCCCTGTGATGTCATCATGGCGTGACGAGGCCTTGCTGACCTTATTCACACTGTCGCTGAGCTGAGCTAGAAGTAGACTGACACACAGTCGTGGAATATCCTCATTTTAAACTAAAAGTCTTTGAACTTGATGCAAATGCACCACTTTGCTTCCCCACAGCTCATTGTGCACTTTCCATTTGTCTGTAGTTTTCCAATCCAACTTTATAGGACTATTCAGATGTTAAAATGGACCTGGGTATGTCCAGTTGAGTTCAGCTCAGCTTTGTGGTGTGGGCATGGTCCTTTTGATAGTGTAAGACCTGTTAAGACTTTCAGTGTTTTTTTTTTTTTTTTTAAAGTTTGCTTTAATTGACATTTTTATCATCACAACTTTCTGCATAAGAGCATCCAAATGTGGCATGGCATGTTGGTAGCCAGAATCAACTAGAGGTAGTCAGCTAATAAAAGTATGTGATATAGTATGACCTATCATTTTGTTAAGTAAAAATATGCCTGCTTCCTGTTAAGTGATGAAGAATTTATTTTTTTCCCCAGTGGATGAAAAGTTTGAGTGATTTTTTTTAAATGACTGTTACTGTTTTTCAAATGTCACCACATGTGAAAGGCTGCTAGCTGATTAACGTTACTTCGCTCTGGTTTGGCTACCATCTACTGGACATGCAGTGCTTAATGGTGACCTCACTTGAAAGCTGTTTTATAAGCAACTCACAAATAAAAGCTAATTATGAACACCAAAGATGGAATTAGATTGTTGAATACCTGGCTCTACAGCAGACTTTTGTTCAGGTTTTGCACGTTTAATATTTAGCGTAATATAAACAAAGTAAGTGTAGTGAGTAAAAGAGAAAAATCCTACTGAAGCTTTGGCTCTAGAGCCTTTCGGTAGCTTACACGTTGTTTCAGTCCTTAAATACGTGGCTCAGAGGAACCTAAAATATGTGACGCACTACACTGCTGCATTTTAAGCATTTTAAAGATGCAAACAAACACAAATAAGTGAGACTGGAGCCCCGGCAAAAGCAAACGAAAGAGTAACAATGCAAACCAACCCCACAATAGTTAGATTCAGCATTTCTCCTCATTTAATAAACAAAAATAATAAAACTAACATTAAAAACAAGACTGCTTATAAATCCAAACCAAACTAATAATTAATAGTGCGAGTCGAACCCCATGCCTTCCCTTCTCTGGCTTCTTATGCATGCAGGTGACGCAAGCCAATCAGTCAAGAGTCAACAGGTTAATAAGGATGATAGTAAATTATTATTATTAACCGTTATTTAACCAGGAAAAAAATTAACTCTTGAGCTAAAAATATATATATTTTTTTGAGATTGGGATTAAAAATGTGCCTGCACATCAAGGCACCGCCCTGCTGGTTCACTTGTATTGGCATTAATTGCATTAACATAACAATCAATCAGTAGATTGTATTAACAGTAAATCCAGCAGTTATAATGCAATAAAAAAACGAAAGTAGATTAAGTGTCATGATTGCTCTTATTCATTTATCCTCTTATCCTCTTAACTCCACGCTGTAATCTTCTACGTAACCTGACGTAACCCGACCTCCTGGGAAATGTAACTACCTGTCAGGCAGATGACTTAATATTAAAGTTACGGCGTAGGGGTAAGAAAGGTTTCCTTTTGTGTCGTAAGTTTCCACCCAGATTTCCCGCCTAAGCAAAATGCAGGCATGACTTATCTACAACCAACAAATACGTTTAAAGAGTCCGTTTTAAATGGCAGTATAGATGTTACTGGTGACATCAGTAATCCAGCCAGACCAAACACATAATCAGCGGGGCTCAGTTCAAGAGACTACTCTTAGTTTTTTCTCGTTTCCTTCTCCTGCTGCTGTTTCACTCTTAGTTTTCTTCTCTGCTCTGTTTCTAGTTTTTGATTGCCACCATTAGTAAGCCACGCCTTTTGTATAGTCTAATCTCATCTGTCAGGGGATATTTTTAATGATGGATGTCACGCTGTATCTTCAGGCATTTGAAGTAATTGGACATAATGCTATGAGTTTATAAGGATAAATAAATATAATAATAGTAATAAAGGGCTACATGTGATTAATGGGATGTTTCCATTAGCTCAGTTCATCTTTATAAGAATTTCATCCTCTTTAGATACTTGCTGAGTTGACTTTTACTCAACTTTTTGTTTTTAGAGCTGTGGCTCTACCCTCAGATGTTTATTTCTTCAGCTTCCTGTACAGTTACATCAAGATTCATAAGTTTTAAATGGTTGTCCATTTGTGTGATGTCTGGACTTAAATTTCCCCGAGCCACTTTTTTTCTGCTCTTTCTGTTTCTTTACTCTCTGCCATTTTTTGAACTAGACGGTGAATTCACAGGGTGGTCGTTCCATGTAAAATCAGTCAGTTCAGGAAAAGACCTGACTCCCCAGAATTGGCTGGTTTGATGTTTGTTTGTTTGTATTTATACAATAACTTAAGCATATCTAATAAGGTCAGGTGAACTTTATCCTCATACTGTGAAAACTGTCAGTTACATGCCCTTAGAAAGTACATTGTTATGGGTTGCAATTTGCCGCCATTTGTCGTCTATTTTGAGTCCTTTTAGCTTCCCCAGTAAAGGAGATATCCACATGAGTTAAAACGACCTTTAAGATCCTTTCAGAACTGCAACCCAATCAATATAACACTACCGGGGTCAAAATCTAAAGCTTATAATATAATGGGATGTCAGTTTCACCCTGTCTGTGATGTAGAGTAAAAAGTAACAGAAACAAGCATTGGTACCCTGGATGCTTGATTTGATGTCTAATAGTACACTGGAGAAAAACTTTAAAAAGTGCATTTTGGGGTCAACTTTATCGAAACAAGTTACAACATATGAAAGGTCCCATATTTTCTTACATTTTGACAACTGGCTAAAATCCTTTTAACCCACTCCTGTGTATGTCCAAAGCCTGTAGTTCGGGGAGTTATATAGGATAGGATTCTCAAATCTTCTAGGAGGCTGATGGGTAGCACTGCCAGCCACCAGTATTTTTATAGTTTGCATGGTGTCATTAGATATGCTAAAGTTACTAGAAGTTCCTACATTAAAAATCAGGTGATTCTCAGGGGGTCAGGTGGGGGTAACTCACTGATTTTCTATGGAATGAGTCAGGTACTTCATATTTCCACATTCATAAGTCATCATGAGAGAGTTTGCACACTCGTGGGGAGGACAGAAGTTATGTTAGGGTCAAAGCATTCATTAGTCAGAGTGTATAAATGTTTTTCAAATTTATTGAACATTTTAACATCATAAAGGGTAACTTTGTGTGGTGCTGCAGCTGATTGATCAGATGATATTTTAGGGCCATCCTGGGGTCACTTTTATTTAAAGATCACATTTATAGTTAAATAAGAAACATAATAAAATCTATGTTCACCAAAACCTTAAATGCAGCTTTGACACCAAATATTGAAAGTTTTGTTTCTAATTACACCCATGACTGCAGGATGCTCGTGTGTGATTTTTATAGCATTATTCTGCCCTTGCAGCCTAAGGTCATTCCCAGTGATATATGTGGCATTTGCCAGAAGGGTAAAGAGGCCAACAAGAAAGGCAAGCCAGAGGCTCTCATTCACTGCTCCGAGTGTGAAAACAGCGGTAAGTTCACACACTCAACTCCAGAGGGCAGTTTAATCACATCTGTTTGTATTTTGCTACAAATTGTCTAGTTAGTCATCAGCAGTTAACATGTATTAAGTCACCTCCATATTTAGTCAAAGGAAACTTTTAGTTAAGTGTTAAACAGCTGGCTAACCTTATATACCTGTGTGTAAGCATGATTTAAAGTATTTGTACTGTTTATGATACTGTATGTAAGAGAGTTTAGCTTGTGTGGTTCAAAGTCATCTGTCAATTGAATTAGCAGGTATTTGGATGAAGGCTGTTTAATTGGTAGAAAAATTCAGCATCTTATTTATTATACCTGAAAATGTTCTAATGTCACAAATATTACTGTTTTAGATGATGGGCTTTAGTATGTCGGTGGATAAATGCCTTACTGGGGTCAGTAAAATATCAGGGCGGTATTTTGCCTGTCTTTTCCATGTGTCATGTATTTATCTGGGTTCGTGTGTGTCTCTCCGGCTCTTCTGCTTCTTTGCACATGTCCGTGAACTTCAGGCCACCCATCCTGCTTGGATATGAGCGAGGAGCTGGTGAGCATGATCCAGACGTACCGCTGGCAGTGCATGGAGTGTAAGACCTGCACCGTGTGCCAGCAGCCCCACCACGAGGACGAGATGATGTTCTGCGACATGTGCGATCGAGGATATCACACCTTCTGCGTGGGCATGGATTCCATACCTACAGGTGAGTAGATGGACCTACAAAGGTGATTTTTAGACCAACAAATACCTGAGGCTTGTACTGCGAAACACGATTTGGGGCTTAGCCAAGTAACCTTCAGGTTTAATCCCAGATTTTTAGGTTTGCAAAGGAAGTTCACTTCTTGAGCTGAGTGTAGTTTTTTTCATGTTTTTGATTAATTCTCTCTGTCTCCTCAGGTCTTTGGATATGTGAAGTTTGCGACAAAAATTTCACCACGCCCAAGAAGAAAGGAGGAGCTAAAACACCCAAAAAGAACAAGTCAGCTCAGAAATGATCAGCGGTTCCATTAATCATAACAATCCTGTTATCACATTCTAGACAAATGCACTGCTATTAGAAGCTGTGGAACTGGAAAATGACAGATAAGTGTTTGGCCAAACAGCTTTGACGGAAAAAGATAAATGCACAGTTTGTGATCCATTTAAAAAGAAAAAAAAAGCAAACACAGTAGTGAAGCTTCCTTCCTAATATTAAAAAATCCAAACTGAATGTTTAACCTGCTGTTGCTGTTTGGTGTGTCTTTAATATACAGACTAAGACTTTTCTGCTACAGGCCTATAATTTAAAACATAATTAATTCCCACCAATAAACACGATCAGTGCATTACGGTTTTATTAACTTATGTATGTGTCCACATTAGGGATTACCTTCAACAGAGCAGCTCGGGAGAATGACCTCCACATACATAAATAATGTAGAAGCTAAACTGGAACTCGGATCCATCCAGATTTGCTGCACTGAATCCTTTGACCAAACCACTAACAGTGTCGCCTGTTCATTGTTAAATCGTGCAGTTTGTGCCTCGTTATGTTGCTGCAGTGATAACTTGTTTGCTGGGAAAATGGTGCTTTTGATCGTTTTACTACTGAAACAGCTGATCTTTTTTTCTCTCAAAATTCTGTCTTTGTCTTTGTTTTTTTGGTGTGTTTTTATTTTTTTTATATCTTTTGAATTACAGTTTGTATGTTGATAATGTGTGATTCACAGAGGCGGGCCAGTAAAATCTTATTCAAGTGAATAATGACATGGTGCTTATGTAAAAGACACTGGCTGTCAGACCTCATAGCTGCAGGAGTTTTCAAGTTTTGGGAGTGAGTCTTTATTAACGAAACAAAGTCTCAGAAAAATGGAACCACTCGTAATTACATTGAATTGTGATTACATTGAATTTAGCGTCCATCACCTCGATGGTTAATTGATGTTTCTGCAATTAACTTGAAAAGTTTCCTGCTGTCCTGCAATAAGCAGGTTGTTAACGGGATATTTGTTGTTGAATATAATGCTTTGGTTATTGAAGTTAAATGTGTTTTTTGTTGTTTTTTTTAAATAAAGCTTTTTTTTTTTTTTAAAAAAAGAACAGTTTATCTTTTTTTCTATCAGTATTTTATGATGTTAAAAGGAGCCCCTGGCAGTCATGTGTCCTCCTGCTTTACCTTTCCATTTATTTTTTTCACAGGCTGAGCAGAAAAAACTGTCTCAGTTCAGCATTGCATTATTTTATCTCTTAAATATCAGAGCCAAACAGCTTTACCACCGCATAGACAGATGGCAATTTAGTTAATACTGTAAGGTTATATTGTGTACATTGCATTATTTATAGAGAAGTACATCCATAGTTCATATATTACTGATAAAATTTTCAGTATGTACTAACAGGTGTGCTTTTATCGCTAAGTGTGATTTTAATTTAGGTATTTTGTGCAGAAACTATAAATTTGAGATGCATGCTCACAGCAGTTCAGCAGTGTGATGAGGCTGAAGTAATCTGATTCAGCCACTGAGCCATGTTGGAGAAAGTGGCCTGCCACAGCACCATACAGGATAACTTTTTTTTTTTTTTTTAACTCTCCCAGAGAAAATCATCCTGGATCAGGCAACTGCTGCACTAAAATGTCACACACAGACTTAAGAATAGGTGATAATTAAAAAACAACTAACTTTAAAAAACCTCGACACTTCTCTGTCATTCACTCATGACCTGCTCATTTATCAGTTTAATTGACAGTGGAACAAATAATGTTTACAACAGTTATACTTACACTGGGGACTTGGTTCCTTCTGCCAGAGTTCATCAACTCTGAGAACAGGACGTGTGAGGGGTCGGATAAAATCCTGGTAGCCTGCTCAAAAGCAGGCAAAAATATCTTGGTGACTGAGGAGTGTTGTTGCTGTGATTTTTTTTTCTCCTGCCGTTTTAATCAAATTAAAATTTGATCTTGAGTGGTAAATTTCCAAACCAGTTGCTGATGCCATAAATTTAAGACAAACTTTGTAGTAGTTCTATAAAAAATTGACACAGTGTTGCAGCAGACCCCAAAAACTCAGTCTCCAGTGAAAATGAAGCTGCTGATGAACTCTGACACATATACTTTTCACATGTATGTTCCAGGTAAGTGCATTATGAATTTGCACCCCTAAGTATTTGTACATTATAAGCTGTCTAATGGCATTACCATGTATATTAATATGGGTCAAATCTCCAACTGATTTTAGATTCTTATTAATTTCTTCCTGTTTCTTTACATTAATATGCAAGTGATGCACAAAAGTTCCAAGAAGCCAGTATCCCCAGTATTTCAAGCCTAAAATAAACTAAAACTGTAATTGCTCAAAAAGAAATGCGCTTCAAGTCAATTCAGACTCTTAAGATTCTGAAGTATCTTATTTCAAAAAAAAAAAACGGAGCAAATTTGATCTTTCGATTACAATTTGTCTTTCTTTCTTCAATTTCAGAGATATTTTTTTGGCTAGTGAAAGCATTAAACGTGTGGTGTGCATTACTTCGAGCGGCCTGTGGAGGCGCTGTCACGCGGAGGCGCTTTGAGGACTCGGTTGTGACGACCGTAAAAGAAGAGGCTGCCATATTGCAGTGATACAGCGAGTTTATCTGAAAGAAGCTTCAGCACCGTCGGCCTTTTCCTTCAATTATGCTTTCTTCTCAGCATTTCGGGGATCCTGGGAAGATGAAAGATTATCATTATACTGGTCCAGTAGAGCACAAGTTCTCTCCATACGCCTTCAACGGAGGGTGAGGGCTTATTTTCAATTCCTGTGTAGTTAGCTTGCTTCTTTGCTAACGTTTACATCCTATTACATTGGACTCAAGCTAACCCGCTCCGAAAATGAATTGTCAACAAAGCAGTTGTTGAGTTAATGAAAAGTTTCTGATCCTGTCTGCGATATAACTGTATACCTATATATTTATCTAACCTTAGTGGAAAAAAGTTATATTGTGAGCGAGAGATTTTTGTTAGAAATTAGTTAAACCTACAGTTTCAGTTTCGGATCAGTAGCCTGTAGCTGCCATTTGCAGTTTCCTGGTGCAGCAGACTTTTTTCCGCTCTTGTGAGGTGAACAGGCTGACCTCTGTGGTGTATTTCCTCAGAACTGTACTGGCTGTTGCCGGAGAAGACTTTGCCATTGTAGCCTCAGACACCAGGCTGAGTGAAGGCTACTCAATCCACAGCCGGGACTCCCCAAAATGCTATAAGCTGTAAGTGCACTGTCATCTCTCTGTGAAGCCACTGGGAAACAACAGGTTATGAATTATGGGTAGAGCCCCGTGAGACCTTTAATAGTGTGTACATTTTTTCTTTTTTGTGCCAAAAATGAGCTGTTGTTTTCTGGGGATAAAGCTACCAGATAAATAATATATTGATCAGAATGTTCTCCTCTTGCAGGACTGACACAACTGTAATTGGCTGCAGTGGTTTCCATGGCGACTGCCTGACTCTGACAAAAATAATTGATGCCAGACTAAAGGTGAAGTGGTACAGAAAGACTTCACATTGCATGATGGATAATATAACAGGCTATCATCCACACCCACTTCAGGACTCTCAGTCAGCATCGTCTTGCTAAAACACAGCTGTTCTAATGCTTTCTCTCCTTTCAGATGTACAAACACTCGAACAACAAGACGATGACCAGCGGAGCCATTGCAGCCATGTTGTCCACCATCCTGTACAGCAGAAGATTCTTTCCTTACTACGTCTACAACATCATTGGAGGATTGGATGAAGAGGGTGGGTGCTGATATTATGATGACTACATTTTTTTTAAAACTGTGTTTGGGCTGCAGATCTTTTTTTCTTGCTATGGTTATAGATTATTTTTTGTGCAGAAGACACATTTAAGTGAATAAAGTTTGTGAGACTACATTAGTTTGTATAACAACTTTGGGAAACAAACTAAAAGTTGCCAAGAGACTTCATTAAACAACTTTTATTAACATGGTAAAATAATTGAGCTAAAGCTTGAGTGGACAAGCTATGATGAGCATTTCCACTGTAATGTGTCTATATATTAAAAAAGCAATTATTGTAGATATCAAGTCAGTTGGATATCAGACCTCTCTTAGCATACATAGCCATGAAAGATAGGTAACAAGAACTTGGGAGCCTTCATCCACTAGTGTGTGAACTTACCTGGCACATAGTCTAACACTCAGAATTTTTAGTCCGGTAAAAATGTCAGGAAAGATCACAGAGAAAACAACATACTTTTATTCTAAAGGCATTTTTGGAGCAGTCCACTGTTTGGCAGGCTAACTGGATTTTAACAGCATGTCTTGAACTCTGAATTTGTGCTAATGAACTCGGTAAAAGGTACAGGATACAGTTAAATACGTTTTTACTCTCTCAGTTAAACTGATAAATGAAAATGTCTTGCAGGATAGACAAAGAAGGAGGGAGGTTTTGATCTGATCACACTTTTTTAACCAAAACTTCAAGGTTTACTTACTTTAGTGTTCATATTTAAGAACTTTATTATTATTCTCTCTAATCCACCACTATAATCTAATGACAACATGCACAAAATAATAAGAACAAACGGGCATCCCCCCCGAAAAACGACAATGATCCCAAAGAGGTGACAGTCTACAAAAAATAAAATAATTCATGTGTAGTGTAGTGCTGGGTGAGGTGTTATTTTTAATGTTACTCTTATGTCATACTGTTAGTTTGTGTTATGTTTAAAACTATTAAGATTTTACTGTGTTACTGTATGTAAAATCCTGTTTCTGTTTGTAATATTGTGTAATTGTAATACAGGTAAGGGAGCAGTGTACAGCTTTGACCCAGTGGGTTCCTACCAGAGAGACACCTACAAGGCCGGAGGATCAGCCAGCGCCATGCTACAGCCACTACTAGATAACCAGGTTTTTTAAAACGCGCGTGTACTAACCTGATGTTTCCATATTAACATTACTATATTCATGTGCTTGTATCTTGGGTGTGTATTTTTAAGCTTATTTAGCCTCCCAGTATCCACCAAGTCATGACAAACCACTTCATAGCCACATTTTAGGTTTCAGAATCTCGACCTTCCAGTTATTCTGTTATAAGACCTGCATTGAGGTATGCCATATGGAAAAAAAAAACCATTCTGTATAAAGGAGAAAAGGCAAACCTGAACTTAGCTCTAAACAGGGTGCTGGTGACCTGGTGGATGGTAAGGGTGGACCTGCTCAGAGACTGCAGGTGGAAGGGAGCCTAATCTGGTCTCTGGACCCTTTTTTCTCTCGCTCGCTCACTCAAGATTTTTTTTGTACTTGGGTCCTTTCTAAACAAAAAATCAACTAAACATATTTTTCTGAGAATACAGACAAATACAGGACTCGGTCTTCTCTCTCTCTCCACAGATTGGTTTCAAGAACATGGAGGGTGTTGAGCATGTTCCTCTGACTAAGGATAAGGCAGTTCAGCTGGTCAAAGACGTCTTCATCTCAGCCGCAGAGAGAGATGTCTACACCGGAGATGCCCTTCGGGTCTGTGTCATCACTAAGGAGGGCATTAATGAGGAGACTATACCTCTGAGGAAAGACTGAGGAGGAAACGTATTGTTTCCATCTGCCTCTAGTTTTTCTGTTTGGTGCACATTCATTTTATGGCTTTGGCACCTTTACGTCAGGTTTCTCAAAACAGGAGTGTTGATTCAAGTAGCCACCTTAGTGGCTAACTGGGGAGCTAGTTTCCTTCCCCCTGTTTCCCAGATACTCCAGTTCTCCTGTTCACATGCTCTTTTATGTGGTCTGGCAGGCTGATCCTGGATCAGCACTCCTATTCTGAGAAGTAAGTTCTTCACTCGCCCATACCTAGACCCTGCCTCTGTTATGATTTTTCATTATGTTTTCAAAGGAGATCCTCTCTGCTATTCTTTTTACATTCTTAATAAATGTAAAGAATTTAAAAGTCTGCTCTGCTTGTTCATTGCACATTCCACCTCAGATAGACCTGTCTTTTATGACCAAAAGAATACAAATGGAAACAGTATCTTAATACAATATCTTGTTAAATAATAAAATTGGTTTGTTTTTTTGGTTTTGTTTTGTTTTGCTTTTTCCATTTAGAACCATCGGTTAGCATAGTAGGCATAAATAATTCATACACATCATCAGTGGATTAAAATCATTTTAGTTTGTTGGCTATGTACAACCCAAGTGATCTCATGTGACTGTATAATAAAATAAATGAAGCACCCAGTGAACAGTCAGCTATTGAAACTGATGTGCTTGAAACCAATAAAATGAGTTAGGTCAACTTTGACAAGGGCCAAATTGTAAAAACTGAGCTTGTCACATTAAGTACTTGTAAAAGTATTTCAAAGAAATGTATGACATCATCATCGTAGGCTGATGTATAAAAGGGTTGTGTGGCTGTAGAACAGTTGGAGCGCTCAGTGTGTGTCTATATGGTTGTCAAATTAAAAGCATGACTCATGTCGTGATCAGAACAAGTGTGTGTATAGGAAAAGAAAATCTAAAATGTGAACAGCCAGCATGTATTCATTGATCCATCCATTTTCTTCCACTTGGTATACAGTCGATCCAGGGTTCGGTATTCATGGATTTTTCTGTGGAAAGCAACTCCAAAATATTTGCAGATTATTTCATGGATTTTTAATGTAATTTTTCTGACTAAATACATTTTTTATGATAAAAAATGTACTTTTCAAATTTGAATATTAATGTAAACACAGCAAAATATCATTCAAATTGGTTTTTTTTTCTTAACAAAAGATGCGCAAATTCCAAACACAAAGATTCCGAAAAGATTGAAATAGGTAGTTATAAGCATTTTTAGAGGGGGTACTGAGTATTTGTGGATTTCAGATATTCATAGGGAGTTGTGGTCCCTAACCGCGGGGAATACGGGGGTTGACTGTACAAAATTGTTGGAATAATGAAGGACTACCTCCAAATTCTTCCACTTCACTTTAGATTAACAGCAAAATAGTTGAAACTTGGAGACAGTTGGACAATGATCCCAAACGTGTTAAAACTGATTAAGGAAAGGATAAACCAGGCTGATGCTGAGCTTCTGAAATGGCCTTTCCAAAACTCCAGTCTCAACCCTTTTGAAAATTTCTGGACTATGCTTAACAGCCAAGTCAAAAGACCGGAAACCAACCAATATAAATTAACTCTACCATTCCCCAGAATTTTTACTAAAGAACATTAAACGAAATATTAGTGTGTGTGTGTGTGTGTTTTGACCACAACTGTATGTTGAACCCTGCCATCTATTCTTAACTTTAACTGCTTTAAGTTAAGAATAAATTCATGACTACTATGCAATTCCAGATGTGCAGCTTCTAAATAGCACCAGGTACCCTTACATTATTTTTTTTAAAATTGTTAGCGGAAATAACAAAAGATACTCGAGGCATTTTATTTATTTTATTGACTCAAGATAATGAGAAATCATAACATGTGTTTTCTCAACAGCTTTTAATAGTAATCAAAGACTCTCACACACAAATACACAGACACAGGTAGTGTCCTCAGGCATAGTACTGAAGGTTAGCCTTCTTCTTAGCTTGGACCTCCAGGATTCCCTCCATGTAATCCTCATGGTTCAGCTCTGTGGCTCCGCGGCGCAGCGCGATCATACCGGCCTCCACGCACACAGCTTTGCACTGAGCGCCGTTGAAGTCGTCGGTGCAGCGGGCCAGCTCCTCATAGTTGACGTCGGGGCTGACATTCATCTTACGAGAGTGAATTTGCATGATGCGAGCCCTGGCCTCTTCGTTTGGCATGGGGAACTCGATCTTCCTGTCCAGACGACCTGAACGGAGCAGGGCAGGATCCAGGATGTCCACTCTGTTGGTGGCAGCAATCACCTAAATAATAAAGACAGTATCATTGCAATAAACTCCAGTCATCATAAAAGTATTAATGTGGGGGTTTGGATATTGATGAAATTTTAACGTTTTTCTTAATGAATTGTTGTACAAATTCACTTTAAGTGCCTCAGATCTACTCAGATGTAGTTTAAAATGTTTTATCAGTATTGAACATTAAATAACAGTGAAGTGGTAGCAGAATTGAGGTGCACTTTTGCTGTATTCAAGAGTAAAAAGGCAAATTTACCTTGACCAGCATGTTTGGCTGAAATCCATCCAGCTGGTTGAGCAGCTCCAGCATGGTCCTCTGCACCTCCCTGTCTCCAGCCTTCTCGCTGTCAAACCTCTTGGTTCCAATGGCGTCCAACTCATCTATGAAGATGATGGATGGGGCCTTCTCTTTAGCCAGGGCGAAGGCATCTCTCACCAGCTTGGCACCGTCTCCAATGAACATCTGCACCAGCTGTGGACCTGCAAGCTTCAGGAATGTGGCTTTGGTTTGAGCGGCACATGCCCTGGCCAGTAGGGTCTTCCCGGTGCCAGGGGGTCCATACATGAGGACTCCCTTTGGGGGCTGGATGCCCAGGTTTTCAAACTTCTCCTTGTGGTTCATCGGCAGCACTATCGCCTCCACCAGCTCCTGGATCTGCTTATCCAGACCTCCAATGTCGCTGTACTGCTCTGTGGGGCGCTCATCCACCTCCATGGCCTTGACTCTGGAGTCATACTCGGTTGGTAAGGTCTCCAGGATCAGGTAGGAGTCTTTGTTAACACCTACGAGGTCTCCCGGTTTTAGCTTCTCGGCGTCCACCAGCCCGATCACCGGCAGGAAGTAGGTCTGCCGGGTTGAAGTTTTGATAACTGCGCACTTTCCTTTTCTCTGGGAGTCCAGGTCCACGTTAGCCCCGTCCTCCTCCTGGTCGTTGGGGTCCACATCCAGCAGCTCGATCACGTTAGACACCAGGTAGGGCAGCGTTTTGTTCACCTTTATCTTCTCCGTGTTTTCTTTAATTTTATCCTTCATAGCCTGAAGCTCGTGGGTTACTCTCAGCACTTCGCTCTTCATTATCTTTATCTCGCTGTCGAGGAGACGAGTGCGCTGAACTATCTCCTCTGTGGACATTTTTAACACTTCTTCGCCGATCCCATCCTCCACTTCATCCCAAACTGATTTGTCACTCAGCGACGCCATCTTTGCTGTGTCTGCGGTGAACTGTGACACGACGGAAGAAGAAGAAGCTTCCGGAAGTAGGTCGTGAGCGCCCAAGAACAAGTCCGGGGTAGTTACGGAGCTAGAGCTGAATTTATGCTGTTCGTGTGTTGATTTTAACAGCGACATCTTGATTGTAAGCTAAAGAATGATTTTCTGGTTCATGCGGACAGATTTTCGAGTTATTTGCAGTTGTTTTTACCGCATAAATCCGAAATTTTTAAACGTTTAGCTTGCAGATTCATGATTGCTAAATTTGCTAATGCTAACTTCAGCTAGCCCGTGTGCTTACACGTTTCATTTTGTGCGAGGAATGTTTGTTAACTTTATTAGCGGCATTTTGCACGCTTAACTGGTTAAAGGACACCTCATGTACTGGGCAAGATATGAACGAGAGAGTTAAAGTAATGTTAGAAAAGGTTAAAGTTATTTAAATGAGTTCGCGCCACCGCTTGCTGCTGCACGATTTTGGTTTCATTCATTTGCATGTTGTTTACGCCACTTTGTTTGAGTTTTATCTGAGTAAAGTGTGCTTCTTGTCATCTTTTCAGCCAAGACACTACTGCCAGGGGTAAAAAGAAGAGTGCAGTGTTTGCGTCTGGTGTTTGACATTGTAGGCTGGAGGTTTAAAGAGCCCTGCTGGGTTAGTTATCACGCTTTTACTGCCTTCTACTGGGTGGCAGTGAAGTAACGTGGGAATCTAAAGGGATGGACCAGAACAACAGCATACCAGCCTTCCAAGGGCTGGTGGCTTCCCCTCAGGTAACATGGGCTTTGTGTTTCATCATTAAGACTTTTTGAAAATTAAGTCACAGATTTAGCCATCCGTTGTTTCTTTATATTTATGCATCCAAGGAGCCACGTTTTCTTCTATTTTTGAAGTGGTCTTAAACAATAGTTCTTCAGGCTTTCTAAAGTTCTTAAAATGGGTGCTTTTCTCCACATTTTCAGTTCAGTCCCTGTTTTCATAGAAATCTTTTTTGTTTGTTAAACCACTTAAAATGACGTATGAGTCATTAAAGCATTAAAAAGGTACCTAATTCAAGGCATGTACCAGTGTTGTGTCTTGTGCTTCACTTCATTCATACATCTGCTGTATACTGAAGCCTCATCAGAAATGGTCTTAGTGGAACAATTATGGTCAAGAAGCCTTTCTTAAGAAAGGGAAACTGGAGGGGGAAATGCTACAACAAATTACACAAGAACTGGATTGAAAATCAGTGGTGAAGGGAAGAGGTCTAGAGCCATTCCCTGCAGGAAGTGAATTACTGTGATGACCTAAGACCATATACAATCAGGGATATTCAAAGACTTAAATCGATACAGGGTGAAATAGGTGTTGGTGATGCAAAGTGGGTGGACACAAAGTTTTACGTTTCTCAAATTTGAGGTGACTGAAGTGACTCCCAATGAGAATGAGGGATACTGCTGATGAATGTATGTTACTTATGCAACTGGAGCCTGCTTTCCAGTGATGAACCATTAGCGACAAAGTGATGGATGATGAGTAATTTCCTCCCCTTAAATCATCTTATGTGTTATTAAATATTAAGGTTGGGTGATTGGACAATATATTGACTATTGACGATAGGCTGAGCCTTTCACCGATCATTTTTACAAGAATGATTGATTTATTTATTTGCCTATGAGTAAGTTTGCTAATGATGTTGGTTAAAGCTAAGACAAGCAGTCAACGGAAAAAATAATTTAACTCAAACTCATAATAGAAAAAGGCAGTAGCCTATGTTCAGAAGAAAAAAACAACAATCATATTTTTAAAAAATTAAAAAAAAACCCACACACAATGGTGGGGAGGGAAACGGAGATACTGGCTAATAATCCAAAAAGTAGCTGTAATAATACTGAAACAAACAAGAAAAGAAGGTGAACTATTCCCTCCAAACAAAACATATAAATTCTAAATGCGCAAATCAGATTACATTACATCAAAAAGCCTGCACCTGCGTGAATATATTGTATATCGTTATTTATCGGGCCGACGATTGTCGTTTGGAAAATTTTACATATCATCCAACCTTACTAAGTATGATTTATTTCTAAAGTTACGTCTTTATTTCATGAAAAAAAGACACCTTGAGCTGTCACAGTTGTGATCTTTTCTGTTCTTTCACTGGTTGGAAATGGCTGTACTTCCAACAGAACCGACATATTCTTCATGGGTTTAAAGTCCGTGGAGAGACTGCTGTCATTTAGATTTTTCGTTTTATTTGTGTAAAGAGAAGAATCAGACCTAAAAACAAGAATACTAACACTGAGGGAACTGTCGTATATCTCTAGTTAGTTTCTGCTTCATTACGCCCTTCTTTTTGCTTTATCCCCATGCAGGGAGCCATGACTCCAGGCATGCCGCTCTTCAGCCCCATGATGCCATATGGCTCTGGTCTGACACCCCAGCCAGTGCAGAACACCAACAGTTTGTCAATACTGGAGGAACAGCAGAGGCAACAGCAGGCTCAGCAACAGCAGCAACAGGCACAACAGGCCAGCTCAGGTACTCCACAAGCTGTCATTTTTTTATCTTCCACATTTATTATGAGAAATCTTGGTTTTATTTAGCCGTGGTGGAAGTTAATCTCCGGTTACACATAAATAACCACCTTTTTTTTTTTTTTTCCCCCTTCGCAGGGACATCAGGGCAGACCCCTCAACTTTTCCACTCCCAGGCAGTGGGAGGCTCGACCACAACTGCACTGCCAGGAAACACCCCCCTCTTTACCACCCCGCTGACCCCCATGACCCCCATCACGCCGGCCACCCCTTCTTCAGAAACCTCTGGCATAGTACCGCAGCTACAGTATGTTTCACATCTCATCCCACCCACCCCCATTTTTGGTGATAACTGCTTTAAAAGGAAAGAAATTCCTGCACATATATTGAACCAAATTGTACTTTAAGGGAATGAAATTTTTAATTGTTTGTATGTCCTTCACTCAGTTGTTTTCTCTTGTTCTTTTCTCCCCTTCACTTTTAGAAATATAGTATCTACTGTAAACTTAGGCTGTAAACTGGATTTGAAGACCATTGCCCTGAGAGCCAGAAATGCAGAGTACAACCCAAAGGTGAGGCTCTTGGCTTTTTATTGCTCTACAGCTTACTGATGTGACTTTACTGGCTGCAGGCTACAAATTACAAATTGTGGATGTTCCTGGTAATTAATTTACTAGAAAGGCCTAAAGTCAAGAGTGCTGTGGCCCACTTGAAAACCAGGAATTCTGACAGGGCCCAAATCTTAAATATCCACTCTAATCAAAATAAAAGACAGAGTGGCGTATTTCCTTGATAATTGTATTCAAAAACTTAAACAACACAGGCCATTGGCTATAAATTGCTAATGCTACCCAATCATATGCAAAGTGACACAAACTTCAGTACAAGAGGAGTAAATTAAGGTCAGTGTAATGATTAATATAACAAATGAACTACCTCATATTTCCAGTTTTTAATTCATTTTTATATAATTAAATTCATTAATACAAATATGTAACTATAAATACTTGTGAGTGATTACAAACTGAATTTCTGTTATTACTTCGACGCACACTCTGGAATCCACTGTACTAGATAATAAACCAGAGAGAGAAACTCTCATCAGCTGATTAGTCTAAATTGGTCAAAAGAGACAGGGTGTGCTGTCTTTATATATATATATATATATATATTCTGTGGGTTTTTAAGATCCAGCTGAAACAGTTAGGTACATTTTGTTGCACAATGATTGGTCGTGTAGATTTGCACTACTACACACAGCTGTCAGCTACCTAATTTCCACCCTGTTTACAACTTCTCATCACATAGAGATATTGCAGAAAGTGATGTCATTACATATTACAACTAACGGTTATCTGGTGTTGTAAATCCATCCAGCTGTCCATAGCGTTCATTTTCTGCCTGTGATCTGGGTGTGGGACTCAGGGGCGGCAGTCTAAGCAGGGATGCCTTCTTCTGAGTCAGCCACTACCTCTAGAAGAGCTGTAAGAGATGGCTGGTGGGAGGAGAGTTAAACTGCTTTTGAAACTGAAAAAACACGTTAACAGACTTGTGTTCTTGTTTATTCTTGTAGTCGACTAGTTGCACACAGCTCTAGTCTCAACATCTTTCCTTCTTCAGCCCCCTGTTTAACTCACTTTTAAAAAATAAATATTTAAACATGTCTCCTCTACCGAACTCAAATATCTATATAGAATTAAAATCCCAGCTTGGATCAAATTCAAGCAGAAATTATTGTATTTTAAAAGTAACGTGTGTAATAATGGTCAGCCTCGCTGTCTCCGTTCATTAGCGTTTTGCTGCTGTCATCATGAGAATACGAGAGCCCAGGACCACTGCTCTGATCTTCAGCTCTGGAAAGATGGTCTGCACAGGAGCCAAGAGGTCAGATTACAGTTAAATTTTTTTATTTTATTTTTTTTACAAAAAAGGGGGGAAAAGTCTTTCTGCTTTACTTTACTAATATTTGACTGCTCCCCTGGGCTCTCGATGACATTTATCTTTCTAGTGAGGAGCAGTCGAGGTTAGCAGCCAGAAAATATGCGCGTGTTGTGCAGAAGCTCGGTTTTCCCGCCAAGTTCCTGGACTTCAAGATTCAGAACATGGTGGGCAGCTGTGATGTGAAGTTCCCCATTCGGCTGGAGGGATTGGTCCTCACACATCAGCAGTTTAGCAGGTAGTTTTTGTTTGTTTTAAAATGACTGAAAGCATGTGAATTGCAAAATTAAAAATGATTGTTAATGATTTTGTACTCTTTGCTTTTTAAGAACTAAAATAACCGACTTGTGTTTTGCAGCTACGAGCCGGAGCTGTTTCCAGGACTCATTTACAGAATGATCAAACCCCGAATTGTCCTGCTCATCTTTGTGTCTGGGAAAGTTGTACTCACAGGTAAGAGCCCATCCTGTCTGCTTAAAAAACAAAACATTTCTCTTTTGTGTGTATTAAACACAGGAGGAGAAGTTAAAGTTTGTTAGTCTTGTTTTCTAAATGTCCTCATGTCCTTGCCACTCATCGTAAATAAGATAAATTATTTTGATGTATGAGCCATACAAAAGAAATCGCGAGTCCAAGAATTAAACATGGAGTTGATGATACATTTAAAGTTGATACTGAACTGGACATTTTGTAGTTGGGAAAATGTTTCACACAGAATCTCTGCACAGTCGAATGATATACTGACTGTCGGAGAGACAGAAAGGATTTGATTTAATAGCTTCTCCAGTCGTAAATGATAAAGTTTGAGGGAGTTCCAGTCAGTTGATTTGTGTAGTTGGCGAAAATCAAATGAACAAAATATCTTCAAATAACCTCCTTGAACCCATGATCCAATGAATCTATAATAAAACTATATAAAACTATAATAGTACTAAACGTTGATCAATAGATGCTTTTTTTTTTTTGATTTCGTAACAGGAAATTGTTTTAAAGTGGATCGGGATAAAAATAATACAATAAATCTATAATAAACAAACAACAGTTAAAGTGCCACAGTGCATAGTGAGGACGTTATTCTGTGAGGGTGCAAACATTTTAAATTCAGTTTTCAAACTCTGTTAATGATTGTTGTGAATTAACTTTTGTAACTTACTGTACTCCCTGTTTTTGTTTAAGGTGCCAAAGTGAGAGGAGAGATCTACGACGCTTTTGAAAACATATACCCCATCCTCAAAGGCTTTCGGAAGACAACATAGACCCTGCATCTCTTCTTTTATCATCCCCACAACCCTGTTTCAAACATTGTTTTTTCTTTTTTAAGCTTCACATCAAGCATCAGCCTTACGCTGACCTCTTCATGTGGACCTCTGTAAGAGATGTGCTACAATGAAGTGATTCCCTCACTTTTACTTTTTGTCCCTACAGTATTTCATGTTATCTTAAAAGCAGGGTTTTAAGGATTGTCTTTTCTGTGTTATGATCTCACAAGTTTCTATATTTAAAAGTCAGTTTATTTCATACACATTTTAAGTCCTCTTTCGATTGTACATAAGATTGTAAGAAAGTGTAAAAACTGCTAATTAGAAAAGGGGCAGTCCTGGACTGTTTTATTTTATTTTTTGTTTTTTTGCAGTTAGTTTTCTACTTCTGGTTTTTATTAATTGCTCATATTTTATTTTGACATAATCAGCTCTGTAAGCCCCAAATCAGAGAGAGAGACTTCAAAACCGAACTCGCCTACTTTGCAAAGGTAGATTTCTTTCTAAATTTAAGGCCGGTAAGTTCAGCAGTTATTGACAGTGAATTCTCTTAAAGTTTGAAACACTTAAAGTTGAACTAAACTGATCCAAATCCTACAGCTGAAGTTGAGTAGTTCATCAGTTTGGTTTCCTGTTGCAATCCTGCTTAATTCTTTAATAGTTTGGAGTCGGTCTAAAATTTTCTCTGGAGCAGATAACATGTTGTAATTTTTGAAAGAAGTCTTTTAATGCTCAAACTTTCATGTGTATGTACATATAGAAATATTTTTTCTACTGTAAATAAGTGATTCCGACCTTGAAGGAGATGCTGCTCTGCAGATATTCTTTTTGTTTCTTTGACTAACAGGACAGCGTGTTTGTAAGATCACTGGCATTTAAGTTTAGCCAGGATTGAAATGTGACCTGCAAGAAAGACGCTATTAGCTTTGAGTACAAGAAGCGGCTGCCAACCTAATCCTGAATTTACATCTAGTGATTGATGGCAGGTAAAATATGCATCACGTTGCTGCATATTTTTAATATTTTTAATTTTAATAATTTGTTTTTGGCTAATCAAACCTATATTTAAGTTTTTTTTAGGTACGTTTTACAAACAGAAAAATATGACTCTGTCCTGGTTACTAGTGAACTGTGCTCAGACACACAGCTGGGGAAAAAAGCCGTTTAAATGTGTTTTAATTCTGGTCACGTTTTGATGTGCTTGTGTATCTCATGCAGGTTCAGCTGGGCACATCCTTCACACCAGTGTTAACACGTAGTTCTTAACCGGTTCAGAATATTTGATTGGCAGATCGTTTGGTTCACATGTTCAGTTAAGCCACTTTTATCAACTGTATGTATGGAAATCAATCAGGAACCTGTCGCATCTACATGCCTCTTAAACTGTTAATGTACTTCTCAGTGCGTTAATAAACTTGTACATACGGACTCCTTTGTTGGATCTGGGTCTTCTGTTGGATTAAGCACCGTTTTTGTTTGGTTAACCCCCTGTGTTTTGAATTCAATGTTATTTATGTCACCTCAAAGTGCTTTAATATTGCAAGCTAAGCACCCTACAATATTAAAAATACAAAAGCAACAATCGTGACTTACTATGAGGAAGCACTTGGTGATGGTGGGAAAGGAAAACTTCCTTTTAACAGGAAGAAACCTCTGGCAGAACCAGGCTCAGGGAGGGGCCTCGGACTATAGCAGAATCAGAATCAGAAAGGGGTTTATTGCCAAATGTTGAGCAGGTTTACAACATTAGGAAATTGCTGCTGTGCTTCAGTGCAAACATAGTGTCATAAATAGCACTTAAATAGACATGAAAAAATAAAAGTAGGGATAAGAATTAAAAGTGCTACATAGAAAGATATGTGCATGAGCGTAACTGCGTAGTGTTGTTCAGGGTCACTCAATTCAGCCATAATTGTAAACTTTAAAAGTTTTAATTCTAGAGAGGGTTTCCTGATTCCCAACCTGGGAGCTGGTTCCACAGAGGTGTCTGATAACTGAAGGCTCTGCCTCCCATTTTACTTTTGGAAATTCTAGGAACCACAAATGAGCCAGCAGTTTGAGAGGGAAGAGCTCTTACTAGGATAATATGGTACTAATTTTAGGTTAAATCCACAGCTGTAAACAGGTTTGGCAGTGGCTTCATCCTTGTTTCATATTATATAGCAGTAAAGGAGCATGCATCATAGCATACTGTAGCTGGTATCAAGTATTTGATGTGTTTTTCCTGTGCAGCCCTTTATCAGACTCGTTCATTAAAACATTCGGTTTTCTGTATCTGAATACATTTTAATTACTTAAATGTTCTGGCTAAGATACTTAACCTGAACTATGAATAGAGTTTGAAAGACGTAGTCAGTAACTTGAGGTGAGTCTTGCTGGTAAATGTCAGAATTTGTCTCAATTGGTGACTTATTGCTGTGGTTATTAAACTGTGTGGGTGGACGCTGGTGAGCCGCTGTGAGGTGATTAGTGGAAAAATCCAGATGTTTCTTTAAACATTGTTTTGCTAAATTTGTTTTTAATGATGCAACACACGTCTTTTTGCACACACGTCGTTTATACATTTGGAGATGGCATTTTACACTGATGTTTATGTTTGCACAAAGTTTATGATTAGTTAAATCTCCAGTCCATTTAACAGGGAGAGGCAGCATTACTCCCATGTGATTAGCTCAGTCAGCATAAGTAGTCAGCTCTTACCTGCAGCACCACACAGCTTTTTGACTGAATGACAAGTTCAGGTGAAACATTTGGATATGTCAACATCAGGTGTCCCACCAAGCCACGTGGGTGAACGAACACACTGAAGCGGAGTCGCCTAAACATATTAATGAAATCAGCACCACCTGTGCTTTTCCTGCTATGCATGAAACAAGGGACGCCCATCATCTTCATTCAGTCTGCGTGTGTTGATCTGAGCTGAAGTCCTGCTTCCAGATGAACTCGGGGCAGTACTGGTCGCTGCGTTCACAGCTGGCAGAGCACGTGTAGACAGCCGCAGTCCCCCAGTCAATGCTAGCTCCAGTCGAGTCCACGCTTAGACTGTTTAACAGCTGCGGCATCACCTACACACACACAGGATAGCAACAGCACAAACTTGTGAATAAATCAACCATTAGCGAAAGATTAATAATAATAATAATAATAATTATAATAATAATAATGGATACTTTATTGATCCCCATGGGGAAATTACTTGTTTTTCTCTGCATTTGACCCATTCACTCAGTGAAGCAGTGGGCAGCCCACTAAGCAGGCGCCCGGGGAGCAGTGTGTAGGGACGGTACCTTGCTCAGGGGTACCTCAGGGTAGCCGTTAAGTGGATTCGAACCGCCGACCTTCCGATCATGGGGCGACCACTTTACCTACTGAGCTATCCCTGCCCCTAAAGACCCGAGCAGGTCTTCAACAGATCAGCAGGTCGATTACCTGGAACTCAAACGTCCTCTTGGCACCACAGGTGCATGGTGGGATATCCTCATCTGAAGGGATGTGCTGAGAGGAGACCCACAAGGGAGAGCCCCCTCGACTGTAACGTATCACCTAGAAATGACAAACACTGTGAGATATGGACAGAAGAAAACAACCGTCTGGATCTTTTCAGCTCTTCTATTTTCTACCTGGTGAGGTTCAGGTGCGATCTTCTTCTTAAACCTCTGGAACACTTTACTGTCTTCAGTCTCGTGCATTGCCATCTCGTCCAGGTCGCTCTCTGCCAGGGCTGATAGAGAACAGAAGGGTCAGGATTGGTTATAAATTATAATGAAATAAATATACAGTGGGGCAAAAAAGTATTTAGTCAGCCACCGATTGTGCAAGTTCCCCCACTTAAAATGATGACAGAGGTCAGTAATTTGCACCAGAGGTACACTTCAACTGTGAGAGACAGAATGTGAGAAAAAAATCCATGAATCCACATGGTAGGATTTGTAAAGAATTTATTCGTAAATCAGGGTGGAAAATAAGTATTTGGTCACCTCAAACAAGGAAAATCTCTGGCTCTCACAGACCTGTAACGTCTTCTGTAAGAAGCTTTTCTGTCCCCCACTCGTTACCTGTATGAATGGCACCTGTTTGAACTCATCATCTGTATAAAAGACACCTGTCCACAGCCTCAAACAGTCAGACTCCAAACTCCGCCATGGCCAAGACCAAAGAGCTTTCGAAGGACACCAGGAAAAGTATTGTAGACCTGCACCAGACTGGGAAGAGTGAATCTACAATAGGCAAGCAGCTTGGTGTGAAAAAATCAACTGTGGGAGCAATCATCAGAAAATGGAAGACATACAAGACCACTGATAATCTCCCTCGATCTGGGGCTCCACGCAAGATCTCATCCCGTGGGGTCAAAATGATCATGAGAACGGTGAGCAAAGATCCCAGAACCACACGGGGGGACCTGGTGAATGACCTGCAGAGAGCTGGGACCAAAGTAACAAAGGTCACCATCAGTAACACACTACAACGGCAGGGAATCAAATCCCGCAGTGCCAGACGTGTTCCGCTGCTGAAGCCAGTGCATGTCCAGGCCCGTCTGAAGTTTGCCAGAGAGCACATGGATGATACAGCAGAGGATTGGGAGAATGTCATGTGGTCAGATGAAACCAAAGTAGAACTTTTTGGTATAAACTCAACTCGTCGTGTTTGGAGGAAGAAGAATACTGAGTTGCATCCCAAGAACACCATACCTACTGTGAAGCATGGGGGTGGAAACATCATGCTATGGGGCCGTTTTTCTGCCAAGGAGACAGGACGACTGATCCGTGTTAAGGACAGAATGAATGGGGCCATGTATCGTGAGATTTTGAGCCAAAACCTCCTTCCATCAGTGAGAACTTTGAAGATGAAACGAGGCTGGGTCTTCCAACATGACAATGATCCAAAACACACCGCCCGGGCAACAAAGGAGTGGCTCCGTAAGAAGCATTTGAAAGTCCTGGAGTGGCCTAGCCAGTCTCCAGACCTCAACCCCATAGAAAATCTGTGGCGGGAGTTGAAAGTCCGTGTTGCACGGCGACAGCCCCAAAACATCACTGCTCTCGAGAAGATCTGCATGGAGGAATGGGCCAAAATACCAGCTACTGTGTGTGCAAACCTGG
This sequence comes from Copadichromis virginalis, assembly GCF_057382275.1. Taxonomy (NCBI): domain Eukaryota; kingdom Metazoa; phylum Chordata; class Actinopteri; order Cichliformes; family Cichlidae; genus Copadichromis; species Copadichromis virginalis. Next base: position 15,969,691 of record NC_140618.1, read on the forward strand.
TAAAGACCTATAGTAAACGTTTGACCTCTGTTATTGCCAACAAAGGTTATGTTACAAAGTATTGAGTTGTATTTTTGTTATTGACCAAATACTTATTTTCCACCCTGATTTACGAATAAATTCTTTACAAATCCTACCATGTGGATTCATGGATTTTTTTTTCACATTCTGTCTCTCACAGTTGAAGTGTACCTCTGGTGCAAATTACTGACCTCTGTCATCATTTTAGGTGGGGGAATTTGCACAATCGGTGGCTGACTAAATACTTTTTTGCCCCACTGTATACATCACTAAGACTGGACTTTTCTACATAAAAGTTCACTTTTCAATTGAAAACTGAGAAAAACTTTAACCTTTAACCTTACATTCTGCCAAGGCGGGACAATCCACACTCCTCTGAGTAATGATCCCTCCACCGTCCTCTTCTTCTTGTTCTCCTTCAGCCTCTTTGACATCTTTCTCCTCCTCCTCTGGCTCAGTGACCAGCTCAGTCTCAGGAAAGAGGAGCGGGGAGGGTGTAACAGGAGACCCTTCTAGACAGAGACGGACAAGTTTAGTCTTTCTAGTGATGAGAAATGACGGTCATAATTCTCTTAACTCAGGGAAAAGGATTATGGACCACTTCTCTTTTTATCCATCGCTTTTCTAAATATAGATACACTCTGGATCAGATCGGCTGCCCACTAAAGGGCTAACACCCATTTTACAATCACCAATTAATCTAAATGTACCGAGGGCTGTGAAATTACTCAAATATTATTTTCAATTACAACCTTAGCTTCCATCAATTAATAAAAGGTTTATTGTGCTGTTTTATGATTTTGAACTCATCACCTTTCTTTACTTTTGCCTCTTTATAAAAATCCAAATTCACTCCTTTCATTTTTTTTTTTTACTCTAAATTCATTTTATGTATTCATCTATTAAAATTTCAGAACCAGATTTCTTCTTTGGAAGGTTTAATGAACACAATCATTAAACTCAACACTGAAAAAATGTGATTACGATTTTTGCAGCTCCAGTAAATATCCCCCACACACACCTTGGCTGCAACACTCCTTCTTGTGAGATTGTTTCCAGTGGAGGGTCTGGTGGTGTTTTCCACAGTAGGTCACAGTGTGGCACCGAGAGCAGGCTTTGTTACCGGGGCATCCGCACACCCAACACAGTTTAACTCCCGAAACGGGCAACACACTCTGGCCCTCCTCAGCATCACAGGGTGGTTCATCCTCTAAAGGGAAGATGATAATTTTATATTTGTTGATATACAGTTTTGGTCAAAGGTTCACATACATACACATTTTTATACTCCACACAGGGTGAAAAGTATAGTATAAGGTTCAAATATATACATACACACTCTGTATATTTTGTTAAATGTTCTTTAGCAAATTGCACCTCAACCAGAAACTTTTGGTAGCTGGAAGGAACATCCAAGTGTGACAAAGTGGTTAAACTGGTATTCCATTCCTTCATTATTTCATCCACTTTGTGGAACCACCAGCACTACTAACAACAAAACAGTCCCAGAGTATGATGCTACCACCACCATATTCTTCTACAAATACTCAGAAATTGAATCTTGAATACTTCATTAAGAGTTAGGCAGCAAAAATTCACAAACCTGCTGGAGGGTCATAGGGGTAGAACTCGTTCCTCCTCTGTAACTGGTTTCTGAAAACTGGCATGAAGGAAAACACAGCTTTTTAAGAAATACTGCAAAATCTATTGAGAAAAATTAGTAGAATCAGACAACAACTCACAACATCACCCCTGGGAAGTGACAGACATCAAACAGTGAAGAACTACCTTTCATGCAGCGGCTGTCATTTCGCGTGTAGCACTCTGGAGTTTTGCAGCAGAAGAGAAAGAGCGTTCGGTGAAAACTTCTGTCCTGACCGGATATTGGTGCATACACCTGCAACAAGTCAGGTAAATCTAGTATTTATTTATTTATAGTGAATAAGGCTGAGGTGGGATGCAGAAGTTAAATTGGAGTTGACCCAGATTTGAGTATGTGTGCACTTAGGTATAGGGTGGGTGTGTGTGTGTGTGTGTGTGTGAGAGAGATCAGGCTTGTAAAAAGTACTTAATTAAAGTTGAAAAATACTCACACATTGTACACCACCTGGGTAATATGTTCAGATTCTTATATCAGAATATATATCAATAACCAGCCGGCTAATGAAGGTCTAGTACCTAAACCATGCAATTAAATATATTTTGGGGGATTCTAATTTATTAAGGATATATTTCAGTATGTACCTTTTTAGGAGGCTTATAAAATACAAATGTTTGACATGTGTGCCACTTTCCTTTCTTTGTGTTTATGCTGCTAAAAATGTTGTGTTAATATGTTTACTGTTTGTCTGTGAAGGTTCTCAGTCATCCAGGTCATCGTAGTCAAAGGAGCTTGCAAAGAAAAGCGTCTGGACTTCTTTAAGTTTACTGTTTAACTCTTTATACAGGACACCAAAACTGTAGTCTAAAAGTTATTTCAGTCTTTATATTATACTGTCAGCACATCTCTCTATACCACAGTACAGTACAGTGAAGTAAATATTTTTATGAAGTAGGATAACATGGCTCCTGGAGATTCACCTGCAGCAGGAAAACCATAGGCAGACGGCATATCTCACACTCCAGTCCGGGCAGAGAGGGCAGGCCTCTCTGGCTGAGCCACGCCGGCTTCCCTCCGACTTTACTCGGGAACTGAGGAGACCGAAGCCGCCACGGCTCCGCATCCTCCAGGAAACCCAGAACTACCTCCGCCGAGGACATACTGGTATTACAGAATATTTAACGAACAGACTCTAACCCTTACTAACGGAGCGTCTTCTACATCTCACAACCAAAACACATGCTGCTACAGTTCTGAAACTCGTCCGTGAGGAAACACAGCCCAGACTTTTGTTCCGTGGGCCTCGAAACTGTCACTCTGTTGGTAAATACTCATAAATATATGATAGTGCTTGGTGGCTTGAATTAACACGTTTGACTGCTATTCTACAAGTAGAGTTTTAATATGTTTTAATAAGTTTAACTTTAGTTGTATTTTGTTGTGTCCACCAGATGGCGCAAATGTCACACCTGTAGTCTAAAAAGTTTTACAAAAAGTCACGTTTGAATAATATAATTTCACGTTATTACAATATACATAATTATAACGTTCGTACATTATAATATTTATATTGTACTTTTCACGTTATAACGTGATATAGCTCTATTTTTCTTTCCCGAGGCTCCCCTCAATATTTATATTTTGCTTTAAATTGGAATTGGAGGGACTATGCTAGGAGGCTATTTCAGCTGTCATAAGGCTGGAATAGCAAGGCTAATAAGTAAGGCTAATAAAGCAAGAGGCAGAGGGGGGGGAAAAAAGAAAAAAAATCCCATCCATGTTCTTAAGACACAGTTCTCTGGGTTTTCTGGGGGTCTTTCAAAGTTTTTGTTAAGCTACTTAACACTTCCCTATGAGTCAGGCAAGCATAAAAACAACAGAATACAAGGGATGAATCAATGTTGTGTCTGGCCCTTCATCCACGCACTGTTCACTAATGCCTCATTCATTCATTCTCATTCTTAAGAAGGGGAAATAAGGGGGGGTTAAGGCAGAGGTATTAATAATTACACAAGAACTGGACTCAAAATCAGTAGCAGCGGATCTGATGGAGTGATGAATCATCATCAATGGAGGAGTTCAAGAGAGTTGAATGTCTACAGCCAACTGTAAAACACAGTGGAGGTACTGTTATGTTTTACAGCTGCATTTCAGCCTTGGTGTTGGGATCTTGTCAAAATTGATGAAATTATGAACGCAGAAAAGCACCATCAGTTTTGAAAAGCATCTGATTGGTAGCAGCTACAGTTCTTTTCTTTTTTTTTAGCATAGTAATGATCCCACTAAAAATGCAGCATATGCATACCTGGATAGAAAAACACACAATAGTCTCCCCAGAACCTGGACCCTAACATTACTGAAGAAGTGTGGGATCATTCAGTTCAGTTAAATTTTATATAGTGCCAAATTGCAACAGTCATCCCATGGTGCTTTATAACTATTTTAAGGTGAAGACCTTACAATAATACAGAAGGAAACAACAAAAATCAGATGACCCTCTATAGACAAGAACTTGGTGACAGTGGGAAGGAAAAACTCCCTTTTAAGACAAAGAAACATCCAGCAAAACCAGGCTCAGGGAGGGGCAACCGTTTGGGGGTGAGAGGAAGGGGACAGGACAAAAGACACACTGTGGAAATGAGCCAGATATTAATTATAAGTAATGATTAAATGCAAAGTGGTGTATCAATACACAGAAAGTGAAAAGAGATGAGTGAAAAAGAAATGCTCAGTACATCGTGGGAAGCCCCCATCAGCTTAGACTTGGTGTAAATAAGGGAGGGTTCAGCATCACTTGATCGTCTTGACAGAAAATGGAACAAAAGGCAGCCAATGTCCAAAAAAGAACTTTGAATGTCCTACAAGAAGCCTATAGAACTATTCTTGAAGACCACTTAAAGAAATCACAAGAAAGCTGGCTATGAGAGTTCAGACTGTGTTGAAGAATAGAGGTGGTCACACCAAATATTGACTTTCAACTCATTACAATTGGACAAAACTTTTCCCCCCTCATATACTGTGTATCCATGTGTGTGTATATATATATATATATATATATATATATATATATATATGTATGCAAACCACAAGGCATTTGTGTCTCTGTGAACTGGGGATCTTTTGTTCCTCTATGTTTGACTTCAGTTTGTTTTTAAGTTCCAGTAGTAAAGTACATAATAGGCTACCAGTAAACCAGCTTTGCTGTGGTGTGATAAGATGTGGTATGCGATTTGCAGTAAGTACTCCAGAATAGACAAAAAGAAGAGAAAACCACATACCATGGTTTTCATTTCAAAAAATGAAAATAAAGATGTTAGACTATAATGCTGATATTTCATACAAGGAAAACGCCACTATAATGCTTGATGAAAGCAGCAGAGCATTTTCAAAAGAAAGAAAACAAAAGCAACAGGGAAAAAAAGAGGGAAAAAATAGATCAAATTTCAGTCTATGAAACCATCGTCTACTACTTTTTTTACTTAGTTAACACCAACATCAATCTAAACCTTAATGGATTTGTAAGACATCCGAAGAGTTTGTCCTCCGAAGAGTTGCAAGTCCATACAGTGTGAGTGCGTGCAACCGCTATGTGTCCCCACAACACCTGTAATCCAAGCACACACACACACACACACACACACACACACACACACACACACACACACACACACACACACACACACACAGGCACCGTGATGTCACTGAAGGGGAGTTAGCGGCGGGTCTGTCCGTTGGACGTCTGGACGGACATAGACTCAGACCAGCGGCCAACGTTAATTCATCCTCCGCTCTTAGAATCGGACTCTCATTAATAATTTAATAAATCATGACGCTTAAAGGGGCTGTGTTGGGTGAGCCTCGGGTCCAACCTTGGTGATTTAACCATGGTAACTAAAAGGAAGAGGGCTTCGGCTACCACATAAAGTCAGTTGACAAACTGTGGCGGACGTTAACGGAAGAATGGACGGAGTGAAAACTGGCCCTCAACAGGACTGAACCTCCCGCCCGGGTCTCCTCGGGCTCCATGTCACCCTCCTCTCCGTGCCAGATGCCCCAGCGGGGCGATGGCTGCTACAAGCCGGCACCGGTGTCCCCTGCTCCACCTGTGCCCCCGCGGAGGGTCCGGAGCCGGGACAGAGGCTCGGGCAGGACGCGGCGATCCGCGGCAGGGTCAGCGGGAGCCGGAGCAGCAGAGAAGCGGGTGAAGTGCGTCCTGGTCGGGGACGGGGCTGTGGGGAAAACCAGCCTGGTGGTCAGCTACACCACCAACGGCTATCCAACCGAGTACGTCCCGACTGCGTTTGACAACTTCTCAGGTAAAAAATAGGAGAAACTCATGACATGGTTCATAGGATCCAATAAATCCAATGATCTAAGTTTCAGTTCATCAAGTGTTAGAAATGATATCTTTGGCTTTAATGATCCTATTTCACACAGCCACAGTTTTGCCTACTAGATGCTGTCTCAAGGGATTGATTTATGTGTTTACTTGACTTATTTAATATATTAAATATTTTAATTCATATTCTTTTAATTTTTTTTATCATACTGACTTTTTTGCCAGTTTGTTTTGTCATCAAAGTCAAAGTTTGTCATTTTATTACAACAGTAAACTTTACATTGGTGATACTAACCTCAAGATGATGTGTGTGTGTGTGTGTGTGTGTGTGTGTGTGCGTGTGTGTGTGTGTGTGTGTGTGTGTGTGTGTGTGTGTGTGTGCATGTAGCGGTGGTATCAGTGGACGGGCAGCCAGTTAAACTACAACTCTGTGACACAGCTGGACAGGTCAGTGACCTCTGTACAAACTAACACTAGACACTCAGAGGGCAGTGTTTCCTGTTGTTCTTTTTTTAAATTCATGTTGGACACAATGCCTCTCCCAAGGAAATCATTCTTTCTTACTTTCTTGCCTGTCTGAGTAGCATCCAGTAAGACAAATGCCTTTTTTTTTTTGCCTGAGCTACAAAGGAAATGGGAGGGAAGAGGGGTAAGACGTGCTAAAGAGGCTGCATTGAAACAGGACAATGCACGTCCTAGCCCTAGTCAGTGGGATAACATGTAAACAGGTTAAAACATGAAGTTCATTAGGTTCTACATTGCAGGGATGTTTCATAGATGACAGGAACATAGATTAGGATTACTCACAGACTAAAGATAAATCAGTGTTTTGTGTATCTCTAGGTCTTTCCTTGGAATAACTCTCTGGCACACAGGAAGTGATGTAATTCTGTCTACATTTGCGAAGGAGTAGATGTTTGTTTGAAGATAGTGGAAGATGTAGAACACTGTGATAAGCTACAACTGGTTAAACATCAAACAGAGGGTATATGCCGATAGAGATAAAACAAATATGGTAAAACAAAATCACCACACATGCAGTATAATCACATAATCATGCACCAGAGTTATTATAGTCTTTTTTTTTCTAATGAGTTTTTATTTTTACTTCATTTTGACTTTTTGTTTTTAATTCAGTTTAGTTTCAGTAAGTTTCCAGAGTGGATTTTCTTATTTCAGTTTAGTTTTTATTGTTCAAAAATGTTTAGTTTTAATTTATGTTTTATTAGTTTCAGTGTTAGTTTTTTAAGCATTATTTTTGAGGGCATAATAATAATAATCAGAGGCAAGATTTAGGAAAATTACTATAGGTATAACAAAAACCCCCAAAACATTTTAACTCACAGTCAGCTCACAGTCTTGTAAATAGAGTCTCAAAAAAACAAGTCTATCAGTGACTCATCAGGCAAGTTGTAATACATTTATTTGATCCAAAGTAACAAATACTCAAACATTAAAACTAAAAATGGACATTTCCTCTATGTTTTTATTTTATTTTTGTTAGTTTAAGTTTACAAAATCATTTCATTTGGTTCTAGTTTTTATTTTTATTTTAGTTTCACATCTAGTTTTAGTTTTTAAGTTTCATTTTAGTTAGCTGTAATAACCTTGACATGTAACATGTAAAAAACATTATAATCACCATTTTTCAGCTCACTTCAGCTGTATTTATATGTAAGACAGTTTGTAGTATCTGGAAACTGCAACCATCAGCTGATGCCCTATGAGAAAGGATTTGGTGACAATGGGGAGAAAGAACTTATTTTTAGCAGGAAGAGAAACAGTAAAGTAAATCAGTAAGTAAAAGTTTATTTATATAGCACTTTTCACAGACATATGTCACAAAGTGTTTCACAAGAGAGGTAACAAAAACTCAATACAATCACAAATACATCATAAAAGCCCTGGTCTAATTAAAAGCTTTTTGAAATAAAAATGTCCTTAGCTGCTTTTTGAAGGTCTCCACAGAGTCTGAACGCTGTAGAAATATAGGAAGTGCATTCCACAGTCTGGATGCAAGGAAAGGTCAGTCCCCTCAAGCTCTGAAACGAGTGTGGGGGAACACCATGGTCCCCCGGAGGTTACGAGAGAGGTGTATATGTGAATCAAATCAGCAATATAGGGAGGGGCCTGTCCATGTAGTGCTCTAAAGGTTAAAACAAAAATTTTAAAATGCAACCTAGATCTGATTAGTAGCCAGTGAAAGTGGTAGCCTTCTGGTACAACCAGATAAAGAATGAGGGGAAAGAGAAGAGTAAGGAGAAAGGAGGAACAGACAAACAAAAAACAGCAGAAAATACAAACTCTGGGAGAGAGAAGACAAACATTAATGACATGTAGCATCATCAGTTGTACAATCACCCTGGTTCTATAGCAAATGGCAAGAAACAAAAGTTAAACCTGCACTTCCAGAGAAAAGTGCACTGCTGGGATAATATGGTAGATTATCACTACAATGATCAGCTGCCCTCAAAAACAGTGGGACATTGAATGAGAGAGGAAAGATAAAGTTGGAGATCAAGGAAAAACAGAAAGACAATTTTTAGGTTTTGATAAAATGTGCTTCTCAAACTTTTTCTGATAGGCTTCACCCCAGAAGCAGAAATAAAGTTCACACTCTTCTACCAATTATTATCTATCATGAACAGTAAAATGGGATCTGAGGTGAACTTTAATAAACTAAAGGTTAGCATGATAGCTTAAGTATGCTATATATTAAAACCAAAATCACATTAATTGAACATTGTGTTACTCCTAGTCCTCATCATCCCACCTGCAGTGGGGCCCGTCCTTTAGTTTAAGAACCACTGCCTTGAAGCAGAGGTAGGCAGTGATGAATCACAGTATCTCTGTGTGAACACTCTCGGTCTCTCACAACCTTTCCAGGATGAGTTCGACAAGCTGCGCCCTCTGTGTTACACCAGTGCAGATGTGTTCCTGCTGTGCTTCAGCGTCGTCAGCCCTGCCTCATTTCAGAACGTTCCTGAGAAGTGGGTACCAGAGATTCGGAAACACGCCCCCTTTGCGCCGCTGGTTCTTGTCGGGACGCAGTGTGATCTCAGAGAGGATGTCAAGGTGTTGATTTTTATTCTGTACATAAATCACAATTTATGTAATTCTATTGCCTGTTTCTCTCTCTTATCATTCTTATCATTGTGTAAACCAATGACACCATGCACAAACTAAATGGAAGCGTTATTATAGTTATTGCACAGCTTGGTTGTGAATCTAGAATTAAACTGTAACATTTTGAAGGTTATGACGTTCAGCTGGTGTTGATTCTCTTGTAGAGAAATATTTATTCACCTTTATGGTCATTTTGGCAGCCTTAGTTATACCACTGTCGAGGTTTATACATTTTGTCTGCTCCATTTAAATCAGTCAGGGTAGAGTAAATATTAGAAACACAGCATCGTTCAGCAGCACCACAAACTGGAGCCTCGTAAATGTCCAAGTCTCCGTGCTGTCTGGATGTTTTTTTGTGACCACAGAGAAGAGTTGTCGCAATGTCACAAGTTGGTAATGTTGCAACTTTCGACATTATGACCAAATGCAATTTTGGCATTGCATAATGTGTTTGTAGGAAAAAGCACATGCATGTATACTCAGGGGCTGTAGCTGTTTGGATTATAAAACCTTTTTGTGCAACTTACCCAGTGCATAAAAACGCTAAAGCCTGTACAGATGCATCTTTCCTGTCTCCTCAACTGATTGTGTGCTGAGGTCAGTACTGTCACTTTACAGCAAGCAGGTTCCTGCAAATGTGTTCCTGCTATACATCAGTGTTGTCAGATTCTAATCTTTCTGGCTTCGTCCCACAGTAAAAAGATATGTGAGTTTAACTGGCAATTCTAAAATTGACCATGGATGCAATTTACCCTTAATGAAAGTATGAAGATGCAATCTGATATCAAAGCGTGTAATAAACATGCTGGTCCACCGTGTCCATTTTCATGTCCACTTCATGTTTTGACCGTCGTAGATTTCACGTTTTTGCTTACACGTTTTTCGATGATGCTGGGTATATATATATATCTGTTGTAGTCTAAAGCACTTTGAATGATCAGTACAAATGTCAGTCCATTTCCAGCAAGTAGCAATTGGAAAAAACACAAGACTAATTCATTTAAGAAAAAGAGACAAACAAGAGCTTAGACGAAAAACATACAAAACAGGCAAAAAATGTAAAAAATTATAAAAAGGAAGACTAAAAGCAGGCAATACAGATTAAGAGGACCGAAAAGGGAAAACAATAACTAACTCTGTGAGAAGGATCTCCTCAGGCCGGTGCTCATGTAAACATGCAGTCACCCTCTTGACTTTAAAACAGCCACAAGGGCCACACCTGGATCTACTTTTATGCTGTATGTCTTTCCCCCATAAAGATGAGATTTGACTCTAATAGGCATCCAAGGGGGAAAGAGATATAACTTAAAGTCAGATCCAGATATACCTTAAAAGGCTCAATTAAAATGTAAAAAGCAATTCTAAGACAAATAGTATTGGGGTGATGTGATGCTATTTGCTTAAACTAGTAAGTATATTTATTTCATATTTTTGTAATTTTCTTTAGGTCCTCATTGATCTGGCGAAGTACCGTGAAAGACCCGTGGACCCAGTGGATGCCCAGGACTGTGCGATGGAGATTGGAGCAGTGGCCTACTTAGAGTGCTCTTCGCTGACCCAAAAAAATCTCAAGGAAGTGTTTGACACAGCCATATTGGCCAGCCTGCAGAACTACAGCTCCCATAAGCACCAAAGGGGGAAAAAGAAACGCAGAAAAAAGCAAAGACAGACACCGGACAAGATGAAAAGTCTGTCAAAGTCGTGGTGGAGAAGGTACTGTTGTGTGGCTTAGAGGAGACTTTATTCTTGTCTGATTCAGCTGGGTTTTAGTTGACAAGCACAGAAAGGTGGTTTTCTCTTTAAAAGGAGACGGATACAGGACCTCTCCTGGACTGCGGCTGGGAAGTGTCACAGATGTAAAATATTTTGTTTTTAGCCCCCATTCTGGATTCTGGATGAGATTTACTACTGAGCCTCCCTGCAGGAGAAGGTGGTGCTGTGTCTCCTGGAATTAAACTGGCATGAACCAGTTCTATTGTGGGACTAGCAGAAGATGTGATAATATTGTTCAGGATTAGACTGGTACAGATTTGAACAGGAACTTGGAACTGTGTTTTCTCTGGAGTTAGATCCAACCTATAATGGATTTATGCAGCCTGGTTACGAACCCTGGAGGGGAACTGGACTGTCTTCAGAATATAATTGTTATTATTGGTGGCTTAAAAACTGTGCGTCCAATTCCTGGTCCTTTTTTTAAATTGCTTCTAAATTTAGTCTGGTTTCAGATGCCCATGATTAGAAAGAACTGCTAACTGAAATAGACCGGACCAGACCAAACGTTGTCATTTTGGAGTTTCTGACCCAGACAATGATCAGTGGCTATAATTATAGTCAGAACAAGTCCAACCCTCAGTTAATTTTAGAGCTGCTTTTTATAACTGGGGCCATTGTTATTCATAATGAAAAAAAAAACTTTATTAAACTGTTAAGTATTTCCTGGTGACACACATGTTTAGTCTATAACCTGGATCAGGTTTTCCCCTTTTATTATAGTGCTGATCTGGACAATTATGCTGTTAGATCTGGCATGAAATTAAGCATAGTTTTCAGCGTGTCCTGACAGAAAAAGGTTCGGTGAGGCTTAGGCTTTGGATAGGTGCCAATCATGTCTTTCTTCTTGTGCTTTGATCAAAAGTGAGATTTCAAAGAATAAGGAGCCAGATAATGAAGAAAAAATCATAATATGTTAAAAAGCATGTCTGAATATCCACTGCTCTCTAATAGCAAGTTGTATCTTTAGTCAAGAAGATACAACCTGGATCCAGGACTCAGTGACCCACTTTGGGTTTCCACTGGTAGCTGTGGTATTTTATCATCTTCATCTAGCCCCCATTATCACTGAAAGACTGAACAATCTGTTAAAATAGAGTGGTACCAGTGTGGCGTGGTTAAATATAAATCTCTGCACTGTGCTGGTGACTGGTGCTTGACCTTAATCGGGCAGGAGGACATTTTGTAATTCATGATCGCATTGTTCCACAAACGAGAACGTTGCTCAGTGCAGTACTCAAGTGGCTCTTTTCACATGGAAATGAAGAATTCAGTTTAAAACTGAGACATTCGAATCTAAATCATCTACAGGCACAAGCTGCAAGGCAGGCAAATAAAAGCCAATTGATGTTAGATATTTGTTCTGCTTGATGTGGGTTTGATTTATCTTTGCAGACACTTAAACAACCTTAACTATGAGCACGTAATGTAATTAAACCCACGCAGTGCTCTTTGCATGTGCTTGTTTCTGTAAGTTTGCAAAAAAAAAGAAAAAAAAGAAAGTGACTTCACCTTTTTTTTAAAAAATGCAATTAAGACTGTGAAGTTTGAATTTTCTACTAGCAATGTTAACCATCCGTTTTTCTGCCCTCACTGTTATAGCCAACCCTGTGTTTACTGTTTTCTGTGATAGTGCTTGCAGGCTGTCCTCTCTCAAATAGATGTAGCTTTATGTGTTGTAAAGCAGCAATAAAAACAAAAGTGAAGATGGAAAACATGTGGCTGTCACACACTCAGCTGCCACACCTTCCTTCGTACACCATAGTTACTAAACCGAGAGCACAGACCAGCAGGGTCTGTTTTATTTTTCTTCAGTGTCTCCGTCTAAAAAGGCCCGTTGTATTAAAGTCACTGCAGCAGACAGGAAAGAGCACAATGTTTGTTATGCCATTTTGTAGCATAAAACACAATTATTCATAGAGATCAGACATGAACACTGTCATAGCTGCATTTCAAAATTTGGAAGTTTTATCTAACTTCCCAGTTAAATGTCAGAATTTATTAGAAAAAAAAAGATAATTATATTATGAAAAACAGATTTATTATTTGACTGACGCATTTCAGCTTGCGGCCTTCATAAAACATATCACAGACCAGATTCTAAACAGCACAGAGTAAAGATATATACAAGAGCCAGCATACATATCCACCAATGAGGCACCAAAAAGGATGGCCTGGGCAAATGGTTTAAAGCTCAGGGTCTTAAAATTGTTTAAAAGATTTGATTTAATGACATATTTTCCTTCTTGTATTGTTAGTGACATAAAAATAACTGAGGCTGTGGATGTGTGAAGTTACAATGATATCAGGCCCATGTAAGATGTAACTGACAGGTATTTTGGCTTTTAAGCGTGGTGTGAAAACCTTGTACAGTTCTCAAAAATAAGCATTTTCCCCCAAAGAACTACCCCGCATCACATCTGTGGCCATTGGGTTCTTTACTGGTGTGAAGCAGAGTAAGCCATGTTGTGCCTGGGAAGTTCAATTCATTTTAATAATGAGACTTTTATTTAGATTAAAATATCCACAGTTTGGAATCCACGTAGTGTTTTCTGTCAGAGTTGCATATTTTCAGCCAATTAGTAAATTACACTCTTGTGCTCATTTTCAGCTTCATAATTATTCTTGGACTCTAGAGTAGCTTTGCATGAGTCACAGCTCAAAATAATCCTTATGTTTCTTGCACTGGGCCTTCTGTCATCTTCTGTCTGAAACAAACTGTTTTTAGGCCCTTTCAACCTTTTTTGGATTCCTCTTGTAAACAGAAGGTCTGAAAAGTTTGGCAGGTGGGTGGAGCTTCTGTGCTCAGAAATTACCATATTAAAGTCATCACCTCTCAGTGACATCATAAAGATCCAAGAGTAAAAAAACAGCCTCAGCCTTTGGGCTCACAGGGATATCTGATGTCATTATTTGAAAATTTGCCTGTGTTTAATACGACCATCCATGAGTGTAACAGTTGATGTATAACAGAAAATAAGAAAAAGCAAAACAGATCAGCTTTAGAATGGGTTTTACTAGAGCTGCTTGGTAGCTTTCTATTGAAGATGTTACAGTGGAGACTGAATGGTTTCACTGTTACACGGTGTTTTAGGCTTGATAGCAAACGCATTGTTTCTTGCAGGGGAAAAGGCATAATAGGTTACTTGTCTTGCTGTTTGTGTGCAGTCTTGGCTGATGGTGCAGTAAAGTAGGCTAAAGGTCATGCAGAGTCTTTATCATAGCTTGTGTTTCCCTTTATCAGCTTTTACCTAGTTTAAATTTTCTGGAAAGTAGGATGTTTGCTCACTGCAGTCTTTCAGTAAATATACTTTTTTTAAAAAAAAATGTATACCTACTGAAATACATTAAATCAACATATTCTTACATAGGTCTGAGTTGGATTTGAGGATAAATCCTCCTTGATGATTTTTTCTCCTCCTTATACATTAACATTTGATTCCATAAAGCATGCAAATTATGCCACTCTGTTCATGACTGACTGATTAATAGGATATTACAATTCAAACTGCTGTCATGTGATACAACTTTTAACGTGTAAGACTGACTGTGCTACCAGAAAACAGCATAGATTAAGTTTTACTTCTTTTAGCTGCCCCCTCCCCCCTTTTCCCCCAAGTGTTCAACAGCAGCATGCACCCTGCACTGTATGATGGATGTAAGGAATTGCAATGTAGAACAGATCGGTCTCGGGAAGTGAGCAGTGTTTAAAGACAGTCAGAGAAGACATGTGGTGTGCTGGTATTCTTCTAAAGCTAAGACAGAAATGTTCTGTGTTTGGAGCAGGTCCAAAGTCAGGAGTTTTATAGGTGTTATTGAGCTATGAGTTTTCAGAGATGTGGTTGAGTTTAGCTATTGCAGTAGATTTGGTGCTGGAACTGGATTCCAGAGTGACCTAATTATCCCTGCTGAGGACACTTATCAATAAGTAACTTGTGTAGTGCTATTGGATAGCAAGTTAAAGTCATCCAATAGGAAAATGTTTGAGTCAGACTACAACAAGAACTGATCCTCTGTTTACTTTAGGTCTAAATGTGCAACTTCATGCACATTTAGACCTAACTGGGCACTAAATGCCCATGTTGACCTAATTTCTGATTGCACAAGACTGCACCACGTGGTTATGTGAGTGTAAACAGAAGCATTGCCAAACAGAAGGTCTCATTTTTGAGGTTCAATTGTTTTACTGAGGTTGATTCCCCCCAGAGGACACCTGAGCTCACTCACATGAGACACCAGCTGAAAGCTTCTCTTAGGAAACTAGTCCACTGAGCCTGTGTGAAGCGCCAGTGTTTTCATTTTCTCTGCATATAAAAACACTGCTACAATTCTCTGTTTAACCGAGGGCTTTGGTTTGTGTTTGATATATTTGTACAGATGTTTTATACCCTGAGAAATAAAGAATATTTGGTATAAAAATATGTTGTGTTTGAGTGCTTAGTGGCAGACTGAGAATGTGTGTGTATATAAACTCTACTCCCACAGGCTGTAAACAAGACTGAGGTTTCATTTTAAGGTGCATGCATGTTTGAAATGAGGGCAGTAGGGCATGCAGCATTTTAGCACCATTGCTTGAATGCAGAACGGTTTTGAGTTTGACAAAAGTCCAAACTCCACAGAAAGTACCTGAAGTCCAGAAAATAACTACGAGCACCAAAAAGGCATGAAAAACCTTAGGAATACTGGAAAGCTTGAAGGAGACAACACACTCTGGCAGGTAAGAAGAACAAATTCAGGTATATATGCTGAGGAGACTGATGGCTATCTGTAAACATGTGTGAAGGACCACACGGCTGAGATATTTGGCGGGATGGAACATGCAAACTAACAAGGCCAGGAAATAAAACTGACAACAGTGTAAACAGACTAAGAATCATAAAGTAAAACAGCACATGACTTATTATTGCTTTCTTTGGCTTCCTCTCAGAGTCCCAATACATGCTTTTGAGGTTAAATGGTGATTCCAAACTGTCTACATGTGTGTGGAGGTGAGAGTGTGTGATGGTCAGTCTCTTTGTGTTAGCCCAATGATGGACTGGCACCCTCCTGCCCTCGCCTTGTGCCAGCTGGGTTAGATCCCAGCCTCTCTATGACCCTGAGTTAAATAAGCAGTCAAGAAAACAGGCCAGTGGTGTCAAGCGTGCATTCACTCAAGCCCACTGGATAGCTTTGCCACTGATTAATCATTAGTCATTAATATTTTGGGGTTTTTCAATAAAATCCACTGCTACTCCTAGTGGGCACTTGTATGGGTGAGAAAATGCATGGAAAGTTAAAAGCATTTCTAGAGTTGATTGCCTGGATGGGTGGCATCTTGTGTAGTCAATCTTTTGTGTCTTTAACTTTATATCAAGCTTTCTTAACATTAAAGGAAATCTAAGCTATGGAATTTTTTAATGGAATCAAACTGAGCTTCATACGGCCCATTAACTGAAGGGAGTTTAACACCCCTGAAGTATGAAATAGTTCGTTTACAACATGTGGTTTATATTTGTGTGTTTTGTCAAAAAGGAGGTTTATAGTTAACTTTCTAAGTTAACTTTTAAATAAGCAGACCCTCAACTACTTTGTTAGAAAGTACGAGCGCCTACTAACATGTTTGTTCATGTTGTTTTTGCTGATGTCGTGTTCCAGCTTGCTTTGTGATGTTACGCTCAGCTGATGAACATCAGGACAGTGAGATGAAAGATGTGAGCAACGTCTGAGGGCATAGAGACCAAACACAGATACAGACAAATACACACACACACAAAGAAAGCCTACAGAAAGTCATCCAAATTCAGACTGGATCATTGTAAACAGACTCTCTGCTTCCAGGCCCTTACGGTTATGCAAGAGCTTTATTTTGAAGGCTGTCATGTGACATTTGGTTAGTGGTCTGTCTCAGCTCTTGGAGACTGTGTGTGTGTGTATAGGAGAAAGTGATTGTAAATCTTACTGAGATACAAACTGCTTTGCTCCACATGACAACACAGTTAGTGAATAAAGAGGCGGCCGACTTTGTTCTCCTTAGGTCAGCTGCTCTGTGACTCGAGCAGTGCCAGGTCCTGTTGGATGATCAGCTCCTGACACAAATTACAGCCTGTTTTCCAAAATGCAATAATGTTATTCCCTTATTTCATGTCAGTTCTGTTTTGATGGTTTTTATGTGCCAACCGAACCTCGTAGGAGCAGTAACAAATGATTATGTAATTCTGCAATCGTAGTCAAAATGTAATACAATACCCCCATTAACTATGCTTATGATAAAATGCACAACTGACTAAAAACACATGTCACGAAGGCTGACACATCACTAGTTTTATAAAGCCACTGACCTCATGATGAGGTCTTAAAAGTGTTGGTGATGCCAGTTCTCAGAGGTTCCCAAAGCTTTCCGTGTTTTTGTTGCATTAGTCTTATCGAATTGCTCAAGTTTCAGATTTGTTTGGTTTACCATTCATAGCCACATCCTGTGTCCAGCTGGTGTTTTAAAGACTTAAAATGATTAAAATTGTACACTGTGAAATTAGTATAAAACTGCTGGTTAACTTAATAAGGTGCAAAATAAGATCATGCTGCAGTTGCATTAATGTTACTGTATTAGGCAGATGTTTTATCAATATGATGATATTCACACAAGAAGCAATAAGAATGGAAATCGGTAATACACATGAGAGTGCATTTATGCTAATAAATGTTACAGTCACATGTTCACAAAGCTGCCAGTATAGTCAATGGTTTAAGTGTTGGCTCCAATTCATTTTATAATTTTATAGCCCTCTCTGTGTGCGTGCGTGCGTGCATGCGCGCGCGCGTGTGTGTTATGTAACCAAAAAAGGAGCCAAAGTGACATCAGTGCTGACTCTTAATGAGCAGAGCTGAAATATGATCTCCACTTTCCTAACAAGCTATAAACCCAATCAATGTGTGTTCTGACAGCTGCTGTATGTATGTGTGTGTGTGTGTGGGCACGCGCATGTGCTAAAGAGTGTTAAGAGAAAGTACAGAACAGGAAGTTCAGGGGAAAAACAGATGGGCAGGAGTAGATAGAAAAACACTAATAAATATTTGATCAGTTAGTGACAGAGTGAGAATTAGAGATCTTTAAAATCCAGTTTTAATACATTAGAAAACTTTATGTAAAATTAAGAAATAAGAGATGCCTCCTGCCACATTAATCAGACTCACTAAACTATCTCCAGAGATGCAGGCTTGATAACAAGCTGGACTGTCCCTCTTCTCTTTAGTCTGGAGGACACGGCGTCCATGATTTCTGATTACTGAACACTTTTTCTCTGAGATACTCGTCCTCTCCAACATGCTCTTTTTAGACCCAATCATATAAACCCAATCAACTGCCAGTTAGCATAACATTAGTTGCAAAATGTTCCTACGGCTTGTCTCTTTTTTTAGTACCACTTACTTTTACAACCCTTTAATTGCCCTGTCTGAGCTTTCTTTGTTTTAAGCGTTTATGTCATCAAATTCAAAAGAATTTACATGAAATGATAAATGTCACAGTTTAAACGTTTTTGTTTTCTATATTCTTTTGTGAAACAATATAGGTATATGAGATTTGCAAATCACTGAATTCTGTTTTTAGTTGCATTTCACACAGCATCCAGTGGGATTGTGTATTATGGAGACAATAGTAATGACAGGGCAATCTTCAAAGATAACATTTTTTGTACTGAATAAAGAAACAGGACATAATCTGGACTGCATTAAGCAATCCTTTAAAACTTACTTGCTGCGGTAAATGATTTTTATTTTAATGTAATTTCTAGCAAAGTTGATAACAACCAGCTGCTTTCGTTTTGAGTGCTCAGCTTGTCTTTGTTAAGTAACACTAATAGTGTTGCCTTGCTGACAACATTATTATTAGTATTACTTATTTTTTATACTGAATCCAGGTGTTATCCATAAGAAAACATCTTGCAACTAGCTGACTCAATAGTTTACAATCATGAGAGGCTATCATTTTTACTGAAGGGTTTTGACCTTTTTCCACAGAGTGCAGTCACAATCAGAAAAGCACAAGAGTGAGGCTGAATGGCTGATTTATATTTAGCGTTGCTGTTTTTGTTTCAGGTTCTTGGTAGGGTGGATGCTGGCCTGCTGACCATGACCATGACTCATGACATTGTTAGTTACACCTGTGTTTTTCCTGCCATGGCGAGTCAAAATATCTTCTGTAAGTAAAGCTCTTCTGTTATCTGCATCAGACAGGAAAACAGCTCAAAAAGAACCAGATGTTGTATCCATCTACACTGATTACTGGAACTAAAAAATAGATTATGACTATGGCTTATACCCAGCAGCTGTTAGTCAGACATTAGTAAGACATCTACGTACAGAAATGTAAAAATGAAAATTTTCATAGAGCTCCATGCACTACTGTGAAACTGTGAAAAACTAAGCATAACCATAGTAAGGTTGGTCTTCTGCACTATTTGTGATACTGTTCACCCATTTACACATCCATCATTTAGGTGTCTCCAGCACCAATTGACAATGGACGGTGGTAGAAAACCTTTGCAGGCACAGAGGGAACATGCAAATGTCATACAAAAAGGCCAGAGGAGATCACAAAATACACAGCAACAACTTAATCTACACATTGTGACAATGAGTGGATTTTCCCCTCACAATGATCCGCACAGACCCACTGTTCAAACACGCTGACACACGCTCCTGGAATCTTTACTGAACGAGTGAAACTGCTGCCTGAATGGACTTTATCTCTGGCCATTCACCTGCTCTCAAACAAATATGCTCTTTCCTTTTTTTTTCTCCCTTTCCGTATCACTTTCCAGTCAAATACACTCTCTCCTCTCTTGGTCTCTCTCTGCCCTCTTGCTCACATAGTTTATGAGGATACCCCATGAGGGAGAAGGTGCCATATAGCATTTGAGTTGAGAAACAGTGTGACACACATTCAGTTTATACACCTTCCTCCCACTTTCCAACTCTTCACATTAATACAGCTCATCTGTGAACTGCTAACAACAGCTGACGACTGTAACCGCCATAAAATCCCTGTAACCGCCCTGGAAATGCTGTGTATTTAATAAATGTGTTATTTCAAATGCCACTAAGCCTTTATATCATGGCCTCCATGATATAAAGGCTTAGGGGTCACCAGCACTGTGAAAACTTGAAGAAACACTTTTAGCTTGAAGTAATTGTTTTCTGCATGACTTCATCAGTCCCTCATATCCTTGCTGGGGAACTCTGGCCTGCTCTTCTTTACAACACGGCTGTAGGTCATTGAGGTTTGTTGGGATTTGTTTATGCATAGCTCTCAGTCCCACCACCGCATTTTAATCGGCTTGAAGTCTGAACTGTCATTGCAACACCTTGAGTCTTTTTTTAATTTAGCCGTTTTGTTTTAGATTTGTTGGCATACTTGGACTCATTGTCCTATTCCAGTTTCAGCTAGGCTTTAGTTGTCAGACAGATGACCTCACAATGAATACTCTGGCATACAAAGGAGTTCATGGAGGACCCAATGATTTCAAGGTTCCCAGATCCTGTGTCTGTGAAACACATCCGAATTATCACCCCTCCCTCCACCACTCTATTTCACAGTTGGTGTCAGGTATTTGGTTTTAACCAAGCGGGGTTCTATGCATTATGACCAAACATCTCCACTTATTGGTCTAAAATACATTGCTACTGAAAGTCTTGTGCTACTGAAATTATTATTTTCATGTTTTACATTTTCCCATAAACAGCCGCAACCAAAAAGTACTGCAGGGGGACTGATTAGGATTTTCCTTATTTTCTGTATATAGACTGCAACAATAATGAATGCTCATATTACAAAGTTTCAAAGACTGAGGTATGTGCTGTTAATAACTATGACTTAAGCTTTAAAATGTTTGTTTTGTGTTTTTTAACTCTTGCTTCTAGATGATCAGTTAATCAGGGACAGGATATCTCTAATATGATCATCTCATAGCAGCTCCACCTGTCTGACCATCAAACTTTCTGTTTGAGACATAAAACAGCTCGTTTCAGGGAGTCGATGACTTTGAGGGGCTATATTAATGCTCCATACAGGATTGACGAGTATTATTTTTAAATTTGAGTCGTGTAAGTATAGAATAAAACTGTGAAGAAAGAAATGAGCACAGCAGGTTCTCTTTAAATTAAAAAACAAACAAACAAACAAAAAAACTTTTTGCAGCAGTTTAGCCTTGATTTTTGACAGGATATGAGAGCAGATAGACACACAGGAAATGGCAGGGGTGGACTCAAATGTGGGTGCCTGGAAAAATCTTTCAGTATATGGGTCACATGCTCAACTAAGTAAGCTATACTGGCAGCCCAACAGGTCCTCTTTATGAAAGATTTAACTAAATGGTACAATTGGTGTTTTAATACTCAATAAACCATAATAAAATACAAAAATACTCAAAGTCCTTATAATCCAAAGTCCTTTAGTAATCTGTTATATGAATGTAAATGCCTTGTAATAAAACTATAAATGTTTTATTAATAATCATTATACTGGCACATACTAA
Organism: Copadichromis virginalis; assembly: GCF_057382275.1. Classification (NCBI taxonomy): domain Eukaryota; kingdom Metazoa; phylum Chordata; class Actinopteri; order Cichliformes; family Cichlidae; genus Copadichromis; species Copadichromis virginalis. The sequence goes on from NC_140618.1 coordinate 15,991,058, forward strand.
TTATTAATAAGCATGTTATAAGGACTTTTACAATTTTTACCACCAATTAAGTAACACCTATTACAAGGACCTTACAAGTATTACCCAAGTCTCTTTTTGGCGTATGCATAAAACGTGGTATTTGCATACTTCTCGTTTGTCAAGATAAACCTCTTGTTATCAAAGGCATGTGGTTTCATATCATTGCTTGTTCTGACTTAATATATCTCATCTAATTAGTCGCTGCTCGAGTGTGTTTACTGGAAAAGATAAAAGCTCTCGGTAATGAAGTCTGCAGGGTGCGTTTCAGTCTGCAGCAGCTGCAGCTGACACCACAGCTGATTCACAAGGAAGCTTTAAACTCTGAATCGGACACTCAAACAGCGTGAATCAGCCCAGCATTACACTTGTTTTTCAGTTTTAAAGAACATACTTTTTCTAACAATGTCAGGGTTCACTACGTCAATGAAAGTAAAAATACTAGCCTCAGTATTTTGCATGTGATACACATTAACTTTAAGCATATAATAGCAAACTGTACATGATGTTTTTGCTGAATTTACTTCACCTGAGAAGCTCCACAGGGGTCAGTGGACTTCATGCACCACTAAGAACAATAAAGGTGTAATTTTTCATTTGTCATGCCACAGATGATATCAATTAAATACAGTATATCCACACAGTCCAGAGGGAGACATGCTGATCTGAAAGCAGATGTCGAGCTATAATGTTGAGTTAATAGACTTGAATTTTGAGCTAAAAATGCAATAAAACTAAGTAGAAAATAATCTCTTTTTCTTACATAGACTCATGAGCAAAGCCTTATTTAATGACCTTTTTTCTGTCACACCTCTGAAAACCTGTCGTGTGTTTGATTCGCTCAGCTGAAGTTTATTTGCAAAATGCAACAGTTTATACAGGGATGCTATTCTGTTTCACTTCATTCATTAATTGAGTGAAACTGGAGCTGTGAGAAGTCTGGAAGTAGGAGCTTTGACAAATCTCATTTAGAGGAGAGCAGATCAGTCTTAAATTGCTCACAAATCAGTGCCTCAGCAAGAGTCAGAAATTCCTAATAATTATAAGAATGCCTAACATCTGGGCAAAGTCTGCTGATGCTTTCCATCGGTCGTGTGTTTCCATGTTATCAGTAAACGGGACATACTGACAGGTTTTTCCAACTGCTCATTTCATGGCGTAGATAAGACCTTCAAGAACAAAGCGGAAAATGGCTCATAATTTCTGGATTATCGTGGAGCGAATAACCAAATGTCAGTTGATCCCGAGCCTGTTAGATGTAATTAGATGTACTAGGCTTTGTTGCAGAGCTGTATTATAAGACTGAGATTTAATGCTCATGGGTGTTTTTTAATGTGACACTCTTTAACATTGTTAAGTTGACTGGTTTGATGCAGTTTCTTAGTACAGGAACGTGTAGGATCCCAGTTTGAGAAACATTAGAAGACAGCTTTGTGTTTGTTGGGCTTCAGCTGTAGTGGAAGAAAAGAAGTGCAAGAAACCGTGATACACAGCTACACCTACACATGTTTTTTATGGTTGGAAAAATCCAGGTGTGACTAATAATATTAACGACTTCACTTCTCAATTAAGTGTCCCAATGAGCCATGACAGAAAGTCTGCAATAGCAGGAAGCAGGAATGAAGTGGAAGCATCATTAAAACTATTAATTACATGAATGGCTTTCCAGCTATAATTTGGCAATAAGTGAAAAAGGTGCATTGACCACTCACTTTTAAAGGTGAAGGTCAGTGCTAAGAGCTGAAGCATGTGAATTTTCACACGCACTTTAGTAAATTACAACACAGTGACTAAGGTCAGGATTCAAGACTCTGTAGTCCTTTACACGTTGACAGTTTGTAACAGAGTCGTGCTTTGTTGCAGATGCAGCAGTTGGAGACTCAGCATGTCTGTTTGCTTCATCCTCTTCTTTTCTTTCTTTCTGTTCCTTTTCTTTTTCTATTCTTCCGCTTCGCCTATTTTCACTAACCTGGCCTTCACCTCCTGTCTGCTGCAGCAGAATATCCACACAGATGATAATATGAATAACAAAATAAAATAAACAAGCAGAATAAAAACATCACAGTGCTCCCTTTTAGCAGGAAGAATATTTTAAAAATTTTCCAGTTTTATTTTGAACTTTGTTTATACGTTTTCCAAATTCTACTTTTACTTCCTGTCTTTTCCAGCTTTTGAGACCTCATGCTCATAGCTTGGCAGGAAAATTTTCTTTGTTTACTTAAGAGTCTCTTCTGGAACAAATGGTTAGCATTTTAAGTGTTGTCTTTATTAATTTATACAATATAATAAATGTATTTTTAAGTAAAATTTGCTGTTAGCCAAATTTAGGTTGCTCATGTTAGCTTGCTAAAAGCATTAGCTACTTTTTTGGCTAATGCTGACTGAATGCTCAGAAAATGTCATTGGTTAACTGCAATGTTGATCGTGGACCAACATTATTATGAAGATGTAGGAACAACACTAACACAGAGATATTATACTGTACATACGCACACATAGCTCTGTGTTTCCTTCGTCTGTGCTAGTTTGTATGCTAGCTCTTTGTGTTCCTGCAGTCACTTTAAACTTCTTGGGACTTTGTTCATTTTCAAGTTTCTCATTAGCCTCAATAAAAGCGTGCCTTTTGTCATTAATTGTGCTTGGATTATGACTGTACAGTAAACACAGTGAACTGTGGCAAACATATGCTATGATATTGGTGCTCAAGTTATACTAAAAAAATATGCCGATTGTGGCTTTAAGCTAAAGAATAAAAGGCTTAAATGCAAGATTTCAACCCACCCTTATGTACTTTGTGTGGTTGTAACTTGAAAAATATTCATAGTATGAATAACTATTTACAGAGCTTTGTTAAATATGATTCTGAGTCGGTCAGTGGGAGGTAATGATTGATCACACTGATGAAACCGACAGGTGAATGAGACAGGTGAATATAGCGTCTGCCACCTTGACAGTTTGTAATTGGATTTCATGCTCTGTCACAGTTCTCAGGATTTACAGTAGCTTAACATTTTAAAATGAACACATTTTGTGAGTCTCTCTCTTTCACATACAGACACACATAAACACTGTTCTGGGAAATGGGGATTAGTTACTGATACTGAGAGGTGGGAGTAATCAGCCTCCCTGTGTAGCCTCTGAAACCAGATGTAACCAGCTGGCGCACACACACACACACACACACACACACACACACACACACACACACACACACACACACACTGTGACCAACAGGCTCATGGCCAGAACTTTTGTCCTTTTCTCAACTGTGTGAGCTGACACACAATGAGGAGAGAGGGAGGCCTAGTTTCAGCTGTGCAGAGTTCAGAGACGCTGCTTCAAATGAATCTTTGTGATCGAGGACAAATGTTCTTCAAAGGTCTGGAACACTTGGACTTTATTACCTTTCCGTGCTGCCGCTTTAATTAAACGCTTTAATCTTTATCTTCACATTAAAATCACGGGCAAGTGAAAGTTGCACATGAGCTTGGATAAGTGTGTGTTTTTTTGGAAAGAAGCACAAGTGCATGTGTGAAGTGCACCTTGCAGGACTTGCATGTCTGTTTGTTTAACCCAGAACAGGCAGCAGGGGAGAGACTGGGTGTGTAGTGTTGAGGCAGTAACTGAAGGGAGTAGGATTCATCCAATACAATGAGTCATGAGAGACTGATCCTTAAAGCAAAGGGAGGATGATTTTGCACAGTTTGTGTTTTTCTGGACAAATTATGCTGAATCTAGATTATCACAGAAGCCTCACCTCTATAAATAGCAAACCTTTTATTTATTTATTTAAATTTAGATAGCTTTAATAGAAAACCCTGAATATGATACCTATTTTAAGCTCTTCTGTCAATAATTGAAGACCTTTGGGACTTAACGTATATGGAACACACTGTTCTGATTTATTGATAGCAGGTTGCCACTTTGAAAACCTACCTGTCAATATAATAGTATACATAAAGCAACAGAAGACTAGCTTATTAATGTCCTGTAATAACAAGTATGTAGTTTATCAAGGAAAAAAATGTCCCATGCTCCCCCCCCCCCACACACACACACACACACACACACACACAAAACTGGACTATTTCTTAAGGTTTTGGGTGAATCCCCAAGCGAATCATGAATCATACAACCTTTCAACAATTCCTTGAGTAAGCCCTTGGTGACAGTGGAGAGAAAAACCTCCCTTTCATTAGGAAGAAATGCCGGATTCAGAGTGGACAGGGTTTGTTGAGGGCAGATAAGCAGAAAAGAAAAAGCAGAGCGTGGAGAGGCAACAGACTGTAAACACTGAGCCTGTTGCTCTGATCAGCAAATGTAGATTTGAGACGGTCAGCTCCACCAGCATCAGAGCAAAGATGTAAAGAGACAGAGAGAATCAGAAGAAAAGGGATAAACTACAGGGGAGAGAAGATACAGTTTTAAAAAATAAGCAATAGTAGCAAGTAAATACGTGAGACTGAAGTGGAGGAGAGGTGCTCAGTGCTTCATGGGAACTCCCTCTGCACCGTGGGCCTGCAGCAGCACATTTAAGGAATGGATCAACCCAAAACTGGGAGCTGTTTTCACACTGAGGAGCCTGATAGTTGAAGATAAGCTAAGATATACTTTATTTATCCCAAGAGTTGGGAAATGTTTGCATCACGGCAGCCAAAACTTTAAACACAACCTTTAACAACAGAGCTTAAATGAAGTATCCTTCCATCGATCTTCTTATACCTACCTAATTCAGGGTTGCCACAGTGCTGGAGCTGATCCCAGCTGTTAGGGGCCGAGAGCCAGGGTACACCCTCGATGGTTTGCCAGTCTATCATAGGGATAACACAGATACAGATAACCATTAATGCTCACATTTACATGTATGTTCAATGTATAATCACCAGTTAAAGTCAGATGCATGTCTTTGGACTGTGGGAGGAAGGTGGAGGACTAGAGCCCAGACCCTCTTGCGGTTTGTTTGTTGTTTGTTTCAGAAACTCATCGACGTGTCTTTAACACCCTTTACGAATTAGATTTCTCGGGGATGTTTAGTTAGCAGCAGAGGCTTTAAGGTTGTAAACCTTGTGCTAAAAACTTGCACATGAGCCTAGTGTTTTAGACACAGATCAATAACCAACCTCCCTTTTATTTTAGAAAGTTATAGCCTCATAACATAAAAAAGCCCCTCTCTGAGCTAGAACTGCATAGCATTCATCAGCTCAGCAGTCATGAGCTCAGACAATTGTTCATATGATCCAGTTGTGCTGCATATAGACTGCAGAGCCTCTGATGCAGCAATGAGATGGCTATCAACCCAGTCACAAGATAAAACAGCTGTGGGGAAAATCAAGATTGCTCCAGTCACGAGATCTTCAAACCACCTTCAGATGTATCTATTCTTCCTTTAAGATGTCAGCGTTTATTTTTAATCGGTGTCACAAACATGTTTTACTTGAAGAACGGCCTTTCTTTGCTGTAATGTCTATGACAGCTGAACAAATTCTCTTTCACTGGTAAACACGCAGATGACAGGAAGTGTTGTCTGCTCCACACTATAATGAGACCTCTTGGCCATTAAACACTCTCCGTAATGGCATTAAATGTCCTCACTGCGGACGCTCGCTCATGGGGGCTTCAGATTGATAGAAGGAATTAGGTCTGGTTAAACTAAACGTTTGACTTGCACACGTGTGATATCACATATACAAACATGTACACACATACGGTGGCCTTGGCTGTCTTTGAGTTATCACTAAACTACCAGTTATTCAACTATTATTTACTGAAGGTGCAGCTTTGACTTTTTCATCTTTGTATGTTTTTCTCTTTTTTTCCCCATCAGCACCCCGTTACTAAATCCATCCATCCTTTTTCTTAACCATGTATCCAATTCAGGATCAAGGTGGGGCTGGAGCCTATCCCAGCTGTCCTAGGGTGAAAGACACACAAGTTTCTGGAAGGTGGGAAGAAGCCGGAGTACCCGGAGAAGACCTCCACACAGAAAGGTTAGAGATTTGAGGCTTAGAGGTTATCACTTCACTGCTTTTGCATCTTTGGATTAAACCTTTAAATTCAGAAGTGTCTCAGCTGCATTTTGCTGATCCCTTTGCATTGTCTTCTTTTTCCTGTAACCTTGCCGTGCTAATACAGTAATGCTGTTTTTGTGAGATTCATAGTTGTGCTACCAAATTTTTAACCATGATGAGGTTGGGGGGTCCGAATCTGGCAGTGCTCAGAAGATTTAGATAAAAGTCAAACTTGACATTGACACCAAATGAATATCTGTAAAGCCAAAGGCTGCTTATTCATCACAGCTTTGCCCTTCATGCCTGCTTAAAGAGCCATTAAAATGACAAGCTCATGACAAGGTTAGAAGAACAAAATGTTCTGCTTCTATTATATCTGATTTACTTTGACTACTGTGAGATAATCCTTACAGTTATCTATTTACAGGAATGCTCAGTTTTACTTTTCTGTTTGATGATAAACAGTTTGAGTAAGAAATGGGAGATAAGGGAGGAAAGAAACCAGAGAAGGAAAAATATCTTTGAGGAAAACAGGCGGGTATGCTGATTTTTAAAAATGGAGTTAAAGGAGGAGAATCTGTGGCTGGGAAAGAGTGAATAAATGAGACGGTGAAGAAATGCGTGGTGATGTAAGGGCAGCAGTATGTCCGCTGATCAGACAGCAGCTTGTTTCCTCATCCTCTTATCTCTGACCTCACCGCTCTGGTGTGTGAGTGTTTGCCTACTGTACATACTGATGTCCTGATATATGTGTAGTAGTTCCTGCATGCACACTTTTCTTTGTGTGTCTATGTAGGCAAACAATCATCTGTGTGGTATGTGCTACCCTGATATAGTGGGCTTTCTATTTATATTTAGCATGTCTTGTATCTTACTGTGTACACTCATTTGCTAGCATGTATGCACAGTGCTGTGAAAAGGTTTTTTTTTTGCACATACACCTTTTAGATCATCAGATTAGACAAAAACTAACCTGCGTAAATACAAAATGCACTATTTTGAAACGAGTTCATTTATTTAGGTTAAAAAAATTGAGCGAAACCTACCTGACCCTGTGTGAAAAAGTAATTATCTCTTAAACTGGCTGTGCCACCTTTGGTAGCAAGAACTGCAGTCAAGTGTTTGTGATGGCAGTGAGGTTTTCACATCGCTGTGGAGAAATACCGGCCCAATGTTCTTTTCAGAATTGTTTTAAATCAGCCACATTGGAGGTTTTTCTTATAACAACCTGTTTGAGGTCATGCCAAAGCATCTCAATCTGGTTTAAGTGCAGACTTTGACTAGGCCACTCCAAAACCTTTGTGTTATTATTGTTGTTTTTTAAAGCCATTCAGCGATGGACTGTGTTTTGGATCATTGTGCTACTGATGGCCGGACATTCTCCTTCAGGATTTTCTGGTAGAGAGCAAAATTTATGGTTCCACCATTTACACCGCAGACCATCACACTACCGCGACCATTCTTTAACTGTTGGTATGATGTTTTCTTTTTAGGAAATGCTGTGTTAGTTATATGTCAGATGTAAGAGGATTCAAACCTTTCAAAAAGAGCCACAGAATTATTTTCAAATTTTTTTGATCATCAAAATGTCTTCAGGCAAATGTGAGACAAGTCATATTTTTCTTTGTGGTCAGCGTGTTTTTCTCCTTTGAGCTCTCTCATGGATGCCATTTTTGCCCAGTCTCTTTCTTATTGTTGAATCATGAACTCTGACCTTAAATGAGGCAAGTGAGGCCTACAGGTCTTTAGATGATGATCCATTCTTGGATTAATTTTGGTGGGTTGGGGAATCCTGGGAATTTTCACCCTCATTCCAAGTTTTTTCTTTTTTTGGACAATGGCTTTCACTGTGGAGCCCCAAAGCCTCAGAAATGGCTTTGTAAGACTGGTAGATATAATTGATTTTGTTTCTCATCTGTCCTTCGAGTTTCTTTAGATCGTGACATGATGTGTTACGTGTTGAGATCTTTTAGCCTGCTTCTTTTTGTCACACTGGTTCTGTTTAAGTGATTTCTTCTTCTAGCCTTGGTGTGGCTAGTGAAATTAAACTCACTGACCTTTCTAATCACTTTATTTCATTTGAGTGTCACTTGATCATGTTTTGCTTCTAATTTTTTAATATTTAAATCATCTACAGATAAACAGTTTAAAACATTTAATATCTAACATAAAGTATCTTAAAGGAAATTACTGAGAGTGAAATCATTGTGTTGGTGATTTGGTGATTTTATTTGAGGGTTGCAGTACAAACATCTTTCTTATCTTTCGTATATTTAAATTAGCTTTACACTAGGGTTGTTTCAGTAAGGGCATCTGATGCTGTCCACTGTGGTAAGGCCTTGGGAATACAGAATATGGAATATAAGTTAGAGGTTAATGAAACCTACAAATTAACCCGTGCTGTGCTACAAGTCTACAAATCTGTTGAAATCTGTGAAAACTGAACACGAGAACAGGAAGGGAGCGAACGGGACATGAGACAAAGTTATCACAGTGAAGAGGAAAGATCAGAAGACAGGGAGGAAGGGAAAAAAGAGGAAGTGGAGTGAAGAGGTGACAGGAAGTAGGAGTGGGTGGAGGAGAAAATGGAAAAAAGGGAGGTGAAAGGGACAAGAGGAAAAGAAAAGGAAAAAAAGGATGTGAGGAGTTCTTTTTACTATCAGTTTGTTCAATGTGCTTAGGCTGAAAACACACAAACACTCACAGAGGATGTATCTGGAACTGACACGCTGGTACTTCCTGCAAAAGAACAGCTGACTGTGACATATGTGTGTGTCTGCGTTATCAGCTACGCTCATGCTGATAGGACAGTCCTGTGATTTGTGGTGGACATACGTCTTCAGAGGTCAATTTGTGGACTTTTTGTGTGCCCTTTATTTATTACATAATTTACACAAACAAAAAAATGCACATGAATGTAACACCCTCTCGTTTAGCTCTGGTTTTAGTCTTCCTGGGGAAATTTTTGGCTTTGTTGGTTCAGGTTTTTCAAATAACCTTTTCACAGAAAAGAGGTGCTGACAAAAGAGTGACGTCAAACTAAAAATTGAAGAGTTCACAGATTGAACTCCTTACCCCTAACCGGTCTCAGCAGATGACCGCCCCTCACTGAGCTTGGTTCTGCAGGAGTTTTCTTCCTGTTAAAAATGAGTTTTTCCCCTCACTGTCGCTTGGTGGGGTTGTCTCTGCATTATTGTGGGGTCTTTACCTTGCAGTATAAAGTGCTTTTAGGTGACAGTTGTTGTGATTTGGTGATATATAAATTAAATTGAAATTTACCATCTACCAGCTTGTGGAGGATCCCGTATCTGGGCCACATGGGTTTTACAGGATGAGAGGCTATAAGTGGCATGGAAGACATATGCACTTGGCTTCCTGTTCACAGCTAGCCAGTGGTGAAACTGGAATGAAAGTTTACAAGCGCAGACACCAATGCACCCACACTGTACACATGCCACAATCTTCTGGTAGACATACCAGGGTGAAATGACAAATGGACAATCAAGATCTGAGCTACACAGGCTCTGCTAAAACACCCATCAAAAAGGGTCCTTATGGGGCTGTTATTATGTAGTTTTAATCATCCTCTATCATGTGTAGCATCAATGCACAGGGACACGAATGCAGATTAGAAGTGTCTGCCTTTAGAAAGACCTTGCAGTTAACCGTTTTTGGTCGCTGCCCATATTTTAATTGCACTACTGTGACCACTGGAATGTGTGTGTCTGTGTGTGTGTGTTTGCTGGGAAACAGCTAAACTCTACAGCGTGAGGGCAACAAGGCCAATGCAGTTTTAGAGCATGAGATCGAAAACGACTGTGCAAGTCTAGATGAATGCCTACAGTGTCTGGCTACAACCTGCTATTGTGGTCTAGCTTTCTATATAGGACCTGTTGGCTAGACTACACACACACAGACACACACACGAACGCACGGTTCTATATGTACAATTGCAGGTCTCCTGTGGTTCTCTTCCACAGTCATCAGTCAAGTTTAAGAGTCTACAGACAGAAACAGCTCCCCCAGCACGCACACAGCTGGACAAGGCCACCATTGAGCTCCATGGCCGTAGCCTTTAAAGAAACTTTTTTACACCTAAAGCAGGGAAGAAAAAACTAGCAGCAGCTTTGGACAGTGGCCTGAGTATTTGAGAAACTGCCAAAACATAAAATCTTGTGCAGAAAATCCTGGAAATTATGGGACTGGTTTTCAGAAGCAACAACAAAAGTCACATTCACACTGATAGAGACACAAAATCTTGTGTGTTTCGGTCTGTATTTCTGTCCTTTAGTCCAATAATGATACCCCCCCCCCCACACACACACACACAAACTAATAAACTTTGCACGCACTCTCTGTACACACAGCACAGTGCTAATCTGGACTACCAGAACAAAAAACATCCTGCCTGGTAAAGACCCGGAGAAATCGCGTGTATTTGTGTCTGCAAAAACATTTTTAGATTCCAAGGACAGTGTGTGTTTCCTCTCTTGCTTTCTATTGTTCCTGCAGCAACTATGATCCTCGGGGAGCTGCACAGCCACCAGAACTGAAGGGCTTCGACCAATGACGAGGCAGGAACAGAGAAGCCCCGAGGCTAGCGAGGAGTCAAGTCTGTCCTCCTTTGCTTTGCTGTTCCTGTGGGGGTTTAAAGTATAACACATTTTGTCTTCCATAGAAGGCCTGGAACTGTGTACTATGGACGAAGGACAAACTGTATGAAGGGTTTTTCATTCAATACAGAGAATGTGATCTACATGATTAGTTGTTCCACCTGGTTAAAGTCCACGAACATCAGCAGGGCATGAAACCCCCTGCCTCTTTGCCCTTCATGGAACATAGATTTATATACACTACATTGTCTTTTAACTTTATCACATGGCAGAAACACAGTGCAGATGTGGTAAACGACCTGCTAAAGTTCAAATCGAACATCCGAATGGGGAAGAAAGAGAAACTGAGCGACTTTTAACAGGGATTTTTCCACTCAACTATCTCTACGGTTTACAGAGAATGGTCTAGAAGAAAAGAGAAGAAAAGTCCAGTGAGCAGCAGTTCTCTGGGTGAAAAAGTATTGTTGATGTCAGAGGTCAGAGAATGGTCAGACCACTTCGAGCTGATAGGAAGGCAACAGTAACTCAAATAACCACTTGTAACAACACGTCGACCCTTGAAGCAGATGGTCTACAATAACCCACACTAGGTGCTATTCCTGACAACTGAGGCTACAATTCACACAGCTTCACCAAAACTGGACAATAAGGTTGAAAAAAATGTTGCCTGGTCTGATGAGTCTCAATTTCTGCTGTGACATTCACATGGAGGGTCAGGATTTGGTGTAAACAACGTGCATCCTGCCTTAATCAACAGTTCAGGCTGCTGGTGGTCTAACAGCGTGTGGGATATTTTCTTGGCATACTTTGAGCTCCTTAATACCAACTGAGCATCATTTTAACATCTTCTGATGACTACTGATGTCACAAAGTGCCAGTCATCTCAAACTGGTTTCTTAAACATCACAATAGAGCACCTCTAGGATGTGGTGGAACAGGAAATTCACACGACGGACAGGTGATACGCGTATGATGCTGTCAAATCAATATGGACCATAAGGACAATATAGATCTGAGGAATGTTTCTAGCACCTTGTTAGTTCTGTGTGATAAAGAATTAAAGGCAAAAGAGTGGCCAACCCAATAATAAAAAGGTGTTCCTATTAGTGTCCTGGTACCTCTGTATCAAATCAAGTCTATTGTCTGCTGCCATCTGCAGGACTTTCTGAGAATTACCTTTAAGACTGGTACCTCCACAACTGGATATTTCTAACTGGTAGCAAAAAAAGATTTTTCTCTGTTCAGCTTCTATATGGATAATTTAAGAATTAAAGCATTTGGGTATTTAGTGTGTGCCTTTTGTGAATTTAAGAACTTACTAAAACGCTGATTGCAGGGGCTGAAGCAATGGGTCCAATTATTTTTACATTGTATGCAGTAAATACTTTAGTGCAGGATGGCTGCATGGCACTATGGGTTCATAATCTAAAAATCTTGTTAATAATTTTACCGACTCTGGATACTGTAGCTCCTGTGAAAACTAAGGTCTCTAATCAGAAGTACCTGACTCCGTGGTATAATTCTTAAACACGTACCCTAAAGCAGATGACTCGTAATCTGGAGAGGAAATGGCGTGTCACAAATTTAGAGGATCATCATTTAGCCTGGAGAAATAGTTTGCTGCTTTATAAGAAAGCCCTCCGCAAAGCCAGAACATCTTACTATTCATCACTGATTGAAGAAAATAAGAACAACCCCAGGTTTCTCTTCAGCACTGTAGCCAGGCTGACAAAAGGTCAGAGCTCTGTTGAGCCAACAATCCCTTTAACGTTAACTAGTAATGACTCCATGAACTTCTTCACAAATAAAATTTTAATCATTAGACAAAAAAAAAAATTACCAGTAATCATCCCACAGATGTAATATTATCTACAGCTACTCTTAGTACCATTGATGTTAAGTTAGACTCTTTTTCTCCAATTGATCTTTCTGAGTTAACTTCAATAATTACTTCCTCCAAACCATCAACGTGTCTTTTAGACCCCATTCCTACAAAACTGCTCAAAGAAGTCCTGCCATTAATTAATTCTTCGATCTTAAATATGATCAACCTATCTCTAATGATCGGCTATGTACCACAGGCCTTCAAGCTGGCTGTAGTTAAACCTTTACTCAAAAAGCATCTCTAGACCCAGCAGTCTTAGCTAATTATAGGCCAATCTCCAACCTTCCTTTCATATCAAAAATCCTTGAAGTTGTCAAACAGCTAACAGATCATCTGCAGAGGAATGGCTTATTTGAAGAGTTTCAGTCAGGTTTCAGAGTTCATCAAAGCACAGAAACAGCTTTAGTGAAGGTTACAAATGATCTTCTTATGGCCTCTGACAGTGGACTCATCTCTGTGCTTGTCCTGCTAGACCTTAGTGCAGCATTCGATACTGTTGACCATAATATCCTATTAGAGCGATTAGAACAGCGTTCTTCCATTTGTGCAACATCTCTAAAATTAGAAATATCCTGTCTCAGAGTGACGCTGAAAAACTAGTTCATGCATTTATTACTTCCAGGCTGGACTACTGTAATTCATTATTATCAGGATGTCCTAAAAATTCCCCGAAAGCCTTCAATTAATCCAAAATGCTGCAGCAAGAGTCCTGACAGGGACTAGAAAGAGAGAGCATATTTCTCCTGTTTTGGCTTCCTGTTAAATCCAGAATTGAATTCAAAATCCTGCTCCTCACATACAAGGTCTTAAATAATCAGGCCCCATCTTATCTTAAGGACCTTGTAGTACCATATCACCCTATTAGAGCACTTCGCTCTCGCTCTGCAGGCCTACTTGTTGTTCCTACAGTATTTAAAAGTAGAATGGGAGGGAGAGCCTTCAGTTTTCAGGCCCCTCTTCTGTGGAACCAGCTTCCAGTTTGGATTCGGGAGACAGACACTATCTCTACTTTTAAGATTAGGCTTAAAACTTTCCTTTTTGCTAAAGCATATAGTTAGGGCTGGACCAGGTGACCCTGAATCCTCCCTTAGTTATGCTGCAATAGACGTAGGCTGCCGGGGATTCCCATGATGCATTGAGTTTTTCCTTTCCAGTCACCTTTCTCACTCACTATGTATTAACAGACCTCTCTGCATTGAATCATATCTGTTATTAACCTCTGTCTCTCTTCCACAGCATGTCTTTATCCTGTCTTCCTTCTCTCACCCCAACCGGTTGCAGCAGATGGCCGCCCCTCCCTGAGCCTGGTTCTGCTGGAGGTTTCTTCCTGTTAAAAGGGAATTTTTCCTTCCCACTGTCGCCAAAGTGCTTGGTCATAGGGGGTCATATGATTGTTGGGTTTTTCTCTGTATCTATGAAGCGCCTTGAGGCGACTTTTGTTGTGATTTGGCGCTATATAAATAAAATTGAATTGAATTAAAAAGGACTACCTGAAATTAATGAAAACCAAAAACCCACAAATATTTCCAGTGACCTCAGCTTGACCACCTTAAATGTTTGGAAAAAACCCCAAAAAAACAAAAACCCAAACAAACATGAATCTGGTTTTAACAATAAATAACAGGCGCACACACACAAATACGGTTGATTATTTAAAAAAATGTATTTGTATGTACTTACATACTGGTGTCAAAAGAGTATGCACCAAAATGTCACACCGACTCACAATTACAAAGAAAAAGCATTTTCCATTTCTTCAATTACAAGTATTGAAAAAAAAAAACTATGTACAGAAAAAAAGGGCATGGTGACGAGATAGGACACTGGAAACAACTTTACAGTCACACGATGTCTTAAATGAGACTGGGGAAAAAAAAAAAAAAAAGTCTACACCGTTTTCTTAACCTCAATTTGTATTTCCACTCAGGAAAAAAAACCTTGTGCATCCTTCCCCCAGTCCAGCGTCAAGGAGATTTCAGAGTGTGCTCACAAAAAGACTTTAATTTTTTTAATTGTTAGAAAAACTGCCAGAGGACTGATTATCATAAATGAAAAACAAACAGCTGAGTGGAAATACTTTTTACTTAAAACGCATCCTAAAGATATCCTTAAAAATTAGTTATAGTGGGAATGAGACAGGCGGCGTGCGAGTAGCTGAGGTGAAGATAGGTCCCGGGCTCTAATCGCCACTTCTCTCTGGATGGACATTAAAGGCCTCGGTTCCCCTGCTATCAAATCTTACTGATGGAAAGCACACAAGCTCAAAAACCCTGGCTGGAAACAGAATTGAAATGAACCAAAACACAAAACCAGGAATGAAGAAAGGCAAGATAAGGTGAGGTGTTGGGCTGTTGCATCAGCAGCAAGACTGAAATTAAAAAATATATATATCTTTATCCTTACTTGTGAAAGAGTGCTAAAGGGAGAAAAATATAAATGGCAAATTAGAGCAACTGGACAAGAGTCTGTGTGGTCCTCATCCTGATGGGCAGTGCTACACAAACTGACAGAGCTAAACCAGCACATCCATTCTCACTGCATCCTGAAGCTTCACTTTGGGAGTCCTCTCGTTCAATTCATTCTTATACAGTTACAGCGTAGCAACCAGCATCCATTCCAGCACTCTGGGTTCAGTGTGTCTGAAGAGGATGTGAAACAAGAATTCATGGTTGGCAACATCTGAGTCTAAAACGGCAAAATTTACACTGCAAAGCCACAATGGAAGTGCATGTGTCACACACGTGAACATGAATTAGACTCATAACTTCACAAACTGATCAAAATTTTACCAAAACAACCTGCTACGTGAAAAGTGATTTAAAAAACAAAACAAAAAAACAACAGTGCCGCATTTGTCTGCAGGGATCTACACATCTGACTCTTTAGACTGGTTCCCCCCCTGCAGCATCCTACTGGTTGGAAAATGATGTGGTATTTCGTGTGTGCCTTTTGTGAATTTAAGAATCTCTTTCCAGCTGAATCAATCAAAAGAAACTACTGCAGGGTGTGTCTTAATTGAAAATCCACCAAGAACAGAGCACAGGAAAAAAAACGAACTTCTCATGGTCTCAGTTCGGCAGAGCTTTTCTAATGTCTGCTTCAGGGTGAAATGACGTTTGTGAGGTCAGGATTTAATTTTGAACAGAATGTGTCTCTGTGTTGTGTCTGGGGTAGCGTGGGACCAGCTGCTCCGTCTGGGACAGTTTCTCTCGTCTCCTCTTTAGTCACTTTTTGCCTTTTTGCTGTCATTTCCATTCTCCTCCTGCTCAGTCCCTTCTCCCTCTGCATGCTTCCTCTTCTTTGTGTCGTCCGAATCTGTGGAAGACGGGTGTGCCTGGAAGGTGACTATGACGCAAGTCATGTTATCACATCCTGTCCCATCTCCAGATGTGTCGGGGGCCAAACAGTGGTCCAACAGCTGTCAGGAGGACATGTGAAACTTGAAATTGAAGACTGAGACCGTGGACAATATTTTTTAGGCAATTAAGGCAGTAAGACAGACAACAGTGATTACTTGTGATTTTCCTGGTAACTAATTTACTTGTCACTTAAATGTGAAGAAAAAGACTAGTCTAAAAATGAATTATCAATTAAAAGGAAGAGATCGAACATTGTACAAATGCCACATTATAGATCAGTTTAACCCCTGCATGCATGAGGATGATAATGACAAGGGTGAGCGGTTATAGGTTTGTTCCTGAAAGGTGCGCTCTTTCACAGGAATATCGTAGGCCATACTTATTTCCAACTCCCTGTCACTGACGAGACAGAACCCTGACGCGACATGGATGGATGTGAAAAAATTTATTAAGCTGGCATGATGGTGTGTTGGTAGCAGGCAGGCGATACGCAGTACTTTGTCACATGATGACAGAGCCTGAAATACTGGCGATGGCCAATGCTACCCCTCAGCCTCCCAGTAGACACATCTATGGTACTGATATGAAAATACATAACCTTGTTCTCAAGTTATTGCATTCACAAGATTTTCAGAAAACTTGGCCTCTGACCTTGAGGTCAAGGTCACTGAGATTCGAACTCATTCACAAACTGGGGTGACAGCAATACCCCATCAGCCTTTTACAGCTGAGGGATAAAAACCCCAAAAGCTACATCTCAGACACTACAGGCCTCACTTAGCATGTTAAATATTAAAGTTCATGACAGCACAATTGGAATTGGAACAGGTTTGGTTGGGCTGCCAGGACAAAGCGTCTTCTCTCTATGGTAGCATGGCTTAGGTTTGGAAGATTTCTGGAACAATATCAATTGGACAGACAAGATAAGTGGAGATGTTTGGAGGGGATGCGCAGCACCACATTCGGTGAAAATATCAGCACAAACACCTCACATTAACTATTAAGCACGGTGGTGGAGGGGTGAGGATTTGGGCTGTTTTGGAGCCACAGGACCTGAACACCTTCTAGTCACTGAGACAACCATGAACTTTTCTGCATACCAAAGTATTCTAGAGCCAGATGTGAGGCCAGGACAATGAACCCAATCACAGCAGCGAATCGAAAAAGGAGCCCAATCTGTTTAAAATGTTGTGGCAGGACCTTAAAAGAGCTGTGCATGAACAAATCTCTATGAACTGAAGCAGCATTTTAAAGAGGAGCGAGCATAAATTGCTCTAAAATGATGTGAGAGACGAATCGTTCAGAAAATAATTACTTCCAAGTTCCTGCTGCTGAAGGTGTTTGTAACAGTTCCTGAATCACGGGATGTACTTTGTGGAACTGTGAAGAACCGAGTCCCGTGAAAACTGTTTCACATGACTGTACACAATGTTGCCTTCTGAGAACTGCACAAGTGTTTTTTAAGCTACTGCATGGATTAAATTTCCACAATCTTATCTCTGTGTGGCAGAAGAACTAATAGTTCTAAGAGCAAATGCTATGTGATTAGTTCTAATGCTCTACTCTTAGATCTAATTGTTTACAAAAACTGTATATCTATCGCTTATCCATTTAGTTTTTGCCCTGCTGCTGAGTAGAGCATTGTTTAATCCCTGATGACTACACTGTACTTCAATATAAAATCTGAGTTTTTCCTTCATGCTCACCTCTTCCACAATCGAGGAAAGTGCTCTGGTTTTGCCATTCTGGTCTGGTTTGATCTTCTCGCTGATGAAGTCCACCACCTCCTGACTGCTCAACACATTCCTGCAAACACACAGAAGCACAAACGGGATTTAAACAGCTGAATCAAAACATGGTAACTTTGGTGTCCGTTTTTTTTTGTCTCAAATTACAAAATTATTTGACTAGCTCCAGTTTTGGACATCATTTTACTAACACCCCTGAAATTAGTTACCGGTAATGGGGCAAATAACCATTTACACTCACCAGATGCCGTCGCACGCAATAACCATAAAGTCGTGGTCCTCGTTAAGTGTCAGAACTTTAACATCGGGCATTGCAGAAATCATCTGCTCCTCTGGTGGCAGAGACTTGTTCCTCTTATAGAAGTGGTCACCTGAGAGTCAGAGTTCAGACTAAGTTTGGTCACTGCAGTTGAGAACATGCAAACACTGGACATCAATGAAGAACTGCTACTATATTCAAAAGAAAATGAATAGGAGTGATTCCAAGAACCCGAATATTAATAATCTGAAGGTTTCAGAGTCACCTACCAATGGCTCTGGAAAGGTTCAGTCCACCATTGACACGCCCATCCATCGTCACCTTCCCTCCAGCGTTTTTGATGCGAGCTAACTCCACCTCGTCCTCTGGCTTGTGGTCGTAGGACATGTCAACAGCTTTGCCTGCAGTCACACAGAAACAGAGTGCTCACAAATTAGATAAAGACTGTGCAGAAATCCACCTTTACTCCAAGTCTGATCCTTCAACAAACTGTTCAGTAAAACATCAGAGAATAAATAAGAGAAGCAAGGTCAAGGTTCCTGCTGCTGGAGGAGGTACCACAACAACTGATTTAGCTAAGAGGTTTTCAATCTTTATCGTGGCACTGGAGAAATCCTGGGTCCTATTTCTTACGTAACACACAATATAAACATACTGTATGCTGCACATTAGCAGTGGGGAGAGTCACTACTATGCCAGAAACCCTCAGCTTTGACAACTGTTTTATAACTCAGTGCTTGAATCAGATAGTTTGGACCTACCGCGTTCAGACACCACGCAGCGAGAGTCTCCAGCATTGGCCACAATCAGCTGTTTCCCTCGGATCAGAGCCACGACGGCCGTGGTTCCGCTGTCTGAGCCAGGCTGTAAACACAAACACGTGAGCTGTAACACGCTGCCAAAACTACGAGGGCTTATAACGATGTAACCGAACCACCGTCTTTCATATGAATGAGACTATTTGATTTGATTCAAATCAAATGGTCTGTGTCATGTCCACTCAGGCATGTGATACGTAATTTTTGCCATCAGACATGGATGTCCAGCTTTCGGTCTGTTTTCTGTGACCAAGAGAATTAACATTACAATGCACCAACTATCCACGTGCCCCAGGCGGCAGACTTCAAACAAGTATAACAAGAATGACTGATAAGCTGCCGGGTCTCTAGCTGTCCGTGTCTGCAACAGAGTATAACCAAGGCTTGAGGCAGTCATCAAAATTTCTTCCACTTAACAAGATGTACAAATGACCATTTGTTGAAAACAAACCTCATTTTTGGTTTAATAAAACCAATAAAAAAATACATCAAACAGCAAAAATAAAACTTAAGTCTTTACAACACACCTCTTCTTTGCCATCCATTCCAGGTAGACACATTTCCTCCTCCTCTTCATCCTCAGAGTCTTCTTCTCCCTCTTCTGTATCCTCCTCTTCTTCCAGCTCACTGCTGTCACCATCTTCATCTTCACTGACATCCTGAGTTAAAACAGTGATTACACTGGCGTTTCAGAGTAAAGTTTCACAGCCCAAAAAATTCCAATATTCTACTCCCTTAGTCTCACCTCTTCCTCACTAGCCTCCTCCTCCTCTCCTTCAGACTCGCTATCATCAAAAAACCTGGACTTCGAATCTCCTGAAGCCTTTGAGGATGAAGAGGAGCAGGAAGGGCCTGCATCTCCTTCTGCTTTACTGGCCTTTTCCTCACCATTGGAGCTTCCTG
This sequence comes from Copadichromis virginalis, assembly GCF_057382275.1. Taxonomy (NCBI): domain Eukaryota; kingdom Metazoa; phylum Chordata; class Actinopteri; order Cichliformes; family Cichlidae; genus Copadichromis; species Copadichromis virginalis. The sequence goes on from NC_140618.1 coordinate 16,010,669, forward strand.
AATCAGCTCCACTGTCAGCTGTAGGAACGAGAAAAGAAAAATGTATAAGAGAGTGAAAATAAATACACTGAGAGAGCACTGACTGATACATCTACTTTTGAGCAGACTAGACTGCAGCTGGGAACCGACATCTTTGTTCACGCGGCACGTTCTGATTACAATGACCTCAGCAGATTTCTGGTGAAGGAGGCCCACCACCAGCTACAGTCCAATGCCTGTTTTCCACCAGCATCTACTCAGCTTGATATTCTACTTTACTCTGTTTCGGTCATTTTGGAATACAAAGAGCACCACCTAAATGTGTGTGGGATGGTTCCAGCAAGGTGGCCCGAAAGTCCTGTGATGTAATTTGTATGCAACACAAACAAAAATGGAGGATACTGAGGTGACGGTACACTGTGGCTCTGTGTCAGACTCAGGGTGTGAAAGAAGAGATCAGAAAAGGCTAAAAGCAGCAAGAAGAAACACTCTGAAAAAGTTGCTCAAATTAGTGATATTTGTGATTTGTAGACGAAAGGATGGACATGTTGCTATGACATAAGCTCAATGGTCATAAGGCTAGAAGGGCTAACAAAAAAGAAAAAAAAAAAAACAATTAAAAAAACCCCAACACAATTAAGTTGTCCAATATACTTATATGGCTGATACAACTGCAAAATCCATGTGTGCTTAACACTGAGTGAAAACACAGACACTCATATGCATTTAACATGTTAAAATTGGATCTGCAGTTCTAGAATTTCTGCAATAGACCGACTGAACATCTCTGTACCTGAGCCACTGCCTTCGCCACCTCCTCTTCGCCGACAGGCTCGTAGCTTAGACCCGCACGCTGCTCCTTCGCCTTCCTTTGTTTCCTCATTGCTTTCCTCCACTTCTCCATTTAGCCCCTCTTTCTTCTGCTCCTCCAAACCGTCCCCCTTATCTCCTGAGGACTCAGGCTGCGAACTGGAGCCCTTCTTAGCTGAAACACTAAGATTTAAAACAAAACAAAATTCATTCTTGCAGCTTCTAATTGTGCCGACCAACATGAAACAAGTAGCTGAACCATCCAGACTGTTGGATATCATGAATTTCTGACCCGCTGAAAAGGTGGCAAGAGGAGAACAATTGTGAGATATCTGACACCAGTATCGATTAACTTGCATGACATGACCTCTTGCAGTAACATTTCTATTTTTTTTTTAATTTCTACTTTCTTCAGGTGAAAACTTCACACATAAATCATAACAACTTTAATGATGTACCTCATGGCGGCCGCATGTTTGATAGCATTGCGGTTTTGGCCGTATCGTACCAGCAGCTCCTCTATAGTCATCGTGGCCTCCTCGTGGAGCAAAGCTGCCTCCTCTGTGTCCACTGAGAAAAGGAAAAGAAAACAGAATTACTTGTATTATCATTTGACGTCAGAGATTCAAGCTACAAATAGTGCACGCACTCTAAGCATATAATTTACTTGCTGTATTCCCACAAATTTTTTGGTTTGATTTTTATTGCTGGTGATCATTTGAGTAGTTACAGTCAATGCACTTTGAATAAATACAGAAGGGCAAACAAAACAAGATGAATGCTGTTGTGCCAAAAGTTTACGGTTAAAACATTAAGTTGTTGAAGTGACAATAAAATTATAATCGCATAAACACAAATCCAGGCACAAGTACACTTGCACATGACCTTCATCTTTCATATGGGCCCAATCGTAATGACCACCTCAAGGTCTATAAGCACTAAATCCTCAAAGACTTAAATGATGTCATCTGTCTGCACAGCTGTAGGCATGAGTGAGAATTCAAAAAAGCACAACATGGCAGAAACCGGAGAGCATTTTGTGACAAATGACAAAATAAGCAAAGAAAAAACAACTTTCTTTGCACTCGGGGAACTTAAAGCACCAAATGTCTTTCAAACTTGTGCTTTTTAGAGGGGACCATAAATCACTGTCCAAAAAATAATTAACCTATTTTTAAAACACAGAATAATCTTGGCTTGCAGCAAAGCACACGTTGCATTCCTTTGATTTTATTTAACCTTTTTTCCCTAAATTTCCAGATTGCTGCTTCTCCTTTTTCAAGTGCTTTTGTCTAAAGAGGGATCCAAACAGGATGTGAACAGTAGTGACCAGAGATAATGACATTAAGCGATTTAAGGCCTTGATGTGGAAAGTTACTGCTGATGACACGAAACACACAAGTCTCAACTTGCAAGTGAGCACTTGAAGCAAAGCAACGTACTACTTATGAAGACGTGATAGATATGTTATGATGCGTTCACATCAAATGTAACATTTTTGCTCAGTGTGATTATAAACAAAGTCTAAAGTGTAACTAGCTATCAGCTGCAGTCCTCCCACTACATTGGCTGCTGGAGGCACATGTTTTAAGTAGTGAGAGTTAAAACTTCACTTTGCGTTTGTTGTGAACATACCATTAATTAAAAGTTTCAGCCCTGCAAAGGAGGAGAGGGGGTTTCACCCACTCAAGATGCGCTCCCGTGCAGTACTCCAAGACCCCGACTAAGCCTATAATGTATGTGATTGCTGAATATTGATTGCACAAGTGGGCTGGAATAGAGAAGTGAGTGATAGTGGAATCCACCGGGAACGGGAGAAGCGCAAAACAAATGTCAAAGATAAAATATTACAGTATGAAACTGTGACTGTGGGACAGCTGTAAGCCCTTATACACTTAGCAGGAGCACACCGCGAAATGTGAGTGTAGACATCAATTTTTCTGTTGTGTAACTTCAGGTTCGGACAGATTTTATCTATGGTAAGAATAACATTGTTCCTGGTTTATTATATTGTAATTTATGTCATATACTAACAATTCTGCATTATCATTCAAAAAGGATAAGCATTTATTATGTGTTCACTGACACTAGAATCCACATGAAATGTCACAAGCAGTGGTGTACTCACAATCGTCCTCCTCTGCCACCTTTTCAGTGGGTGGCTCCTCGGTGGGCCGTCCAGCGATCTGGACAAGCTCTTTAATGACTTCCTCTGTGGTTATCCTGCCGTCGATGGCCAAGAAGGCATCCTCCAGTGCCTGGAAAACGAAATTCAAACATGTTGATACTGTAAGAGCAGAGAAGAGGCAACCATGCCCTCATAATACACCGTTTCTAATATGGCTTTAAGTATACCACAGCCAAGCAGCATGTGGTCATGGGCATTTTTCTTCAAACTCATTTAAGTCCTGCAAACATTTCTTGATGCATCTCACCTTTTGAAGTTTGCCATCTTTGTAGGCTTTCTGCTCCTTGATGATGTCAGGAAGGTACTTTGAACAGTACAGCGCTACCTCTTCACCTAAAATGGAAAATAAGTAATATAAATGAACTGAAGTGTGTGCACATAGTACTCTGATGTGCAAACAAACAAACAAACTTCAAATCAGTGCGTTACCTCCGTGTCCATCATACACGGCAAACATGGCAGTATCCTCATCGAAGTCTGGGATACTGTTGTGAGCATCCTGTGACAAAGAAAGATGGGGATAAAAATCAAAATCACAGTGAACATGAAATTTAGGTGAGACCAATGTATTTTATATTTGTTAAGCAACAAAGTTTCTTTTCTTTAAAAACAAACAAACCCCCAAAACAAAACAAAAAACCCACTTAAAATAAGAACAACCTCAGTCCAGGGAGCATTTTCATCTGCAAATTCCATGAAGCAATTACAGATTTATTTGCACGTGCTGATAATGAGGTGGAGCGGTTACAGAAAGTAAAGTAACTGAGAGTTGTTGCAAAGCAAATATGTTAACAGCGCCATAGGAAGTCCCAACTAGAATGAAATAATTAAAAGGTAGATAAGATAATATCTATCAATCTATCCAGGGAATGGTCATGAGGGGACACCGATTAAACAGTAAATCAACAGTTTAACTTTTAAACTCAGGTTTCATCACTGCAGCCTCTGTCCCAATCCATCTGTTGATGATCTGGTCCCCTGTCCTCTAACTTGTGAACAAAATCCTGAGATACTTAAACTCCTCCACCTGGGGCAGCAAATTGTCCCTGACTCTCCACACATTTCTGCCTATGAACCATGGCCTCAGACTCAATGGCGCTATTTCCCATTCCTAGAGATGACCACCTGATGAAGCTAACAGAACCACATCATCCACAAAAAGCAGAGATGGGACTCTTGGGCAATCAAAGTGGAGAGTGGAGCTAAAATATGTATAAGCTTAATTTGGATGACCCAGCAAGAAGGTTAGAGGTTTTGAGCTCCGTGCAAGCAAACAAACAAAACAGAAATGTCTTGCAGTTCTCATTTATAACCCAGTAAAATGTTTTTCGCTTCGTTTCATTTGGCAAACACAGCAGCAACACCACTGTCTCTGATGCGTTTATTCATTTTCCGCCTCACCTCCATGGAGACCCGCCAGCCCTGCATGGCAGAGAAACCGTAGCTCATGTTGCTGTTGCCGCCATCTGAAGAGGTCTTGGTGGTGCTAGGCTGAGACAGATATGCCCCCATGGTGGTCCGTTTCTATGGCTTTACACCTGGAGGGAAGACAACAGGAGAAAGAAGCGTCACATTTTTTTATGTTCACGTTACATTTTACATTACCCTGTCCCTACTAGCTGCGGGTGCTAGCTGGCTAACGTTAGCAACACCACAACAAAAAGTAGGCGCAGCGGCTAGCTAATACCACCATGCTAAACCCGGCTAAACTTCCAGCGGTAACCTCTGCCCCCGCGCGAGCGGCTGCGCAGCTGCGGGGAAAATCAAACGCCTAACACCGACGGCTGATTTACCTGTTGTGACGGCGCAGGAAAAGTTTAAAAGCGGCTCCAAACAGAAAGAGATTCACATAGGAATGATTGCACGTGTGGAAGCAAAAGCCGCTATCAACACACACAGAGAAGAGAGAAGCACGAGCCGCGAAGGAAGTGAATGCGCGCGCATGCCCCTTTCGCTCGAACAAGGTGGGCGTGTCAGAGGGCCACGTCACACGCTTTGGTCATGCGCATTGTTTAATCAACAGAAAATCTTTTCAACTTTTTGTTTGTTTGTTTGTTTTTTAAATTTGAATAAGCGGAGTTATTAACTAAAACTAAAGTTGAAAATAAATTTAATAAATTTAAATTAAAAAGAAATTATTTTATTTATTATTTATTTTTTTTAGACGTTATACTCTATTTTTTTAAGATGATAAAAAAACAATACAAAAATGAAACTGTCAACAGCAGGGGTGTCGAACTCCAGGCCTCGAGGGGCAGTGTCCTGCAGGTTTTAGATATCACCCTGGGTCAACACACCCAAATCACATGATTAGTTTATTAGCAGGTTTCTGGAGAACTACAAGACATGTTGAGGAGGTAGTTTAGCAATTTGAACCAGCTGTGTTGGATCAAGGAAACATCTAAAACCTGCAGGACACCGGCCCTCCAGGCCTGGAGTTCGACACATGTGGTCTACAGGCTCTAGAAAGGACCAGTTTTAACATCACATCATCTGCAGATGTATACCCCTCACCCCAACCGAAACTTTTTCCACACAGCTAGCATAAGGAGGGATTAATGCCTACGTTTATTGCTACTACAATAAAAACATATACTTTGGCTGTGAGTGAAGTGTTTGTATTTTATGTGGTATTTCCAAAAGTGTGAAATTTTTATAAATAAAAAAGACCCCTAGATTAAAATTAAGAATTTCCTATTTGTCATTAACAACTTCTATCGGTTGGTGGCGGTAAAGATCCATTTCTACATTTGCTGCCCGAAAACATCTCAACTATGACCAGGAAGAAGAAGGACAATTCGTTCCAGACCATACTCCATACCAGTTGGTGGCGGTAATGCACCTTTCACTTGTTTGCCAACCGCCAATATAACTGTAAGAAAGAAAGAAAGAAAGAAGGACAATTAGCGATTGAACATGGCGCGGGAAACCCGGGAAGCAGAGGTAATGGATGTCAACGGAGAGGACGTCTCAGAGGCGGACAGTCTCTCTCCGGCTCAGCTAAAACTGTATGAGACGCAGTTTTTCGGCTTCACCCCGCAGACCTGCATGATCCGTGTTCACAGTGCTTTTCTGGATTGTTTGTACGAAATTTTGCCCGTTGTGGAGAAGGTTTGCGTGCGGCAGTTGAGTAAAGGGGAACCGGACGGGACTGAGGAACTGCTCCGGTCCCGGGCTAGAGAGTGCAGCCGAAAGCTGCAGCAGTTCCTCGAAGAGCGGTTCAAACAGCTGTCAAAGCGGATGAATGGGCTGCTGGTTAGCCACTGTTTCTCCGTGCCGCCAAACGTCCTGCTACCCGAGGATCAGTCGCACAAAAACAACCCCCAAGACATCCAGGTGGGTGGGGAGGCCAATGGAGTTGATTATTTTTTTAGGGCTCTGTATGTCTAAGATAATGTTAAAACCCTAACCCTGGCACATTTTCGTTCCATTAATCTCTATTTAAGTCGGAAAACCTCAAGTTAAACATCTGGGTGTTGACCTAGGCAACGCATGTTTGTTTATATAGCACGTTTATTTATATAGCAGGTTTCAAACACTAGCTAAAACCAATAGCTAAAATCGGAGAAGATCTGGGTAGTTGGTTTCAGCAATTGACAGCATAACTTCTAAATGCCGTATTCTCTTTAATTTCCCAATAATTTCAATTATTGAAAAGTATGCTCTCTTGGGTTGAGATCAGGTGATTGACCTGGCCACTGAAGAATTAAGAAACTCTGAAGTTCTGTCCTATCAGTTTTGCAGTTCTGCATTTGATAGTGGAAATGTACAAGCACAAAATTATACAAGTGTGTAGATCAAAAACCTATGGACCTAACTGTGTTTAATTGCAGTAAGTGTTAAAAATCAACTTAAATGCAGTAAAACTAAAACCCAGACTTTTGTGGGGAAAAAAGAGGAAGGAAAATCAGGAAGGTTTACTAAGTGGACACCGAGTTATGAATATCTGTGAAATTTCAAGAATACGAGCAACTTTTTAATGGCATTAAACCTGTTCTAACTTCATTTTAACATTGAATTCATCATGATTGTTCAAAGCATGATTAAAACTGATATTTCTCCCCCTTGCTTTGAATGGGATCTTGCATGGTCCAGGAGGTACTGAAGCTGGAGTCCTCCCTGGTGGACCTCCAGAGAGCCTATGAAGCAGAAGTCTGTGCCAGACAGGCCCTGCTAGCTGAGCTAGAAGAGCAGAGGGAGGTGCAGAAACAGCTGGACGAGATCCTGACATGGGTCAGTGAGCTCCAGGAAGCCTGGGTGAGGGAAGGTAACGGCAACTTCCATGAAAGTTTTCGACTGGTGATGGAGTCTGTAAAGAAACTGCAGGAGGCCATAAGGGCGGTGCTGGTCTGCAGCACAGCTCCTCAATGAACCGAACTCATATTTAAAGTCTGTCGCCCAAATTAATAAGTTCTTCAATTGTTTGCCAATTCATTTTGGTCACCACTGGTCATAAATAAATGGAAATATTGTGAAAACACAAATAAAACCCCACTTGTTATCCTTAAAAAGACACTGCAACTCTGAGAAGGCGCAGACAGCTTTATCACCTTTTCCCCATAAAAGTGTAATGTAAATAATAAAGCCCATATATGCAGTTGAGTCTGTTTAATAACCTTTTAGTTAATATTCAAAGGGGTTGTATTGTATGGGAGCAGTTCTCAAAGTTTTACTGCCAGGCTCTCCTGCAGAAGCTAAAAAAAAGTTCAGAAAAGAAAAAATAAATTGTAAAGCTACATTCAGTTGCTTCCTTTTTCCACAAATTGTAGATTTCTAAATTGGATTTCCTTCATGACACAACCCAAATATCTTTTCTTTTCTCCCAGAAGGAGAGTCAAATATCATTGTCATTTTTGCCTGTCAGGCGAATATTATTGAAAAATCCATATTTTTTTCCCCCTGCTTGTCCAATAATCATACCTACATCCTCAACATGAAGACTGCAGCCTTAATGATGTACTGCTTTGTTTTTCTTTCATCATATGTGTCTTTAGCTCTTTTATCAGGTTAACCAGTTGATTAAGATTAACGCTGTCCAGCAGATGGCGCTGTCTGCATGTTAATGTCAGGGAATCACTATTCACTTAAGCAGAAATAACAAATACGCTGGTCTGAGCTTCTTACGTGTCATTATTTGATGTATTTCTCTGTACAGTATGACGGCAAACTGAATAACTTTTTGTCTTGCATAAGACATTGTCACATTGTTCAGATATTTTAGATTAAAAACTGTTTTGAGAAAGAAACTTAGAGTAAATTTACTCACCAGCAATGAAAACATTTGTTAACCGCTCATTCAGTGTTGGGAAGCACAGGATAAAAATTACTGGCCTTGTGTTGTAAAGAATAAATGTTTGTTTACAGAGTAAAAGCTGCTTCTTGGGTTTTTTTTTTTTCTTCACATAATAACTCTTTACTGCATGATTAAGAAATACATTAAGACAGTTTTTCAGAGCAAATTACCAACAGAAAGAAACACAAAATTGTTTGTGTCATTAATGCTAACACATTTAAGATATGCACAATAATTTATTGATCTCAACATTTCTAAAAAAATTTCTTGAGATAAACATATATGTTATCTCTGTTTTGGTTTATTGTGGTGTCTTTACCTGTTGTTGTGATTTGGCCTTATATAAATAAAACTAAATTGAATTGAATGTTCTGCAGACCGTCCACCAGCAGTGATAAAACCTGCAGTAAAACTGGTGTATACTGATGGCTGAACTCCTGCATTCAAGGGCTTTCTCTTCAAAGACTCTGTCACTCAATCACGATTCAGTGGGACACTTTAAATAATATGTTTACTGAAACAGAGGAGTGGGTTATGCTGTGAGAAGGTCTTTGAGCAGTTTTTATTGATGATTGTTTTCCCCCATAACTGTGTTGTAATTTGAATACGCCCTACCCCCCCCAAGGGCCACCTTGGTTATTGTCAATAGCATTGTAATTCAGAAGTTTCTCATAATATTTTTTTCTGCTAACCAGCCTCCCCACCCCCTGCAAAAAAAGAACTTAATACTTTCTAATCAGTAGGGGGCAGTACCTCTCTGTGATTTAATGCAAAAGTGGGGTTACTTGTGTTTAATGACTACAAGTTTTTCCTGACAGTTTTCACATTAATAATAATAATAACTTTATTTATAAAGTGCTTTCAAACAAAGTGCTGTACAACTAAAGAGATAAATAAAATAAAAGCGATACATAGCAATACAGGTAAAAGACATAATACAAGTTAAAAACAATAAAAATTAAAAAATTAAAAGCCATAGAATTAAGACATGTAGGATAGGGTGAACAAATGTGTCTTCAACTTAGTTTTAAAAACCTCCACAGAGCATGCCTGCCGAATATCTTGAGGGAGGTTGTTCCACAGAAATGGGGCACGAAAAGAAAAAGCACGCTCTCCAATTGTCTTTTTTCTGGCTCTAGGAACTTTTAGAAGGCCAGAGCCCTGAGACAAGTCCATTAACAAAAAATTAGTTTATTCCTGAATCACAACACTTTTTTTTTTTAAATATCCACACTGTAACAGGTTGAACACATGTGTTTGATGTTTGATATTTGTCATTATAGTAAGATACAACACAATTTAATTTGGTGACTATCAATAATTATTGTGATATAATCAAAGGTAACTGCAGATGAATGTGGTCAGTGGAAGCTTATATTCTAATGGTTAATAGAATTAGCAGTGTTGCTGCAGGCAGAAGCTGTGATTGGTGTTGCCGTTGTCTGATTTACAGCCCTAAAAATAACAAGCGGACCTGAAAGAAAGTGCATAAACAACAACAGGTTGAGTGTAAACAGTCAACATTTGTTTTGCGCATTCTTTGAATGTGTGTGTCTGTCTCCTTGAGAAATGATCGGTCCAAATGGAGAGGTGTGAGAACTGCTCTGTTTTACTTTGCTAATGAGACCAGCAGCGGGAATGATGAAAACCCAACACGTTGTAACTTGATTTTTACCAAGCAGAAGACATTCGTGTAGGAATCAGACTTCAAAGACTTTGTTTAAAAAATATCCATTAATCTTTACTTTTTATGTTTACATGCATTTATTATAACAGCGGTGGGGTAAAGGCAGTCATATTTCCAGTAATTTCTACAAGAGCTGCTCTTACATACAGCCCAGACTATACAGACTTTTCTTCTTGCTATTAAGACTTTTAAGGAAATTCAGATTTAGAATGGGCCAAGTTTCAGTTTTAATGAGTATGTTTGTATCAGTACAGTGGAAAAAAAACATTAAAAGTAAAAAAAAATAACAAAAATCATCCTTTGCAGGCGTGCACTGCTTGAACTCTTCGAAACACAAACCTCACCGTCTCTGTATTGTCCCCACTGATGATCTCACAGGCTTAACCACAGCCACACACAGCTCCTGCTTGCTGTGGGGTCTCTGCCTTTAGGCTGCTCTTCAGCAGGTGGAATTCAGATTAAGTTCAGGCCATTGGTGTGGCCTGCTAAAGGTATTTCACCTCTTCACCCTTAACCCTGAACATTTACACCAGTTCCATTCATACATGTCTGTGTTTGACGTTGTATGAGGATGTGCCGGTTCTTAAGCTGTTCTTCATCAGTTTATTGAGCTATTATTCCAAAACCCACTGGTACACATGTTTTTGAACTCCTGGCTTGTTTTTCTTTTTGAGACTTACCAGCTGGTTTCCATCTCGTGGTAGTTCCTCTAATTTGGGGTCATGAACTTTTCTCTCAGTCATTAAAATTTTGCCTCCATCGTGGACATCATTGCTGACTTGCTGGTTAGTTGTAATGGAGGCTTTTATTGCACATTTTCAGGCCTGTAGGCCAAACCTACAGCGTCTAATACCACTGTATTAAAAGCTGTAGGTTTATAGTGTTTACTATTGATTTCATGAATCTGAGATATCTTGCAGATGACCTTTGAACTGATCTGATGTGGACAGAAAAGAAGGAAATTACACTACCCTTCTCAGTTGGTGCTAAAAATTCCAGCACCAGCACCTGCATTACAAATCTGCTGGGTCTAAAGTTGGAGGCACCAATGTCAGTGGCTTTTGTAAGAAATTCATCAGTGGTCGGCAGATGCAGCTCACCTCACAATGATTTCCTTACCATAGAAATGACTCCAAATATAATCAGTTTTCATACCTGTTCAAATGCAGGCTGATACTATGAAAGGCACCAGAGAAGAACTGTCCCTGCAGCAGGTAACAGTGACAGGGTGGAGATTAACACTTAGCTTCATTTTTGCATCTTCTTGTTCTTGTTCAGGACTTCCTCACAGGTTCATATGGGAACAAAGTTTGTGGCAGTATATTAAAAGTCAAACCCTGCCCTTCTACTGTGTATGTGTTGACACAGCCAGGCTCAAAGAGGGTGAGAGACAACATGAGCAGCTCATGTGTATATATGAAGAAACAAGACATGCATGCAGTAACAGAGCTGCCCAGAGAGTCACTGAAAGAGTGCAGGGAAGAGGGAGTGTCTATAGGTGAGCATTACCTCTAGGCCATCTTTTGCATCTTGCAAATTATATTTTAAACAGTATACGGACACAGCTGCATGCAACTGGCAGCACACAGAGTTTATGTCTCAAGGGTCTGAATTATGTTCACTGTCTGAAGGCAGAGAGAGAGAATAAAGCAATACAGCAAGATTCTAATCTAATCAACATGGAGTCAGACAAGTTTGAGAGAGTATGTTTTAAAAAGTGAATGTGTTTGTATTTGAAGGGTGAGGGGACAAAATAGAGACAGGAGGTCGAGGAGGAAAGTGTCCAGCAGAGTCTCAAGATTTCACACTGATGTCCTAAACTGTTTTATCACTCACACTGCATCTACGTAGCAGCTGTCTGAAGATGTCATAAATCAACATGCTGCTTCTGTCCATCTGCAAAAAGAAACATACCGCCCTCTCTTTATCTGAAAACTGCGCATAACGTGTAGCGGTTTGACTTCTGCTCTCGCTTCACATTTCATAAAAAAAAATCAGGAGGCAGAGCCTTCAGCTTTCTGTGGAACCAGCTCCCAGTTTGGATTCGGGAGACAATCAACTTTTCCTTTTGAGATTGTGCTAAAAACATTACATTTTAGATAAAAGCATACAGTTAGGGTTAAATCAGGGGACCTAGCTGCCACTCTGCATTTAACCATTAGTTATTAATCTTAATAATTGACTCTTTCCAGTCTGTCTTTCATCCTGTATCCCTCTCCTCATCCCCATTAAATCCCCTTTTCTTCCTGTTTAGAGGATGTTCTTTTGTCCCACTGTTGCCAAGTGTTTGCTCACAGTGGTTTGTTTGATTGTTGGGGTTTTCTCTGTGTTTTCTCTTTATCCTACAATATAAAGCAGCTTGAGGAAACAGTTGTGATTTGGAGCTATACAAATAACAGTGAATTGAACTGAACTTTGGGTAAAATATCACAATATGTAGTTCTTCTAAATTTAGGGTGTTCTAGTTGTCATTTACTATGAAATACTTACGGAATAACAATGAACTTTCAGAGAGAGACTTTTAAATGACAAGAATTTTTTTTATCTAATGAAAGAAAGTTTATTTAAACTACAGTCTAAGGTATTTTTAATGTAATATCTATGTAATAATGAACTCCAGGGTATTTCACAGGAGATTGCAAATAATATTTCTCTTTCTTACATTGTTATTACACATTACCATTAGGGCCGCTGGTTGTGTACTGAAGTGCTACTCATTTATTCATTTATTTACAAACTTTGACTTATCACAACAGTAATCAGTTGTCATTGATTTTGTGCATTTAACCCTTTCATGCATGAATTACGACAACCTCAATCAGGATTTTTTTCTTAAGTATTTTTATTCATCTGTAGGCATGAAAAAAAGATTTTTGAACTTTTAGACATGTATTTTTCAAATAGTTTTTTGCATGTACACTTAGGTGGACAACATCCTTTTTGGAGTGGGTGGCAGGGTATGGAGTTACACATCAGTGTCCAATGTGGTGGTTTATGCGCAAGTATACCATCAACACTGACACAAATACAAGATAACAGCCTTTGAATAGCTGTCCACTGTAGTGTCCACAATGCGTGAAAAGGGTTCAATTCATTAGGTCACAGCAGGCTTTCATCTGGAAAAAGAAATCTTAACTCAAGGTCCACCTTTTAACCTTTTTGGGGGCTTTTAGATTCGTCTGACTGTGTTTCTCAGTGAAATGATGTATAGTTCTTTGGTCAACTTAAAATGAACTGGGTCCTGTCAACCATCTTAGTCTGGTCGGTAATGTCCTAAAGAGGAAAACAACCAAATCTTCAGAAATCGTCATTAAGTTGAATAATCTCGAGTGATTCTTCTCCCTCGGAGCACTCAAAGCGCTTTATATATCATGCCTCATTCACTCAGTCATACAAGCACTTTTTCTAGCAGACTGGGGCGGCCAGGAATCAAACTACTAACCTTTCTATTAGTAGATGACCTGCTAACTGGACTTGGTCTTAGGTATTTTTTTTAATGTTAATATTTTCATTTTGACCGTTGGCATAGCTCTGAGGGTTTCATTTTATGTTATTAGATGTTAATAACATAAAATACACACCAATTCTGGCCCTATTATCTCCTCACAAAGACAAGCATGAAGTGTGTGTTTGTGCTGGAAAAACTGTGCACCAATTGTTTACACTGGGTGATCTGAACATTCGTTGTATAATGTGAGTCCTGCTGTTTTTCATGCATGTGTCTGCATACTTGCAGGAGCTCATGTATGTACCTGCTGGAACGTGTGACTGTACCGATCTCTGCTCTGTTTTTTTTTTCCAAGTGTGTGAATCTGCATGTGTTTGTGTGAGTGAAGACAGCATATGGACAGTGCCCTCCTTCCTGTTGGGAGGGGAACAACGTGGCTCTCTGTGAACCACAGCTTGAACTCTGACCTTTTAGGATCACACACAAAGAAAGACACACACACACAAACTCAGATACCTTCACACACGTATGCAGATATACATCCACTGTCATCCAGCCAGCCAGCTGTCCTCATTGACTTTTGGAGTCCCACACAGAGGCAGGAGGAGAGAGGAGGTGAGAGTGACAGTCGGGCCCACAGACTCCATTGTTTTTTCAGGCTGTGAGAGAGTGACTGTGATTTTTTTAAACCCACGTGTCACACAGCAGGGAGACCAATACATCAGCGGAGCCTCTTTTCCTATTATACACAACTGTAGGACTCTGTGATGTCACCAGTTTGGAGAAAAGTAAATATCCTTAAACAGCTGTAAACGATCACATGTACTAGCTGCCATTTGCCTAAGGTGAACCAAAAGTCTTCCCATTAACCTTGGTGAAATTTTAAAGGTGACACTTTTTTTCCCCCCTTTTTGTGTTGACTGCCAGTAGTTTATATATATTTAATATATAATAGATATTAGAGACGGACCGATCCGATATTACGTATCGGTATCGGTCCGATACTGACTTGACTGGATCGGATATCGGAGAGAAATAAAAAATGTAATCGATCCGAAGTATCACAAAATCACCTCACAAAACGCGCTAATTGGCATAACCCAGCTCGGCGCATCGGAGCAGTATGTGTCACGTGATAGAGCAGCTGTTGGAGCCTCCCTACATGCTTCCTAACTGGGTATTTCATCTCGGCGAAAACTATCCCAGAGAAGTAAAGCAAGTGTGTAAGTTCATCCCCGAATGTTTGCATCAGAGGTGGGACCAAGTCATTGTTTTGCAAGTCTCAAGTAAGTCTCAAGTCTTTATCCTCAAGTCTCAAGTCAAGTCTCAAGTAATGTCAGGCAAGTCAGAGTCGAGTCTCAAGTCACTGGTGTAAAAGTCCGAGTCAAGTCACAAGTCTGAAACATTGAATTTCAAGTCCTTTCGAGTCTTTAAAAAAAAAAAACGAAAAAATAATGTTGCAGTTATGCTAAATGTAAATATTAGACCATGTAATTTTAAAATCTGTGTTTTTCTCAACACATGACAAAATAGTGAACTTAGAAAATATACACAAATTGTGAAATTGCACCTCTTTAAAATGCAGCTCAATTAAACCTAGCTCCAAGAATAATTTTCACCGACAGTTCTGAGATAAGCTGCATGTTATTCTTGGATGCGGTTGTAGGACCAGCTTTAAAATCGCATGACAAAAATATCATACACATTAAAAAAAACTGTATCACCAACGTAGCCTGGACAACATTTGCTAGTTAGATGAAGTCAGCTATCTCATCTTAGCATATTTATATGCATATTTATAATTATACGGTTCTTGGAGTGAGTGCATACACTCATGAAGTTTAGTAACTTCAGGTCACTGCAACAAGCCCAGGTACAGTTTACCGACGGATGGGTGCAGGACCTTGAAATGCACCGTGTAGAACGAAAGACCATCGTACGTATCATAAGTTTACCAGTCTCACAAATTGTCGTCATAAATACACATTCCTTAACCGTTTATTAATAGGACCTTTGAGCTCAACGGTAATTAATTAGTAGTGGAAATAATTTCTGGTAGCGTTACAGAAATGTAGCAGTGACAACAATATTGTATGCTGTAATCACCGCGCGGATAGGAGGCGGCTGGCTTGACCGCGGCTCACAAATGACGGCTCACTTTACCGCAGTCTGTAATCGCACTGGGCAATTAGTGATACAAAAAACCTGTTTTATCCTGTGAATAAAAGTATATGTTTTTGTCAATGTACCATAATAACAGAAGCGAAACGCAATATTGTGTCAGGACAATTCACTATTTATGCACAATAAATAAAGGAGCATAGCGCGACAATTTCTGTTCAGCGCCAGACTTGCTTGTAACCTATATCACCAATTATGTTATGAAAATGACGTATTAACTACTAAAAAACACTGACCTTCGTGTAAATGCTTGGAGCAGACTAACCTGTGAGCTGGAGTGTTCTGGGACGTTATATTTGATCTTTGAATGGCTGCAATCCAGGCCATCCGTCGCGTCTTTGTTACTTCGGAAACATGGCTCGAACAATTTCTCTTCAACGACGTAATCCGATAACAACCGATCTCTTTACCCGTCGGCTTCCCGTGGCTGTCATGCGACCGGCTATTGCAGTTAATAATACAACGGCTTCTTGACATTTTTGTGTTTCTTTTTATCGCTGTATAACTGATTTTAATTGAAAGCCTGCGTGCGCTAGTACCGCTTGCCACGAGTTCCCAGAATCCTTTGCGGTTCTACCCGTGAATGACCTCACATTTTCAATCTCTATATAATATGCATGTTAAATTTTATATTTGGGGTAAAATATCAAGTCTTTTCAAGTAAACCGGTTCAAGTCCAATTCAAGTCCCAAGTCATTGGTGTAAAAGTCCAAGTCAAGTCACAAGTCTTAGAACATTTTTTCAAGTCAAGTCTAAAGTCATAAAATTAATGACTCGAGTCTGACTCGAGTCCAAGTCATGTGACTCGAGTCCACACCTCTGGTTTGCATAGTATTTCCACATTAAGCTTAACAACTGATATATTGAGCCACAGCTGGACTGGCCATCGGAGATCCATATTGAGGTGAAAAGGAAGCTATTTGTCCCGTACTTCAGCTAGAATTAAAAAATAGACACAAAGCTGGAGCTATTCTGTCTTTGCTGCGCAGTTGCATCTACTTCTCTCATTCACTCCCCCTTCCTCTCCTGTTATTACTTCAAACATGAAACTGATCAATGATCAGCTGATCGGCTTTTCTGCCGCAAGTCCGTCTTTTTTGTTTGTTTATCGCCCACTTTGCGCTAGAAAGAGGAGACCAGCGGATAAACAACAGCAGCACGTTTAAGCTTGATAAGCTGTTGTTAGAATGTATTTAATATTACTTTCTAGTATCAGCTGAGGTTTGCTGAAGCCACGCCTGTAAAAGCTGCTGGTCATTATATCCGTTTGGATATGTGGTGAGAGGGAAACATGAAGATGAAACCAGGAGATGTCCTTACTGAATCATCAGAGCTGAACAGGTGATGGAGAAACAGGTTTACCTTTTAGTTAACATGAATGAGTTGAAGGGAAGTTATGAACTGTTTCTGAGAGACAAATAACACCAGGATCCTTTTCTAGGTAGCTGACGGCTGGTAACTGTGCAGGGGCGGGTTTAGCAAAGTTTTGTCGGGGGCCAGGTAGGACATTAACAGGGAAAGGGGGGCACAAAGAAATATTTTTCTTTGTTATGTCATTTAAAAACTTTGAATAAATAATTATCTGAATCTTACAACAAAAGTGGTCATCTGATTAAATGTATAGAAATCCATTATTGTATATAGTAACTAATAAGTCTAATATACACCCTTGTAAGCTGTAGTACGTTTTCCTTTGGGAAGGTACCATCTGTGCAGTCTGCAATTCTGTTGAAGAAAGATGTTGAATCTATTTAAATATTGTAGAAAAATAATTGATTTCTGTGCATTTGTTTTACACATGCATTAAATTAAAGTTGATTACATCGATTAAGGGTGGGGGGTGGTTCCCTAATATTTTTGCTGGGAGTTGGCAACCCTATTAGTTAGGTAGGTAAGTACTCTTTAAAATACCAGAATAGGGAGGATGGTGTAGGTTTAAATTTATTAAATTGATCAGTGTTGCTGAACTATAAAATGTTTTGGGTGGAGTTTTATTTTTTGCATACAGGTATAACAGAATAGCTTCAGTCTCTTGTTTTTTAAAACTTGAGTATGAACTTATACAAAATGCAGCAAGATATTTATAAAAAACAGTTTTATTGATTACAAATCACTGCGCTGTATCGGATTCATATCGGTATCGGCAGATATCCAAATTTATGATATCGGTATCGGACATTAAAAAGTGATATCGTGCCATCTCTAATAGATATAAAGGAATACCGTTGGTGGGGAAACTACTTTACATTCTTTGGCAAACTATCAACTGCAGTCATGTGAAAGAGATGTTTTCACATGACCAAGTGCAGCTTTAGTGCTTCCTTTCCTAAAGGAAACTAATGTACTTAACAATTAGTCAGTTGCTTGGTCTTGCCAAGTATCATAAACTTGAGTCAAATGTTATTTTTCCTCATTTAAGAACTTGAATTGTTTGTTAAAAAGTACTTTACTTATATTGAAAAGATGAATATAGTTGAACACTGGAAAATTAAGTTAAACTATTAATTTCCTTTCTTGTTGTACTGCACGGCAATGCCAGTTGCCCAGTGTGTGAATGTTTAAAACTGTGACAGTGTAATTTGTAACTGGATGAGATGCAGATGAAATGATGGCAGAGAGGCTTACTGGACACTGAACAAACTTTAGTTTTTCGTTGTTTTGTGATCTTTTGTGATCTTTTCGTCGTTATTCTGGTGCCCTTTTCGGTTACTTGAGGTTGTGGTCTATGACAATGGGATTATGTTTTCTCTGTGTACAGCTATATACATTTTTATTTGCATATCATAGAGTATAATAAGTAGTTGATCCCTGGTGGAGAAAACATTTTTGGCACGCGTAGCGGTACAATGTTTCTTGTAGTTGCTCACCAGTTATCTCATATCTACATATCTCAGAAGGACTTTGGGTCCACTTCTCTAAATCATTTAGATTTCTGCAACCTGGCAATATGAAGCTTCAGCTACACAGTTTTTCTAAATTACTGAGCTTTGGAGACTGGCTAGGCAACTCCATGACTTTAATGTGTTTCTTCTTCAACCAGTCCTTTGTTGCCATGGTGGTATGTTTTGGGTCACACTACATCCACACTAGCCCGGATAGATTTGAAAACGGCGTTTTCGTCCACACTAGCATTTATAGTTGTTTGCACAGAGTTGTGCGTCCACATTGAAATGGCTGAAAACGCTTACGTTCCAGTACTGCGCGTGTGTGAAACGCAAGAAGATTCGGCCTGCCTCATTCCTGTCTGCCGTTTATTTATTTTCTGGCTCGTTGAAACGTTGCGGCAAAATGTCGAGGAAAAGCACCGAGTTTTTTAAATGGACTAACAATGAGGTGGAGTTGTTGCTGCGAGTAACACAAAAGTACAAAGTTGCAAAAGTGAGTGAGAATTAAAGAAACGCTATCTGGAGCATGTACAGATTGATATTAATCTCTAATAGGGCTGTCAAAATTGAGAGCAAACAAAACAACTGCTGTATAATGCCCTCCGCTATCTTTGTTTAATTGGTCACATGACTGCATCTGACTAACGCGTGTCATCGTTTTCAAAAAGTCTCCGTTTTCACTGTCCACATTGCGATGCTAAAAGCACCGTTTTCAAATGTATGTGTTTTCAAGAGCGTTTTCAAAACGCTGCATTTTCCTTCAGCGAAAACGCAGTCTCAGTGTGGACAGGAGGCCAAAACGGAGAGAAAACAGTGCATTTTCAAACTAAAACACATTAGTGTGGACGTAGCCTCAATGTTCTTGCCAAGGGAAGGAAGCTCTCATCTAAGATTTTGTGTTACAGTGGACCTCAATGAGGTGAAGTTGTCCTGCATCCTTAGCAGAAGAACAGCCCAAAGCACAATGTCTGCACTCCTGCGCTTGACTGTGAGGTGTTCTTTGGGTCATACTCAGCATTTCTCTTCCTCCTTCTTCCTACACAGTGGCTTGAGTTGATGCAAAAGAGCTCAATTTTGATTTCACCTGACCATAGCATTTTCTTCTAGATCAGACATGTCAAACATTAGGCACAGGGGCCAAAATTGGCCTGGCAAAGACTTCAATCTGCCCGCTGGACCACTATGGAAAATTGATTGACTTATTGTAATCTGTGTACTACATGGGAACAACTAATCTGTGTGAACCGGAGTGAACAAACTTGTAAATTCATCAGGGATCAATTTTGGAAGTTTGTTTTTTTTTAAGTTAAAGTTTGGGGGGTTTTTTTAGTCTCAAAAACTAAACAGTTAAGACTTATGCATAGCAAAGAAAACAGAAAAAAAAGGAAAATTTCAGAGTTGGAAATAAGGTTATAGGTTTTATTTTCTGAACTTTTTTTAAAAAAGTTTATTGTTGAGAAAGAGCTTCCTTAACAAAAACAGCTTTGTGCAGAAGCTGATTTTTGTTGTTTTCATGGCATTTGTTGTTTGCGCTCCAAATCCAAACAAAAATATCTGCAGCAGAGAGCCAAGATTCTTTAAAACACCTCAAACACCTGCGATCACAACCCTCAAACCTCATTTGGCATTTGTATAAACCTTTCCTTTCCAAAATGGAATGGGTGTTTCCAATTTCATTCACTCTGAAGAGGGCGAAACATGTGTTCTTGCTGGTTAAAAACAGAGGCTTAAAGAGGACATGAACATATAAAAAGATCAGCTTTTAACATTTCAGATTTAGCCCCATGTGTTTGGAAGGGTGAGGGTGGTTTGTAAGTGCGATCGCACTAAAACTCGATCAGTGACTCCATTTAAGTAACAGTGGCCTTCGAGTTTTATAAAACTTTCCTTAAAAGCATCTTTTTTGAGGAATCTGAACCTGAAATCTTATTTCTATATGCTATCAATGTCTAGTAATGACATGACGATGTTGTTTGAAATAATTATCTGATAATCTCGATTCAGTTTAAAAATATAGCAAAAACATCATTAACTTTGCTAAATATGAAAACAAATGATATTACCTAATACCTACTTCAAGATTTGGCCTGTCAAACCCAAATACCCTCACAGATCTCCAGATGTCCTGGATTCCTTCCACTTTCTTATTTATGTGATCTTTAAAGGACAGAGAAACAAAGAAATAGTGATCACACCTCCTTCCTCCTGCTGCTCTTATATGATCATCTAAATGTCTTTGCAGTGAAAAGTGGCTACAATTAGAGGACACAAAGGAAGAAAGAAAGGAGCAGTGAACGTAACAAAGAGGGAGAAAAAAGGGAAGAAGTGAGGTGAGAGGAGAGTGGAAAAGAAAAGAGGTGAGGAGGAGCACAGCAGCAGCTGGCAGGTGTCAGGAGTCACAAAGGGCCATCTGTCCATCGAGTACCATCTCTACACACACACACACACACACACACACACACACACACACACACACACACACACACACACACACACACACACACTGCATTAAACTTTCCTCCACACAACCTGAAACAACAAAGCTTTTTCTTCATTTCTTGTCTTGACGGATTTCATCATAGCTTAAAAATTGAACTTGTAGAAATTCCTGCCCTCTGGATGATTGAGTCTATGTTTACAGTAAAATGCACGTTTTGAATACCAGTCTTGTATAGTTTTGTATAGGTAGGTAGGTATAGTTTTTGGAGAAAGAAGCGTCATGATGACAAAATAGGGAATGTAGTGAAAACAGGACCTTTCGTATCCACACATGTGGTAAAGCCTCTCTGAACACTGAAAACTCAAATATCTCAGCTATTTACAAGAAAGACTTGTATGTGGGCATAGACACACACACACACACATGGTGCTGACCCCTGACCTTTCACCTCAAATGATCTCTCCCTTGGGAGATTTTAAGAGTGTGAGGAACGCTGGGTGAACACATGTTAAAAACTTCATGCATGCAATGGCTACTGTCTCAAGGCAGAGTTCACAGGGACAGTGTGAGGGCGCTTCAAGGATAGGAACAGCTCTTCACCTGTTTTGTAGTTGACAATGATGTGTGCTACAAGCAAAAACATAAATGGGGCTATATCTTTAAGTAAATCCTTAAGTAAATCACAGTAAAGAACAAACAAACAAAAAACTCCCCAAACAAACAAAACCTATTCAATTACGTTGCAGCAACTCAGTGCATTTAAGCATTTAGGCAGCATTAAGATCAGAGTCAGAAACATTTAATAATCCCTAAGGATTATGTGAAGATCAAGTTCAAATCAAGTGTCTGGAGGGTGACGAACTGTGGTTTAAGTGACTTTGAACATGGAGTGGTTGTAGGTGCCAGATAGGTTTGTCTGAGTATTTCAGAAACTGATCTACTGGAATTTCTACTGGAACTCATCCTTAGAGTTAACAGAAAATGATCCAAACAAGGGAAAATATCCAGTGAGCGACAGGTCTCTGGTCGAAAATGTCTTGTTGATCCCAGAGGTCAGAGGCGAATGGTCAGACTTTGAGCCGATAGTAAGACAACAGTAATTCACATAACCACTCATTATAACCAAAATATGCAGAAGATCTCTGAAGGAACAATGTGTTGAACCTTGAGGCAGATGGGCTATAGCAGCAGGAAACCACAATTGGACCAAAATTGGACAATAGAAGATTGGAAAAACATTGCCTGGTATGTCTCAATTTCTGCTGCAACATTGCCTGCTAGGGTCAGAATTTGGCGTAAACTACATGAAAGTACGGGCCACAGTGACCACAATGTACCCATCTTCTGATGGCTGCTTCCACCAGACTCTATCTATCCACCCTCACATGATCATTTGCATAATGTCAATATATGGCGAAATCTCTATATGCAAAACACAAGGCCAATACCCGGCGCTGAGTGGGTATGATCTTTAGGCCCTCAGGCAACACTGCATTCAGAACACAGATGGAAATCGCTGCATATGCTCAGGAACACTTCTCAGAACTCTTGTTAGAAAAATGGTTTGATGCTACATCTACAAATGCAAATTAAAACTCTACCAGACAAAGGAATGAGCATGGTCAAATAGTTCCAGAATTGCTGTCTACTTTGAGTACTACTTTTGTAAGATTGAGGAAAAGTGGAAAACTGTGGTCCTGTGGTTGCACCAATCAAAACGCAAAGACGGTCGGACTGCACTGGTGTCGGCTGTTTTGAGGCACTAGTGAAGTTCTTCTGCGCCATAGTAAGGCCATTTTATTCAATTTTCAATTCAATTTTATTTATATAGCCCCAAATCCCAACAACAGTCGCCTCAAGGCGCTTAGAGTAAGGTCTTAATTTTAAGACCTTAAAATTAAGACCTTAATTAAGACCTTACTCTTGGGTGTATTATCATTTATGTTTGCAATCATGTCATTTTCTGTACTATAATCTTACTGACAGTATTTTGGTTGGATCTGTACCAGTGGCACCAGCTACATCCTTGAAAGTGGACCTCTCCTTTGTTGTTTATCTTGAGTTTTCTTTAATTCATTTTCTTTAAAAAAAAAAAAAAAGGGGGGGGGGGGGGGCGAATCCTTTGTTCAAATTCAAACTAAACTACATTCTCATCACCGCTATATACAGTACAGACAAACGTGACGACGAGGCTCCAGTTACAGCAGTGCAAAAAAACAAACAATAAATATAAGAAGAGTAAGAAAGCAAATATACACTTTAGGACTGGGGGTAAAAGGATCAATAACATTTTAAAATTTTTGTTGCCTCTGGTTCAGGGGTATAAGGACAGATGATAACATATGCTGTACAGATTGTATAGCTGCTATATAACTGACGTTTACCTAAGTTGACAGCAAAGAGTCCTCCCAAAGTTGTTGCCAAAATGTTAAAACCACAGTTTTACATAACTAAGAGAACAAATATGCAGACAAAGTTGGGCTGTATAACTAAAAACTCAACAGCACAATTTCCATCTTAACAACGTGCTTGATCTCCATTTTGTGGGTTTGAGTATTTATGTTTTGTCTTTTATCAAAGGTTCCTGGTGTTATCAGAGTTATAGTTTGGGAAACATTAAAGCAGCTTTCACACATGCGTTGCAGTCCTGAACCTTTCTAGGCAATAGGCTTACACATTGAAGGTGAATGTAGGAATGGAAATGTCTGACACCGTGCTGATTTGAATCAATGTGAGAGTAGCACAGGTAATAGTAAGTTTAGTTTAATGTTATCGAGCGGTCACCCTGCCTCCTGTATGTTTCAGGCAGCTCCCTCATCTAAACCAGATGGAGTATTTCTAGTATATGGACCATAAGAGCTTCACACCTTGAGAAATGTAACACTGACCTGAACTGATGTAAGTCTTACCTCATTAAAAAGTCATTTTCTGTCTTCTAACACTGCCTCTGTGATGTGTGGTGTACCTAATATTTTGTTCTTGGTCCAATTCTCCTTGCGCTGTATATAGACTTGAGTCTATGTTTTAAGGACATCATATTGCAAACCACTTCTATGTCGTCGATACCCAGATATACCTACCGCTCAACCCAGACACCAACTCTTCTGCAATTTCCGTAACTTACTGTTTAGCTGATGATAACACATGGCTCTTACAAAAGTTCCTGTATCTTTGAAATATGATAGAAATATTAGTGATGCATCCCACCCAATGGCAGGCAATTACACTTTTTATACTCGATCATATCTTGTGTCACTGGTATCCTATCCTCAACCTCGGGTAAAACATTTTGGTGTTCTCTTCGACTATTTTCTTAAATTTGACTTACAGACAGTAAACTTTTTCTTTTTTTCAATTAAAACCTGACTAAATTTAAACAATTTCTTCCAGTTCATTTATACTTTCACTGCATCTAGATAAGATTATTACAGTTTGTTACAAGAAAACACTAAAATCACATTTGCAGTTGGTTCAAAATGCTAGATTGAATACATCCTTTCTTAAATCTTCATACTGGCTTTCTGTGACGTGCTGCATTCATTTTAAAATACTGTTCCTTACGTATAAGTGCTTGCTCCAAGTTATTTATCAGATCTCTTACAATGCTGTGCTCATGGCACTCATTCAGAAACTTTTAGCAATTAAGGATCCCCAATTTTCCCAGTTTTAAAAAATTAACTGTGGTTTTCCTTTTAACTGTTAATGGGTTTATTTGCTGTACAGCACTGCTTAAGTGTTAGCCCATCTGGTGACTCAGGAATGAATCAGTTGTAGAGGGTGCAGTCAGATGCCATATAACATTCCCCAGCTTGTAAAAAAGTGTGTGTGTTTGTGTTTTTTTAACTGCATTGGCATGTGGAACATCTGAGACACAGAAAGAAGGACTTCTGCTGAAGACAGCAGCTAAAAGTTGTTTTTCAGGGCAGCTCAGACGTCATCTGGATCTCCCTCACAGTCTCTAGCAGCGCTGCCGCTCTGCCTCTCTTCTTCCTAAAACAACTTTATTTCATTCTCCCTCTTCCTCTGGCCCTCACTACCCCTCTCCCTCCTTCCTTCCACATCCAGCAGACAGAGGGCGGATGCTGGCAAACACTTCCCCTCTCCACGAAGTTACTTCCTGTCTCTGGGAATCTATTTCCTGCCCGCAGATACTACAACAGCACTAAGAGCATTCCTCAGGAATCTCTCACTCTCTCTCTTGCGCGTGCGCGTGCGCGCACACACACACACACACACAATATAAGTATAGCTCTTACTGTGCAAATGTCAGAAATGATCAGTATGTTCTGATAATATTGATACTGATATATTGTGCTGCATATTTAGAATGAAAACATCTACTACTGTTTATGCCCCAGAAGTGCTTAAGACTGGTTTGATTTAAAGATCATCCTGTGTGTTTGTGTGTATCCTTGTTTTTCTTGAATTGGAGACATTAGTGTGTGTTTGCTCAGCAATCTTCTCCTGTTGTCAGATGTTTTTCCTCAGAGCTCAGGTATTCTTAGCAAGTTTTCCCCTCCTTCTACTGTTTGAGGTGACAATGAGAACTGCTCAAAAGTGATAAATTTTCACCTGCTTTGTTCTATCAGAGGGATTCGACCTAAAAAAAACTGCAAGTAAATATGATGTTTGTGTCATTAAATGGAGCATAACAGTAAAAATAATGAAAGTAAGAATGAAAAATTAAAAAGCGGTAGGTGGCAGGAAACAGGCATAGTTTCCTGGGGTGTTAATGCCCAGTGGAGCTCTCTAATACACAAACACAAATACGCACAGTTTTGTCTCTAATCAGTGGCAACGTTATCTAGACTTACAAGGAGGAAGTGTTTGTATTTGTGTAAAAGGTTGGACCTCCACTCAGAGCTGGAAATGACACACAAAAGCAAAACTGATCAGCAGAGACGCCCTCCTCCACAGTCTGTCACACACCGTAACACTCAGAACATACTGTAAATGTATTTTGTGTCTAACCACGTAAACGGTGAGCGTGCACACAGCTACCCTCATGTCCCAATGTCTTTATTCCCTCTCTCAGTACTTTCTTTAGATGTAATGGTCTTAATCTAAAGGCTACTGAAACACAGGAAACTGCTGCAGGATTTATTGCTCCGACTTTCTGTTGTGTTTGGGAGCGAGGTGTGAGTTCAGCAACATGTCTTAAGTTAAGTCACTACAGCCAAACAAAATGTTTTAACATATACGACCTTGGGTGAGCTTACCTTTATTAAACTTAAATCACTTTAGGGTAGTTTCACATTAATGCCACCATTATATTGTTTGAATGTTTATCATAAACATGCTGGTTACTTTAATACAGGGGTGCCCAATCCCAGTCCTCGAGAGCTACCGTCCTGCAGCTTTTAGATGCATCCCTACTCCAACACAGCTGAATCAAATGGTTTGATTACCTCTTCAGCATGCCATCGTGTTTGGCAAAGGCCTGATAACAAGCCATTCATTTGATTCAGCTGTGTTGGAGTAGGGATGCATCTAAAAGCTGCAGGATAGTAGCTCTCGAGGACTGGGATTGGGCAGCCCTGCTTTAATACTTCTAATAGAAGTGTTCTAATGTCATTAATTATCTCATTCAATCATTTTTATCATTTTACTTCACAGCTCTATAAGTTTGGGGCCACAGGCGGAATCTTCCACGGCATGCATTTTTAATTTCTCTTTGATATTTGGGCATATTGGGGCCCGATGAATGTAAAAGCAAAAAATTAAAAGATTTTTTTTTTTACCTTAATTTTATTTTTAAGAAAAATAAGAGCCACATATGAGGATATTCGTTTAAAGTTTTGATAGAACAGTAGTAGTATAATGTCCTTGTAAGTCGATATCAGGCCTTTGCAGAGCAAAATTGAGTATTTTGGTCTAAATAACCCAAAATGTGATGTCCACATATATGGACGCCAGGTCCTAGGAGGTTAAATTTAAAATTTCAGACTGGACCAGAACACCTGAACCTTTTGTTGTGGCTTTTTCCGTGAGTGGCCGTGAATTTGGTTTCAGTTAAAAATGGTGAAAATAACAGGATCACCATGTGTGTCAATAATAAAATTAGACGTGTAGCCAGATGTATTGTTAGTGGGACCAACTTGCCTCTTTACACCTAGATCTTTGCACATGTACCATAAATACACAAATCCTCAGTATTTCATATTATGCAGATGTTTATGTATCTCATGTACATAACTGTTCACACACACAAAGACACAACAAGCACACAGCTATGTGAAAAAGAAAAATCCCAGGACTCTGCAAAGTCCTGTTGAAAAGTAAGTGCACCCCATGACCGAGAAGCTTGTAGAACCACATTTAGCAGCAGTAATGTGACATAATTATTTTCTTTATAACTTTATCAAACTCACATTGTTGAAGAGGAATTTTGTCTGACTCCTGTTTGCAACATTGCTTTAGTAAATTGAGGCTTGTGGGTATTTATTGACTTTTGGAAATGGAGCAAAATTAATGTATATCTTAAATGTATATTTTTATTAATTTATAGACTTGTGAATGTACTGGCATTTGTATAACTGTTATCTAGAGATTTATCTTTTTTTTAAATCATATTTGCTCCTACATACAACCTAGAATGATCAGTTAAGCTGAGATGTGTGTCTTTGAATTATGAGAAACCCCATTAGTACCACTGAATCCTGTCAGTGTATTAAATGCTTTATATTTGACTTAGAGGAAACTGGAAAACCTTAAAATAATGGGTAAAAGAAAAATACCTGAATAACCTTTGGACTTGTGCATGTACTTTTAACTGACTGGAAACACATACTGTACATGCATATCTTTTTTACCCTGGAAAAATAAGCATACTTAAAAATATGTCAAAACATTAACCAGTACGGGTCAAATTTGTTATAATTAGTCACTAGAATATGTGTACAGAAATATAGAAGCCCTGTTTTCTGAGATAATCATAGTGCTTAAATGCACATATGTAAATAAAACAGTTTTTACCAATGTAAACAGAATGTAAACCCAAAATCATGAATACAGTGATGTTCTTTTCCTATTTTTTTTTTACATATATATCACACTTAAATGTTTCAGATCATCAAACAAATTTTAATATTAATACTGTTACTGTTGGTTTGATGTTCTTTTTATTAAACGGTGTGTTAGCTTTATGATTTAACAGGACTCAAGCCTTCTAAAAAATCCCTGTTTTTGTCTCATCAGTCCACAGAATATTTTTGAGAGATCATCAAGATGTCTTTTGGCAAACATGAGATGAGTCTTTTTGTTCTTTTTGTTCAGCAGTGACTGAGGCAACTTTGACCTGCATTTCTTTAGATGTTGTTCTGGGTTCTTTTATGACCTCCTGGATGGGTCGTCATTGCACTCTTGGTTGTTGCTTGTTTGCTTTTTTCCCCTTAATACAGGGAGTGCAGAATTATTAGGCAAGTTGTATTTTTGAGGAATAATTTTATTATTGAACAACAACCATGTTCTCAATGAACCCAAAAAAACTCATTAATATCAAAGCTGAATGTTTTTGGAAGTAGTTTTTAGTTTTAGCTATTTTAGGGGGATATCTGTGTGTGCAGGTGACTATTACTGTGCATAATTATTAGGCAACTTAACAAAAAACAAATATATACCCATTTCAATTATTTATTTTTACCAGTGAAACCAATATAACATCTCCACATTCACAAATATACATTTCTGACATTCAAAAACAAAACAAAAACAAATCAGCGACCAATATAGCCACCTTTCTTTGCAAGGACACTCAAAAGCCTGCCATCCATGGATTCTGTCAGTGTTTTGATCTGTTCACCATCAACATTGCGTGCAGCAGCAACCACAGCCTCCCAGACACTGTTCAGAGAGGTGTACTGTTTTCCCTCCTTGTAAATCTCACATTTGATGATGGACCACAGGTTCTCAATGGGGTTCAGTTCAGGTGAACAAGGTGGCCATGTCATTAGTTGTTCTTCTTTTATACCCTTTCTTGCCAGCCACGCTGTGGAGTACTTGGACGCGTGTGATGGAGCATTGTCCTGCATGAAAATCATGTTTTTCTTGAAGGATGCAGACTTCTTCCTGTACCACTGCTTGAAGAAGGTGTCTTCCAGAAACTGGCAGTAGGACTGGGAGTTGAGCTTGACTCCATCCTCAACCCGAAAAGGCCCCACAAGCTCATCTTTGATGATACCAACCCAAACCAGTACTCCACCTCCACCTTGCTGGCGTCTGAGTCGGACTGGAGCTCTCTGCCCTTTACCAATCCAGCCACGGGCCCATCCATCTGGCCCATCAAGACTCACTCTCATTTCATCAGTCCATAAAACCTTAGAAAAACCAGTCTTGAGATATTTCTTGGCCCAGTCTTGACGTTTCAGCTTGTGTGTCTTGTTCAGTGGTGGTCGTCTTTCAGCCTTTCTTACCTTGGCCATGTCTCTGAGTATTGCACACCTTGTGCTTTTGGGCACTCCAGTGATGTTGCAGCTCTGAAATATGGCCAAACTGGTGGCAAGTGGCATCTTGGCAGCTGCACGCTTGACTTTTCTCAGTTCATGGGCAGTTATTTGGCGCCTTGGTTTTTCCACACGCTTCTTGCGACCCTGCTGACTATTTTGAATGAAACGCTTGATTGTTCGATGATCACGCTTCAGAAGCTTTGCAATTTTGAGACTGCTGCATCCCTCTGCAAGATATCTCACTATTTTTGACTTTTCTGAGCCTGTCAAGTCCTTCTTTTGACCCATTTTGCCAAAGGAAAGGACGTTGCCTAATAATTATGCACACCTGATATAGGGTGTTGATGTCATTAGACCACACCCCTTCTCATTACAGAGATGCACATCACCTAATATGCTTAATTGGTAGTAGGCTTTCGGGCCTATACAGCTTGGAGTAAGACAACATGCATGAAGAGGATGATGTGGACAAAATACTCATTTGCCTAATAATTCTGCACTCCCTGTAGTGAAATTTCTTTTGAAAACTACATGCTGTATTTGTCTAATATTAAAGTTTGTTGATGATCTGAACAAATGTGACATATACCCAAAAAAACCTAAGGGGGTAAAAACTTTTTCACAGTATGTTCTTACAGGGAGTACATGGTGTGTAGCTCCAGTAAATATTGAAAAATAAACATGTTTCAATCACTCTAGTGCCTGTGTTACACTCCAAAGAATCCATCAGTTTTAGCCATAAGCTGTAGTGTCTTGTTTGCTGATATTAGCATCCCAACATGCGATGATTAAAATGAAGACAGAGTTGACGGGATTCAGTGTTTAGATTCTCCAGCCAACAAAAAGAAAGGTCATAATATCAGAGTGTTCGTCTGGGAGGAAACACACCATACAGGAGGGTCTGTTTGGTCTTTTTTTAGTTGTACGGCTGCTGGTGCGTTTGTTCATTGTTGGTCCGGCCTCCTCTCTCCCATCTGCCGCTACTCATTAGCATGGAAACAGGACCAGGAGCTTTTTCACACATACACACATTGGCCATTAATCAACAAGTCAGGCCAGGGTCCATTCCCACACATACACACCACACACATGAAAACAAAGACCATACAGACACAGCGCCTAATCACAGAAATATCCCAGAGCACACTTTACTAGATTTCAACCACTCCTCATGTCTCAGAGGATCAGACCTGGCAACCCAATTTTCTTTTCTCTCAAATCTGCCAACATAGTGACGTCTCAATTGCTTTATATTTAAGTGATGACTGCTCCCTCGTGGCTCTGTGAGCGAACACGAGAAGATTTGTTCCCATCAGCTGTTCTCCCTTTTGTCTTGAAGGGATGAATTGGCAAGTATTATTGTGTGAATTTGCTATCTAATTTGTCTGGCCATCATGAATGGCCGCATTGAAAGGAAGAGTGTATTCCCATGAACTGACAATGTAAGTCTGAGTGGTACGTAAAGGCTAACTCCATGGCTGACGTAAATGTCGACTATGTTGGGATATAAAAACGTGTCAGGACCATGAATGTAACTGACCAAATGTAGATTTAGTCCAAGGACATAAAAAACAAGAATTGTAAAAGTTTTGAAAGCACAGAGATCCTTAGAAATGAGATCATGGGAGCATCAGGAAAAGGCACAAAGACACAAAAACAGTCTCTATTTAGGTTCTTGTAGATGAACCTAAATAGTGATTGTTATTATTTACAGCATCAATATGGGAATAATATAGGACATTAAAAGAGAAATTAGAGATTGAAGTGTTAACTGAGAACATTTCATAATTAGTTACGACTGCTATTTAGGTATGTAATGTTGAACTTTCTGAAAGCAACTACTTTGTGTAATTAAAATAAAATGAATAAAAGTCACTTTATTAAATCTGTATTTAACATTCTATTTAACATTTGTTCAGTGAACTCGTCCTCATTCATAGGGTGTCAAAGTCGCAGTCGTCTCATTTATATACATGAGTGAGTGAGTCATGAGTCGTGGAAATAATGAGACACGTCTCTTATTCCAGTTCATTGTATTTTAATCCAAAACACAATCTTTTCTTAAACCTAAACAGGCTGTTTTTGTACGTACACAAAGCACCAGCAAGTAGCAAAAGAAAATAATGAAAACACAAAGTTAACAGTCTTCTAACTGACACCAATAACACCCCACTCCTGCCTGCTTATACCTTCTTTAAACGACTTTCATTTCTCAAAGTATCGAGCAAATAGTTATTGATATTAATTATTTTTATTATATCCTAATTTTCAATACTTTTGCTTAACCTACACTTAGTGTTTCTTCTTTCCAAGTAATCTGCTCAGAAATCCAATTTGCAACCAACTCTCTAATAACAATTACACATGGATTACATATTGCAGTCTTCATCCCTGCACTGAAAAACACATGTAATATCTGCTCAAAATGGTAAAATCAAGTTTACAGGAACAAGATTTTGGCTTTATAACAATCCAAGCCAACATTTTGATTTTTCCTCTAAAAGCAACTTTGAGCATGAACATCACAGATTACATCATATTTTAAATACCAGTTTAAGGTATATGAAACAGAAAGAAGTAACATCATGGATGTTTCATTCATGTTTTCTGCTGATTCACTGAAGAAAACTTGAAAAGTGTGTCTTGAGTAAACTTTATTTAACTCATGTTACCTATGTGACATGAGTTAAATTAAGCCATTGGTCCACTTCTTTTTATCTGACTCGTCTTCTAGCAGGGTCGAAGCTAGATTTTTAATATACTTTTACAACATTCTGGGGGTTTTTCCAGTAGATTTTGCAAACCTGCCAACTTTCAACTTTCACTTTCCAACCAGTTCACATAGCCCTCATTTGGTGTTTATCACTGTGCCGAAGAGCAGGAACACATCAGTCATGGTTGTAATTGTGCCCAGAGCGCGATTTTTATGATTTCTATACTCTCAAACACTGTTACACACCGTTTAGTGATTTTGCGTGCCTTCTTTTGCGCTATCTGCACTTCTTGTTTCTCCATCCATGCATTTTAGGGTTTGCCTTTGAAGTAAGGAGCAGTCACAAGATGTCTTATAGGGCAAACAAAGCCAATTTTGGAAGAAATCCGAGGAGACTTTGACCACCCTTGCGTGTTCTGGGCTTTAAAAATCGTTATTCTGTCAAAAAAAGCAGGTAAAACTTCTGTTTTTTCTCACCTGATGCAAAAAAATAAAGCAAAGCCTTCAGAGAGAGAGATAGAGAGACATCTGCCATATCTCTATCTCTCTCTCCCTCCCCTCCTGTGGGTCCTCTGTGGCAACATCTGCTTCCTCTGCTGCTCTTTCCCATCATGCGGTGGGCGTGTCCTTTGTGTTGCCCCCCAACTTCATTGTTCTAGCCAATCATTGTACTCGCCAAGCTGTTCCCACGATGCACCAGTAATGACCAGAAGGTGCTGATGGGAGCTGGTGTCTCTGAAGGAATGACTCTGTCTTTACAACCGGTTTAACCCCCAGGGAGAGATGACAATAAACAAAATACAAACAAAAACAGTGCTCTCAAAGAGAACCGAGAAATGTGGTTGGCTTTAATTGCGTTGACTTGCAACTATACCCTAAAATTATGATTTAAAAAGGCAACACATGAAAGGGGAAACAAAAGTATATTAAAGGCATGTTGTGCAAATAGAGTTAGAGATTGATAATCAGGAAAAAAAGAGGAAAGAGGGGGTGAACTGAGTGAAAGAGAGAGGTAGAGCTCTGGGAAAAGATCAGAGCCTGGTCCCTGGGGAGCTGCAACAGATGAAGTAGCTGAATAAGCTGTCTGTCATTGTGTGACTCAGGCTGCTGTGGTCACTTCGTTTGTTCAGACTCAACAATGGAGGATGACTGAGAGAGAAATCTCTGTTTTCCCACAAGATTTAGCCCCAAAAATCTCTAGTCAGAGATGCTCTGTGAACATGGGGATTTGTGACAAATTGAAATGCTAATAACAGACAGAGTGGAGAGGGATGTAAAATCAGCGGGACACTGTTATGATGCTGCTCTCTGAGGCTGCGAATCAGCAAAAAAGTCTGGAGATGTTGAGAGAAAAGGCTCTGTGTTTACTTTGTGTGCAGTAAAATTAGTGCAACAAGTGATCAGGTGGTATTTAAAAGTGGTAAATATACTCAAAAATAGACCTAAACTACATACAGGCTGTCTACATTCTCATTATATACACATAACAATAATAATAATCAAACAAGCCAAACGACTTATTGCCTGGGCCAGTTCTTCCTCATATTTACTTAGGCTCAAAATAAGTCACATAATAATTTGCATTGTTAGCTGTTACATTTTTCTTTGTATACAGGCCATGATGAGCTGACTTTTTCTGTTATATTAGTTAAGTGAATTCAATAAGGTAAGAGTCAGGATCAAATGTAGCAATAGTCTAACTGGCATCATGAGCTTCAGTTTAAATTGATGTCTCCTGTCTTTGATGTAGCCTAGCATTGACCCTGAACACCACAGCCTGCTTTGCACCACTCCAGCATTACTGCAAACTTCCCCACAATACTGAAACTACGGTCAGTTCAGCCTGCTCTGAATTGTACTAAATAACACACATTATCATTCAATTTATTTTTTTAAATCACATTTCACAATATGAAAAAAAACATCTGAATGTTTTGTCCCAAGAGGACACAAAAGCCATCGTCACAGTAGCTGAAGTTCAAACCAAGCATCAGAAGGCTGATTAAGTGACTTTGAACATGGCATGGTCATTGGTTCTAGAGGGTCTGGTCTCAGTATAATAATAATGATAATATGACATATTATAAACCTGCTAAAGCTCTTAGGTCATCTGGAACAGGCTGTCAGTTAGTTCTCCCAGGATTCCCAAAACTTTGAAACTGTATTTACTTCATATGTGTTTTAGTATTTTATACTTAATTATTATCTTATTATCAACAAATGTCTGTGAAAATATTGTCGGGCATAAACCGGTCCGTGGCGCAAAAAATGTTGGGGACCGCTGTACTAGACTAGGGGTGTCAAACATAAGGTGTGTGGGCCAGAATCAGCCCAGCAAAGACCCCAGTCTAGCCCATTGGACAGCTCTGGAAAATGTAAAGGAGTGCATAGATTTTGAAGTTTAAACTGTATTTCCGTAGGCTTTACCGCTTTTCCTGTTTATAAAGACCCCAAAACATCACCACCAACTGTCATTCATGCTACACCGAAGTAATTAAGTAATGGCCGAAAGTTCCTGTTTTTTTCACCATCTACTATAGGAATTTACATTTTTACAGATGGTTCACAGAAAAAAAAGGACATTTTCTATGAATTACCAAGACCTTTATACTTTAGGATTGAAGGACAGTCTTGGCAATGAAATACCAGAACATGTTCTGAAATTTTACACATTTTTCATGTAGAGTTTGACATCTCTGTGGGACAGCATAACATTTTTATCCATTGTCCCTCTGTCGCACATATTCAGGGGGACCAAAGACAACATTTTGACAGGTTCTAATGTCTAATAGTTCGTTTGTTTTAATTATAGACTGTTCTAAAACCTGGTTTTTATTGATCATTATCAGTAGCTCGGGAGGTAGAGCAGGGCATCTGCTAATTGGAAGGTTGGTGGTTCAATCCTTGGCTGCTCTCAGTCTTTATGCCAAATATCCTTGGGCAAAGTTGCTCTCTGATGCATCCATTGGAGTATTAATGTGTGTGAATGTTACATAGAAAGTACTTCCATAGAAAAAATGTGCTTGTGTCAATGAGGCAAGTTGTATAAACTGCTTTTAGTGCTCAGCTAGAGTAGAAAAGCGCTATATAAGAACCAGTCTGTTTATGTGCCACATCTTTTGCTGCCTGTGCTACAATGTGGAAAAATGACTTTCACTTCATCATCACAAAGTCAAAGACCACACAGATTTTTGTAAAATATGGTAATAATGACCGCAATTAAAGGGAAATACAGATATGTGTCACGTAATGGAGTGCAAAAAGTGAGGACCCAAATACAGAAGTTCAAAAACAAAAAGTGAAAAATTTATTTGTCTGATGAAAGTTCAAAGTAAAAATGTTCCAAGATACAAAGTAACAAAACCTGGACAGCACAGAGAAATACACAGGGAAGAAGGCAGGCACGTAAACAGTACGACACAAAGTTTAACTGGAAGACAAGGCTGTGTATACACACAGAAACACACAGAGGGTTAACAAGGGGAGTGGAAATAACTGGGGAACAAGAAACAGGTGAAACTAATAAAAGATGAAGACAAAGTAAAACTGAAGATGAGAAGCAAATGACTTTCAAAATAAAACAGGAAGTAATCTAAATAGAGAGCCTTAACAGAAATGAAGACTTCACAAAATTTAAGAAGACACTAAGGTTGTTCTTATGCTTGCCCTGTCACTTGTTTGCCGTCACAGCTGGATTGAAGACAGAAATGTAGGATGGTCCCAGTTTTTACCCCCATTTTAATGATAATACTGCACAGAAGCTCAGAGATGTACTGACACACAGATGTTGTAACTATTTGAAACTTGAGTTTTTGGGAATAACATGGGAGACAAACACTTGTGGCTTTTTGGCCTTTTGACTTCTGTGCCTTAACAGCAGGTATAAATGGCTACATGTGTCTGATGACGACATGGCGGTGAGCATATAGGGTATATTGGGACCTCAAGGAAGCTACTCAAATACACCAGATCAAAAATATAAACACGCTTTTTTTATTCCCAAAAATCTCTTTCTGTCCATCCATCTATCCAACACATGCACACACCAGCCAAGATGTTTACACACACACACACACACACACACACACACACACACACACACACACACACACACACACACACACACACACACACACTTATACATTCAAACAGATCTGTGAGAGGAGAGGAGTGTATGAATGGACAGATTAATCAGATTATAGCTGAGACACACTTAAACAGCCTGTTCTGTGGATTAGCTACGGTCCTGCCTACTCCCTGTCAGAATAAAAATTGTATTAGAAGAGAGAGGTGTGTGTGGGGTGTGGTGTGTGTGTGTGTGTGGGGGAGGCTGAACCAGACAATATATCATCCTACACACGCACACAGATGTATAGATTTGTGTTCACATTTTTCTGTTGTGTTATTTAGAATATGAGTGATGGTACATCTTGGACTTCTTTAAGAACTAAAAAAAGAAAATGTTCAGGATTTAGGTGAACGATAAGAAAAAGGAATGAGCTCATGTGAAGTGTGGACTGACTGGATAAACGTTTCTCTATAGATTTGACCATGAAGAAGTTTCGATTTCCCCCTTTCAGAAGTTCAAAGAGTTGCTGTTCTTTATGTGCAGCAGGACAGCAAATGGCAGCCAGTCACCGGGGCTTTGTCTGACTATTGACACCAGAGAGATGCCGAGAGGGAGGACGCGAGTGTGTGCGACTGTTCAGGGGCTGGAGGACAGCCTGACAACAACAAAGGACCAGCTTTAAGCCTGTCTCCTGTGATTTTCCAACTCAGCGAAAAGCTATTGTGGCACAGAAAAAAAGTTAAGTTAAAAAGCTTAGCATGGTATGTGCTAACAACTGCCTGCCGCTTGTGTAATACAAGCAAATACTTTTTGAGTAGCCACAGTTGCAGTCTTTGGAAGGGCAACCGTCGCTGTGTCTGCAGCCTGTGGGCAGGTCAGTGGTGTGATCTGCTGCTCTGTACCATCAGTTAGGGTGTGAAAGATTCATCCCTTAATGTGGCTCTGTG
The DNA here is from genome assembly GCF_057382275.1 of Copadichromis virginalis. Classification (NCBI taxonomy): domain Eukaryota; kingdom Metazoa; phylum Chordata; class Actinopteri; order Cichliformes; family Cichlidae; genus Copadichromis; species Copadichromis virginalis. The sequence continues at coordinate 16,047,753 of NC_140618.1, forward strand.
TCAATATTGGAAAGGAATTGTGAACTTTCTTTCTACTCCATCATTCAAATCTTACTTCAGTCAGCCAGTCCATGACCTCTCCTGGAGTGTGTGTTTGTGTGTGTTATTGTGCTCCATGTCGACACTTAATGCAGTGTGTCCTCTGTAATTGCAGTAAATTTCTGATCATCTGTCATCCAATTTCACCGTCCTGTGTATGTGGTGTGTGTGTTTATATAAGACTGCAAACCAGATGAGTTTCTTTGATGACTACTTCTGTGCTCCCAGTGGTCGCTGAATGACACACACACACTTAAACACACACGGAGTAGTGCAGGCAGGGGCAACTGGGACTAAATCCAGACTGGTGGTTTCTCTCTTCAGCTATAAATACCCCTGTGCTTAAAACAAGATCACACACACACACACACACACACACACACCAATAGTCCTGGACTCTGAGGAGCATAGAAAAAAAAACATTAATTCAGAAACACAGAAAGATGCAGACTAAAGTAAATACACACATGCACATATGCAATCCCTCTCTCTTTCATTCATGCACACACACACACACACACACACACACACGCACACACACGCACATATTACAATACACACAAGGAGATGGGTCTGGCCTCAGAGGAGGCTAGCTAAGCGTTCTATGATTATGGGGTGTGTCTTTGTCTCATTTAGTGGTTCCACAAGGAGACAGTCTTCTGCTGTGTCAGACAAACACACACATACACACTCTCTCTCTCTCTCTCTCTGTCTCTCTCACACACACACACACACACGCAAAACACTTATAGTATCACTAAGTGACATCAAATCCCTCAGCTTCAATTTTCCAGATTACTTTTTTTAAAATAACCTACAAATGTAAGAACGGGCGAGTATTCATGCTTTGCTAATTTACACAGCTTTTAAGAGCATGTTGCATACTTCTCATAATCCCTTGTTAAGCAGAAAGGGAAAAACAAGCATTCAACACCAGATGTGCCATATTTCATTCCTTTTTTTTTTTTTATTTTGGAAAAATATTGCGCCTTTTTTCCAGTATTAAAAATGACAGGCTCTGTACATCAGATTTTCTCTTAAATACAACACAGTCACAGTGGTCTCAAGTGCCTAACACATACATGCATACATACTTACATACATACATTATCTGCCAGATTAAAAAAAAAAAAAAAAAAATCCAACTTAAATTATAACAGGATTAATTAAAAAAAAAACACAATGAAATGGAGCACAAATAATTACATAATTAAATTAAAAGAATACAGCTTTCTTTAGATAACAAATAAAATAAAAACAAATGATCTCAACCAATGGCAGGCAGGGTGATGGTGTCCTTGAACTGGCTAACAGTGGAAGAGTGAAGGGAGTGGAAGTGAGCAGTGCATTCAATGACACAGGCGTGAACTCTCCTACATGCACACACAAACACACATACAACCACACACTCGTGCTGTCTCACACACATGCACGCTCACGTCTATAGTGCAATGAGGTCTTGGCAGTTGAGACGAGTCCTTTAAAGTTCAGCCTACTTGGAAAAATCAACAGCATCACTAGAGGTCAGGAAGAAAAAGACCAAACTGTCAATTTGAGCTGCTGATGCAATTTCACAAAATTCTGGAAATGTTCTGGAAAGGGATGTGCAGCAAATTCAAACAGAAATCATACACGAACTGATAACTAAACTTTAAATATGTTTGTTTTGAGTTCTTTCATCTGGATTTTTTCTTCTTGGTTCGTCCTCTAATGCCAAAAGTGTTTCCTAAGTTGCTCTGCCCAAAACATTTCCCTGTGTGTCACAACTTTCAGGGGTCAGAGGCCAGTATGGCCCAACAGAATCCATGTTGGATCGATCTGCAGTCACTACTGGAGTCTTTAGTTCTTTAGTTTGTGCTGAGAACCAGCTCAGCATTGTTTCTGTCAGTGCTGCAGAGGAAAAGCTGTTGAGCTGCTACAGAAGTAGTCCCACAGTTTTATTTGTGTCAAGAAAGCTCAGACTGTGATTTATATTTAATGAATAGATTGTAGCAGTTTAATGTTTCTACAACTCTGCTCTCTGCTCTGCAGCACTGCACAGAACTCGAACTACTCATTATCCATGACAGATTTTACACTGCATTGTAAAACACAGCACATAACAGTACTACAACAGTACTTTAAAAATTCTCTGTACTCCAAAGGTACTTCACTGTTCATTCAATCAGTACCCCATGGTACTACAATATCAACTGTTGACATACAAGTCCATATTCCACTGATTGGAGTTCATCCTGTTACAAGCAGTAAATCATCTTGAACTGCAGAAGACGTCTTCATCAGTTTGCCAACAGTCTTCACTGGACTAGACAAGTACTCAGCCAGCGCTGTTTCTGTACAAAGTCTGTACAAGCGCTCGCATTGCCTCCTGGTACTCCGTCCGTAGTGTTGAGTCAACATTAGACCTACATCCATCCAAGAAATATCCAGAATTCACCCGTAGTACTACCGTAGTACTACCGTAGTACTAAGTCCTTGCCAAGTGGGCTCATCAGCACCTTGGCTCAAAGTCCTCTGGTAAATCCGAGGGAACAGCAGCAAACAGCAGGAGTAAAACCTCCTGGAGACAAGCTGAGCTCTACTGCTCAGGGCTGGTGTATGTGGACCACCACCTGGTTTTCACTGGTATCATACCTGTAATACAGAAGGGACAAAGTCAGTCTTTGGAACTGCAGTTTTTGTGTGTGTTATGGGCGTTTGGGTCTATTTTTGCGTACTCACCTCTGTGGCAATGATGCATTCATCTTTCTGGTCTGATATGACGTAAACAGACTGGTATTTGGTGTCACTGGTGCACTGGTACCTGCTGTCACTGGGATCGTTGTATTCAACATCACTGGTTGACTGGAATTTAACGTCGCTGGTCGACTGATATTTAAGATCGCTCGCTGCGTGACAGTTCAAATCGGTGGATGAGTGATATTTTGCTTCACTGCAGCTCGGTGACTCGGCCACAGGGTTCTTTTCTGATGCATCACTGTGGGATAAAAGAGGACAGAGAAATTCTGAAATGCTGTTCTTCATGCAACAAATGCTTTCACAGTGATTAAGGGGACATCTGCATGAAATAATTCCAACCATTAAGAATGTATTTTGATTGGTTGTGTACCTGTTTTTCCTCTTCCTGTATCTTTCCTCTGTATCTGACTCATCCAGCATTTCACATTTGGCCTCTGGCTCTTGGTGACCCTCCTCTTTACATGGTGGCAACTCCTCAGGTTGAAGCTCATGGACCAGGTTGTACTCCACGCTAGGGTACCGAGATTTAAAGCCATTCTTCTCTGTTCCGTTGAGCCCACCGATTCCACTCAGACCTCCAAGAGATCCAGTGAGATCCGAATGATAATCTGCCTTCTTGTTGGTGTTTTTAACTGATGTTGTCATCAGAACTCCCAGTTCCTTGTCGCTGCGGAGACAGTTGTTGGTGGTTGTCAAGTTGTTCATGGTCTCGTGGCTGTCACTGTGGACACTGTCACTGTGATGACTGTGCCGCTCCTGCAGTTTTACCCGAATGTAGACCACCAGCACAGAGCATCCGATCAAGATCACAAGAACCAGGAAGACGCCGGCACACACGGCCGCCCAAGGGAATCCTCCATTGTCATCCTCCTCATCATCAGGATTTTCACTTCCAGAGTATATTCGATCGGGTCGATCCACAATCTCTGGTAAGAGGAACTGACAGTTGTGACCGCCATAGCCGGGCACACAGGCACACATATAGCGGCTGCCTCGCTCATGACAGGTGGCTCCATTGTGGCAGGGGTTGTGTTTGCATCGGGAGACAGGGGAGCTGCAGTTTTTGCCAGTATAGCCTGTGAAAATGGTATGGTTTAAGAATCTGAGAAAATGACACTAAGCTGCATAAAAATTCATGTAAACATCAACAAATTTGTCAAAAGTTGTCATACCTGGGGGGCAACTACAGGTGTAGCCACTTCCTGTTTCCTGGCATGTCCCACCATTCTGACAAGGGAAGGAGAGACAATATCCAGAGACGCTACTCCCGCTTTCCTCACAGTTAGGACCTGAAAACCCTTCAGAACACTGACAGAGGTAGGAGTTCACCAGATCCACACATTCTGCACCTGCAGAGGGGAGAGGGATTAAGAGAAAGACCAGTGATTAGTCTCTGGATGTTTTAACCCTGGGTTCAATTGTAGGTTTAGGTGAAGTTAAAATCAGTAAATGTACCATTTAAACAGGGGTTGGACGAGCAGTGGTCAATTTTCTTCTCGCAGTTGAAGCCAGCATATCCTGTCGGGCACTGACAGAAGTAGCCACCTTCCGGATTGTCGACACAATGTCCGCTGTTGAAGCAAGGCCCGTCTGCACAGGTGTTGGCGCTTAACTCACAGTTGTTACCATAAAAACCAGGTGGGCATGTGCACTTATATCCATTGTCATTGTCCTATATTGGAAAGAATGTAAACAGTCACACACAGGTTTCTTGTTTCCACATCATCTCTCTTTCTGTCTTCCTCTCCTGTGATACTCACAGTGCAGCTGCCTCCGTTGCGACATGGACTTCCGGAACATTCACTGACTTGGATCTCACAGCTGGCGCCTGTGTATCCAGGTAGGCAGGAACAAGTGTAGCTGCCCTGGCCAGTGTTAGTGCAGGTGGCTCCGTTAAGACAGGGTTTGTGGTGTGTACAGTAGTTCAGATCTGGAAACACGAACAATAACAAACCGTTACAAAAAATATACTTTAAACCTAAAGCAAAGAGGGTCCAAGCGGGAATCAAGCATGTAGTAAATGTGTCAGTAAACTCACCCTGGTTGCAGAAAAGCCCACCCCAGCCCTCCTGGCAGTTACACTGCCAAGGCTGTTGGCAGGTGCCATGGAGGCAGCCAGGGTAACGGATGCAGTCATCACAGTAACGCCCACTAAAGCCCACACGACACCTGTGAACACGACAGTTATTTAACACTAATAGTAACAGAAGAAAATATATGGAAACGCTGTCATATTAATTTATGGAAACTTAAAAATGCTTTTCTGGACTTACTTGCACTCTCCTGGTTTATCACAGAAACCGTGTTCCTCATCACATCCAGGAAGGCAGATTGCTAAAGAGAGTAAACATGCACGGTTAGGTAACCCACTGGAAATGAGGCGTGTTTGCACTCCATCAATCTTCCAATCACTTTAATTCCTTTTCAAGTCACTGACAGCTTGTCTGACAGTCCATCTGGTTGGCCCTCAGGCCTTCTTATCTATTTGGTGGAGTCATTCATCTTGTCTGGTGCCATGTTTGTCTGCCGAATAAGTTCACCTGCTCAGGCATGTTTCTAGAGTATTTTTATTCTCTATTATTAAGAGGCTTAATCCACCAGTCTTTATGGTTAAATGTCTTCTGGAGGTCTTCTTAGCACTTATAATGCAAAAGAGTAAAATTTGGAGGGTAATTGGTGTCACTGGGTCACTCTTGTGAACAGGCTGACATTTGCTGGTTTCTTCATTGCTTCAAAAGTTGTTGAAAATGCTACCGTTTTGGCCTTAATACCCACACAAGGAGCTACGTCAGTTTTGGTCACCAAACGAGGGGGATGCAGCCAACAAGCCCTCTCTTTTAACATGGTTGTTCTCCCATACAAAAGCCTCCCACACAAAGCCTCCTTTCTCCCCTTGACTGTGGGTCAGAAGTCCTTTTTCTCACCCTCAGCCCCTCTCTTTCCATATCCCTCCCTCTTCTTTCTGATCCTCCTTTTTCCTCGTTTACTCTCCCATCCACCTATCCCCTCCTCTCATCTTCCTCTCCTATCCTTTCCCTTCTTCTGCTCATCCTGTCTCTCCTCACTCCCCCCCCCCCCCTCCTCCTCCTCCCCCAAGGGCCAGCTGGTCTGTGTGGAACTAACCACCAGACAGCTGCTCCATTGTCTCCTCTCACCGAGCAGCTGCCCCCTCCACAACAATACACAACCGTGCTCGGCCAATCAACAGCCTGAACCACAACAATACAGGACCCCCACTTGGCCAATCGGGGAGGAGGTTTTGGGCGAGGAGGCCCCAGTGGTCTAATGGAAGGCACGCGGCGTGTGAATTACTGAGGAGCCACTGCGGCTCATTAGAATGGAGGCCTCTGGTGCTATGGGATAACTAACTGACGCCTGTTGCACACGGGCCCCGCATTATGAGGTGAAAAAAAAAGTCCCCAAACAATACAGAGAGGCAAATGACTGTTGGGAAAATTAACTTTGAAAAGTAGTTTATAAACTGTAGAAACTTAAAACCCCTTAAAGCTTATGTGTTTTTCATTTTAAAAGTTAAAGAACTGTTTTTTTTAAGATGGCAGTAATTCCAGACTAAGCCGGAACTAGTGTTAACACGTCTCACTTGTGAGGCAGTATTTTGGAATCAGGCACTTTGTGTAAACATCACCGCTTGCTGCTAATGATTGTGCCACTCCTTCAGCTTATCTAAGCAGCTGCCATTGGACTGAAATTTTAACTACTGCATTACCACTAACCTGAAGGTGTTTGTGCTTGCCAACTATATCTCTCAGTTATGGATATTCCTCACATTGCTCCATACGGACCTACTGACATTGTTTGATTAAAACCAAAACCACTCACGTTCAGTGCAGTATTGTCCCTTCCAGCCAGAGTTGCATATAATCTCTCCACGCTCGCCGCAAGTGAAGTGTCCAAAAGCATCATCTCGCGGGCGGCAGAAAACAGAGCAGCCTTCGCCGTAGTAGTACTCATCACACAGGAAGCGGTAAGAGTATCGCAGCTCAGTCTTGCCAGCTGTCTGCACATCACTGAACCACTCTTCTCCCACACTGAGGTGACGCTGAGTGGCGATCCTGCTGATCAGACGCTCTGGGTTGTCTGAAAAAGTAAATCACACAGCTTGTTGTGAGTCACATGTTGTTGTGAAGCATGGCTTTTCTGCAGAGCGTAGGACAGGGTAGGACCCTTTCATTCACATGAAGCTGTCAGTTATATTCCTTTGTTTACTAAAGATTTCAGGTCTTGCGGAAGCATGTGTGCTTACGCTCCTGCAGAATGACAGCCACACATGTTTTTGAAAATGAGTCTGTCATGCAGTGAAAAATAAAAGGCCAAGGGGTGAAATCTGCTGTCTGGCTTGCAACAATGCTTTTCTTGTGAACTGTTTTTTCCAAATAGAGACAGATTACACCATAAAACCTCAGTGCAATGATAAGATGATAGCTTAAAGATGACAACAGTAAATCTCACCACAGAAACAAATCTGAGAATGCCTATTATCAAGAGACAAGTGAACCCACACAGGAAATTGTGCCATTATATGCAAAAACACAAATTTTATGCAAGAACATGGCTATGTAATCAAAAACACACTGGACGTTTGCCTCACTGAGATGTAGTATTAGCTGATTCCCCACACTACAATCAGCAGATGTTTAGAAATGGTTAACCCTTATTTACTTTTCAAGGGAAGGTGTGTGCCTCAAAAAGTTGGATCTTAATTCTTATAAAAATGGCTGAAAAGAAAAAAAGATGACCTGACATTTGAAAGAAAACCAGGAAAACCTATTTGCCTTCTGCTCTGTCTTTGAGATACACTACTGCCCTTTCTTGCTGTCACCCACCTGTTGTCAGGTCGTCCAGGGAGTCGGTGTGGAGAGCTTCAATGATCAGTGAAAACGTCCCCTGAGGAGAGACAGAGAGAGAATCAACAGCTGCTTAGCCTACAGGCCTCCCTCCCTTCAGAGCAGGCGGGCCATTAGCAGGCCTCCCAATAAACTTCACAGCCTAATTCTCGTGTTGATTAGGTGCCTAATAAGGCCCGGTACCTGCTCCCCTTTTCACACCCCTGCCCATATCACACTCTGACACCGCTGTAAAACCAAACGAGGCGGAATTTCACGCTGTGCTGCCAATGATGTGCCAACTCAGAGGATGTTAAATTTCCCACCACGGCTGGTCGGAGGAGAGAGACGTTTGGTACACACACACACACACACACACACACACACACACACACACACACACACACACACACACACACACACACACACACCCTCCCCTTCCCGTTTTATCCAACCAAAGAGCACAGAAATACTACAATAGCCCCTCTCACACACTGCTGACAAAGACCCTCACAAGTGTGGAGTTTGAGAGCATCTGTTGCGTTCTGCACTCTTCAAAGCTAATACATCTCAGTCTGTCAAGGCCCTTCATTACTCAAAGTTTATCGGACAGAGAATACCTCAAAACTACGACTTCAAGTTTTTTTTTTTCGGGGGTGGGGGTAACTGTATAATTACCAACAGTGAAAATTGACGCATTGGGCCCGAAAAAACAAACAAACAAACAAAAACAGTAAATGCACAAAACTGAGCTCTAGACTGCAGCTTATCATTATTTCCACAATATTATTAATAATATTACCGATTATATGTCCTGCTTTTACTTACTGGCCATGTGAAACCGAAGGAAAAGCGGATCGGGTTGGTGAAGCTGTCCGCGTTGGTCTCCGGGACCTGGAAGGAGTTGGAGCCGAGGACGGGAGTCACAGTCCCCCCATACGTGCAGGGAGGCTCTGGGGAGACGTTGGCCTGATAATGCTTCAGACAGACCCGAAAGAAAGTCTTGCACTCACACTGCTGCTGGCCCTGCAGGTGAGTGGGGCAGCAGTTGGCATTCCCAGTTATCCCCTTCTTGTTGAGGAACTCCTGCAACTTCAGCTCAAACACGCCCGAGCACAGAACCTATAACACACACGCGCGTAATCAATCAATCGAGAGTATTTAAGGTAGGACCCGTGAGAATCAATCTTAAGCTGTTTGTATTCAAAAATATGTGCAGAGGGTATTTCAATACCCTTTAATGTTAAAGCTTGCTTTCATCGGACCTACCTGGCAGGTGAGTACGGTGAGACTGACAGCCAGGAGCAGACACAGGCGTCCCATTGTGTTGACAGCCCCTCAAAACCAGTGAAAGCTCCACAAGTCCGTGCAGCCCGGCTCAAACACTCATGGAGAAAGTCCTGTAAAACCTTCCCAGTGTCTCGCAGTCAAGGTGAGTCTTTGACGCGCAGTGGGGGTGGGAAGAGGAAGTTGTAGTGAAACTTTTCCTTTTGGTGCGTCTGTCTTCCGCCTCTATATTTTCCAATACACTGCGAAAGTTTGTGACAGAAAGGCTGTTGCAGTGCAAAGTAATCCCCAGCAGACTGATCCACTCGAAGAAACGTGAATGAAATCCCTGATGGAAAGAGTTAATTCCAATCAGTCGGTGAAGAAGCAACTCTTGATGGGCTTGTTTGTTTTTCCACTTGATTGATCATGATATGCTGATCATAAACACAGAAAACAAATCTGCGGTCCTCTCCGTTTTCCTTGGTGTGGCAGTGCGTGTGTCTGATGGGTCTACTGCCCCGTGCAGGGTTTTATACGGGGCCAGCAGGCGAAGGGTAATAAGATGCAAATGAGCCCCTCTGCTCCTCTTCTTCCCCTCCCTCCACCACCACCACAAGTCCGCCCAGGGGCCATCACAAAGAAAGGGAAGGGGGAGGTAGGGGGTGCACACAACTTTTCTAAACCCGCCCCCCTCCTCTCTTTTTCTCAAAGGGATGGACCAAATGGCTAGTGAGCTGTTAAATGTGCAACAACCCCATGCTTCCCCCGATGCCTCCCTCTTCTAGGACGCACTGGGCCCATTTACATTCCGACAAATTATTTTACCTCTGGACAAAATCCTCCATCAAGCGATTTATACACATGGTGCAGCCAGACGCACCATGACTTCTTATATTTGAGGGGCTATGGTAAAGGTTTGGCCTGGCTCGTTCCTTGGATGGCCAGCCGGCCAGCCAGCCGTCCCAACTGCGTTACAACGACCATCTGCTCCGCTGCATTCCTATGGTGTTACCCCTGCCGTGGTTTTCACAATGCCACACCCCCAAAACAAGTCGCTCTATTCTTATTATTTTATCTTTATTTCTTGGCTTAGAGACCTACAGCCTTTCTCCCCACTTGCGCCCTCATTATAAAAACATTGCTGCTGTTTTCCTAATGTAGGCTGCACCAAGTGTGCTGTTATTTTAATACCCACGTCTTGATAAAAATGTGACTGACGAGTCTCTTCTTCAAAACAGCATTGAATATTAGAGCTGTGATACCGAGAAAGAGCTTCATTTTAACTCATTACGATTTTTCAATGAATACAATCGATTTCCTCTAATCGTTAATAGATTTTGAACCATTTTGAGTGGATAATGACCAGTTTTAGGTGCTCGAGAATATAAAAAAAATCTCCGAGAGTGCGCTCAGTGGCCTCAGGCGATCACACCAACTGTATTTGTAGGCATGCCTGTGTATTTCCCTTACTTGCAGTTTGATAGAGACAGTAAAAAAAAACAAAAAAAACAAAAAAAACCAAAACTTGGTGGTGTGTCACTCGCGTGGCTGTCATTAAGGGACTTTATGGGGGAAAGGAGGGGGAATATGAGGCGGGGGGAGGGGGGAGTCATACTAGGAGTAAAGTTTTTTTTCTCTTTGTGCTTTCAGCTGTATGGTAATTGGGACGGCAGCACCTGCTCTCCCACAATAATACAGCACCAGAGAGAGAGAGGGAGAGAGAGAACGAAGGGGAAAACATGGCCGGGTGCATAAACAATAATCTTACAATGTGTTTTATAATAAAACATCATATTAACGAAATACAGTCAGATTATATTAGATGCTGCAGACCATCACCCTATTCACGCTACAGTGTAAGTCAGAGAGTGTGCTCGCTATACACCAGGTTGGCAACACAACTCGCGCAGGGTCCACTGTCTAATTTGCATATGTGTGTATATCCGCAGAGAAATGTGGGCAAGAATGCGCACTTGTTGGCGTGATTTATTCTGAGCTTATCTCTGGCATTCCCAACTGTGCTGAGATTCTTTACCAAGTCATTAATGTCTCACGGGATTACATATATATCTAAAACAAAATTAGCAACCCTGCAGGAAAGCAGTAATTAAGCAATATAGATAGAAATGAAAGGCTCCAAAGATAGCTGTTGTGTAAAAAGACGATTTCCGATGTGATTTTATATCCAATATGTTTACTTACATTGATACATAGACCACAGGATTTACGAAGGAATTATACATAAAATAAAGAAATTACATGTTTCACAATTTTTACTCTATTTAATGTACCTATATTATTATCAGCCCAGCCCTTATTGAACTGTTATGTTGTGTTTGTTGAAAATTATGCTGCCCTCTTTGCCAGAAGTCTGTTGAAAAAGACATTTTAATGTCATTGATACTTTTTACTTAGATAAAAGAAGTTTATATAAAAATCATTTGGCTAAAAACTGATTGCAGCTTCTACTGTACCGTACATGGTGTTACATATGAGAGATATGTTTGGCAGACTAAATACCGACTTTTACTTATCTATTTATTTTTGGACATTTCAGTTCATTCACTTTAGGTTCCGCCCGTTTTATGTAACACCACATTTTCAAAAAAAATGAAAACCTTTAAATGAGGTTTGAGCAGCAGTCAGACTCAATGAAGAACTGTGTCCTCTTCTAATGTTTACAGACAGTAGCGCGCACTAAGGGCGCGCGCACTGGGAGATTTTTAAGGGGGGGGGGGGGGGGGACTTAATTAAAAACTCTAATGGAAGCTACTCCGTCTGCATATCATTACTGCTTTGGTTTGCCGCGGTACACAAACAAGGCCTTCATTCACACTCCACAGATAACATATGCACAACTTTCGGCCTGTCATGTCAGGCGCGCAAGGCGCTGACGGGCTGCTGCGGGAGCGCCGCAGTGCCACCATGCACAAGTTTGATGACCCTGCTTGGTTCTCCCCTCCGGGTCAGTGTATACATGTCTGATGTGGTTGCGTGTCCGCGATATGCTCTTTACACCCCTTGAAAATGATTGAAAGGCCTTTAACCTTAAGCTTTAACGCTATTATCCCTGCCTGCCACCATCTTTCCACATACCCGTATGTGTGTTTAGCTGTAGGACGCTGCTCAGAGCTGCTCATTTCATTTAGCCAGTTGATTTCAACCCCCTTTAATAGCCTGTGATGCGTCTATGTGGCGTGGCGTAAAATCCCCCCTTCTCTAGGCCTTTTATTTACACTCATCCCGACTTTCAGAGGTCCCTGGTGCTCTCTTTCCCTCTGTGTATCAGGCCAATATACCATCAGTCATTCATCACCATGACATGGCACACATTTTCCGATTACGCCAGCAAAGCGTGACTGAAAGGCATGGTTACATGGAAAGTGACCCCCCCTCCATCGTTCACCAGCATCAAGACAACATTTTACCCTAAAACGTAATTTATGCCGAGAGCTTCTCTAATTGTGTCTTAAGGAAACAGCAGAAAGTAGAAACTCCTCCCTCTTCTGATCCCCCTTTGTGTGTGCGTGACCGTGCGTGCACGCGTGTACGTGTGGGGTTAAAAAATAGTTTAACTGGAGGTCGATTGTTTAACTGAAGTGCTTTCCTGTTGTCTGTGTGTGTGCGTGTATGTGTGTGTGTTTGTGTACGCGCGCGCGAGCAGGAGCTCCGTGACACATAGTGGAACAACAAAGGAAGAGGTCTCGCGCCCCGCCGCCCATTCATCCCTTTCTCTTGCGAAGTAATTCCCATTGATTCCTATTGAACGGCGAGTCGCGAGCCCCTCGGGGGAGAACCGTGTGATTTGTGAAGGGTCGCGAGGACAAGGCACGCCCCTCCTCGAGCCCGGCCATCTGCTCACCAAACACCACAACACCAACCAAGTACCAAATGGCTTCCTTCATCTCTGTCTCTGCGTAGTCTCTTAATTTCTCCGTTTACGTTCACTCATCTACTCCATCTCTCCGCCACCACTCCTTCATTTCTCTCATCTCTCTTGGGTGAGAGTAGGTGGCCTCCGTAGGTGGATCAAGGCCTACTGGATGCCAAATCACAGTGGAGGCATGCAACGGGTATGAGGTGGCCATATGGCCTGTGCGTGTGTGTGTGCGTGTGTGTGCCAAGAAATGGATGGATGGATGGCCGTCGTGGGAACCTCCACATCATCACCATCACACCGACCGTAAACATTAACGCACACATGCTGGGACTGCTGTAGGAGAGATAGATAGATTATCTCATTAACAGCAGCATTGTGATCAGGAGGCTCACCTCACCTGGGCCAGGAATATACCGACTTACACCATCTGTCAGCCTCATTGCGACACTCTGTGTAATCTGCATATACATTTATCATTTGAACCGGTTCAAACGTCAAAATGTGCCCTTCTATAGAATATACATCACATAAAAATACTGCCTGCTCCAGAGCTTGTGTTTAAGTAACAGGAAAAGTAAATGAATTAGTAAACAGAAAATAAAGCAATTGTTACCAGTTTCACACATTTCCAAAGATTACTTGGAAAACGTTTTATTTTTTAGCTTATATTTTGTAACATAATGGTTATCGTACAATGTGACAAAAATCTGACAGAAATGTGAAAGTAAAGAAAAAATACCAGTGTCTGTGGGTGTGTCTGTGTGTCAGAACATGTGCCGCTATGTAGATATGTGAAGCTCTATTCACTCCAAATTATTATTATTACTATTATTATTGTAATAATTGGATTGTTGGTTGCTTTAAATAAGACATTTGAAGACATTCTCATAATTTTAGGGAATCTTATAAAAACATTTCAGTAACACAAAAATATTTTTCATGAAATATTGATATGAAATATTCAGATTTTTTCAAACAATATCTCTTTCATTACACCGAGTGGAATTTAATTTGTCTTTTTTTGTTGCATTTTCTTGCATCGTTTTACAATAAAAATGTTTACAATCTTATGGGTGACCACAAAACGTGAGTTACAAATAAATCTACTCCAGAAATGGGACAAAGCCTACAATATCCTGCTATTTGCTGTTTGTTATGTTTGATGTAATGTTTGATTTATAAAGAGCAACCAAACAAACAAACAAACAACCCCTGCTTGCACTTTGAACAAAGTGAACACCCCCCACCAAAAAAAAAAAAAACCTCCCTCAGAGGAGGGGTTTGCCTTTAGTTTGAGAAGCACCCTCCAGCAGCAGCAGGATTAGCCAGGCCAGCTGCCCACAGAGACCATGAGCCCTGAACACTGACATCAGGCGTGACCCTAGAGTGGTGACTATCAGAGACCCTGAGGGGATCTGGACAGCACTGTGTATGAGTGTGTGTGTGTTGTTCATTCAGTTGGACAACTGTTGAGCCTGTATAGATTTTGCCAGCGGTGTTCTTTGTACGAGTGTGTGCGTGCTTGTATGGTCAATTCTTTCCGGGGGTTAACTGCTTATCCAGTACAAATGGGAGGTGTAGGGGTGGGGGCGCAGTTGTGTGCTCCTGGAACATCTGCCTCTGTTTCTCCTGAGTCAAGCTGTGGTCAGGAGAGGAGGGGAGAGGGGGAGGCAAAAAGAGGGGAGCAACTCAAGGGGAAAGACATGGAAGCAGAGAAGGGAGAGTCAGCGCAGAAGAATGAGGAAGCTGAAATTATCCAAGAGGCACAGGTCAAAAACACTGAGTGCTAAAATGGGGACTGGACTGGTTACTGTGTTTTTATCTACCTATCTAATTTTACTATCATGTTTAGGTACTACTACTGGGTTTATTATTGCCCGCTCAGTTCACAACAGTAACAGTATATATGTGAGAGAAATTATGGAAAAGTAGAAATGGTCCACTCAATGCTGCTCACAGACTCATTCATTCACTGTCAGAATGAGCCACAGTAACTGGATGATATTAGTATGAGCCAGATTTGATAATACGTCAAGTTTTCTTATAATGATTTTTATGGTTACATTGACCATTAGAAACAGCAAGTGTGAGAAAGAGATAGCTAAAGCCTGAAAGAGTGAGTAGGTGGGTGAATGTGCTGCTTCAGCGCAGTCTCTGTTTCACCGCTGCACAAGTTAATATTGTTTACACCTGGTCTCATGGCTTACTTCAGGTTAAGGCACAATAATAACAATAAAGTTAAATTGCGTAATGCTCTAATTTATACACTGATTTGTAAAACTAATGTGAAAATTACAGGCTGATTGGACTATTGTGATATTTAGCTTGATTTTGTGTCATTGATGTAGCTGACAGTGTCAGTGATGTAGTATTATTATCTGTGATGTTTGTCTGGAGGCACTCATATCGACACCTTCAGTTACAGGTCATAAACATAGACCTAAACTAAACCCTTGCAATGCTGAGAGTTTAAAATGTAGCACATTTCTTCAAACCCACAGTTAGCAGATGTTGCCCTTATAAAACTTTCAAAGATTGTAGAAAAACAGTACAAAGACATATTAGAACACAGAAACTGTGTGTTACAGGTTCTCACACGTAAACATTTGATCATTTTTGTGCTCTTCTATGAAAGTAAACATCTTACATTTTGGGTTTTGGTATGCTGACCCATTCAGGGAACATCACTTTTTGTCTTTGGTCAACTAATGTATATAAATTAACTGTAATGAAGCACTGAGACATTTTCATGTAATTCAGTCTAAAAAATATATCTTATCATTTGACTTGTCCTGTAATCTGTTGAAACGCTTAAAAGATAAAAAAAAAAGAAAAAAAAGCTCAGGAATTCTGAACAATAATCTGCAGCAAAAAGCTACAAACAAAAAACGAATAAATAAATGAATAAATAAAAAGGGATATGCTGCCGTCATTTTAGCTCCAGGTGCATTTGGGAAAGGTGCCCAGAGCCTGTAGGCCAAGTTCTGGGTGACATCAAAATGCCTTCACAAGCCCAAAGGTCATAACTCTCGAGTGGGTGATTGGAAATGAAAGTGGGCAGATTTACAACACAGCTCCTCCCTCCTTGAAGATTAGGTTTTGGGGGGTTTTTTTCTGGAAAGCGTAGATTATTGTCCTCTCAGTCCACAGAGCATCTGGCTGTAGAGCGACAGATGCTGACAGCTGCACTGACGGCCAGCATATGTCCCCTCCTTTTATTCCTGCTCTGGTCACACAATGGAGTGGAAGGTACCGGGGGCGCTTTGTGTGGAGAAGGTAGACCTAATGGCTTTCAGCAAAAGACTGCCCACTCACCAGGAGAGCAATTAGC
Organism: Copadichromis virginalis; assembly: GCF_057382275.1. Taxonomy (NCBI): domain Eukaryota; kingdom Metazoa; phylum Chordata; class Actinopteri; order Cichliformes; family Cichlidae; genus Copadichromis; species Copadichromis virginalis. The sequence continues at coordinate 16,063,855 of NC_140618.1, forward strand.
CCTCCTCTTATCCTGTGCTGGAGTGAAGTCTTACGAGCCCACACAAACACAAAGGCTCATTCTCATTCATGACATTCAGGATGTTCGCTAGTAAGAAGCGCCGTGCCACGTTTTTATTTTATTTTTGTCTCTGCTCACTCTTTGTTTTAATGAATGCGCGGTGGTCTCCATGCGTCGAGCACGTGCGTTTTGTTTTGTAACGTGATGACGCCACGCGTAGATTATAGGAAGTAGTTTGAATTTACACCAAGTAAACACAGCAGGGACCAATGCTGCTCAGTGTCCAGCGACATTTCAAAGTGAGTTTTTTTTTTCCTTTTTTTGCCATGTGAAGCGATACTAGAGTAGTTGTAGTAGCATTTGCTGTGACGTATCATCCGTGATACGAGTTTGCTGGCAACGGCACGAAACGGGGCTAAAAGCGAAGCTAACAGTTAGCATTCGTGTCAGTTCTCATTAAAATCAACTCCCCACAGTGACGGTGTTACACCAAAACAGATCCACCCGATTAAAAGTTAAAGTACACGCTATTTGGAAAGACGTGAAATGCTTCCTCCCTGTGTGTTTCTGCTCAATAGGAATGGGCGTGAAGGGTCTACAGTACTTCATGGACCGCTGCTGTCCAGAAGCCTGTGTGACAGTGAACCTGAGAGAGATGGCCAGACAGCATCAGGCCTCCGCAACCGCACCTCACACCAGCAGTTGAGTTTATTTCTGTGTGCAGCCAGTGTGACAGTGGCTCTGTGTCATTCATGAAATGGTAATATTAGCAGACTCCCCCAGAAGCTCCAGCTTTCTCCACTGGTGTGCATGATTATGTAAAGTAATGTGAGGAAACAGCTTTTCAGCTCTCAGCTTTTCAGATGTGTGTACAATATTTGGCTTTATTAACCTGCTAAAGCAGTGGTTCTCTATTTAAGGATGCAATTTTTTTTGGAGTAGAGCAAAGGTGGAAGATCCAAACACAGATTTCAGAGACAGACTTGAAAAGAAAAAAACGAACCCTTTATTATGGCTGATAAAGTCCAAAAGCAGAGGAAAAACAGAGTCCTGACATCCAGGCAACCGAATTGAAAATGACAAGGGACCAGCGAAACGCACACAAAGACAGCAGTAGGACACAACATAGTTTAACTGAAATACAAGGGGTATAAATACAGACAGAACAAATTGTGGGATAACAAGGAGATTGGAAACAGGTGGGTAACAAGAAACAGGTTAAACATATCAATGAGACAGTGAAAGTAAAACCAAATATAAGACACATTGGACAAGAGACAACCAAAAACAAACCAACCCAAAACTGGAATAACATAATAATAATGAGCCTATAATAAGCCATAATCACTCTAACTCAGAGATGGAGACTTAACAAATCCAGGAAGACACAAGGAAATCCAGGCTAGTTAAAAACACAAGTGGGCCATGGATGACCAAACTCCCATACTGCAAAGCAGTACTAGTACTACAAAGGGGAATCACTTCTTACCTAGGTAGATCACCATGGTAACTTATACTGCAAACCTAACTTGCTCTGGAGCAAGTCTCAGAATAGAGATCGAGGGATATAAAAGTCAGTTCCCTGCAAAATAGTGCAACCATTCTTGGAAGATCCCTTGGTCTTCTGTTATATAATTCCGCCATTGTGTCTGCTCTTATATTTGAGTCAATTTAAAGGAGATGTTTATCCAAATGATCAAAGCCAATGGCAGCTGCAAGGAAAACTGTAATTAAAAACTGACTAAGGACTGAAACACCCACAAGACAGTGATTGAGGAAAAAAGTCATAATAACTTTAATTATTAAAATAAGCCAACTTGCTCCAACATTGCTGGCTTGGAAATGTTCCTATGATTATATATAGAGAGATTTTCTTTTAGCTTTTGGCTGAAGGAAATAGTTTGTTCTGGCTTTTGCCTAATCGTCAGTTTTAAATTTTCTTAATGTTTAAAAAAAGCAAAATAAAACATCTATTTAAAAAACTAACAAAAATCTGTGGCTTGTAAACGAGACAGAGAGAACACTACAACAACATAGGTGGTGGACAGGTGCGTGCAGTTTAATGAAAGTACTGCTTCATCAAGTAAATACTGTTTACACCTGTTCAGTCTTTATTTCAGGGCGTGACATGGTAGTAACAATAGTTATTATCATGCTTGTACTTACAGATGTATTTGAAAATGTGTAGTAAAAATTATGGCCTACTGACAGAAAAAAATATTTAGCTTAATTTGAAGTACATGTTTTCCTAACCGTAATTTTAATAGTATAGTATTAGTTGTGATATTTTTAGCTGTTTTCTGGTGGTAGTCATATGTACACCTTTGCTTACTAGTCATAACAACAGACCTAAACAAAGGCCATGCAATGCTAGGAGTTTAAAAGGTAGCACTTTTCTTTAAACCCATACTTAGTATATGCTATGCCTTTAAGCATGTTTATTCGGTGGATTGTAACACAGTACAGTGTAGTTGGTGGAAGCTAAAACAGTGCTTTTAATGGCATCTCTAAAACTTACAGAACAGGACATGTTCATGTTCCTTTGAAAATATCTTATGACTTTTATATGCTTCTACTTTATTTTCCCATATTGGTTTACTGTACTACTATGTGTATACCCACATCAACAAGAACCAAGGCAGACAGTACACAACGGTGATCATTGTCTGGGTTATCATGCAGGTCTGCTGTATGTTACATTTTGATTTCACTTACTTGCAGACCCCACACTTGTTGTCGATGGTATGGCCTGCTTGTGCTACTGGTATTCATGTAAGGACTGGGCATGTGGGGGCCAGTGGAGGGAGTACTTGGATATCCTAAAGAGATGGGTTGAGGCATTTACGTCTGCAGGCATCCGACTGGTCTTTTTCTTTGATGGAGTAGTGGAGGAGCAGAAGAGGCAAGAGTGGGTGAGAACATAACCTTAATAAATAACACCTTGGCAGGTTTCTACATACCTCAAATTGTCAGTGGTACAAAGGGTAGCTAAGTCACAAAATGTGCTACAAAAACATCATAAATTTTTTTATATTGGTCTCTTATTTTTGCGTGACTACAAAAAACCTTGGTTCTGGTCTACAGGTGAAGAGGAGACGCAGAGTGAACGGGAAGATTTCAAAGATATTTTGTCACATAAAAGAGCATGGAGATCAGCCGGGTAGAGAGCTTTTTTGTCTGCCCTCAGGATTGGCGACATTCACACCCTTTGCTCTCCGGTCTGTTTGCAAGACAGGACAGAATATATGCACCATAATTATAAAGCCAGTAATTCTAGTTCTTATACATTTGTTTTGTTTTGTTTTACAGGTCATTAGGTCAGGAAGTGTTTTGCTCAGTGCGGGAGGCAGACTATGAGATTGCCAGCTATGCTCGCCAACATGGCAGCATGGGTATTCTGGGAGAGGATTCAGACTTCATCATATATGACAGGTTTGTAAAATCAATCTCATAATTGCAAATTAACTTAATTTTATTGACAAATGTGGTCAAACTGTCTGATTGGAACATTTTGTTTTAACCCTTATCTCTAAAGTGCCCCTTATTTGTCTGTGGCAAAGCTGCGGATAAACAGCCTCACCACTGTCATGTACGACCGACAGAGGCTCTGCCTAACCATTGGACTGGCTGTTACCCAGCTACCACTGCTGGCCTGTCTCCTGGGTAATGATGTGGTGTCAGAGGAGAAGATGCGTGATGTCAGGAACAATGCGATGGCAGCTTACAGGTGCATATCTGCAGCCGTATTGAATAGAATTAATAGAACATTGGATTTTTCAGTCTTATTTACTACTAAATCAAAGCTATATTTGTTGCTGGCTACATTTAGTTACATAATATACCCTTTTTATGTTAAAGAGTTCCTTGACTTCATTCTCTAAGCTTTTCTTTGACAGATTTTTTTTTCAGTGTCTGTTTAAAAAATACACACTTATTAAAAATAATAGTAAGTGTGAAACCTGTGGACTTTGAGATCATAAGCATGTTTAAGTTTGTTTTTCCAACACCTCAGCCCTGCACTTAAATGCAAGTTCAGCCCACTCAGGTTATCTTTTCCTTATCTTGCTTCACTTACCCTAACATCAGCAATCAGGCTAAAGTGACATGTGAAAGTGGTAATCCCAAGGTTTCCTAACTTATCTTTGAGCATGTTCACGTGAAAGGGATGGACTTAGCTCCCCTCTAATGTATAAGCCTAGAGGGAGCAGAGTGACTGATTATACAAAGGATAAAAATATAATTTGATAAAAATATTAAGAGCAACAGAGCTTCAGTAAAAAAAAAAAAAGTGCTCTAAAAATGTATGTGGGCTTTATGTACTATGGTCAGGGAAACTGGAAGAGTCTGTCTGGTCTGTTCGAGGCCAGGAAGGAAAGCCGGAAAAATGCAGTCTGTGTGAATAAATGCACTTATCAGTATCACAGCACTATCATTAACGCACGGCTCAGCAACTCTGGCAGGTTTCGGTTGGATGATGCAAGTAGAAGAGCAAATATGAAAAAAGAATGCATGCATAGACTTACTTTACAGTCATATTTGATGTTCGGCACACAGTTATGAACAGTTGTCCAAAATTGATCTAAAATTTCATCCAGCCAACTGTGAAATAAAAAAAGGAATAACATGTGGGAAAACCGTGAGTGGTGATGCTATTTTCAACAGAACTTGTTGTTCAGTATTTCATATCTTACTGTCAGCTTAACATGCTTCAAAGCAGGTTAGGTCTGCTGCATTAAGTTACCATGGTGAGCTACCTTGGTAACCCTAGAAACGTGACGTTAAACCTGAAGTTACCTCAATAAGCCTGTGGTGATAGATCTTTTAGAGCGGTGGTCCCCAGGTTGTGGAATGCTCTCTCTCATTACGTTGCCTTGATTGTGTTTATTCTTTTAAAAAGCAGCTTAAGACTCATTTATTTAGATTGGCTTTTAATTAGATTTGTGCTGTTTGTTTTATTATTAATGTATTTTATGTATTTCTGTTTTATATTACTGTGAAGCACTTTGTGGTTTTTATCCTGTGAAAAGTGCTATATAAATAAATTGATTTGATTTGATTTAAGCCCAAATCCTTCTTTATTATACAGAACTCAGATCAACATGCGGTACCAACCCATCACTCTTTATTTTTGTCTGCAAAGAAAAACACTAATCTTGTTTGCGTTTGTCAATGAGCCAAAATAGTTAAAATTCTTCATTTTATTGTTCCCAGGAAAAACAGTCCTGCACCACATTATGGTGCTCCGCAGGGGCAGGTGGTGCTAGCAGTGTCCCAACTTGTGAGCTCTCTGTGGAGTACAGAGGACGAGGAAGCTGAACTGGTTCCACAGTCTCTGAATCTCTCGACTCCTCGTAGAGAGCTACTGAAGAAAGGTGTTTGCTTATACACACTACCTGGACAGAAACGTCCCGAGCTGTGTGAAATCTCCTCACTTCCCTCTGCTTTTGAAAAATATGTTAGTCCAGAAATCCTAAAGGTATGTTATAGTCATATATGTGATTTTGTTCTTTAGAGCTCCCTGCAGACTGGAATAAATGTTTCTTTACTGTGTGGTTTTCCACAGGCATGTAGAGAGAAGCATGCAGCAGCAGAGGGTTTCATGGTTTACACTGTCTTGTGTGTGGGTGTCACTGAGTGTAGCAACACTCTGGAGGATGAGGAGGACACAGAGTTAGTGCCTCAAGCCCTCGTCTACAAGCCCTGCAGACAACTCATCTATGGTCTCCTCCTTCTGCTTGGTCACAATGGTAAAACAGTTAATACATAAGACAATGAGAACAGAAGCATACACGAATGAAAAAAGTCAGCAAGAAATGCCAAAAACTACAGTTTTTCTAGTGGTGAAATGAGTCTGACTCCAACAGCAATTTAATCCCCATAGACTCCAGTGTTAAAATACCCAGAAAAAACAACATATTATTATCCTATTAGAACTATGCAATGAGTTAGTTATTTATTATAATCATTTGGATTTTGCTTAAAAGGTTACAGGGATACTCACTTTGGCTAAGAGGCGTGTTGATAGCCAGTAGGTGTCTATCAGGTCTTATTTTCCCAACTCACCAAGCTGGAACTTTCCATTCATATTTGTGCCTTTGGTCTTTTTTTTTTTGATCAATTAAATGTAATTATCTGATAAATATGGCCTGCTTAGTAATACAGAGGCCCAACTTTTATTTTGAAGACAAACTGCCTTTGTTTCGTGGTTAGTTTGCAAGCATTTGCAGTCGGCAATTTCAGCATCCACCACTGTTGACGTCTTCCATGCAAACTGTGGGCAAGTGCATCTGCTAGTGACTAAAGCAATCAAAAGGAGGTTTTTGGTGCAGCACCCTTTTTGTAACGGATTTCACCTGCCAGTCAGGATATACACTTAGCAACCAGTTACCAGGGGGTTACCGATTGGTTTCTAAGTCTGTTGAGGTCTCATTTAACATTAATCAACAGACATCTGGGTCTGAGTGATTTCACAGTGGCTTTGTCTGTCTTCATATATAGTCTGTGGTAGACGCATGTAGATTCTGGCAACATCAAATATATATCTTCAGTGGAGAGGCAAAAGGATTACGAACTGTGCAGACACACACACGTCAGCGGAGTTTGTGCCGTTAGTTTTTATGTAAAGTGAGGAGAATGATGATGTTCTTTGCAGGAAATCAAGTAAATCTAATCCAAGCATAACCCTGACAATGTTGTGCTTTTTCAGGAAGGATTGTGGACCCTCCAGCAATCAGGGAATGGTTTGTCTTCCCCGGAAACCCTTTGAAGGAACCTGATATCGTCCACCCTCTCCCAGTCAGCCTGCCCTGTACTGTACCTTCTGTTTTTCATATACTTATCTCTGTATCTTTGGACACAAAATAAAACACGATTTCAGTACAGTTACACCACCAATACAAGATTTTATTTGATTTATTTTTTTAATCCCTGGGATGATAAAACGACAACTATGTCCATGATTCTTGGTTTATGCACTATAGGACTAAATTGCTCCCAAATAAGCAGCAACCAAATGAGTCCTGTGGTTATAAGTGATTGTTTCCTGGGAATTATGTTTTCTCTGTAATTAAAATCATTGTAGACTAACCCTGAGGCACCAGCGGCTTTAAGACTCACGTTGAAAAGCTGGCTCTGGTTACGTTTAACACATGAAAGAGATATTGTGCCATATTTTTCCATCTAAAATCCATAGTATTTTTCTCTTTTGCTCGAATCTGTAGGTGATCAACCCAGTCTGGACTTGTTATGGTTCAGCACGGGTCCTGACGTGGCTGCTCTTCGCCTGACAGCCTTCCTCACAATTTTTGGCTGTCCTGAGTTTTCGGAGCTGCATGGAGTTATTGAAGACTCTCTCCTGGCTGCTCTCTGCCTGGTCACATATTTAGTCCTACAGGTAGTGTAGATGCGTTTATCTGGTAGCGATCAGAGAATGAAAATAGTTAATTAAGTTAATTAAAGTTATTTAAAGAGAAAAAAAGCAGAAATATTTGTATGATTCTCTGGGAAAAGGATGTGATTTAATTATTAATGAATCAATAGCAAATGTAACTTATTTTTATTTGCAAATAGGAAAAAATCGAGGTGCTTTTTGTTTGTTACACATGTTTTACAGTCTTCTCTGGTGTCATGTTGATCGATTCTGCCCCACAAAACATAAAAATAATATTAACAGCTGTACTTTACAAATGATTGTATCTGCAGCATGATTGGTCTTTCCTCTTTTGGTTGTTATTGGTCAGGGCGCATGTTTGGCTTGGGCTCCGGTTAAGCTGTTAGATGAAAGGGGATGATACCTACAGCTGGCGGTTCATGTAAACAAAGAAATGAAAGACAAAATATGTTTGATGACAGTTTAACGTACGAGTCAGCTTTTGATTTGGGATTTACATCTATAACACGTACACAACAATTATTCTGCTCTTTTGTCACCGTGTGATGTAAAGTCAAACATCGCTTGTTGATGGCTTGACGGTAACCATTATCATTCACTGGGGGCCCAGTTTAGACACAGACACTGGCCTTTGTAACTTCAGCTCTTACGTCAACAAGTCCTGATAACCATCCAGGGGTTTTGAATAACTCAGGAGACAATTCTCAAACCACCTCAGAACTCGTATTACTGTATTTTGATTGTAAATCTAAGAGTGTATCAATCTGAGCTGCTTTTGATCCTGTTGTAATGCCCTGTGATCACTAATTCGTATGTGAAAGAAGCCGAGATTTGTGCTTTTGGTTTGGGTATTTTGCATTGACGTCTTCTGACTGAGCTTTAACACAACATTAGATCGCGTGACAGGATAACCGTGTGTGCGTCATGTTATAGAAGCGAAACATGAATTATACCTTTTATTAACTCTTTTTCAGAGACACTTGAATCACTTATTAATGCGTTTCTAACAAAGATACATTTTCAAAGAAAAGCTCAGATGTCTTGTTTTTGTGTAACATGTTATTTGCTGTCTTTAAAGTATGCTTAGAGTACTGCTTTCTTTTTTCTTTTCTAATACATTTAACACACGCCAACTGAAAAACACCAAAAGTTCGGTCATAGATTTAGTCTTATTTAGATCGGAGTAACTGTTTCCTCATGTTTGCCCCACCTGGAGAGACAGAGCTGAATGCTTTAATACTAAAATCGACAGGCAGCCTTTCAGACTGGTTTTCAGTCAGGCGCTGGCTGGCTGGCAGGCAGTGATTTAAATGAATGAAGGCCCTGACAGACAGGACAGTAGCTTGTTAGAAGGAGGCTAGACGAGCAGATGATTAAAGATGAGCAGACAGCATGACAGACAATAGTAGCTGTTGTCTGATCACTGCAGCATTCACATTCCCCTCTCGCTCTTCTATTTAAATAACTTCAGGGTTTGTTTGTTTTGTACACACAACCGGGCAGCCTAGTCTCTGTAGCGGCCATTGTTTCTTTTTGTGTTGACTTGTTGCACAGCGAGCAGACAAAACAGACTGACCCACAAAGAAGACACACTGGGATGTGATTGAACTGACTAACCACGCATTTTCCCTTGTGTGTTTGGTTTGTGCGCATGTTTTCAGGTACAAACTTTATCTCTAGAAGACGTGGATTCCTACCTGAGTCAAGCTGTGTGTCTGAGACTGAAATCCTCTCAGGAGCTTCAACAGATCGAGGTCTGTCACAAACGCATTTAGATCATTTGTAAAAGATGCTTTTGATATTTTATAGTTGTTTTCAGATTTTCACCCCCACGTTTTTTTAACGGTGAAGCCAAACATTGTGTATCCTGCTGCAAGAAGACAATGTTCGCTGACGTTTACAGTAAACAAAGTCCTCTTGGGGTAAACACAGCTCTGAAAATGTTTCCATTAATAGAAAGTGAAGAGAAAGTGGAGAGAAAACATAAATAAGCTGCTGATTGACGGTCTTTCCAAGAAAGCATACAACAATCTTGAAAAAATAAGCAGTTATGATAAACTGCAGGGTGTTTTTGTTGTTGGAAATAGAAATTTTGAACCTTATTTTTAAAATCCGGTCGTCAGGAATGTCTTAAAAGTGCACATACACTGGTGGATATTTATTCTTTTTTGCATTTTCTGTGCAATTAAATTTATGTAAAATGTTTATACTTGCTTAGCTAACAATTTAATTGTCCAGGATTTTTAAAGTTTACTTTCATTGTTTAGTTTTGAAACTTCACTCAGTTTGGGCAGCTTTATTTTTTTGCATTTTAATTGGAAGGCTTGCAGAGTAGATGGAGGAAACGCATGAAAAGAGGTCCACAACATAGCACAGAGGACATTGTGGTTAGGTAGTATGAACCTGACCCACAAAGGTCACACCAGAAACACTTTCATTTTTAAAATCCTCTCCCTGATTCTCATTTACACAGGATCGTCTTAAGATCAAAACTTGGTTTTCAAATACTAGCATCCCCAAAGCAGCATCATTATGCAGAAATTAAAGAAAACTGAACCTATTATTGCTAATTTCCAGCTCCTTACTCTCCACAGCACCAGAGTCAAAATAATCCATACCTGTCTTGGATTAGGCCTGGGTTCAGCCCCTGTGTCTGAAGTACATAAGAATATCCCCTCTCTTTGACATCATACAGAGCCAAAGCATTCAGAGCAGTGTGAAGTGTGAGGTTTTAGCTCACAGGGATTATTTGTACACACACTCACATCATCGTTCGAAACTTTAGGCATGTTTAAGTCCAGCATCCACCATTGAAATTTTATAAATACACTAGATGGATAAAAGTAATGGGCCACTTACATATTACGCCTACAGGAGCTTTATGGCATCCTATTCTAAATCCATAGGCATCAGTATGGAATTTATCCCAGTATGAAGTTTATCCAATTTTGCAACTCTTACATCTTCCGCTCTTTTGGAAAGGCTTTCTGCAAGATTTTGGAGTGTGTCTGTGGGAATTTTCCCCCATTCAACCAGAAGAAAATTGATTAGGTCAGACAATGGTGTTGGACGAGAGGTCCTGCTCGTAATATCTGTTCTACTAAAGGTGTTCAGTGGGACATGCAGCTGGAAACCCATGCCATGAAGCTCCCGCTGCACAGTTGTTGTGCTGATGTTAATGCAAGATGACAGACGGTCAGACACAAGAATGACAAATCACTCTGTTCAAGGGTATTTTTGCTTGACTCTTCTTGTCAAATTTATTGTTTAAAGAGTTTTCTTATTGTTTATTAGAAATATCCACCATTGTAACAATGAGTACATGGCTTATTGCACAGGAAAAGCAAAATAGTTTAAATTTAAATTTGAGATGATTAAGAATGATACATTTTTAGAACAGATTGGTATAAAAACAGAGTGAACCAAAGTCCTCATCAGACATGTATTAACAAGGCAGTGGATACTGCTACTTTATAATTTCAGTCTTCAGTGAAGGGGCATCGTGGGACTTGTGAGTTCTCTCAGATGCGAGCGTCTGAGAGTCAGCTGTGCATTTCCATTCTCTGGGAAAACGACCGTTGTGTTTGCTGCCTCTTTGTAGCCCCATTTATTTTTACTGCTTAATTACCATACTTATGTCTAGTAATTTGTATTTGTGCTGCTCATCTGTTTTCTACACAATAATTAGGGCTGGGCGTTGATTTGAATATGTCGTATGGGAGAGGTTCAGAGCTGCAGGAGGGGTTTTAACTGAGTGACTAGTGTACGGATTAAATATGCACATAAACACAAACAGACAAAGTGTTATTGATGTGCGTATGGTATTCATTTCTGCAAGTTCATATCTGTGTGTGTGTGTTTGCACAGTTTACAGACAGCTACAGATTCACATACATCACACATCAGAGCAGGAAGTAAAAATCACAAAGATTTTCTTTATTAAAAGATTAATTTATGAGAGAGAAGTGTCTGTTTGTGAAAAAGTGTCACCCAGTGTGTGTGTAGGAGAGAGGGGCTGTGGGTCATAGGTTTTTGGATGCGTTGGTTGTGTGGGACAGTGATTTTGGCGTGTGTGTTTGTGTGTGCGACAGAGAGTAAGCTGGCGACAGTCGCCTGTCTGTCCTGGCTGACGCTCACCACATGGAGCTATTTACACCATGCACACTCCGCCCCACTGGACACACACATGCACACACACATTTCTGTCTTTGTCTCTCTGTCTTTTGTGTGTGTGTGTGTGTTCTCACGTTCTTATCCTTTTTGCACTCGACCACTCTTTCTCTCTCCCTCGTGTTGCTCTTTATCTCTTTTCTGTCTTTGTGTCTGTGTGTGCCTTCAGGCTTGTGTGTCTGTCCAGTGTTTCATTGTTTTCAGAAGGTGAAGCTGTGTTTGACTGGAAGCAGGTGGCAGGCAGGGATGAGTGTATGTGTGTGTCTGTGTACACGTAATCACTGTTATCAGTGCTATCTGAGGGACAGGTGAGAGCAGACACACACACAGAACATCTGCCTGCTGTTACAATCAGCTTGTGCTCCACTTCTTCATCCTCCTCTTATTCTTTATTCTTCTCCCGCAGTTTGTTTTTGTTCTCTCAGTTACACAAAACAGCTGTAAGATATATTATAATTTTGCCTGATTTTTTTTTATTATTTACTCAGGAGAAACTTATCTTTATTAGGGCATTTACAGCACCGTGCAAAAGTCTTGAGTGCCTCATTTATTGATGTTTTGCTTCCAAGGAGACAGACTTTCTAGAATTTTTATTAAGTGGTGTTACAAAGTTTCCCTTTGTCCAGCCCTCGGGCTGTTTCCAGAGGAATGGCTTTTATTTTGTTTTCAATGACCTACGAATGATTCAAGCATAAGAAGTTGGGCAACTCAAAGGATGAACCAATGTGTCTACACACAGAAGACAACTGACCAAAAAACAAGTTTTAATAGTATCTTTAGCCACTTTGATACCAACAGGCTGTCATAAAAAACATAATTTATTCCAGTTTGTTATGGGTTTTTCTTTTTTAAAATAACACATAACAGTTTGAAAGTCATAAAAATCATCAATAAGCTGATTCCCAAAGAACTGCTAACAGAAAAGTTGGCATATCTGAGCCTGATGTGCAAAAAAATTGAGGGTACAAGTGGAATGCAAAAGAAATTGCTGCAGTATCGTAAATGACCTGAAGGTCATGCCTTTAAGAAAAATTTAGCAAATACCTGAGAGGTGTGATCCATCAGCTGATCCATCTAGTGTCTACTGAAGGATCACCAGAAATGACTTGATGCATGCTTGGTGGAGCATGCAACTTCCAGATGAACTGAATCAGATTTCTCGGATTTCATCACAAATGATCTCAGTGGAAGTGTGGCTGTCAAGAAGCATTTCTTAAGGAAGGGAAGCAGGAAAGAAAGGCTGGGGCATGCCCGGCGTTTAAACATTATTGATGCAGTGTGGGCTCATCCTGACTGAAAAGGGAAGCCAAAATCCAAAAAAGGAGCTTTGAATGTCCTTCATAAAGCCCGGAGACCTGGCTGCAACTATTTCCCAATTTTCTGGCTAAATATAAAGAAATGAGGGAAGGGTGAAGACTTTTGAAAAGTAAATGGGGAGATTTACTCTTGTTTGCTGCAGTATAAGAGCAGGTTCACTCTGAGATATCTTTCCGGTTTTCATTTTACTTTGTTCATCCTCATCATTCAAAATGTCCTCAAGCATAGTTATATCCAGAAAAAAATGTAATTATGGTCTTAGTTTAAAAGCCAATTTGAGTCCATCTAAGCAAAGAAGTTTCACCATCACATGCAGCCAACAAATAGGAAGATATACAGAGATGCTTCACTGTCATCTGGCAGTGAGCACGAGGAAACCAAGTGAAGTAACAGTGAAGTGGGTGGCCTGAGGAGTATTTTAATTTTCTGATTTATGAGTCAGTGCAGAGCAGATATGTTTGTGCAAATTGGGGTTGGGAGACAACAATGTTCAGGAATTTATTGCGGACGGTGACGCTAAACATTGAAGGAACAGATGGTTCTGTGCAGCAGGACTTTTAAATCTGCTGCAGTTCAGAAAAGACACTAATGCGACAATCAGTGCTGCAGTTGATCTCAGTGTATATTTATCTATTGATGTTAGCAGCATTTGACAGTCAAAGAACGATTAAAAGCTCTTAAATACTAGACAGGTGATTTTTGCATTTAAAAAGGGAAATAATCAACATCAAAGAAGTCTCTCTTTGTGCTGAAAAAAAATCTTCTCCTACATGTGGTAAGCTCAAACCCAACCCACTGGCAGGATTGCAAAGAGTTGTGTTTGTGTCGTCGGTATCTATTAGGTGACTGACAATGGCCTGTAGCAAAATATTAGATTTTACTGTAAAGAAGTTACACAGTCTAAATATACAACCAAGTGATTTTTTTGTTTTCAGCTGCCTTTGTTTTCGAGTCGTGCGGTGCAGTTGGGATCTCTGTACGTCCGAGGGCTGAGCCACCTGCTGGGTGCTAACTGTGCCAGCGGCTGCCCGCTGCCCAGCGCTGCTCTAATGCCCTGGCACAGCTTCGATGGACGGCTGTTCCACTCAAAGTACCTGCTGGCTCACAGCGGCACAGAGAAAACTGAGCTGCTGGACCACGATGTGAGTGGAGATGGGACAAGAAAAATGGGGCATTTATGAATCTGTCAATACTTCAGAGGGACAAAGAAGTGACTTCTTATTCCAGCTTGTCTGGTTTTGCTTCTGTTTATTAATTCAAACGAATATCTTTGGTAGTGATAAGTAAATTAATCTGTGGGTGTGTAATCTTACGTTTGTCTCTTTCTCCCAGTCGTCCAGCCTGTCTCTGTTCCTCCAGTTAAGGGAGAAACTTACAGAAACTTGCAACAAGAAAGGCAGAGTCCTGCAGTCCAGACCCAACGCACCACAGTCACGTCCTAAAACTACAACACAAACCGGATACAGACACAGACACTCGGGTGAGACACACACACTTGATACCTGCTTTTATCTGATTATCTCTGTACATGTGAATCCTGGCTCGTCACTTAAAGTTTCCATTAACTCTTTCTCTTCTTTAGGACCTTTTGGTACAAAGTTTCCCTGTAAACACGTTGCTTAATTTGTCTGAAGCATAAAAAATGATATGAATATGCGTTCTGCATGTTCAGATGATGATGATGGTTTAAGTTGCTTTGCCTCTTTTTGTGCTGGTCTGTGGTATTAGTATTTCTTAACACTTTAGCTTTATTTGTCAGCTTTCCAAACACTTAGTCTGCTCTGAAAGCGATAATCGAAGAGTTAAAATCACACGGAAATGCGCACTTGGCCTTGTTCTGTGCTGTTATATCACAGCAGAATACAAACTGTAGAAAGTACACTGATGTTGGTAGCGCTGGCTCACAGGACAGCTGATGTGGTGTGCACATTTAAACGCGAGATCCAGAAAGTCGTTCCAAAATATTTATTATGACAATGATGATTTAGTAGATTTAACAGATGAATGCATGCATGATTTTCTCAACACATTCAAATAACAACAAAAAAATTTACAATTAAGGACCAAACCAAGTCACAGTGCTTTCATGCTACTGAAAGGACTGAAGAGATTAGAATGTCAACTTACGTCACTAATGCATCCACCATCATAAGATTTCTATTTATTTAAAGTTAATACAGAGCTCTCGTGTAACTACTATACATTTAAGTCAGGAAATATCTATTTACATTGCATGGCAATCAGATTTAATGTTAAACAGTCTTCTTAACTTACAGGTTCTTTGTTCTCAGTCTTTTGGTTAGGAGGTTAAAGGCCTACCAGGCCAAAGGGGTGGAGTTGTGCTGTGTGCTGGTGTAGAGAAGTTGATTTTAACACAAATGGAGCTTACTGTGCCTTTCCTTGTTTGGGCATCAAACATGGGATTCTACTGTCAACATACGCATAAGTAATGCCCCTGGGCTGACAGCTCATTATAAAAGAGAGCAGGTATCCTCAATATGATCATCTCATCTCTGGATGTGAGCACAAAAGCACTTTTACATCTGCTGTTTAAACCTTGTGTTAATGAGGGGCAGCCAATCAGAAGAGAGTTAGGTTAAAGGTAGAAGCGCTAAAGTGGTTTCAGTGAGAGCTGAGAAGCTACGCTGAGATACAGTACAAAATAATTTAAGGCTGTTTAAATTGCTTCTCTAGACAGTCCTGGGATAGAAATGTGGGGAAATAAATTATTGTAATAAGTCGTCGACTTTTTTTGCCCTTACCATTCACTTTGTGTGTGTTGTTTTCGTGCTGTATAATTTTGCTCCCATTTGATCCATGACTCTTTGGAAAAAGATGTTTGATCTAAAGACCATCCTAAATGAGGATCAGAAAGAGAAAACCCTTCTGACTGAATGTTACAGTGTTTCTGGTGTGCTCTGGTAACCTCGTGGTTCAGATGCATACCATTTAACCATAATGTCCTCTGTGCTATGCTGGGGACCTTTGTTGCACATCAGACCAATTTTCTTTTCATGTGTTTCCCGTATCTGCATCTACTCTGGAAACAAAACAAAAAAGAAAAGAAAAGAAAGAAGCCCCAAAAAGAGATGCCACGATGTCTCTATTATTTTTTACGCTTCAGTTGTTTTTATATTTTAAGCTAATCACTGTCCAAAAGTATCGAGTGCTGAAGAGGCCCCTAGTGATCCGATGAGTGCAATCTGTCTGCGAGCTCACATGAAAAACTAATAAAAAATCCTCCTGGAGCTGAACAGAGAAGCATCATTTTAATCTGACAGTTGATCTGCGGTTGTAGTTCTTTGGGGCCCTCATGGAACCACATTACCCAGAGGGCCATGCTGTAATGAGCTCCATGTGTGCTGCGGCCTCATCACATACCGCCGTGCTCATTTGCACGCGCACACACACACACACGCTTGGATCCGAGACTTGCTTTGTCAGTGCACTAGTAATAGTGGGTTTCTGTTTATAGGCTGGGAGAGCTCTATTTTAGGACTCACAACAACTGATTACAGACTCCTCTCGTCTGTCTCTCCCCTCTTTCTGCTCCCCTTCCCCTCGGTTGTTCCCCTCTGTTTTACTTTTTCTATTCATCATCTTAACTTCTATCAGTGGGGTAATTTTCTTCCAGCTTCCAGACTCTTCAAAACCCTTTGCTGTTTCTTGAACCTTTTTACACGCCTCCTGTTTTGTCATGAAGGAGCATTAATGCATCGTTATACGACGGTCTTGACTGCAGTGTGCAGGCTGTAGGCCAACTTCACCTCTTGCCTGGAGTTTGCAGACCCCATCACAAAAGCCAACTTAGCGGGAGCTTATGAAATATGAACCCACAGTTTCTCTTCAACCCTGTGACTTATAAACCTTTTGCGACCGTTGCGCTGCATGCCATGTTGGCGCAGATCCTCCAGTTTGCGCCGAACTGTCTGCTTTCTGCCCAAGTCAACCCTTGTGGGTCTCATGAGGATGTTTCTGGTTTTATAGATGGAAGGCTATACACTCTTTATACCTCAGTGTTTCATTTCTGCCAGACACAGACACTGATCATTACTACAGAGCTGTGGGGAAATGAGTGTGAGTGTGTGTGTGTGTGTGTGTGTGTGTGAGCCGCAGAGAGAGCATGCATGTGCGTGAGAGTAGCGGTGGCGCTATGTGGTATCGTTGAGGACCCGGGTTTGGTTTTTGTTTGAATCAGGCCTGATGTTTAGTCTCCTCAGCAAATATCTCCTCAGCCCGCCTGCCCTCGCAATTACAGTGAATCCAGTGTAGCTCCTCTTCCACGTCTCTCCAGCTTATATCTGTTCAAAAAGACAAGATGTTGTAAACAACCTTATTTTCATGCATTCTTATCAGAGCTACACATATTCGCAATAAAATATTTACCCTAACTTCTAATGTTTCCCTTCTTTAACTCCTCCTTTTTTCTGCAAGCCATAAAACACCTTTAAAAAGATTGTGATCCTTGTGGCCTCGCTGACGCATTACTCTCGTGCTCATGGCATGTGTTACATACTCTTTTTCTGCACCTTCACATTCAGGCACAGGATGGATGTGAAGATGGCGGTCTGATTTAGCCAAATGCGCCGCTCCCGTTTGGTAAACTCTAAAGTTGGACTTGATGTTTTATTTTGAGCACTTTGTAATTGGCATAAAACGTTCCACATCTGTCAGAGTTTCATAAGTGTATGGCAAGTCCCAGGCTTCTGTGAATCCAACAATAGATTTTAGTGGCAGCTGAACACACCCAGAGAAACTGTTCCTGCCAGCAGATCAATTTCATAATCAGTCGTGCAACAATAAAAAGCTGCTCCTGCTCTGTTATTTGTAAGGAAAGCTGTATAAACTCTCAGTGCGATGAAAGTATTCTGTCCTATCATAATTCGGCTGTCGACACAGTTAATGCAAACTTGATGATTGTGTGCGTCCTGCCTGAAATTTTTAATTTTTGCTGTTTTGTGGGCTGTTGTCACATAATTGTGGGAAGACTTGAAAGGCAAGATGGATATCTGTGTATGTTTGAGAGAGGACGAGACGAATGTTGATACAGTTCGAACTGATTAACATTTACATTTAAGACTGCTGATTTCAAGCATTAGTCAAAGTTATTATCATTTACTGGTTTCAGTAAAGTCCTATCACAGACTCTAAATAAACTCTTATTAAAACACAGAATGTATATGAAAGATCGTCGTCTCTGGATCTGAAAAAAAAAAGCCGTTCCCAAGGAGCTCCTCCTCTCAGTCTAATTGTTTAGAAGTCTACAAGTAAATGGCCCTCCTCCTCATGACACTTTCCTCATGAGTTTATGGTCTCAATAAACTCTTTTAAAGTATTTTTAGTACAACATGATGTTTCTTTTGTGGTCCCATTTATTTATATGTTTTATTTGAGAGTTTTTTTCTCTTTTATGTGATAGAACAGTGGCGATTAGACAGGAAAACTGGGAGAGGGGGAAGACATGCAGTCAGACTCAAAAGCTTTTGGCTGCTTTCAGCCTTGCGGTACATGCTCACCTGCTTCACCAGGTGAGTTAAGCTGGTGCCCAAATTGTCATCCTAATTTAAATAAATGTCAGGTGGCAGGTGCAGACTGGACGTCACTTTGACGGTGGCGTAAGGATAATTGTGGTCTGCTTTCAATTTGGCACAGATAGCCTTAGGATATCTGGAGAACTTGGGCTTGTCTTGTAATCTGGATAACTTTCATTCCAGGCTCAGTTGAGTTGCTTTATATCTGCCAGTATCAAAGAGAACCATGTTATTAAAAATGAAGTATCATGCTAATGTAGCTCATATAATATTCTAATAAAAATATTTTTTGTACATCTTTTGTACAGTCATGGCGTCATAAAGACTCTCTGGACCTTTCTTCACTCTTATTTTAAGCTCTCATTCATTTGCTAAAAACACACAACTTACTGATTTCTAAACTATTTTCTACACTAGACTTCCAATCACATCATTTAAGTGATTGCTTTAATCATATAGAGACAATCTGATATGGTGATTGCCTCCCAAAACACATGGTTAGCCTGAGTAACCCAGGGTGGAGTCAGATTTCCAGCCTGCTACCATATAAGAAAGTTAGACATCAGCAGCTGAAATGTGCACCTCAGTGCTTCAAAAGAGTACACATCATGTCACTGTGGGCTCATCTATTTTTTGGATACAGTCTGTGAATTATAAAATGAGGTAAACGGCAACTGTTCTCGAATTCGTCAAAACAACATAAAAGGTGATAAAATGCCAGAGTTTTGTTAATGCCCTCCAGTGACCAAGGATCACTCGAAGCAATTTAATGAATTAATAACTCGCACGTCCAAATCTCTGGACTGAATGTGTCTAAAACCTGTTTGCTGCATTTTTGGATGTTACAGAAGCACGGTGTACGGAGATTTGTGTCTTACCCTCAGGTTGGGCTCCCAGTGGTGGTACGTGTTGGAGGGAAAGAGAGGAGACGACGGGTGGCCATTGGCGTGGACGGGGACGGAGGGAGCGAGAGGAAGAAACAGAAGCTCGAAGAGAATATGAAAGCACAGACGGGCCGTGGGCGAGAGGAGGACACAGCGAAGGAGGTCGTCATTTTCACTCATTTTATCCTGACGACCACGATCGAGGAAATCAGAACACAAGACGCCCTCCGAAGCCCAGAGGTCGAGCGTATAACAACAGAGGGAAATACCAGCTGGCTCCGAGGTAGCAGCAGAATATGGCACAAAAATGTCAGTTTACAGTTTCCTCTTCTCTAACTCATCTCCTCTCCTCTCAGATGGCCGCAACCTCCGGCTCCAGGAACATAACTCGACAAGGATTAGAGGGGAGGACTTTGGCAGTTAAGAGGATGGGAAAGACACGGTGAAAGAAGAGGAGGAATCTAATTTCTCTGAACAAACTGCTTAGTGAATGAGCTGTCAGGAGTATTTGTCCAAAGGATGCAGGAGGTAAATGAATGGGGATTTAGAGAGGGAGGAATGAAGAGGTTTGGAATGTGTCTGACGTTTCATTTGTCAGTTTTGTCCGTCACCAGCCTCAGCTTAATCTCAGGAAAACCTGTTTTACTATTACACAAAATGAACAGCATGACGCCTTCAAACAAGCAGTAAATGAGACTCTTCCATCTTACATCTGAGAGGTGGATTAACAGGTAACCCTTGAGGCTGTTTTTATGTCTTATCTCAAACAATAAAAAGGCGAAGATCTTAAAAGCTGTTTGTGTACAGTGCCTTAATCCTTTCAAAGGAATGGGATTAACTAGAGAAACAGTAATACTGGTATCAAATATCAAATGAGATGGGACATCAGTGGCACACGGCTTCATACAGTTCAGTAATGGGATACCATAGGTGAGGTGTGAGAAACAAAGCGAGGCCACTGGAGAGCCTGTTTTTAAGACACACGCACTTCTGTTGGTTTGCTCTAATGGAGAAATATGGAAAACTCTTGGAGAAGCTTTCAGAAAGTGTGCTGTAGCAAAGCAAAGGTCTTGACAGTCGTGTGATTCTTTAATCAGATTTAAATTTCTCTTAATGCCAGCACGGTTTTCCAGTTTTAGACCTTGTGTACGTAGGATTTAACATATGACCTTGTTAGAGATTTTCTACATTATACATTATAACCAAATGCATTCTTTTCCTTTAGTGTCTGTGATGTCAGATAAAGCATGATATACTTCTGTATTCTTATCCCAGTGTGTGAAAGATCAGATAAGCTGATTTAATGTTTAACCTCTTCCCTGACAGTTAAAAGAGGAAGTACTATGTAACCCATTTTTGCCTTATAAATAAAGCAAGCGAGCCTGTGCTCGGTGTGTGTGTCTTCTCAGAGGCATTCACCCGTGCGCACGTTTTCTAATTACACTCTGAGTCGGTCTGCAGTTGTCTCATTTCTCTTACTTGTGTTTGAACAAATGTCTACCCCTGACAGACCTGTGAACATGAACCTGAAATTTGTTCTAAAGATCTCAGGGCTGCTGGTGCTCCTCTGAGACATCACTGCACTGTGGTGAAGCTGACCTCTCAGGGCTTATTTGCACCACTTAGAAACAGCTTAAAGTATTTTCCCACTCAGTGAGAATACCATCATCAGTACTGAGTGTGTGCAGATCAAATTGCTGTTGCATCTGTGTCTGTGTGTGTGAAGTTGTTGAGGAATGTATAGTCAGCTTGCCCACCTTCCTGTAGGACCATAATTGTTGTAAAACCCAGCAGAGAGGAAAAGGATGCAGAGAAAGTTCCCCAGGCCTGAGTGCTCTCATTCCTGTGTGTGCGCATTCATGTGCTCATAAGCAGATCATAAAAGAAGCGTGACGTTAGTCAGTAAATGGAAAAAAATAGAAGGAAATCAAAGTATAGATACAAAAGCTCAATCCATTTCATATTCAGATTACTACTGTGAACGGTGTGTTTTAAAGGAACCGACTGACGGTAATAAAGGTGCGATAAATTGTGCTACCTTGTTTTAAAGCCTGTGGGACATATGGGTCAAAGATTATGTGTGCATACACAAGAAACCTTAGTCAAGGTTTCAAAACCTTTGGGTCTTGCATGTGGGCTAGATCGGAGATGTCAAACACAAGGCCCGGGGGCCAGAACTGGCCCGGCACAGAGATCAATCTGGCCCACTGAACAATATAAATCTTGTGAATTTAACTTTATTTTAGTAGGTTTTACATCTTTTCCTCCCTCATGGCCATCTTTCACTACACCAAAGAAATTAAGTAATAGATAAACGATTAAATGACAGAACAAAACCTTTTCTTTTTTTAATATCTACCATGGAAATGTATGTTTTTTTGCAATGTGTTCCAAGTTGGGGGAAAAAAAAGCTATTTTCTGTGAATTAAAAACTTTCAGCTTTATAATTGTAGAACAGTCTGGGAAATGAGCTACTAGAAATAATGCTAATAATGTAATTTCACACATTCATTTCTTACAATTTTAGCCCAAGTCGTCGTACTGATTTCTTTCTTTAATACAGCTCAGTTTCTTTATCAGAAACAAAAACGGAGACATAAAGTATAAATTGCACTTCTTTATTTTAAGACATCTCTGGAGATAAATCTGTAGTTAAACATCCTTGCATTGATGGAGGGAGTTTCATTGGTGCGACTCATTTAAAATCAAAGTGGGCTTCGTGCGTCCACAATGTAAAACGAGTTTGACATCCCTGGAATTCAACTAAGACAACAGAAAAGAAAGAATTTGAAGAGGATTATGTATGAACCAAATCCTTCATGGCCTGCAAATAAATTTGTGCCTTCATGCATTTACAGTGCTGCGATTTCTTTTTTTTATTTTTGCATGTTTTACAAACTTAAGTGTCTCAGATCCATCCATCCATTTTCTTCTTCTTCTTTAATATTAGACAAAGGCAACCCAAGTAAATGCAAAATACAGTTGTTGAAATTATGATTTTATTTATTAAGGCAAAAAAAGCTATTTGAAATTTCCCTCCTTGTTAAATCTTGAATTAAATGTGATTAATCACATGTTAATGAGTTTAATTTCACGCTCAGGCCTGATTACTGACAGACCTGATGAATCAAGAAATGACTTAAATAAAGCTGGAACTGTCTGACAAAGTGAAATAGGAAAAGATCTTATAAAGTAACACATGCCATGATCTAACCAAATGGCTGAGAAACAAAGTTGCTGCCATTTATCAGTCTGGACAGGTTTGCAAAACCATTCTTAAGGTTTTAGGACTCAGTGAGAGCCATTATAGTACAACCTTCTCAGGAAGGTCTAGCATACCAAAGTTACTTCAAGAGTATTGATGACTTATGCCGGACGTCACAACAGAACCCAAAACAACTGCTAAAGAACTGCAGGCCTCACTTTCCTCAGTTAGGGTCAGAGTTCATGATTCAACGATTAGAAAAAGACCGGGAAACATTGGCATCCATGGGAAAACCACTGCTGACCAAAAAGGACATAAAGGAAATGAAAATATTTGGTGGAGTTATGTTGGGGTATGCAGCATCACATCTTGGACTTAAATCCAATTGGGATGCTTTGGCATGACCTGAAACAGGCCGTTTCAGCGTGGCTGAATTAAAACAACTCCTGAAAGACTAGTGGGCCAAAATTCCTCCACTGTTATTTCCATATGGGCACAAACTGATGCTGTAAGACAACACAGATAGTTTTAATCAGGGAGCTGGCAGGTTCAGTGTTGTCTGATCTGACTGCATCAGACGTTTGCTGTCTCCATTCAGAGCTGCATGTGCGAAAACAGGTTTTGTGGAAAGCTATGAAGCTGTGGAGAGCTATGTTACTGATTTAAAACTGTTTCATCCAGTTGTGTATTCGTGGATTATGATCGGAACATAAACATGACTTGGGAGCCTTTTCATGGTTTTGATGTGGCACTATCCTGTGTTTAAAAGATAATCGTGTGATCTAGTTGTTAGAGTTTTGATGGGTCAAAGGGGCAGGGTAGAGGTACCGATCAATGGCCAGCGTTCGTTGCAGTCATACCAAGCGGGGTGTGACTGCACCATCCGCTCCCTGTCTTTCGTCTCAGGCCAGTGGCAGCAGAAGAAACAACAAAGCGTGTGGGTGTTTTGGGGTTAGTAGCTGCGGTGAGTTGAGTGGGTGTGGGTGTGTGTGTTAGGAGGAGGCCAAGGGTGGGGCACGCAGCATGCATGCATAACTCGGATCCAGTCACCCCTTCTAGATAATAACAATAACAGGAGGAGGGATGTTTTCTGTGGTGAAGAGGAAGTGAGGAATGGAAGGTTAAAGAGAGAGGAAGAGGGGAAGAAAAAATGGCAGAGGGATATGGAGAAGTTTAAAGGAGGAGTAAACACTGAGAAAGATGAGAAGCAAAGGAAACGCGGCAGGGTAATGGGGTGATGGCTAAGAATAGATAAAACAACAGAAAAACAGGATGAGGGGAAAAGGAGAGGAAGGGGGAAAACACAAGCAGTGTGAGCAGTGCTAGTCTTCCCTCAACCAAAGGAAACCCTGTTGGCTGCCCGACAGAAGTGCTTCCTGTTTGTGTGTGTGTGTATGTGAGTGTGTGTGGTAGAGGTCTGGGCGTGGTCCTTCCAGTAGCAGTGAGACAAATAGACAGTCAAACCTCCTTTTTTGAGGCCTCCTCCCTCAGATGGGCTCAGGCCTCTTTCCTCTCTGGTGGCGTTCATTCTATGGGCTGTCTGCTCTTTTTGTGTCGCACACTTTCTCTCTTATCTAAACTTTCTGAGGCTTTCTACCCACTACAGTCATCAAACCAGGCGCCCGCTTATGCAGCCCAGTTGGACAAAGAAGGGTTTTGATTTAAACCCTTGTGGCATTCATATGTGGACACAGTGGCCTGGACCTAAATGGATATGGGGATCACAAAACCACCTCAACATAAGCAGAGAGCTCAAAGGTTTCAATTATGTGAATGGTACACTCGGCCAAAGGCAGGTGTAACAAGGTAATGCTCTTCAGTGTGTAGGATAAAAGCAATTGATTGTTATCTCTGTTTTTGTCAACGTTTGCACAGGTCCATGCTGATAAAATTCAAAATAAATGCCTCAGTTACAACATAAAGTTGACATTTTTCAGCTTAAAGGTCATCTTTAACATGTTACACACTCCAGCAACAACTGCTGTGTCATGGCATGAAATTAATAAATCATCAGTGTTATTGATGATTTACTAGTTTCATTTGTGATTATGCAGCTCTCAGATGCCAGCATTGTTCTGTCTCCACACTACAGTCCATGCATGTGTTAAACTGCAGGCTAGCGGGTCAAATCTAGCCCTTCCCAAGTTTTAATCTGGTTTGTATCCCATTTTGGGTTCTCAATAAATTTTTGTAGCTGTGTTCTACTGAGCAACACACACCCCGTGCAAATGCCAGACTAACTAATGCAGCAAAAAGGAAAGTGGAGGTTGAAGGCTGTCAGTTTAAAGAGAGGGAGGAGCCTGTGAGTAGCCAACATCTTTAATGAGAGTAAAAAGGTCCATGCATCAATTTTTAGGCGCATGAAACCTGCTCAGCCAAGACTTGTGCAAATATGTAGAATTTTTTTTTTTACATTTGTTTTTATTTAGGCTTCTGAAGCAAGTTGTTGTCTGTTGGCTGTAGCCTGACTTGATTCAGAGTTAATTATTTTGTTTGACTAATATCAAATTAGGTGTTCAATGAAGTCAAAGTAGGAGATATCCCCTAAAAAGCGTGATAAACTTGTGAGCTTACAGCTAGTAACTCATCAGTTTCTGTATCCATGCTGTCAGTCTGCCCCAGGGCAGCTGTGGCTACAACTGTAGCTTGCCTCCACCAGTGTATGAATGTGAGAGTGAATGAATAGTGGAATTGTAAAGCGCTTTGAGGGCCCCGAAAAGCGCTATATAAATGCAATCCATTATTATTATTATTAAATGAGCTTTTTAAAATCATATATGTTTACTTACTTTACTCACTTTGGACATTTTAGAATGATATTTGTAAAGATTGTAGCTAATGGGGATGGGTTGAATGAGAACTTGAACAGCCTCTGCTCCTTGAATCTTCGTCTTTTTCCAGTCTTCAATCTTGTTTTTTATCTTGCTTCTACTGACTTTTATTTCTCTTCTCTTGGGAGCAGACTGCCACTCTCAAGAGAAGAGAAACTTTATTCCAGACTTTATTCCACCTGCTCTCTACTTGCACTACAGATCGCAATGTCATCTACAAACATCAGAGTCCACAGAGACTCCTGCCTGACCTCACATGTCGATCACTCCTGCAGGCAAGAAGGGGCTCAGAGCAGATCCATGATGTAATCCCACCCAACCTGTGTGATGCGCCCACACATCGTTCTTGCTAATCATCTGTAGTCAGACCTGACTCACTAACTGCCCTCCTCTTTCTATCATTTCTGCATTCATCGGCTCCTCAAAGTACTCCTTCCGTCTTCTAAACACACTTTCTTCACTTGTTAGCACTATGCTGCACATCCTTTCCATTTGGTACAATTTCCCCTTCCGTAGTGAAGTCCATGTATTAGACTCTATATAGTGACTATGACTATATCTCGCTTTCTAAAAGATGTTTTAGAAAGTGAGGAGATGTGAGAAGATGTTTTATTTCCAGGGACCAACGGCATATATATATATACGCATATATATTTTGTTCAACATATTTTATTCAAGCAGATCATATTTTATTCAACTAATGTATAAGTTAATGTTCAGAGAGAACAGTGTCTGTACCTCATACAATCACACATCGTATATTGCTTAATTCAGCTCAGTCACACCATTAAAACAATACATGTTTGGCATTCAGATAAAAGAACAGAAAAATAACAACTTTTAAGAACATTGGTGACTCCTGACATTTGTCATGATCATGGAGCCCAATCTTGATATCAGTATTGTTTACATGTACATGCTGGTTCTGTGTGTTTGTGTGTGTGGTCCTGGCATTGCTCATGTTGTGAGGGCCTAAATTTGTTTAGACTGTCACATTATGAGCGTTGAGTCTTCTTTATGGGGAAGAAAAGCACAGGAAATGAAATATAATGTTGTGTGTTTGTGTGTGTTTGTCTGCGTAAACATACACAAAAACAGGACTTTGGTAACAGAAAGTGCTCTGTTATTTTGTTGTTCTTTTACTCGATTTTACAAAGGCACTCATTGAACAGACACAGGCATCCAAAAATACACCAAGCCATAGTGAACAAATATAACCCTCGTGTATTTACAGCAGAGTCTATAAATACAAACTGCTTTCTTTAGCTGAGGCCAAAACACAGAGGGAACAACTCCCAGACTGTTCAGTGAGTGCATGTGTGTATATTTGTGTGTGTATGTGCATGTGAGAGAGGTTAACCAGTTCGAGGACGCTTCATATTGCTTCCTAATAGCAGCAAGTTTGTGGAACTGGACACACAGAGGGAGGAGGTGACTAAAAAAGGGAAGACCACAGAGTAAAGGGAGAGAAGTAGAGTAATGTGAGCAGACACCAACTGAGAAGAGAAAGCAGATGAAAGAACCTTTTAGCTTTCTCGGATCTTTCTTTTGTTTAAAATCTATTGGCCTCCACACCAACTAAATGAAGGCTTAACATTCAAACGCTTTCTTCTGAGAGTTTCACAGCTGATCACACTTACACAGAATAAAACACAGTTTATCTGCTAAATAGTGAAAACGCACTCAGACTGTTATGAATTTTATCAGTTATAATCTGAGAGCATGAAACTACTTCCATTCCTCTAGCAGCCCAATCTTTTTCAAGCCAGTGAGAATTTCATCTAGTTTTCAGTTGAGATTTGTGAACTTAAGTAACCATAATGCCTCATAATATTTTCAAAATAAAAGCTTTGTTACTACTGTTCCACAAATAGTGTCAGTAGTGTGACAATAAAATGAATGAGTTTATTTGCAGTTAACAGTTTGTTTTTCACCTGTGGCAGCTTCATAATTATGTGCAGTAATAATTAATCCTTTACGTGACCAAGTACCCGTATGTTATGAGTGGCGTCACTCTGCTTCTCCTAATAGTTATTTTTTTAGAGGAACAAGCAACTAATGGAATGTTGTGGCAAATCATCTATGACAGGGAATATATACGTCTTGTTTTTTCTATTATAGGCTTTGATTGTATTGCAGTTATCCATCTCTGATCACTACATTCAAGAGAGTTAGCAGCATTTACTGCTGCAGACACCTTGAGGCAAATACTTAACTGACCGTGCTGTGGGAAAGTATTTGCCCCCTCCTGTTTTTTGTCTTCTTCTTCTTTGGGTTTTGCAAGTTTGCATGTCTTAATATTAGAGAAAGATTTAACACAAGTAAATGCAAAGTTCCAGATCTTGATTGCAGTTCTTGCTCTCAAAGGTGGCATCATATAGGGCCTTAATAAATGAAATGATCATTTAAAAACTTAAATGATGAATGAACTTTTTTTTTTTATGATGTACTCTAAATGTTTCTGTCTATTATTACATTTTGTTTGCCAATCTTAAAACACATAAGTTTAAAAAAGTTTAAAAAATATGCCATAAATAAATCAGGAATCACACCTCTGTAATCTGGGTTAACTCCTTTTTCCATCAAAATTTTTAATAGCGCAGATTGTAGAACATATATAATTTCTGTGGTACAATAACAAAAGTCTCACCTCTACCACAAGTTATTACAGCGGGGCTTTACACACGTTTTGCTTCTGATTGGGTCACACTAATGACACACCCACCAAATGAGAACGTACTTCATTACACAATTTCAAGAAAACATGATACTCAACCTGGAAGCCTTAGCCAAACGATGCACTCCAGCACTTTCTGCAACTGTTTTTGCTCCAAATGTGGGCAGGAGCTCTTTGACCACTCCCTCCTTCGTCTCCTGCTCTCGTCCAATCAGTTCCCACCTCACTCCCCCACCAACTTCATCTCTTTTCACCTCCATCCATCCCTCTCCCTCGCTCACTCTTTTTGCCTTTTGCCCATCCCTTCACAGCCCCTCACCCCACCCCTGTCTGTCCTTGAATGAATGCTCTCTGACTAGTGGAACATATGCTGCTGGTTGTTCAATACCCTCCCTCTGAGCGGGGCGCATCCATGCGTGTGTGCGTGTGCGCGCTCATGTGTGTGGGTGTATAAGAGGCTAAGAGTGTCATGAGTGTGTGTTTATGTGTCTGCCTGAATACAAGTCAGTGTGTGTGTTTGTGTGTGTGCACGCGCATGCGTTCATTGAAACATATGCCTCCTGTTGCACATCGGCCATCTGTTCCTTGAATGGACTGATGGAGTGCTGCTGTAACCATGACGATAGGCCATTCAGTCAAATTGCCCATCAAACAACCCCTGGCTCTGTGTGTGTGTGTATGTGTGTGTGTGTGTGTTTGTATGTGTTTATGTTTAGGAATTGGCTTGCAGAGTGGAGGAATTCCCACATGTTGATAAAATGAAGCTGACCCTCCGAGTTGACCTGCTTCTACTTTATCTGAAGGTCCCCATTGATCTCGTTTACACAGATTCTTTTTTTTACACTGTAGCAGACTGTGGACACAGGAGACCTGCTAAACCCATTCACAAACCAGGGAGAAAACACGGTGCAGTTTAACCAGGAGAGAAAATACTAATAAAACAACTTTCTTTTATATTCAAATTAACTTTAATGAGAACTTTATAGGATAACATGCAATATAATATTTGTTCTTAGTTAAAGAGAGAAACAAAGAGAAACTTGTTAGCTCAAAACACAAGGCACACACGCGCGCACACACACACACACACACACACACAAAACAGCAGCAGGGCAACAGTGAAAATGAATATTGCGTTTCAACTGTTTCTAACCACTGGTCTATTTATCTGCACCCTCAGTCAGACCATTCAACAGCCCCACCTTCACACACAAACACACCCTGCCCCACCCAGCGCAGTGGTCTGCTGGCCATATGTCAGCCCTTCTCCTCAGAGACACCTCTTCTCGGACCCCCGCTCCTTTTGTATACATGTGTGTCTGCGTGTGTCTTCTCTAATGTGTTTGCCATCTCTCGCCGTTCTCACTCTCCACCGTATCCAGTGAAATTAAAACACAGCGTGTTAGTCCAGCTAACCACATAACATCTGCTTGGTTTCAGTATTTTTAAATTCTGGTCTCGCTGGTGAAGACAAAGCCTATTTTCTGCTGCAAGTTTTAGAAGTGAAAGCAGTAGATGTGTTTTAATTTGGACCTGCTGAAACCAGTGGTGGGCCCCTGTGGCTTGTTTGCCTGCGGGTCATCGCTGACGTTGATTTCTGGAGACACAATGGTACACTCAGAGTGCGGGTTTCAGCGAGTTGTCACAGTGGCGTCTGTGTGTGCGTGTCTGTCTCACTGCAGGCACGTTAATGTAAACAATAACTCAATAACAACGCTGAAGAGAAACAGGCTTACCTCCATTACTCACAAAATGCAGCGCATCAGACGTTCTTGTCCTAAAGGACATACTCTCAGTGCAGCACTTTAAAGAGCGTGCAACATCAGGACACACATCCATGAACTCCTTTATTTGCAGTTACACAAAACAAGCTGTTTATACAAGAAATGTTATTAGTCCTTGTAATTCACTCAAGCGCATGACAGAATGCGCTTGAGTGAATTACAAGGACTGAATTTAACTGAAACATCTAGAATAATAGAAATAAACTAGGGCACTTTGCAAATCTGTATCACAAAATGCTTAACATGAGCAACAAGATAAAAGAAACAGTGGAAAATATACAAAAAATGGGAAACTTATTCTGCTCAGTCTCCCGTCGTTTTAGTGCGTTAGTGCCACCGCTCTCGCTAGAGGCTTGTAAATCCTCCCTTTGATGCTTGCTGCTATCCTTCTGTTACAAATCAGTGTGACACACATCAGGGCCAATGTAGCAATAAAAGAAAGATCCTCAGTGATTTTTTGAAAGCACTTAGTTCTGTTGTGTTTATAAAACTTTACTTAAACAGGGACAAACAGTGCACTTGTTAGAACTATTTATGCAGATGCAGATTAAAACAAAATTGTTTTCTATTGAGTGTTGGCTCACCGGTCATCTGACTAAACGGTCATATTGGTGGTTTGTTCATAGCTGAAACAACATGCAGGAGTGTTTCCACATCACAAATGTTCATATAAGATATGGAGGGTAGTAGCTGACCAGGAGATGAAGTGTTTTGGATCATTTTTAGGGTTGGGTTTGGCACAAACTACTTAATAGTTTTAGGAAAGGATCAAGACTTCTATTCAAATGCAGCTTATAGAAACATTATAAACATTTTAGAAACCTTCCTTCTCTTGGTTATCAGGATGTTGAGTTCTGCCCCATCGGACTACACACATTTACACACACTGGCTGTTAGAAGTCCTTACATTAAAAAAACCAAACAAACTAAAGGTGCTTCATCTCCGGGATTGTGGTTTTTGTTTTGTGTGTGTGTGTGTGGGGGGGGGGGGGGGGGGGGGGGCAGTCTTGTTTAGCAGCTGCAGTATTGGCTCAAAGTAAACTACCTTGCCCAAATTTACTGTGGTTAAGGAACATGTTACCAGTGCAATAATATATTTTTAATGAACACATACTGAGTTCTGTGGCACAAAAGATAATCATATAATGGTGGTTTCATTAATTAACTCTTGATTTGGGTCTTTTCAAGGGATCTCTGATGGTGAAATAATTATGTATCTACATATATTTACTGCCTGGTAATGTAATTACACTCAATATGGCAGCATGTTTAGAATTGCAAATGCACTGAGGGAAATTTAGCATCCATATCGAACACTGCTCTTTGATAACTCCCATAATGAGCCTCTTATGATGTGCAAGAGGCTGGGGTGTTTTCCTTCTCCCACCCCAACCGGTCGCAGCAGATGGCCTGGTTCTGCCGGAGGTTTCTTCCTGTTAAAAGAGAGTTTTTCCTTCCCATTGTCGCCAAAGTGCTTGCTCATAGGGGGTCATATGATTGTTGGGCTTTTCTCTGTATCTACTGTACAATATAAAGCGCCTTGAGGCAACCTTTGTTGTGATTTGGCGCTATATAAAGAAAATTGAATTGAATTGAATCAAAAGATGGTGAGAGAGCTCAGGTGTTTTACAGCAGTGGAAGGACATTTCCAGCTGTTACAGAGCATGCATGCTCTGTAGGCTCCCAGGAATCCTCCTCTAAAACAACAGTATGGGGCTTACTTGAGCATCCTTGTTGTTTGGCAGACTGCGGCTCATTCCATGTTGTGGTGTCTTGTGTTTGAGTCCAAATTATGATCTTGGTTTAATGTCAACCACCTAAATTCTTTCCCATTTTATTGATGTCTCACCACTGTCTCCACTATCTCATAACAGCAGACATGGCTTGACTATACTATTACATTTTCCAT
Organism: Copadichromis virginalis; assembly: GCF_057382275.1. Lineage (NCBI taxonomy): Eukaryota > Metazoa > Chordata > Actinopteri > Cichliformes > Cichlidae > Copadichromis > Copadichromis virginalis. The sequence continues at coordinate 16,095,553 of NC_140618.1, forward strand.
CAGTAATACTTCTGTTATTATTAGTGTTAATGCTGATTGGCTGTCACCAAAGAGAACAGTTCTGTGTGTTTCTGATCCCACAAGAGAAGAGACAATTGTTTCCTGATTTTTTAGATTAAATGCAATCAAGGGGCTGAATGTCTTGTTTAACTTCTCAAGAACAGAGAAAAACAAATAATTTAAATTATTCACATCCATCCTGCATGTTTGTGGTAGTCTGTGACTTTTGTGTGTCTGTTTTGTGTTTATCTGACTATAAGCTTGTGTTTGTGGATCTGAGAAAAGGTAATAAAGCTGTATGGGACAAGTTTAGCTTTATAAAAAATCTGGGAAACATAAATCAGTTGTTGACAGATCATTAAATTATGGAAGAAATCATTGAATTAAAAGCCAAGGCAGATTTTAGAGCTCAGAATTAAAAGATCATTTCACTCAAATGACTAGTTTAGGGAATGGTTAATGATAAAAACCACTTTAGATTAGTTATTATCCTTTACTATGAACAACCTTTTGGGGGATAGACAACTAAAATACTAGGACCATTTTCTCCCAGGATCTTTTTTAAAGGTTTAGAAATGAACAGAGACAGAGAGCAAGTGAGGATCCTTGGCATCATATTGGACAGTCATCTCAGCTTTGATAATCACATTGGTCTATGCTTTCATACCAAGCAGGTTAGATTACTGTAACAACTTCAGCTGATTCAAAATGCAGCGGCCAGAATCCTTACAGGTACTTTTCAAATTCTTCTGTTAGTTCACAAAGCTCTTGATGGTTTGGCCCCCATTTCGTTTCTGACCTGCTCACTGTTTACAACTCAGTCAGACCTCTCCGGTCACCAGGTTCAGATCTTTTAAATGTTCCCAGAACCACATCTTAGTGTACTGAAGGTGCTTTCAGTTATTGTGGTCCTGATCTTTGGAACATGGTGTTTGCTGACCTGAGATCAAAAAGGCTACGTTCACACTGCAGGCGAAAGCGCATCAAATCCGATTTTTTTGACCCTATGCGACCCATATCCGATCATGCTATGACAGTGTGAACGGCGCAAATCCGATATTTTCAAATCCGATCTGGGTCACTTTCGTATGTGGTACTGAATCCGATACATATCCGATGTTTTAGAAAGCGACTGCTGTTTGAACGGTCAAGTCGCATTAAATCCGCCTTTTACGTCACCGACACAAGACTGAAGCCAATTATCAGCGCCAGAGAAGCGCCCGAGAAGACATCGCGAACGCTTCCTGGCCATCCAGTGTAGATGTTAGTGAAACTGTTGGGAAGACAACGTAAACATTTTATTTGTACTGTATAATCTGCAGATTCTGACAGAAATCTGCAGCTATCCTTTGAAGCACCGCTCCTCTCTTAAACAGCAATAAGGATCATTATTAGGTTATTTACATTATTATGTAAATAACAAAATAACTTAAAGCAAAAATTGGGAAACGTGAAGTCCGAAGTCTTTATATTAAGGGCCATCAGTCAAACAATACTGTTGCTCTGGGTCTAAACACAGCGCGTTGTGTGTGACATCTTCTTTTGCGCATGCGGGCCGCTTTGAGCGTTCACACTAGAGCGCGTTTGCTGTCGCATTTTATTTGTAGTGTGAACGAGCAGACAAAAAAATCGGATTTGATCAAAAAATCGGAATTGAGTATTAAGACCTGCAGTGTGAACGTAGCCTAACAGCTGTGCACATATTCAAAACCAGACTCAAAACCTTTTTATTCACCCAGGCCATCGTTTTAAAGGGTGCTGTTGATTTATTTTGTTTGTTTGTTTTTTGCCTTAGGGCACTGTAAACCTACACAGGTTTTGTTAAGCACATTAAGTTTACATGTAATGAAATGTGCTATAAAAATAAAATTGCTATTGCTATTACATATGAGACTTAAGGACCAGGATCTCTGCTGACCCCGGGTGTTTCCCCTGCTTGTTCTGTGTGTCAGAGCTGCAGGTCTGTGTGGTTGTTTCTGCATTTGAACTTTGTCAGAATCGGGTCTGGATGTTTTTCTCAGGGCTTTCTCACATGTAGCACACAGCAAGAAATCAGCCAGGAGCTTGAAACCAGGTCCAGAAATTAATTCTAAGGTATTTTGTTAAGTAAAGTTGTACTACTAGAAATACATGGTGTGGGTTTAAGGGAGGAACTGCTAGTATAGAGCATGCAGGATGCTGTACAAAAGCACATTTATTTTAGCTTCTAAACATAACTGCAGTGAAAAGAAGTTAAACAGTATTGTTTGTTTCTCTGATTCGCCGCTTCGCTCAGGGTGACGGTTGCTTAGGTCGTGCAGGTCATATCTACTAATCAGAAGGTTGGTGCTTTGATCGCTGGCTGCTCTAGTCTACATGCGAAAGCATCACTGGGAAAGATACTGAACCCAAGTTCCTTCTGATGCATTCACTGGAATGTAAATGTCAGATAGAAAGCAGTTTTGTGTCTGAATGAGGCATGTTGTGCTTTGAGAGCTCTAGTAGAGTAAAACTAAAGTATTATATGAACCGGTCCATTTACCCCTGTCTACCTCACTCTACCTGTGCTGCTCTCTCTCTTTCTTTCTCAGGCCATAAGGGCCAAAGTTTATATGTTGTGCTTCCAAGCAGCAAACAACCGTGTCTAAGGTATAAAGTGTACCTCAGTAAGCAGTTTTAAGTTTTATAACAAGTTTTCCCACCTTATAGGGAGAAACCTTTGAAATTGTTTCTTGTTTATGGGAAAAGTTCATGCAATGGAAAAGCAGCTATAGTGTCACATATCGTATTGTAAGGTAAAGACCCTACATTAATGCAACGAAATAAGGGAAAACCCATGTAGCGTGACTTCCTGTGAGGAAGTGCTTTGCTTCGGTTTTGATGCTTCTCTATCTGACGGACGGGTCTGAGTTTGGTAAATACTAGAAAAATGTCATCTCCCTGACTGCACTCTGCCAAGTGTAACGTTTGGATGATAGAGGGATAATAATACAGGGTTGTTTTTCTGGGGTTGGCCTGGGCAACTTATTCCAGTGAGAGGATGCGTCACATTAACAGACATATTAGTTCCTTTTCTGGTCCAACATGACTGGTTCACAAAGGCTGTGGAAGAACTTGACCCACCCAAACAGAGCATATGGATTTAGAACAGGGGTGTCAAACTCAAATACACAGTGGGCCAAAATTCAAAACTGGAACAAGGTCGCGGGCTAACATTAATATTTATTGAAAAAAAAAATCTTCCTCCAGATTTAAGAATGAATCTCTTCTTATGGACTCAAACAAGTTTTGCTGAAAAACTGAATATGGAACAAGCAAAGCTTAATACTAAACAATATATATATTAGCTGTATAATACCAGTAGGCCAGCTCTAATAATAATTTGGTATGGCTTTGCGGGCCAAATGTAATTAGGCTACGGGCCAAATTTGGCCCACGGGCCAGAGTTTGACACCTATGATTTAGAATGTCAGAAATCTCCTGCAGTTATAAAGTGGAGATGGTCCAATGCTTTTGTCCATATAGTTCAGGTGTTCTACTTCTAATTATTTTCACAGTTTCAATTTTCAATTCTTTCAGCCTTGACTTAACGTAAATAGAAAAAAAGGATGTTTTGTCATCTTTTTTTCTTTTTACTATACCCTGCTAAGATAAGACCACTTCTAATCACTCAAGGAGTGACAGAAGTTTTCGGGTACACAGAAGTTTCTCCTGAGTCTCTGCTCCGTCTCTTTTGTATCTTTGCTCTGTCCTGAGCAGCTGTGAAGCTATCTCAGTTGACAGATGCAGAAAAACATAGAAGCAGACACAATGAACACAATATATCTCTGTGTATGGTGGGGGCGTGATGTTGTGCAACAACAGCTGAATCATAGAAAAAAATTCAGTAAACACAGCATTACCGACCACAGTATTCTCAACTAGTTATGGTTAACCAAAACGTCTCTCTGCATTCTGTATGTATGCATGCGAAGTATAGCAGCAAACCACATCTGACTGCGTGTGTCTGTGAGCCTTTTAGCTGCAAACTCAGACCACGATCCAACTGTTGCTTATTCCATTCTTCTTCTCTTGATGTCTTCCTTTGTTTTGTTTGCAGTTTTCCGGAGTGAATCACTCCAATTTCCCTCTTTTCTACTTCCCTTCATCTTCCCGCTCCTTCTAACTTTGACTCCTATCTGTATGAAGCAGGATTCAGTGCACTTTTTCAGGTCTGTCAGTCTGTCCAGCTCCTCTACAAATGCTGGTGTCTTTGAGCAAAAAAGGTAAAGATGATTTATTCACCACTGGGTCATATTTCTCTATGCGTACCTTCAGACAGGTACGCATAGAGTTTAGGACACTAAAACCAGAAAGTTATAACATTACAAGCCAGTACATATAATCACACAGAGTCTTAATATCTGCTCAGCAGCTCTACCTGCTCTTTCTTTGTTTTTTATTAAATTCTGTACACGTGAAGAGCAGGATGCGTGCAGTGTCAGCTGACCCAGTGACAGCTCCCATCTGCTGCTGTTTTGCGTTCATCCTAATGATGAGCAAAAAAGTCCTTCCATTGTTTTGTCTCGTACTGTGAGACAACCATCTTTACAGATGTCTGTGGGTTTAGCTCCCACAGCTGTAATCCACAGCGTATGAGTGGAGGAGTATATTTTAAGAACTGTGGAAAGACACACAAACCTGAAACCTAAAATAGATTTAAAATTATGTATTACTTTACACGTTAGTATCAACTGGTTGCGGTAGGTGTCTGTCCATCCTTAATTCTGCCAGAGGTCCCTTCCTGCTAAAGGGGAGTTCTTCCTTACCACAGTTGACAAGTGGTTCAGGTGTTTGCATCTAAGGAATCGTCTGATTATTGAGGTTTTCTCTCTAATATTGTAAGACTATAACGTGCTTTCAGGCCATCTGAGTTGCAAATAGATGACCACCACAGCAGTTTAAACAAGTTTAGGTGTGGCCTTGGCTTGGCCATTGGAGCACCTTGATTCTTTTCTTGCTGTTACCCAGTTTTGGCCAACTTTAGCTGACAGATGGCCTCAGTTTTGACTTTACAATACTTTGGTCTACAGTGAAGTTCATTGTCAAGTCAATCAGCCTATCTCCTCTGCTGTAAAACATGCTCCCCCCACCCCCCATCCACGCCTGGCCAAACATCTCCACTACTCTTCTGCCTAAAGAGATTCCAAAAGTCTTGTGGTTTATTCAGATGCAACTTTGTAAACATAAATCATGCTGCCATTTCTGTTTTTGTTTTGTTTTTAGAGAGGAAGCTTTCTCATAGCAACCCATACTTGTTTTTTCTTTTTAATTATGCTGTCATGACTTTACTATTTAATAGTTAAAATGCTAACTGAGGGCTATAAAGCCTGAGATGTACTTCTTATTTTTGTTTGTTTGTTTTTCAGTTTCTTTGAGTATTGGGATGAACTTGCTGGGACATAAAGTTCTTGGACTATTGTGGCACACCTGAATACTCAAGACCAGCAACCTTTATATACTAATATTAAAAGACCCAAGATTCAGATTTAGGTACATCTTGGATTTCCTTCATATTAAAGTAAGCACATACACAATTGTAGTATATATGTATATATGTATATATGTGTATATATATATATATATATATATATATATATATATATATACAGTGGGGCAAAAAAGTATTTAGTCAGCCACCGATTGTGCAAGTTCCCCCACCTAAAATGATGACAGAGGTCAGTAATTTGCACCAGAGGTACACATCAACTGTGAGAGACAGAATGTGAAAAAAAATTCCATGAATCCACATGGTAGGATTTGTAAAGAATTTATTCGTAAATCAGGGTGGAAAATAAGTATTTGGTCAATAACAAAAATACAACTCAATACTTTGTAACATAACCTTTGTTGGCAATAACAGAGGTCAAACGTTTACTATAGGTCTTTACCAGGTTTGCACACACAGTAGCTGGTATTTTGGCCCATTCCTCCATGCAGATCTTCTCGAGAGCAGTGATGTTTTGGGGCTGTCGCCGAGCAACACGGACTTTCAACTCCCGCCACAGATTTTCTATGGGGTTGAGGTCTGGAGACTGGCTAGGCCACTCCAGGACTTTCAAATGCTTCTTACGGAGCCACTCCTTTGTTGCCCGGGCGGTGTGTTTTGGATCATTGTCATGTTAGAAGACCCAGCCTCGTTTCATCTTCAAAGTTCTCACTGATGGAAGGAGGTTTTGGCTCAAAATCTCACGATACATGGCCCCATTCATTCTGTCCTTAACACGGATCAGTCGTCCTGTCCCCTTGGCAGAAAAACAGCCCCATAGCATGATGTTTCCACCCCCATGCTTCACAGTAGGTATGGTGTTCTTGGGATGCAACTCAGTATTCTTCCTCCTCCAAACATGACGAGTTGAGTTTATACCAAAAAGTTCTAGTTTGGTTTCATCTGACCACATGACATTCTCCCAATCCTCTGCTGTATCATCCATGTGGTCTCTGGCAAACTTCAGACGGGCCTGGACATGCACTGGCTTCAGCAGCGGAACACGTCTGGCACTGCGGGATTTGATTCCCTGCCGTTGTAGTGTGTTACTGATGGTGACCTTTGTTACTTTGGTCCCAGCTCTCTGCAGGTCATTCACCAGGTCCCCCCGTGTGGTTCTGGGATCTTTGCTCACCGTTCTCATGATCATTTTGACCCCACGGGATGAGATCTTGCGTGGAGCCCCAGATCGAGGGAGATTATCAGTGGTCTTGTATGTCTTCCATTTTCTGATGATTGCTCCCACAGTTGATTTTTTCACACCAAGCTGCTTGCCTATTGTAGATTCACTCTTCCCAGTCTGGTGCAGGTCTACAATACTTTTCCTGGTGTCCTTCGAAAGCTCTTTGGTCTTGGCCATGGCGGAGTTTGGAGTCTGACTGTTTGAGGCTGTGGACAGGTGTCTTTTATACAGATGATGAGTTCAAACAGGTGCCATTCATACAGGTAACGAGTGGGGGACAGAAAAGCTTCGTACAGAAGACGTTACAGGTCTGTGAGAGCCAGAGATTTTCCTTGTTTGAGGTGACCAAATACTTATTTTCCACCCTGATTTACGAATAAATTCTTTACAAATCCTACCATGTGGATTCATGGATTTTTTTTTCACATTCTGTCTCTCACAGTTGCAGTGTACCTCTGGTGCAAATTACTGACCTCTGTCATCATTTTAAGTGGGGGAACTTGCACAATCGGTGGCTGACTAAATACTTTTTTGCCCCACTGTGTGTATATATATATATATATATATATATATATATATATATATATATATATATATATATATATATATATTGTTTGTTTGTTTGTTTGTTTGTTTGTTTGTTTGTTTGTTTGTTTGTTTTTTTAAGCCCTACAGCTTAAGGGAAAACCAGCACACATGGATTTGTTTTGCTTTGGATTCTCCCTTTAACTCGATCTTTGGTTGCATGCATATGCTGTCCCCCCTGCTGCCTGCCTGTTCCACTGCTCAATGGCATTCATGTGTTAATGCATGAATCATGACATGCAGACTCTGTGCTTCTCTTTCTTCCTTTCCCTCACTCTCATTCATACCCCTCTGTCTGTCTCACTCCCTGTCTGTCAGTAACGCTTTAACCCTCCACAGATGACTTTCTGTTGGCACTTCCTCTGAAGTGCTGATGGGTCACACGCATGACGCTCAGGTTAACAAGCAAGCAGGTTGGGGAGGTGGGGATAGCAGGTCATGGTCAAAGGTCAGGATAACAGGGAAATCCCACAGCTCAATGCAGGGCTGCTCATCCTCCTGTGGGATAATTACTCCAAAAATCTGCTTTAATCTGCAGCTCTTCCAAATCACTTCTTCAAAAAAGTGACAAGATGTTCTGCTCTCCTCAGTATGTTCTGGTTTGTGCTCTTTGCTATTTTGCTTTTAGTTGTGCTCGTAATCATTTCTTTTTGATTTAGTCACACGGTTTAAGCAACTCCAACACATTCAGCACATGATCTATTTCCTTGTTTAGGGAAACCTGTGAACAACAGGTGTTAGCAGTTCGAGTTGGTTTGGTTTGTGAAGACACACTGTGTGAGAACAGAGGCCCTAATAAACCAGGCCACTTATCTTAATTAGTCATTGATCAGACTGACATCCTCAAGTCTGCTGCACCGCAGTGGCATCCTCCTCTGTGTAAATCAAAATTATTACTGCAAATGTCTGAAAGAAAAGGCTTTGATCAGAGTGACTCTCTGACACTCATACAGTGTGTATGTGTGTCAGAGAGTATGTGCACATTTAACTGAGGTGAGGGTTCCAGGTCATCTTTTTCCAGCTGGACATGTGAGGAGCTTAGAGGAAACAACTTTATGAGTAAAAGAGTCACGCTGAATGCTCCACAGTGAGAACCACATAAGTGATGCTGGTCCCCCTCAGAGCAGCACAGTAATGCAGGAGTTAAGACTGTCACTACACAGCAAGCAGGTTCTGTGAGGCTGTGCGGAGTCTGCCTGATCCCCCTGTGCCTGTATAGGATTTCTGGCTTCCTCCTACAGTCCAAAGACATGAATGTTAGGTTATTTATTGATTCTAAATGTGAGTGTGAATCTGTCACTCTGAGTTAGCCCAGTGATAGATTGGCCTATCCAGGGTATACCTTGCCTCTTGACCTATGACAGCTGGGATAGGCTCCAGACCCACTCCAACCTGGAAGTGGATAAGAAAATGGATTGACAGTGATGCTGGTATCCAATCTAGAGCTGTTTCCATGAAACCCCCCTCCAAAAAGAGGGGGGGGGGGGGGGGGGCTAGAGAAAATGCTGCTCTAGAAAGAGCTATTACAAGAAATTCACCCGAGGCTGGCAGGTTCGGCCAAAAGATTCTGTCTTTCATTATTTTGTTTCTCAAGAGGCACAGATGCTGAACTGGATCTGCACATGCACTGTGCTTCCTGTCCACGCTGCTGGACAGGGAAGGACCACTTTGATGTTCACTAGAAAATTCGAAGCATATTCTTCTGGGTTTGAATAACTGCAACAGTTACTTCTCAAAAGGGAACATGTGAATGCACCCTGAAATGGGAAGAACTGCTCTGATCGTTTTTGTACATGACTTGGCTGGTAAATGTCTGGTTGAAAGAAATAATGGAAGAAATTAACTGCAAATGTTAAACTTGTAATTTGGCATTAGAATGCAACTGTTAGTTACTATTAGCAGTAACCCTGATAATAAAGTGGGTAAATCAGTGTATTTATCATATACTTTAAACATCTATCACCATGTTTAAATGCTCTAAGTAATTGAAAAAAACACATTTTCTTTAATGTGTCCATGTTGTTCCCAGATTTCAGCTAAAACGGGGGAAAAAGTTAAATATACAGGAGGCCGACTACAGCCATGACACTGAAGATCGCTCTCTGTTTGCAGAGTCTTCACCTTAAAGTGTGTTTCAGATGATTAATATTCAAATACGTCTCCAAACACACAAACACTCTACACTGTGTCTGTGGGGGAAGGCGGTAGGAGGTATCAGCCAACTTAAAAAGCTGGTAGCACTTCAGCATTTAGATGTCAGCTCAACCTGCTCTTTGATAAGCACAGACACTTCCCCTTAGCATAGGTCTGACAAATGCACACACATCCCCAGTTACTGTCCTTTGTACTGATGTGGTTAACCTACGTGGTCCAAACCATGCATCATTTTGGTCTTCAGCTCACGTTGAGCTATTCGTCTTCGCACCCACAGATGAAGCGTTTCAAAAACTGCTGTCCAGGTTTCAGTGGACTGAAAGTGTGTTTGTTAAAATTTAGTTTTACTGTCAATAAAGTCAAACATATGAGATCATAGACTGAAGAGAAGTTGTTTAGTTTATGATCTTAGTAATGAAAGCATGGCTCAGTGAACGGTTAATATTTTTTTAAACGACTGCTCACTTGGCAGGAGAAAAAGGAAAATATGCCAAATCATTTGCAACTCCTGCTAAATGAATGTACGTGTGTGTGTGTGTGTGTGTGTGGTTGTGTGTGTGTGTGTGTGTGTGTGTGTGTAATAAGGGAGAAAACGCTAAAGAGCTCCAGAGTTAATGAGAGACTTCAGCTCGCTGACAATTCTCACACCCAGAAGATGAGTAAGATGCAGGGCAGAAGAAAGGATGGAGGAAGACGTCTCACTGAAGCCTTAAATAGTACAAATGAGTCCGCGTCTCCCTTTAACATGTATGTGCCAAAAGGAACAGGATGTATGTGAGTCTGTGTTACAGAGGCAGAGTTTAAAGGATAGGCACACACTGACAGTGTGGAGCCTTGTCACGCCCCCACAGTGTGATTGTGGGCACTTTAATTCAGCTCCTAAGATTCAGGCTGGTTCAGAGATTTCCCAATCTTTATGAAAAAATTATGTTGTACTCGAAGTGTTGTGCAAAAAAACTAATTTGTCATTTTGAATAATTTCAGGACTTTGTTTGTGTCTGTATAAAAACATCTGGCTTCACAAAGCCACAAAACACAATGAAAAATCCTAATATGACGACAATTGTGAGCGAGCCCACTAGTTCAGTAAAGTGCACGGAATGGTTTCTCAGTAGGCTGAATAAGAGACGTGAACTATGTCATGATATACTGCTTTCATGAAAACACAAAAGTAAAATGTTAGCCAAAATTCCTTTTAGGCAGTCAACACTTTATATTTATAAAAGTTTTATGTCATGAAATATATCTGAGTCTTTGTTAAATCCATTTCTCAGTACATTAATTTAATCTCTTTAACCCAAGCATATTCTGTGAGCAGTTTTTGGTTAATTGGTTTTAGACAGTGATGGGACTGGGAAGTTGTTTACCACACACAAATGAAATCACTCAGAATTGCTTCAGTTTACTGCATTCTCAAACCTCATGTGTGTCCAAACTGTTGCTGCAGCACCATCTCTCATCTGAATGTTCTTGTTTGAAATCTGACTGGACAGAAGTACCAAGATGAGTGAGGCGCTGCAACCTGTGCTTGTGCCATCCAGACACTTCTTAGCATGTATTTATGCGGGTGTCTCTTATTGCATATGCCAGGACAGGCTGGGTTGATGTGTACAGAGGCAGCAACAGCTAATGACCACTGCACAGCTGCAGGTTGCTCTTACCCAGCAATTCCTCAACAACAGATCCAGACACTTGTGCGGACCATGCAGACAGGTGACTGCTTCTATCGCATGCAGAAAAGGTCGCAATTTGAATGAAACATATATTTACATGTATTTTAATGTTGGTGACACAGTTGTAGCCTGAACCGTTTTAACATGCTGGTTAATTTAATGACGCTGCAATATTCAAAACTGTGTGAAAGTGTGCTGTCAAAGCAGGCAAAATAGAAAAACCACAACATAACATTATAGATGCAATATGATGGCAAAGAAACTGCAAAATGCTACTCAAATAAAGTTTTAATTTGGATATTGATTCTTCCATGGATTCTATTGTAAGTTAACACAGGATTTCTATTTATCTTGAGTAAAGTGGAATGAGTTTTGTGTCCTAGGTAGGATTACATGTACATTGTACCTCTTCCTTTATTGTCCTCTTTAGAGCTTTAGATCTGTGTGTGTGTGTGTGTGTGTGTGTGTGTGTGTGTGTGTGTGTGTGTGTGTGTGTGTGTGTGTGTGTGTGTGTGTGTGTGTGTGTGTATTAAAAGCTCAGTTACAGGATCATCTCCTATCCTCAGTGAGGTGTGAACCCCAGACTTCTCACGCCCCACCCCAACCCTGTCAGCCTTTACACCAGCATAGGTGTTAAAGGCCCCGCTGAGGTGACATTTATCACTGCTCTGGGAAAGAGCTGCTCTGAAACAACACACACACACGGAGCAGAGGATGAATCGGGTTGGAAAATGTATCTCCTTCTCACAAGATATTAAGATTATCAGGTCTAGACATGAATGATAAAACGACTTTTTTAGCACTTGAAGATGATTAACTCACTGTTCCCATTAAACTGCCCATTCAGAGATACTGTTTTTCACTGATCTGCCTCGTGCTGGCAAAGCTTGTTGGGTCAGACACTCGCTCACAGACTTATCTATGACTACCTGATCAGTGTCTGTTTTTAGGTGGTGTATCTCGCTCCTCCTTTTCCCCTGATGATAAATATGTCACTCTCACTACAGAGGATGTGCTTGTGGCTGAGGGAAAGTGTGTGTCCAGATGATTTGGGATGTTGTGTCACCCACAGTAAAGAAGATAAGATAGCAGGCAAACAGCTTTACGAACCCATTCATTTTTTTTAATCAAGATTGTTCCAGATTTAGTAAATACACAGTTGTTACAATAATACTTTGTTATTTTAAACGCAGATGAGTTCATTGTGAAACAGGATACTTCAGCGGGGCATGCAAGGACAGTAGCACAGTACAGAAAATAAACATTTGTAGAGGACAGTAGCCAAATATTGGCAGCGGTAACCTTGTGAACAACGGGTCAGTGGTTCACATTCCTGAACAGCTTGGCAGGCAAAGCTGCTGAAGCACAACAACACCCATCATGATACTGTAGAGGAAGATACCCATACCTATTATAAGTTGGTTTCCAGACGCTGAGGTGCCACAGACCAAAGATACATTTTCTCCGGCACAGCACTCATCACAACTGTCTGCCAAGGATAATATAAATGTCAATGATTTGATAAAAACTGTGTATATATCTTCAAAATCAAACTGAAGATAAAGGTTTTATGGTTATTGCCAGTTGCACTGACTGCTTCTACTTCCTTCAGATGATTTCTGCTCATTTTGGTCTTTGGCTCCCCCTAGGTAGCCGTTTATACACATACACTGTGTGGGGAAAATACTCCAAATGTTCTTACTTGTCCACTCCAGGGTAATTTTGGCATTGCCACACCAGAAACTGGAGTACTTATTTCAATTCTTACCATTTCTTAGCATTTACATCCAGTGGCTCAAATGGGCAATTTCTTGGACCAGGTGGGGCCTCTGGGCCACATGTTTGACACCCCTGCTGTATAGGGTTTGAAAGTCTGTTTTAAATACAGCAGTCTATTTACCGCATATTTTCCCAATTTTTTTTATATTTAAAGTTGTTTCCAATCATCTGACAAAAGTATTTTCTACAACTGCCTAATGTTATTTTATTTACACTTATAGTTTTTATGAGCTATCGAGTTATTAGAGTAAAATCCTACACGTCAGGTTTTCAGAAACACTAATGCTGCTGCTTGTGGCTCTGGAAGCCGATAGCCTGAAATAGTTTGTGATTGGTCTACAATAAAAAAAAAAAACTGAGTTAATATTATTTTTCCAAATCTGCACAATGTAATATCCAAAAGCTGAATTTTATTGATAAATTAAAATGTTTTATAAAGCTTTTAGCCCTTCACAACACTTTAAAGTAGTGGATGATTTGTTTCTGTGCCAACAAGAACAGCAACTCTGCATGTTTACCAGTTCAGTAGATTAAACGGGTAAATATGTCTCATGCTGTGTGTATAATCAGTGTTGTCCTTTTAAATGAAGGTGTCTTGACTTTCTGGATACTAATAATATGTTGCCTCCCCTTTTGGGACCTATAGGTAGTCTAGACAGTTATATTATAATAGTGACTGTAACAGGGTGCAAATCACATGTGACATCCCTATGATCAGAGCTGATGTCCTGATAATTGGTGTTATCCTTTGTGTCATCCCTGTAATCTGCAGTGTCCTGCACGAGGAGCCCACCAGGTGAGGAGAAACGGAGGCCATGTGTGATCTGTCACAGATCAGCATTGCCTCCTTCAAATTAAATCTAATGTCCTGTGATAAAGGCTGCATAAATATCTGAACAGGACTAATATAGGAAATATTTACATGTTAGCACTGTAACACAAATACTGTATAGATCAAGTGTAACACTCTGCTCAAATGATTTATTATGTTGAACCGATGAACTTTTCAAATATATTTTCTTTATTTATAACATATACATCTAAAAAAACAACAACAACTGTCTGCCAATGGATAGCTATGTTAATAAGGGCTTTTGTGTCATAACCAGCTTTTCTGTCATGCTTTCAGAACGATCAAGTTCCAACAATGGTAAGACTTTTCTAACTTTTTAATATATTTTCTAAGTGATAGAAAGCAGTTCTGGTGACCTTATTAATATGATGAATAAAAACTTAGATCACAATCCAAAATAATGCCAAGATTCCCAATTCCTCACAGTGTTTCATAGAAATGGATAAATATGAACAAATTTTCTGTCTTGTCTCTGTTCAGTTCTAAAACGTTTTGAGGCAACCATCAGATAAGTGCAGGTATTAACTTGTGAACAAGGGTTAGATCATCAGAGGAAAATGATAAGTATAACCCTGGATCATCTGCATAAGAATGTCAGGATATATCGTGATTCTTTATGACAGTACCAAGCAGGAACATGTAAAGGTTAAAGAGTAATGGAGCAAGGACTGTTCCGTTAGGAACCCCTGACTGACTTTTTATTTCTGCAAATCTAAAACTTTGAAGTGTCAATGAGTTGAAGGCAGCAATGAGGTCAGGTAGAACTGACTGAAACTCATTGTGAGTCACTGTTGATCTTCAGGTCATTGATGACTTCGGTAAGAGCTGTTTCTGTGCAAAGTTAAAGTCACATGCACGATTATTACAGCTTTTACTGTGTTTTAACGGAGTACGTGATAACCCCACACAGCATGGGTGAGAAGAATAGAGCAAATACGCCATCTATTGGAGAACCACAGAAAACACATTTGAATTTGATGAATTATATTTAATTCATGTTCTGCTTTAAAATAAAGTAGTATCTGTAGCTCATATTTTTTCCAATTCTCCTATTTTTTTCATGGTAAGGAATTTTTACTGTAGGATGTCATGTGTCACCAAAGTCCAGAGAATAACCTTTATTTTGAAGTCTGCGACGTTAGTACTTCCTCCTGCCGGTTAGACTCTACCGAGAAAAACGAACCGAAATCGCGGTCTGTCGACGAAAGGACTTCGCGGTGAAGAAGTGAACCAACGGAAAACAAAATGAACTCGATGGAAAAGAAGCTGGCGGATTTGATACGTGAACACCCGAATCTGTACGATCCGAGACGGCGGGACTACAAAGACAACATGAAGGGACATCTGTCGTGGAAAGAGATCGCGGACGCCATGGGAAAGTCGGAGGAAGAGGTGAAGCTGAAATGGAAAAATCTGCGCGACAAGTTCTGTAAAGCGAAGAAGCGACTGGCCAAGAGACACTTCCCTCTGCTGGACGACAACGAGGACCCGGCAGACAGGCATACCCCCGTGCTGTACAGCCAGCTATCCTGGCTCACCGCCTATGTCAAACCCAGAGGAGAAAGAGGCATGGGGGAGCCAGAAGTGTGTGTCCGCCATTCGGTAAAATGCATTTTTATGTTTAGTAGATTAGCTTTTGCTAAGCTTCGTAGCTTAGCTACAGCTAACTAACTTAGTAAAGGCCATAGTGACCGCCATCATACCGAACTGTTGCATAGTGTTGAAACTCTGCACGTATAAACAAGAATATATAAATGGCTAAATATCGTAAACATCATAGTATATGTTGTGTTCGCTAAAATCATGAAACGTCCAGCCATGTCATTACGAACAGATGCCTATAACGATATCCGTTTTTCCAAATAAAAGCACCTGGAAGTCCAAAAGTAGCAACCATATTACTGTAGATAAACTAACACATACTCAATTTCTGAAGCTGTTGTGAGTTATTTCTTTTATTAATAAGGGAACTTATCTCTGTAACATTGTAATTAGGTCAATACTTACAATATAAACTTTATTTATCTATTTCAATAGTACACTACAGGGGTTTCAGTCATCGATACAGCCTCTAAATTTTATGTTTACATTTGTTTGTATGACAGTACTTTGTCATATTTGTGCTTTTTAAAAAGTATTTTTTTAAATAAAATTTGGTCTCGATTGGATATTTTAATATTTCTGTCTTGTACAAACTGTTTTGCTTAAAAGCCTCAGTCAGTTTTCTGGAATGAACTAAAATTGGCCAGTAACATAATGTTGCTGTCTAATCAGCCTTCAACAGAACAGCATCACATAAATTTATTAAAGCTAAATGTAATCAGAATTTGCATAATTTAACTAAAAATTTCTCCTGTAGGTCGTTAATGAAAAGACACGAGGCAGAGCCGGAGGTGACAATGTTGAAGATGCTCAGATTATTTAATTAGGAGTGATGAGGATGAACAAGATTAGAAATAACTGTATCAGAGGTACAGCTCAGCAAAGAAGGAGGTCTAGCAGAGGGTTTGTGTGACAGAGGAAGATTCTAGGGATAGGGTGAGATGAAGGCAGATGACCCCTATGGGGAGCAGTTGAAAGAAGTAGAACAGGCAACAGGTAGAGGTGAAATTTTTAGAGTCAGTGTACTTGCCCTTGTTGTGAGATGAGGTTGATGCAGTGGTTAGTACTGTTGTCTGACAGGGAGAAGGCTCTGGGGTCAAATTTCCTGGTCCAGTTCAAAGACATAGATGTTAGGCTAATTGGTGAATCTAATTTGGCTGAGGGGGTGTAGGTTTGGGAGTGTCTGCCTCTCTGTTTTAGCCTTGCCTTGCACTCTGTGTAGGTTGGGTTCTAGCCCCTCTGGAACCCTGAACAGGATAAATTGTGAAGTAAAGAGATGACAGGATCCCTGCTCAGAACCAGGATTTTTTTTTTCAGACAAAAGCTAAAACCTTTATTGTAAAGCGTTGATCTTTACAGTCTAAAACTAGCAGTTTGTAGTTTTAGACTGTAAAACTACAAACTGGAGTAGCTTTGCACCAGTGAAAGCTACTCCAGTGTTTACTTGTTTTCCTTTTCTTTGCATCCTGCTGTGATTTTTCAGCAAATGTCTACCGTCTGGTTCATTAAAGCTAGTCTTAATCAACTGCTTCTCCATGAGCATTTCTGTCTCTTTTTCACTAGCATCTAACCTGCTTGACTCGACTTTTTCGTGTTTTCCATTAGGTATTAGTACCTGATACCAGGTACATTTTTAGTACCTACATGGCCGGGATTTTAAGCGAGCTGAGTCACATTGAACAGACTACATGCCACTGATGGGCCAGGAGGTGACATCACTAGATGATTCATGAGGTCAACTCCTTCACAAGAATCAAACCCTCCAATTTTGAAATTCTGACGATCATCTCGCTGCCTGCAGCCACCCCTCGCTCTCTCTCTCTCTCTCTCTCTCTCTCTTCTTTTACCCTGACTCTAGCAAAAAGCCATAGACCAAGCCACATGTATAGCATCACCTTGATGTCCTCCATTGTTGTCTTGTGTTTGTGTCGCATACAAATGATATCACAAGACTTTCCAGCTGCCTCCCTATGATGACCCTATCTACATTGAGCTGGTACTCAATTGTAATAGAAAACACCCAAAGCAGAGTCAAGCGAAGTAGGTGCTAGTGGAAAAGCCTTCTTTCCCATTGGATGTTGGGACACTGGCTCACCACTCCATCTTGGGGTAGACAGTGAAATATTGCAAATGTCTGGTGTTTGACTGCAATCTGAAAAAAAGAAGAAGAAGAAAATCACTGAGCGTAATCAGTAGTGTGTTGCAATCCGTGTTAACCAGTGTTTGTTTTCTGTTTTCACACCACACAGGTAGCTAGTAGAGCAGGCAACGCTGAGAAGGAGCAAGACAAAGAGGAGAAGGCTCAGCTGGGCTCTCTGCCTGTCGTCAGCACCAGCTTTTCTCTTCCGGAGTCCTGTCCGACCAGCGATCAGGACGTGGGAGGCTCTCTTAAGCGCAAAAGACAAACATCCGCAGAAACAGAGATAAGTTCTGCAGATCCCCTCAGCAACCTCAGAGATGAGGATGAACTGTTTTTGCTCAGCCTCTTGCCGTCACTGAAGAGGCTAACCATTAAAAAAAGGATGGAGGTGCGAATGAAATTTCAGCAAGTGCTTTATGCTGCTGAGTTTGAGGACTAAATAGTTCAGGTCCCAGTAAACACTGGTAGTTGGCAGTGTTTGATCTTAAGGATGTATGTTTGTATCAGACTGTATATATTTACTGTATATATTTTATAAATAAATATTTTATGGATCCTTCAAAACAGCTTTTGCTTCTTGTTTTCTTTTCTTCTTTTTCTTTTTGTAATAGTCCCATTGTGCCCCATTTGGCTCTGATTCAGCACCTCTCCCTCTGACTTTGGCTGATTTTAAAGGCATAAGTTAACAGGAAACTATGTATAAAAGTGCTTCAGTACTGATAGAGATGCGTGTTTTTTTTGTTTGTTTTAAAAAATGCTGATTGTGCCTTTAAATATTTGCATTCTTACTGCTCATGCTTGCCTACATGAAATCAGCTTGGTCTTTGCACTCGTTCTGTGAATTAGAAATGTAGTGAGCCTCATCTTTGACAGCTGCACTGGTAACTGTTTCATTCTCTGAGCTGCAGAGTCATTCACTCCCAAACTGAACCAATCACCGCTCTGCTTCACTGAGACCCTCTCTCTGCTTCCTGCTTCTGATTGGATGGTAACAGACTCGCCCCTCCCCTCTTGTGTTCAGAAGTCACTATTCACAGACAATTCCATGTTTTCATTCATATCTTTATACATTTCATTCATACATTCAGAGTGTCACACTAATGTGTACATATAAGCACAAATAAGAGACCCACTGGTCTCAGTCTCTTCCTGCTTTGTGTCTTCTGTCGGCTCCCCTTCATCTCTGCTGTATTTATCCCCTTTTCAGCCTCCTCTCTGTTCTTGCTTGTGTTACTCCTAAACCCCTCCCCCATACAGCTTCCCTGCTCTCTTGTCATTGGGTGCTATGTGGGGTGATGATTGTGGTTTCTGTCGGTGATATCCCCCAAGCGTGTACCGGCTTACTCCTCCTGAACTACAGACAGTCATGTTGTGATACTGCATCCATACACCACCTGCGAGATAGACAGATTATTGTCACCAGATGACTGGGAGCTGGTAACTGGATGGATAAGGTGAACCTTTGATGTACATCAAACCAATCTTTCACAGAGTCATCACCTGAAAGTGACCGGATTACAGATTGCTGAGACGCTGACATAACCGATAACCGAGGATCAACGCACCGCTTTTCCCTGTTGAGGTGAGATGCACCATCCACATGTTTAAGTAACGACGGCACATTATGAGTGGTGGAGTGATACTTAGCTGTCACACATACTGTAATCTGTAGTGTGCATGTTGTAATTATACTGTGTTTTCTATTTATAAGATGTGTCACTCCTGATATCCTCCTTGCTCCTTGTCATTGAAACTAATATTAATAAATCTGTGACTCTGTCAGAGTGTGATCACAGCACCACTCCAACTGCAGCAGCATTGCTGCACAATGAATGGCTGCCTACTACGATGAAACAGTACCACACCCCTATTGGTGGAAAGAGCTTCCAGTGGGGGATGTCAATTGGCTCATTGTGCTGTCTCTCGGGCAGAAGGGCGTGTCCCAGGGATTGTCAAATGGCACAAAAACACACCATGCTGGAAGTGGTGTGTAGTGAGAATGTTTAGGTGTGGTTCATGGATGGAGGGAGGAGATAGACGGGAACATGATACAGCTCTGGTTCTAAAGAAGTTTTAACTGAAATGTATTAAAGCTACTGCTCTAAAATATGAAATAAAAGAATAACTACATTTAAAATCCAGTGCATTTTAACTTGAACGGTGATGCATAGTTATACAGTCATGGTTATACTCGGTGACTCTAACAAACACGGCATAAAGATGGATACAGACAAATTCAGTGAGGTATGGGAAAAAAAACTGAGATAGCAGAAGCCTGAATTTTTTATTCTCTACTGACTGAACTGACAAATGAAGATTCTGAGAATTAATGGTGGTAGCATTCAGGGAATGTACAGATCTGCACAAACCTGGTCATATGATTCCTGGTCAGCCCTGAGGTATTAGAGAGAGCAGGACATGGAGAGAGAGAGGAGAAACAGTGCTCTTTGTTGTGTAGTGTGTTATAACCCTCTATGCTGCCACAACTGTAATGGATTGTGCTGCTGGTGTGGTTGGAGGCTTTTAGATCTGTATGATGGAAAGGCGGTGGCCCAGTGGATGCATTCCTTATAGCTGAAAGAAAAGGTAAAAAGCCTTTTGTTAAATGTGGTGGTGAGTGTATTTTTACTTAAATACACTTACATTTTGGGAAATTTAGTTTTTAGGATAAATGAAATACTTGAGCAAAGGTACTTTTAGCATATATTATTATTAACATCAAAGGATTTGTATATGTGAGTGATGTGTTTTGGGGGTCAGTGATCAAAATGAGGATTTAAAAAGAGGAAGTGCAGCAGATAATCAGAGTGTGTTTACCTCAAAACCATCCACATCTTCACATCCTGGTGTGCCGGTGAACAAATGCTAGCAATGTATGACTTTAGGTGGTCTTATGTATGAAATAAGTCAAAATAATGCCAATCACTTATGTAATTTAATCTTAAAGAGCTTAAAAGTCTGTTACCCTCTTTACTATCTGTTCCTCAGAAGTGGATAAGCTGACTGTGGAGCTGACGGATCAGAGTGGACAACTTCAGGAGGGAGGATCTACTCGTCAGTTCCCAGTGGGCAGAAAAGAGCCCTACTCATCATGTACTCCCCTCAGAGTCTCCACCGCTGGGGCATCACTCATAGTGAGAGTATGGAGCGGTTAGCCTACAGCCAAGGTATGATGGAAATTTCTGTTTGGTCTCTCACATTGAAAAACAGTGGCTTACCCACAAATCACTGCTTTAAAACAGGTGAGGTACAAGAGTTTAATAGGATGTTCAGGGATTTAGAAAACCAGCCACTGACAATGGCAAATAAGTTTGATGATGCTTCATTTTTATGCTGTTGTGTTCAGTGAATCTGCTGAATGGCATTTTATTTTTTCAGATTATTTGGAAAATAAAATGATTATTAGCTGCAGCCTTTAGTATCAGCTCTAAACCTAATCAAGTTTTCCATTTAGCTGTGCTCTCTGCCAATATTTGTCTTCTTTCTCTATATTGGTGACTGTGTGGGGGTGTTTATGATTTCCACTGTTCTTTTTTAATATGCTTCTGCATTGCTATTTAAGAATTTTCTACTGTAGGTTTAGTATAGAGGGCAGGGGACGCCATGGTAGATGAGTTCAAGGTTGGGGTGGGAAGACATCGGCGATCTGCTCTGACTGCACAAGAGAGGTTACAGAGCTTATTTTCATGGGGAGTAACTAGGATGGACAAGACTAGAAATGAGTACATCAGAGGAACAGCTCAAGTTGAGCAGTTTGGAGGCAAAGAGAGACAAGGTTGAAATGGTTTGAACATTTGCACAGGAGGGATAGTGGATACATTGCGCAAAGGATGCTGAATGTGGAGCTGCCAGGCAGGAGGAAAAGTGGAAGACCATAGAGAAGACTCATGGATTTTGTGAAGGACATGTATGTTGGTTGTTGGTGTGACACAGGATGCTAGGGTGAGATTAAGGCAGGTGGTCCGTTGTGGCGACCCCTAAAGGTAGCAAGAAAGAAGACAGATTTTATTCGGAAGGAGCCTGTTATTTTTCTGTACACGCTCCACCTGCGGGCAGAGCTGCAGTTCCCGTTTCCAGCAGCAGGGGGCGGCAGAGCAGGCTCTAAAATCATTACGTAGTGCTCCCTTTTGTGTGTCTTGTGAGCCGTGTGTGACACCTCCCCTCGGGCGGGTGCAGTGGCACGGCGGAGACGCCAACTATCGGTTAGGTCTGCTGGCTGTAAACAAATCTTTACGCCACCACGATGTATAGAAAATACACGTTTACTGAGCAGCGGTTCTCTGTGCGGTCGGCACCTGCGCTCACCTTCATCATGTAGCGAGAGCGGCGCCAAATATACGTTTTGGAGCTCGGAGACGTAACGACAGGTTTTGATTCTGGTTAGAGCTGTCATTGCTTTGCCCAGTGCCATCACAGGTATTTTTTTAATAGACATATACGCAGCGATTGTCATTATGCTCGCCAGAGGAATTGAGCATCAAAGCTAGCTCGCCGACGGTTAGCAAAACCGTTTGAATCTGGCTGTTTTCGCAGCGGAGAGCACACCTAGCTACAGTCATTTCAGCGCCTGAACATGGCATCGTCAGCAGAGCACGACCTGTCTCTGTCCGAAGCGGACAGCAGCAAGGATAAATCCCAGGTATTTGGGATTTTGAGGCTTCAGGAGGAGAAGGCTGCTGCAGGGGATAAAGCTAACAGCAGCAGCACAGTGAGAGGAGGAGGTGGAGGAGACGGGCGATGGCAGGCTCCTATCTTCGCTTTGGCCAGAAAGGCGTCCGAGACCATTTCAGGAAGCATTCACGTCCTGCCCAAAGTGTCGGAACACAGGACGTCCCTGCCAGGAGACTGGGCCGTCCAAGGTAGAGTTTGATGAGCTTCTCGGGCCGTGAGGGTGTGAAGGACTGCCTGGTTACTGATGACGAGACTGATGACATCCAGTAACTAATTTGGATGTTGGTTACGTTAAAACAGTCGCTAATTAAGTTAATTGATACTTCTAACGGTATGATTTTTGCACAATAGGTCCCCATGCCTTATTGTTATTAGTTGTTCTGGAGCTTTACTGCCTGCAACATCACATGCTGCGTTGGTGCAAATGGAAAATGCCCCTCTGCATCCCCCGGGGTTTGTATCATGCTGCAGAGCTGTTAGCTGCATGTGTTGTCACCCTATTGGTGATCTCACAAAATCAGTAACTGTAGAGCTTTACTGCCTCTGCCCAGCAGCCCGAGTGTCTGTCTCTGTCACCACATCACCTCCCACACTCAGAGCTATAAATAATCTGGCTGGTTTCAGATGTACATCACGGACTTGTGTTTGAATTAAGGATGAAACAGGCAGTTAACAGTTATTTCTGATAAATGCTTGCATTGTTAGCACGAATTTTAAACCCCTGCAACTTCCAGCCTTATGCGACGAGTGAGCTTGTTGCTTTTAATTGCTTTGCATCACCTCTGTGTTTTAGTCTGATGAAGATGTATCTGTGGAAAGATTGTCATGATTTATGGCAACACTCAAGACAATTTAGCTGCTCAAAGGCACAGTATATGCACATTTCTTATTTGGCTCTACTAGAGTAACTTTGCATGGTTAACAGATCAAAGTGGTCCTTATTTGTCTTCTCCAATCTACTGGTGTTGTCCATCAGGTCATCTGTCTGATAGGAGCTATTTTAAACCACTTACACCTCTTTAACCAAGTGATTTTTAAACTGAGGGGCGGACATTATTGGTAGGGCACAAAAACAGCTAAGTTGAATAAATGTTCTGATGCAGGGATAGTAAACACTTTAAACCTTTTTTCAAATGTTTGACATGTGTTTTGTTGTTTTCAAATTTGGCTCGTGGCCAGCTTCAGAAACCTGCTGTGGATATTTGCACTCACTGACATCATGCAGAGACAAGTGTTTAGAAAAATATCTGTAATGAAGCATTTGACCGCCTAACTGACCAGTTGTTTTTGTTTGTTTGTTTGTTTTTTGAGAGGGTTTTTATTTCATGTGTAATATGAGCAGCAAATAAAGTCGAGTATAATAGGCTTCCTTAACGTTCATAATGGTACATGTGTTAAGCATTTTAGTATCAACAGCTTTACATGACCTGGTTTGATAAGTCTTTCCCTCTAGGGCCAACCTGTCACTGCAATTAACGGTGCTAGGCAACATATCTGCACGCTTTCACCTGACCCTGCTGTGTCCTGTTCTGCTGTTTGGCTTTACATTAACTGGGTTGTCTAGTTAAAAGCCTTACCTCTCTGGGATGTTGGCTTTTCATGCCTAGGATAATTTCCATAATGGGTGCAGAACTGGGACAAAGATTTGTTAACACATTTCTGATCTGTTCAGGTAGACTATCAGAAAATATTACAAATATGCAACCTGACGTCAAGGTATTTACTCAGTATAGCAAGCTTGTCTCTGATAATTACCAGCTGTATGACATTAACCCCTTCTGACTCAGTTTTTTAGCCCTCTGACAAAAACATCATCAATCTGTCAAGCTTTTAAAGTGAGACATCTTGAAAATGATCATTAAATGAAGCCCCGCAAATCTCTGAGAAACAGGGGCGCCTCCAAGTGGGGGCCAAATTTGCACCCCACCCCCTGGCAAAACTGTCCTGTGTTGGTAATAATGTAATAAGGTTGCAGAAAAACTGGTGCCAATCCCTGGACAGATCACAGGGCCAACATAGAGACAGGCAACAGTTTTCAGTTTTACATGATCTAATACTTATTTGTTTTTCCTGAATAAGTTTGCTCTTTAAGCTAACTCTATTCTGGGAGAGCGACTCTTAAGCTTCTTCCTTTTCAATCATTAACTAATGGTTGGGACTTTCAGTCAGTCAATTAGTCAATCAATCGGTCAATCAAAACAGATTATTATAGATTTCAAAATCTTATTTGGTGTACCTATTTTCTGTGCTATCAATATGGCCACCCTTATGAAAAAAATCTGGTGGCGCTCCTGCTGAGAGATAGTTACCTTTTAATTTCTATCTGCATTCTGTGTGTAGAAAAGAAATAATGTGTTATGTAAAGGTAAATAAATCATTCTTAATAGTTATTTCTTGTTGCTGTGCAGTGGCTGTGTTTAAACCTAGATTAAACTCTGCATGGAGTTCTTAAGAGAATGTAATAGACTCCATATAATTTCTTTCTAAATCTGTATTTCTGTACGAGGAAAATGTAAAGCCATGGATATTTTTTAAAAGTGTTTGCCATTTGTTTTCCCGCAGCCCTGCGAGATCCCATGGCTATGGAACGAGCTAACTTACTGAATATGGCCAAGCTGAGTATCAAAGGTCTGATCGAGTCGGCTCTGAGCTTCGGGCGGACCCTGGACTCAGACTACCCCCCTCTCCAGCAGTTCTTTGTGGTCATGGAGCACTGCCTCAAACACGGGCTCAGAGGTAAAGATGTCAGCGTTGTGCTAGTGTACTGCACGATAGATTGTTTGTTATTGTTGTTTACTGAACGTGCAGTGGGAATTACTGTGTTTAATAAATAATATCCACAGTTCTGAAAAAGAAGAGAGTTTGATTCAATTTATAAGTTTTATAGAGAACTGCAGGAGCGATTTCTCGAGGTGTTCTTTATGGCAGTGGGATTGAATAAATCTGAGTGATAATAAGCTCTGGTGCCTCTGTAGTATATGAGCAGGTGTGATGTCTTGTCCATGATGGAGAGCATTTGTTCAGTGGTCTTACGTCTCTCAGTGACTCATAAATCTCCATATTCTGGCCAGTTTTTGTTCCAACTTTGTGATTTAGTTTGTTGCTCCTGCTGGCGTTAATTTTATGTGTAAGCTGGGAATCTGTGATGTCTGATTTTTCCTGCTTTCTTCTTTTTCCAGTGAAGAAGTCCTTTCTGGGTTTTAATAAGTCCCTGTGGGGTCCTCTGGAGTTGGTGGAGAAACTGTGTCCCGAAGCGGCAGAGATCTCAGCGTCCGTACGAGACCTGCCAGGACTTAAGTAAGAAGTACATGTATTTACACACACGTTTGCTCTCATATGGCTTGACCTCTCGTCCACCGTGCAATCATAATCAGAAGTAAAGCTTGATTTATAGTACTACATACACCTCTCCAGAAAAAGCGCTATACATCTCATGACACAGCCGTGAATTATCTGCTTTTCTGTGTAAACATTTTACTGATTAGAGCACAGATAATGCCTCTGTTAAATCAATGTAGTAATAATAATAATAATAATAATAATGGATTGGATTTATATAGCGCTTTTCAAGGCACCCAAAGCGCTTTACAATACCACTATTCATTCACACACTGGTGGAGGCAAGCTACAGTTGTAGCCACAGCTGCCCTGGGGCAGACTGACAGAAGCGAGGCTGCCATATCGCCCCAATGTAATAGGGTTTTAACTACATCTAGCTTGCTGTTAATGCTAATGCAGGAGCTAGTGTTTTTCCAGTGAAGACACAGGTTGTTATCTCATTTTACAGGCTTCATTCTTTTCTATATTTCAGCAAAACAGGGTAGTAGCTCTCTTAGCTCAAATTTCATGATCAGCTCCACTTGTGACACAAACACAGAGAGCAGTGCACAGGTGTAAAAGCAAACAAGGGATTTAGTGTGAGACTGCAAATCAACGCTGAAATGAGAATGTGACGTGAGCCAGCTCAGGGAAGTACCTGGGTGTTTACTTTCACTTCACCTTTGATCGTTCTGCCGCTTCATTTCTTCCTATTTCCCTATTCTTCTTTCATATCGACACAATTTCTGAACATGTGACACGTGGAAGTGTCTTTGGCAGAAACTTCTGAAAATTCAGAAAAATAATGTTAGCGATAGAGCAGGACCAACCTTTATGTAGTTTGGAAGTGATGTGTTTAGCAACAACAAAAAGTGTCGTGTCCTGCATTCATACTGAAGGTGTGTCCTTCAGTGGATCTAGCGAGGAGGATTACGCTAAACCTCGTTCATGGACAGTTTCCACGCCACGCTTTAAGTTCTCGAGTTTGATCTGGTCCTAAATGAGGAACAGTTGTGTTGTTTCACACAGAGAACAGAGTCTGTTTCCTTTGCTGGGGCTGAGTAAGAGCAACAGACGTGCAAAAAAGCAGGATTTTAGCAACGCTGAGTGCCGACGCAAAGGTTTGATACAAGGAAGCTCAAACAGTGTCTGTGCCCACAAAGAAAGCAAAGTTTTGGATGTTCGGATTGAGAGAGAACACCAATACACTGAAAATAGAAAAAGCTTGTATTCAGTATTTAGAAAATGTTTCGAAATCTCTGTCAAACTTTAAGAGAAAATACTGAATGCTGCACTTTCTTGTTCCCATCTCATAGATGATGAACAGTAACAAGAGTCAGGGTTAAATAGAATCTAACTACAGCAGACTTGAGTAGACAGACCCTCAGAAACACCTTGAAATCCAACCTTATCACTGGTGTTTGTTTCCAGGACTCCATTAGGCAGAGCCAGAGCATGGCTGCGCCTGGCTCTCATGCAGAAACGGCTGGCCGACTACCTGCGACTTCTCATCACCAGAAAAGACTTGCTCAGGTACACCAGAGAGAATGTGTATATGTGAATATTATTATATATTTATAATGAAACATTGCCGATTGACTGTTCAGGCCGTTGAGGGTAACAGATGATGTCATCTCTTGCTTCCTCAGTGATTTCTATGAGAATTCGGCTCTTATGTTGGAGGAGGAGGGAGCAGTGATCGTGGGCCTGCTGGTGGGCCTTAACGTCATCGATGCTAACCTGTGTGTGAAAGGCGAGGACCTGGACTCTCAGGTACGCCACTGACGGGGAGAAATATTTTGATATTAGAAAAAGTCTGACATTGCTGTGTAGCCAGTTTTATTTAATTTCCTGCTTACACCATACCAAGCACCAGAGGGTGGTGTTTTGTGTCAGTGGAGCAAAGAATGTTACTCATTTGTCCTGTACTACGTGACCTTTGAGCATAAGCAGTTTATCTTTTGTTGTGTGGTTTCAGGAAGTGTGATTGCCAG
Source organism: Copadichromis virginalis (assembly GCF_057382275.1). Taxonomy (NCBI): domain Eukaryota; kingdom Metazoa; phylum Chordata; class Actinopteri; order Cichliformes; family Cichlidae; genus Copadichromis; species Copadichromis virginalis. Next base: position 16,123,011 of record NC_140618.1, read on the forward strand.
TTTAAGTTATTTTATCTCTGCATCTCTGACTCCCTTTGTAAAAACAGTCTGTGTTCTCTCTTAATATTTATTTTCAGTATTAATCAATTGGAAACTGCCTTTTTTTAAATTCTCCTTCTTCTTTCTTTTAATCGTGATTTTGATTAAAGGCGCAATAAACAAAATTCAGAGCCACTGGAGTTCATGTTGGAGCCTCAGAGGCCTAAATATAAAGATGTAGACACAACACCCAAAGCCCTGCATGTTTCATTAGGTAGCAGAAATCTTGTGTTGACTAGAGGTGACGAAAACCAATCCTGCCTCAACCGTTAGCCCAGGACAGCAGATTGCACAAACCTGAATACATCTACAGCTGCATCTAGTGTGTCTAAAAGTGTGTGTAAGACTCTCATTTGATCTGTGTTTCACCGTAGAAGCCAAGCACCAGTAGAGAGCTTGACTGGGCAGAAATGAAATGAGAGCAGTACTATGTTTCAATTTTTGAGGTCATTTAACAGATAACATCCTCTCCTTTGACAGGATGAAACCAAAGGATGGGGACTTGGTTTACTTTAACTTTCCTTTAAGTTCTTATCAGCTCTTCTCCAACTCACCATTTTAATAGTGCTATAGCAAGCCGGTGGCTTTTATGCATGCATGCGGTTAATTGATACATTTTTGTAGTTACAAATTGCATATATTGTGTTTGTTTTGTGACTTTTAAATAAGTCAACATGTGCTTGTAGGCATCTAATTTCTGTAAATGGTCTGGATTTCTTCAAATTCCTTCAAATTGATGTTTGTGCAGTCGTTGTGAAAAGCAACATGCCTGCCTCTGAGTGATACTAGCGCCTTCGTTTTATTCATTTAAGGTCGGGGTGATCGACTTCTCCATGTATTTGAAGAATGACATAGATGATTACAGGAGTGAAGAGAGGTACAGTTTTTTTTTCTTCTTCTCTCTCCTCGGTTTGATGCAGCTGGTTTCTTTCCCCAAATGTGATGCAGCTCTCTTTCTCTTGTGTCTGTTTCTATGACAACAGGAATAGCCAGATAGCATCCATCTTGGATCAGAAGAATTATGTAGAGGAACTGAACCGACAGCTCAAGTAAGACATTTGTTTGTACTGGAAACAGACCTGTGTGCTGGAGGACCTGCAGATTGTGCTGTTAATAACTGACAGGAAGTTGCAGGAAGTTTTTGTATTTTTACCACAACACTTCCCAGAATAAAAGTATTCCAGAGTTTGAGATTAAACCCGTCTGGGTGGTTTAGAAATCCAACTTTTGTCTTCTCACAGACTTGATAGTAATGAACGGAGACTAATCTGAGTCTTTCGTTAATGCTAACAATTTTAAATAAACCCTACTTGTGTGGCGGCTGTGATTATATTACAGCTACTGCAGTCCTGGTTTCATATACGAAATATTAAATGTTTGCACATTAATTTAATGAAACTCATATAGAGGTCAGAGGCCCACCGTAATGTTGTTTCTTCATGCAGCTCCACAGTTCACGGGCTTCAGGGCAGAGTCGACTCTCTAGAGAAGTCCAACTCTAAACTCATTGAGGAGGTGAGAACCAATAATCACCCACCTGTCACCTGTGTGGAGAAGCATTTGTCTGTTACACATTAAAGTCATAGAGTATATTTGGAGTATAATAGTGTCTGTGTCACCAAGTTACACGGTTGCACATGCAGCTCTCTAGTGACACCACTTGGTTAGAGGTTTGAGGTATGTCTAACCTTTAAGCTGTAATCCTCCAGCCAAATTTGGAGTTTCTTATCAGGGTTTTTCTTTTTCAAACTGCGCTTTTGAAGGGTGACTACTCCTTTAAGTCATGTACAGTAAAGCCAACAAATCTGTGTTTAAGCTTATTTAAGAGAAATCTACGAATTTGCCTTTTTTGGGACCATTTGCTAAGCAAAATGTCCAATGTGTGTGGGTAGAAGAAACCTAAATTTGCAAAACAAGTGAAGACAGTCTTTTACTTGTGATATCCATTTATACCATACTAGATTTTAATGTTTTAGGTTTTAAACATGTTTCCTAATACATGTGGATATGTTTGTGTGTGCAGTTAGCCATAGCCAAGAACAACATCATCAAACTGCAGGAAGAAAACCAGCAGCTGAGGAGTGAAAACACCCTCATTCTGCTGAAGACGCAGCAACATTTAGAGGTACACTGTGTCACAAAATGAACGTTTCTGAATGTTATTTTTTCAACTAAAAGTGAAACGGAAATTAGGTCTTACAATCCATCCATATAAAGTTTCCCTATTGGTGTTTTTTATTTATTTATTTATTTTTTAATTTTTTTTTTAATTTTAATTTTTTAATTTAGTTAACTCAAGGTGACGTGTCAGTGGAGAGAGACACGTACAAACAGTCTCGTCAGGGTTTGGATGAGATGTACAACGAGGTGCGAAGACAGCTAAAAGAGGAGTGTCAGCTCAGACAGGTCAGACAGTGGCCGTGCGTGTGTGTGCGTGTGTGTGCGTGCGTGCGTGTGTGTGTGTGTGTGTGTGCGTGTGTGTGTGTGCGTGTGTGTAGAATGTGTTCATGACGTCATTATAAACAAACATTACATTTATGCATTTTGCCATTTTCAGGATGTGGAGAATGAGCTGGTGGTCCAGGTGTCGATGAAGCAGGAAATGGAGCTCGCCATGAAACTTCTGGAGAAAGATATTCACGAAAAACAGGTAAGAACAAATATTTTGTTTTTCAGAACAGATTCTTACTTACTGATACTGAAGCAGCGGCATTAATTCATCTTTGTGAGGAGATGCAAACATAATTAAAATTCCAACTGCAATGGATAGAAAATGTCAGCCATCATTACCTGTTCAAAAAAGGTTGATGGGATATTGTCATCACCCTGCCGGGTGGGTGGGCAACATGGATTCCCAAGTTTCTGAATGGGATGAGTTTTCTGAAAGTCTTGTGAACGTGATAAGGAGGTGACCTAGGATTTTCAAATTGATACCGTAGGTGTATTGACTAGGAGGCTGAGGGGTAGCACTGGTGAATGCCAGTATTTTTTTTTTTTTAACTTTTATTGGTAAAACAAATAACCCAATCTGTGATTAGGATCAATTTATAACCCTCACACTCCTGATTTTAATGTTCAGTCACTGCTAACCAGCTCGCTGCTTCCAGTCTAATGTGTTCCCTACCAGGTGACTCACTGGTCAGTCTGATGTTATGCAGATTCTTTATATCATTCAGTTGCTTCTCTACAGAGAATCTTGTCCTGCAGTCAACCCAAACTTAACTTCACTATCTTGGATTGCAGCCAGTAATAATTATCTGCTTTCTTTGATAAGAAGAGTAGAAGAACTTGTTGGTTGCAGAGCATTTAGAGCCGTCTGAAGTCTCACAGGGAATGTTTAATATGAGCGTCCAGTTTTCTGTAACTGCTATAGTAAGTCAAAAAAACAAAAAACATGCATGTGTGCGTAAAGAAGACAGCCAATACTGGACCAGAACACAGCTAAGTCTCTGATTTCATTAATAGGACACACTGATTGGACTGAGACAGCAGCTGGATGAGGTCAAAGCCATCAATGTAGAAATGTACCAGAAGATGCAGGTACAAGCACACACTCATCGTCATATAATGTTTAAGATCCAGAAATAACAGAACTATAGTAATCCTTACTACTTCCCTTTTTCTTTTTTTTTAAGTCGTCTGACGAGGAAATGAAGAAGAAGAACGATGTGATCAGTCGTCTGGAGGAGAAGACCAATCAGATCACTGCCACCATGAAGCAGCTGGAGCAAAGGTGAGACACACAGCCTCTGGATGCAAAGCACTTTGTCCCCTTTGTTTCACGTCCAGGTGTTTACACCATGTTCTCTGCTGCTCTGTTCAGACTTCTGAACCTTTAAGTTAAGCTGATAATACTTTATGCCTCTTTAGAAAAGTAAGTTTGATATTTCTGAGAATTTTTTTTGATGATGTTGTTATGTTTCAGTGTAAATAACTCTAAACAGAAAAGAATTGGGACTATGATTATTAATCAATATGTTCTATAGGGCAGATTGGTTGATGGTAGCCCATAGAAGTAATAAAAGTCACATAAAACATAACAAACAAGTAGAAATGCACCTTTCTCTTCTCCCTAAACATTTAATTGTTTTTGATTTGTGCAGTGGTTACAAAAAAAAAAGACAAAAACTTTGATTTTTTTTTCTTCTTCAGAGGGGAGCAGAGCCACTAGGCAGATGCCTAGCATCAAGACAATAGTTCAATATGTTATTACTAGTTTCCTTGTGGAAACCCTGCAATCCCATATTTATCATATCTGACACACTGCAGTAAATCTCATGCATGTTCAGCTCTGTTGCTATTGGCCCATGTCTTTCAGTCCTTCAGTGTGTACCTGCTCCATGTTTGTGGTTTTATCTGCGAGTTCATTGATGCTTTATGATCCCCCCTTCCCTACCCAAGCCCATTGTCTTCCAGTCAACACACTCCACCTCTCCCATCTCCTCTCCCATTGGTTTAAATCTGTTCCATCCTATTTGCGATTGGTTGTGAATGTTTTCTTTTGGCTATCCTAAAGATGTTTGTAGGCCGGTGCTATAGGACACATTAGTGGGAGTTTTGTGGTGTAGCTAAAACGTTTTAATAAAGTAAATCTAATCTTATGAAGAATAACTTTATTACATCTAATGGAAAATCGCCCCCTGAGAATCGGACATGTAGTTGTTGTGAGCGTAAAGCTTTGTGTCCAGGCTCAAATCTTCCATGTTGATAGTGCAGTGTTGTGCAGATGTAGCTGGGAAATTCCAGATTTATCTGCCGCAGTCATAATCATCTATATTCTGCATTTCCTTGCCCTCTTTTTCCAACTTCTTTTCATTACTCAAGCTTACTCAGATGAATATTACAATGCCTTACGTTTACACTTCCTGTTGTGCTTGTGATGTTAAGTCGCAAAAAGTGTTAAGTATAACCCGGGCCACTGATGTATTGACATCCTTTCTTCCTTCCCTCCTTTCTTTCCTCTTTTTTCCCTCCCTTCTGTTTCTCTTTTATAACTTCCATCCATTCATTTTGCTCCCTCGAAACCTCCATGTTTAATGTTTTTTTTTTTTCCGTTTCCCGATTTTTATCCCTGCTCCTCTGTGCAGTGATAAGGATCTGCTCAGTCAGACCAGAACGCTTGCTATGTCATTTGTCAAGTGTGCCAGCACAGACACAGAGCACCAGTATAAGCTAGTCAAGGACATCTCCTTCTGAGGATATGAGCGCATGACTAAACGGACTTTACTTAGAAGAACATTCCTGTTTTTTTGCACATAATATTCAGATGGTTTTAGGGCCTGAGAGCTGCCACAGATTCAGGTGAAACTGGGACTGCATGTTTGATTTATTTACTTCATCAGCAAAGTGCTGGGATTCAAAGAGATTATTGCCGTGTCTCGTGATCTTTGGTTAAAATGCATCCAAACAACTTTAAGAGGTTTGTTGGTCAACAGTGACTGGATACAAAAAATGGATGTAGTTACTGTGAGCTGAGCGCTTTGATTGTTGCCACCTTGGTGTTTTGAAACATGACAAACGAGGGGAGGATCTGAGTAAGAAATGGAGGGATGCTACACGCAAGTTATGTAGGCCCACCCTAAAAGACTCCTAGTATGGATCATAATGTACAAACTGAACATCGTGCTGCATTTAGGACGACTTTAAACTAATGACTGAGAGGTTTATTCACATCTCTGACTCGTTTTTGCAATTCTGTCAGAGTATTTGACTCCATTAACTGTAATTTACTTAATTTCTTATCCATGTTTCTGTAGGCATTTATGGGCTCAATGCCACCCTCTCTCAGAGGTAGCTGTGTTGAAAGTAGGGATGCTCCTAGTGGTTAACTTACCGTACTAGTTGTTAAATGAGAGGAAAAATTAGACTAGTTGACTACTCTAAAAGACAGAAAACATCCAAAAATTTACCACGTGTATGTATGATAAGCTTAAACTTTATCATACATTAGAATTTTTGTATTTTAGCTATATGAAACCATTAATCACATTAATTGTGTTAATGGTAAATAGACTGCTTCTTATATAGTGCTTTTCTACTCTGAGCACTAAAAGCGCTTTACAAGCATCATTCACACCCATTCATCTAAGCACTTATTTCTATGGTTAAACGCTTTCTATCATATCTATTCATACCCCGATGAATACCGATGCATTGAAGAGCAATTTCGGGTTATTATCTTGCCCAACGATATTTGGCTTACAGACTGAACCTGCCATACCTCCTGAGCTACAGACACCCCTAATCAAATCATGTTTTAAATGCCGCCGTGTATAACATTGCAAACATGTACAGTCTGCAGACTTTGGATAACCGAAGTAGCGGCCTTGGTTTCTTCCACAACCCGGTGCAGAATGTGGTTACACGTCACTTGAGTTGCTTGGTTATATTTCAGTTCATTTTGACAGACGTTCGTCTATGATTGTTATTTTTTTAAACAGAGTACTGCAGAATACTTTCCCGCCTCGCTTTTTTTTTAAACTTCTATTAAAAGAGAAAGGAGGAGGTGCCTGCGATTGTTGGGTTGCAGCCCCAGGTTGTGGACGGTGGTGTTGTAACCTCTTTGAACTAGTAATGTCCTCGTGTATTAATAAAATACGGATAATATGTTTAATCGGCTAGTATTTCTGACATTAAATATCTAATCAACTAGTTCTGCACAGCTGTAGTGTGTAGAGTGTGCTGGGGAGGCTGGTTACTGAACACAGCGCTAAGTACAACTAGTGTTTATTAATATCGTTGTGGCCACCTTATTGAATATATGAGCACTGTAAATTAATGAAAGGTTTGATAAGATTTACAAATGAGTTGCTGTACTTTTGAAGAACTACGACATCTAAAACATCTGTGTGGTATCTTAATGCACTTCCTTGGCTACATGGCGGCTGTGCTGCTCACTGTTCTTTTGTAGTGTGTTCGAGCTACCTGTAACTTACATATACAATGCATTTTCTGTTCTTTCCACATTGCATTTGTTATATTTGGCAGTGCTGAAATGTTGCCAGTTTTTTTAAGATATGCCTGAGATAATAGACATTAGCGGTAAAAGATGAGCGTTGTTTGAAGCCGCTTGTTATGATGAAGTAAATGAAGCATGGTTACAAAACCAGACAGGTTGCCCCCTGCTGGACATTAGAAAGTATGCAGGTTTGCACTGACTTCAGTTTTCAGATCCAGAAACCAGGTCCATCTTTTATATACAGTCTATGGTTAGTGCTAAGTGAGGGAAAGTTTACTCTGTCATGACAGTTTAACTGATCCAATATTGAGACAGTTAATACTTTAATAGAAACTGAAAAAACGTTTTCAATTAATCATGCACTACTATTCATGAACATGCACAGGCGTGCACACTCATACATACAAGTGCTACATATTCTTCCTGTCTCCAGTAGTCAGTTTATGTGCAGTAACACAGATAGTGAGATAGCTGGCTGTTTGGATGTAAGCATAAAGGTATTTATCGATCACATTGAGTTAGAGGGGCATGCGCTCGGCTTTTGTGTCACAGCTACTGAGAGGTTTTACCTGCTAACGCTGAGTCGAGTCCCTTTAACGTTTAGTCAAGATGAAAAATAAAGGTGGAAGGTGCTAGTACTTAATCATTAAAGACCTTCCCGCCACTATAGAAAAACAAAATGCAGACACACCTGTTAGGAAAATAGTTAAAGGCATTAACACTGTCTTGGCTGAGTTGTTTGAGTAACCGTTTCTGTTCTTTGCTGTGTGTTCCTCCACCAGGAAGAGCGTTTTTATTTTCTTCCCAGGCAGCCGAAACTGTTAATGCTCACAAGTAAGCGCTGGAACAGGAAAACCATCACAAATCTAAACAAAATGTTTCTGCTGCTGTCTACATTTCACCATAATCAGGCACTGAGGTCCCCCTGCAGATGTCTAGTCAGAAATTTCTGCTGCTTTTAGTTTGCTGCCGGTTTTCTCTGCATGGCGAACCTTACCCCTGGTTAGTAAGCATTAAATGGAGATTTCAGACACAAAACTTTGCTCCATTTCTCTTGATACACGACACTGTAAAGGTACAAATTGTAAGGATTGATGAGATTGTCAGCAGAAAGTAGTTTACATTCATTGTTGGGGCACTATATAGAGCCTAGATCACATGCTCAGAATTTGGACACTCAAGTAATATAGTGGAAAGTAAATATGTGCACTATGTCTTTTAAAAAAATACATAAATTTGCACACAGCTCATCTCGTTGTCAGGTTGAGATTTTTAGATACTACTCTGTGGGACCAGCAGCTTTAGATCAGTCAGTGTGTTTTGTCTCTGCAGAACAGACAGCTGATCCAAATGAAAAGACCTGTAGTTACACAGCTGTAAACCTCTGGAGTTCCTGTCAAGGGAACTGCGTTATTGTGTTTGTCTTGGCATATTTATTGACTTTTGTGATATATCAGGAAGTAATTCTACTCTTAACTCCATGTTCCTAATACTTCTAATCTGAAGAAAAAGAAACAGTCAGTACAGCTGTTTAAAATTCACAACTACTGTCTTTTATCACCGTGATCAATAAAGGTAGATGTTTTGAAAATGCCGGGTATGTTTTGAGTTTTTTGTGAAACCTTTAGCATGCCGTGTTTAGAAACATTTTTTTTATGTGAACAGTCAACAGTCGGTGTATGCCAGAGTGTGGCGGAGCAAATAAAAGAAGAGGACTACAGTAGCTTTGCATGAGTTGTGATTTAAAATAATCTGTCTGAAACAAGCAACGGTAAAGAGACTCAGTGTGAGAGGAGCTGTCCTTTACTCTCCTTGTCCAATTAGTTTCTCCTAGGTGATTTCCACGCTTTGTTTGATTATGCATCTTTGTTTTGCCGTCTTTACACTTTTTGTGTTCCTTATTGTTCTTTTTAAACACCCACAGGTAAATTCTCAGTCACGCGTCCTTTTGTTGCTCACAGTTTTACTTCCTGGCAGTTCAAACTGCAACACCTTCCTTCATCCCAGCCTCAGCCTTGCCTCCTTTACTTTACTGTCCATCCTCCTGCCCATCTCCCTATGTTGTTTTCTCCCTCTACACCCCAACTTCCTCTTCCCTGCCCTCCCAGTTTTTTCTCTCCATGGTCCTGAGTTTGTTCCTGGTTATAATGGTGCAGATTACAGGAGGCAGAGCGGCACCGCACCTCGGCCGAGGAGGGCACCAGACGCTTCAAGCTGGATTTTGCAAACAAAGCCGACAGCCTCCAGCGGCAGATCGAACACAGAGAAAAGCAACTGTAAGCAAACCGCCTACATGGATTGGTTAAGACACACCCACCCACACTGCTTTAACTAAATTTTACATAAATACTTGATACATTGATTTTTTTTTTTTTTCCATGTATGTTTGAATCCGTGAATGCTATAATATAATCTATTACTTTGTCACCTTCACCTTCTTATTGATATAAACATGTGGATGTGCTGTACCTGTAGTCAGCAGCTGGAGACGGACCTAAAGATAGAGAGGGAGTGGAGGCAGACGTTACAAAATGACCTGCACAGGGAGAGGGACTCAGTAGCTCAGCTCAGCACAGAGGCGCTGCAGATAAACGGTCTAAAAAAGGTGAGATGGGGGAAAATAAATAGTGGACAGGATGCTATGTTTATTTTAAAGTGCGTGTTTGTGCTTATGACGGTACATATTTCCGTTTACTTGATATATGTTGATCCTTTTCTTTTCTTGCTTCCCTTTGATTGATTTTTCCAGGAGTTTCATCGTCTCCAGGATGAAAATGTTCAGCTGAAGACCATTTGTGAGGACCAGGAAAAAGCTCTGGAGGAGCTTGGCTCCAAACTCAGCGAGTATGCAAACTTTATTTTGAAAAGCTCTCTTTTCGCCATAACAAAGTTGCTTAGCAGTTTAGAGGGAGGTGAGGCAATGTCTCATAAGTCTTGGCCTTTCCACATTTTTCTCATGCAGCGTATTAAAACTTGATTATGAATCAGATATACAGTACATTATGTGGTATAGGAACAATTCTAGATGAGCCTTTTTATGAGTAAATCCTAGCATGAGAACTATAAAGACTGTCATACTGACCAACCAGTGGCTGCTAGGAAGTACATGACACAGACACATGTGCCAAAATCAGGTGTTAACAGCATGAGTGAGCTACCAATGTGTAGCAAGTGTAAACAAATTAAATTGGTGGGCGGTTCTTCAGTTTTGAATGGCTCCTTAACTGCATAAAAGGTATTGATCGATGTTGTCATGATGAACTGTTGGACAGCTGATTCCTCCCTTTCTCCTTCTGGGTAACACTGAAATGACGTCTTTTTTAGAGCTTCCTGACTGGCAGAACTAACACAAATTTTTGACTTATTAAGTTGAAATCTTTTAGTTCTTTTCTTGAAAATTTTGAGCTTTTGACTCAAACATTTTTTGAGTTATTCCGTCAAATTTTTTGAGATACCCTACTGAACATTTTAAGTTATGGATGGAAACCTTTTTCTTTTTTCAGTGGCAAAAATGAGCATCCTTAGTTTCCAGTTTGCTTTTCACTGCCACACAACAAAGGCATTTAGACATCTGTGACTAAGGCTTAAATCTAAATTATAAGCTGTCATCTGTTTAATGTAAAAAAGAAGAAGACATTCGCATCACATGTAGATCACTGGGAAAATTGTGTTTAGTGAGAATAAGTTAATTTTAACGTAGTTTGATACTTTTATTTAAGGTTTTTGGCACCAGACTAAGAAGTTTTAATGAGTCAGAAAAACTGTAACAACAGCAATATCATTATCATTACAGCTAAAATCTTCTTTATCTCTGCGTGTGCTACAAAATGAAATTCATGCCCTTCGATTGGTAACTTTGTCCATTTTGTCTAAATCAGATCCAAACTGAAGATTGAGGACATCAAAGAAGCCAACAAAGCTCTTCAGGTAATTCAGACAGTTTAATAAAAAAAAAAAAAGGATCAGAAGAAGCTGCAAAATCCCAGAATAAGTGTAGTTAGCAAAGCTGACTTTGGTTTGTGTGCTATTTAAGAACACAGGTTTGTTGTTTGTTTCAGGGGGGTCAGGTTTGGTTGAAGGACAAAGAAGCCACTCACTGCAAGCTCTGTGAGAAGGAGTTCTCCATCTCAAGAAGAAAGGTCTGTCTTAAGTTGACTTCAGATAGTTATATTTGAACCGGGGTCGTATTCTGCACTGAATGATTTTGGATGGTTTGTGATTTTACACCCATTTTATCTAAAAGATCTTCAGGATCTTTTAGATAGGTTTAAACCTCAGAGACCCCAAGAAATACTTAAAAGAATCGTTGATCTTAATGGATGTAAAATTAATCCAGAAGCATTTAAGTTGGTTTTACTCTCTGTCTCTTTCTACAGCACCACTGTAGGAACTGTGGGGAGATTTTCTGTAACAGCTGCTCTGACAACGAGCTTCCTCTGCCAGCGTCTCCCAAACCAGTGCGAGTCTGTGACACCTGCCACGCCCTCCTCCTGCAGCGATGCTCCTCCAATCCAACATGAAAGAGTGCTGCTGCGCCGCTGCCGTGACGGCCTCGAACCAGTCACACTCATGAGTACCACCTCTTCAGTGTTGTATAGGATCCATATGCCAACTTATATCTACAGTGTTTGCTGCTAAGGGGTGGAGCACATGCATTTTATGATCCTTACACTTGATTTGTCATTTGTTTAAAGGAAGGAAAAAAGAAAGAAAAGAGCGACATGTGCATCTGTCTAACTTGTCGATGTAGCTGCTTGACTCTGAATGCAGAACATCTGCAGAGAGTCTAAAATATCTTCCCTTGTAGTCAGACAGAGAAGAGTCTGCTGTAATATTAATAGTTACGACTGTCAGCCCCAAGTGTATATATATATATTAAGTCTCAATGAAAATAACGAAGAAACCATATTTAGTTTATGGTGCACAATCCAATGACCAGGTAACCATTTGTCGTAACTGCTACTCCAAATAATGGTCACTAAAGTAAAAGCTCAAACTCTAAGACTTCATGTTAAAGTTCAGGGGGTGAGTGCTTGGTTATGAAAGCAGAAACGGCTCTGCAGAGGTGGAAGTGAAACTGCACTATGATGAACACTCCTTGTAGCTAAAAGCAGACAGTTCTATGAACCAAACCTCTAATGCATCTATTAGTCCTCAAAGTCTCCACAATAACTTTATAGTCAAACAGGCGAGATTTTAAAGTTTGCACATGCAGCATGGTGGCCTTGCTACGTCTGTCGGCTCGGACTCCTTTGCACCTTCTTTTAAGATGGATTTAAAAGAACTCAATTAAGAGTTAAAATGCCTCAGACAGCGTTTAAGGAAGAAAAGAGTTGTGCCACAAAACAACAACAAAAAAAATCACTTTCTGTCACCGTTGTAGCAGCAGGTGGTTGACAGACAAATCGCCACAGAACGAAGATGGTCATGGCCTCATAAAATAGGCTAAAGGCCTCTTTTTATCTGAAGTACTGGAGTTATTTATTAAACCTGACTTTGACATAGAAGTAATGTTATGTCCTGACATGACATGTTGCACTTTGGGACCTTAGACTGTATATAAAAGATGGACTCACTGGTTAGCGAAGCCCTTATGTGAGCTGAGTGTTTCTCGTTTCTCATCTTGATGTTTGGGGGATGCCCCGTTTATACACACTGATTCTACAGGTTGGACTGAACAGGACTATGCGCAGAAGGGAAGGGATTAACCAGGTTTTTAAGTCACAAAGTAGGTCTACCTAAAAGGCATAAACTGCTTTTTTTGTTGTTTTTTTACTGTAATGGGGACAATAATATACAAATAAAAGATCATGTTGTATTTAGTGAAATGTAACACTAGAGATTAAGACCACAATCTCATGAGGAACGTGTTTAACTTCATAGATGAGGGTGCTCAAAGGAAGAAATTCCAATAGATTTGTATAGTCTGACTTCTTTCTGAAAGCTCGCTGCTGGCCATTACAACACGAGACCCAGAAATGATCTCCATCTTTAATATACAGTCTATGTTGCTCAGCTTCAGTCACCGGGATCTCGTATTTCAGATGCTTTGGGTTCTTGGAAGATGCACAAGCAAAATTAGTTATGAACTCGTCATCCTGTATGCATTTAATGTTGAGACTCCTTTGCATAACCACTGGGAAAAATCTTAGGACTACATTTTTATAAATCCAGGAACATTTTTATAAATGGGATTTGTATGCAGTCACACTTCAGGCTAAATCTGCAGACTATTTACTGCTCCAGGCAGCTTGAGCTCTGCTGACACTAGTTGAGGATATGAAAAGCACTTGAACTTTTTTTTTTGTGGTATTTGTGCCATATGTGCCTGTGTAAATGCAGTGATTACCTTCTTTTCACGTTGCCAAAATGAGTCCTATATTTCTACACTGAGGATCTAAAACGAGAGCCCAGAATATTTCAGAGTAGCAACACTAGCCAAGGGGGGAAAAAAAACATTAAAGGTACGTTTCACTGTTTTTGTGACACTAATGCAGTGGGTGCTGCTTTAAGGAGCAAGAGGAGGGGTCGATGCAGTCAGCTCTAGTTTGAGCTCAGTCGTTCTCAGTGTGGCTGGTTCATTTGTTTTTTTTGGAAATTAGAGAAACTCACGACTAAAGTTAGTGGTTGTAAACGTGAGTGTTACCTACTTACAAAATATGTTTGAACACTTGCCAATCATACTGGGTGAAGTATAGATTTGAGTTTGTTTTATACACATTAATTTGTACTTTTATAAGCCTGAAAATTTTGAATTTTCCCCCGTTTACTTGAAGTTTGTTGCAATCAGATGTTAAAGAATCACTTTTGGGTTTTTTTTTTTTACTGCTGCTCCATTCGTGAGGGGAAGTTTAACCATTTTAAAATAGTGCATTTGTGTTGCCAAACTAAGAGTTTTGAATGGAAGTTTGAAATATGAGTTCCAGTGCAGATTCTGGTTTTGTGCTTGCAAAGTTTACAAATTGATTTTTTTCTTCATTAAAGTACTGGATGTTGTAATTCCAGTGAAGAGACAATAGACCGGGGATGATTTCAATAAGTGATAAAATTGTTTCCGATATAGTCTAAACATGTCATGAAGATCTATTTGCAGATATTTCCGAGCTGAACCCAGACTAGTCTTGTTTTTTGTCTTAAATGTCCCAGATTAATGTGGGACTTGTACAGTTGATACATAATATTGTATATAAATATCGATTACCACCGTTGCCCTTTAGCTTACTTTGCAGTTTAAAATTAACTCTGTTGCCAACAGTCTGTTGTCTTGACTGTTTCGCAGTTTCTGATTAAACACTCACAGAATGGGTTCCTGCTTCCTGTCATTTTTTCCTAGCCGATTCAAGTCCTCAACTTGAATCAGCTTTGCTTTTTTTAAACAAAATGTGGACTCTTATTTCAATAACCTCAATATGGAGATTTGTCCTCAAATAACATCACAGTCAGAAAGACAATTAAATATAAAATTTATTAGGCAAAATGTACAACAGCTGCACAAGCTATCTTACAGCTCAAATATAGACTTTATTTTAATTCCACTCTTTGAGAGTGGAATATAATATTTCAACTTTTTTTTTTTAAATTCTGTAATGAACTGTGAAAACATTCATAAAAAACACACAGGCTCACATTTACAAAACATTCTCAACCAGAAAAGCTGATCTGAAGTCAAGGTCAAATGGATGTTATCTGAACACACTTCAATCAAGATGATTAAGACCGCAACCTATGAAGACTTGCAACGAGATACCCAAACCAAAGCAATCCACCCACCCCTTACATATCAAACACCACAGCTGTTGCTCTGTGGGATGAAGCTCCTGCTGCACTGGAGAATTAAAAAAAAAAAAAAGTGCATCCCACTAAAGTCGTCAAAAACTAATGCATTCAGATGTAACGCTCTTAATACCATTCCATAAAATATAATTACAAAAGACAACATCTTTCTGCAATTTGTATCTTTTCTGTATTTGTGTGTATTCAGATAAACTGTACTACAATCTTCAATTTTAAGAAACATGAATCCTTTGACATGACCAGTTGACCACGTTCAGCACCTGTGACAGCTCCGGGATTTTTATCTCCGTGTAAGCCATGTTGTTCTTCATATGCTTCTAGGAATAGTGTGAAAATAGTGCTCGTTGTGGTCATGTCTGTGTCTTACTTTTTTCATTCTGCCTTTTTTTTTTTTTTTTTAAAAACAAAAAGGAAAGAAAATGTGGAACTTCACGTCAGCTTTCCTGCTTAGAAACACTCATTGATTAAATGTGGCCTTCAGAGACGTGACATGAACGCCAGGATGGACTGGAGCTGTGGGATGACATCATCAGTATGCACCTCGCAGCCCGCTGCTCCGGGAGCTTCCTCCTGAGTTACTATAGTAACCACTGCTGCCACGGCCTGAAAGGTTTTCAAAAAAGATCATTTGGTTTGAAAATGATCAAATTCATTCTCAAAATTATAAATGTATAATGAAACTGTATCAAGCTGAACAAAACACTGTTAAAACTCACTCATTTCAGCGGCACCGCTGGCTGTCGAGTTAAGAAACAGCTCGATGTAGCGATGTTCTGTGGAAAACCAACATCAACCCAATCAGTCAAAGAGGTTTATGGACGTTTCATTTAAAAATAAATATTGTTAGACATTAATGTAAATGACATGTATGCATTTATCTGAAACTGATTAGTAAAGATAATCAAGCTGAAATATCTTAGACACTTGGTCTAAGCTCAATAGGAAGACTAACCTCCTTAAAATGTATTCCTATGTTAATTCTGCCTCACTGACATTTTTATTTTAATTTTTCCCACTGTCTTATTCTGCATCTCTGCTGTGAGTTGACAAGTATCTCTGAGTGAGAGTAATGGAAACACTGGCTTGAGGGGAGAGAGAGAGAGAAAAAAAAAAAAGCCAAATCATACGCATGTGGTTTTTGTCTTTGGACATGGCGGCCACAGCATCTTCATGGGAGCGAAACTCCACGTCTGCTTCTCCAGTTGACTTGCCGTTGGGAGCCATATCGATGTGGATCCTTAACGGGTTCAAAGGAGAGAAGAACTGTGAAAAATAAATGAAGGTTAATACAATTCTGGATATTTTAAGACATGAGCAGAAACCAGACATCTCAGATCTAAAGGACTGGACAGGTTGGGTTCCCACATAGATAATACATTTCCAACTTCTAACTTCAAAAATGAGAAAGTATGAAAACCCTCTCTCACACGTGACACACTCAACTGAATAATGCAGTTTTCTGCCACCTAATAAAAATATTTTCAGTTAAATCCACAGAGTTTGATATGCTTGATCCAGACATTAAGACAAATCATCAGATTAGCGTTTTCTTACTTTAGCGATGTCTCCCTCTGTGGCACGGAAAGGTAGACCCCTCATATGGACGAAATGACCGCTATGAAAGCCTGAGCCGACATCACTCTGACTACTGTAACCATGGCTTCCCACTCCTAAGTGGTGGTGGTGGGGCGGAGAGAAAAACAAAACAGTAATTCAGTATTTCATGTGTGTATAATATATATTTCTTACATAAAAGGTGTTAAATCTTCACTGAGAAGTCTTAGATTTACTGCCATAGACATCTGCTTCACAAAGCAAATCCTAATTTCACTTATTGACATCAGCAGTTAGTGCAGTAGATAAAATTGCAGGGAAATCATTCACAGGCAGGTAGAAGTACCAGTTACAGTTTCATGATAAGCTATTTGAAAACTCAAGATGGTGACAATTTTTAAGATGGCTGTTGAAAAAGGCAAGGCAATCATTTGTCCTGAAAAAAAAAAAGGAAAAAAAAAAAAAGCCTTTTGAATGATTTTAGTTTCAAATCATACAAGCTGGAACATGTAGAAGTCTGAAATTGCTCAGAAGTTATTTTCTATTTTAATCATTTGAAACAGGGGTGTGTGGTGTAGTAGTACACGTGGTTTTTAAACATATCTTCTGGATAGACAAGTTACGTTCCTCACTGGTTACTCAGTTTGCAACTGTGGGCCCCAAAAATCTTGTTTTCAGTTTTTAGATTCAGAGAGGGTTGGTCTACTATTCAGAAGCTTGGCAATGCAGGAATCCTCAGTTCCTTCATCCGTATGTTAAAATGTCCTTGGGCAACTTACTAAACATCCAAGCACATTCCTGTTTTCATTAACAAATGTTTTGTGCAGATAAAGTACATGTTTGAGAAAAATAAAATGCAATTAACCAAATGTAATCACCAAATATCAGAAAATATTCCAGCCTTTCAGCAGGGGCACTAAACTCCAAATACACAACTCTGAAAGGCAAATAAAATCTGAACTTTACCTCTTCCTCCCCTCTCTCCTCTCACTCGCTCGTCAAACATGCCGTTGCCAAAACAGTAGTTGTTGAACCCGTTGTAGTTGTCAAAGTTACTGTAACCTGGACACAGTAACACAGCAAAGACAATCTGCAGTTCACCGCTCACAGATACACTACAGGTGAAACAAGGCTCTTTACACCAGCAGAATGAGAGAGAACTGAATATAATTTATTCTGAATATAACTGAAGGTCCTTTTCTACAGGGTCAGACAAAAACTGCTTACCTCCTCCGTAACCACCTCCACTCCTCATATTATCCATCATGGTGGCACCACGGCCAGGAGAAGGACCAAAAAACCCTCCTCTGGGGCCGCTCATCATTGGTCTATCATAGGGCCCTGGTCTCTGGGCTCCCATTCCCCGCCGGGGCACCTCATAGTAGGCTCTGATTTCATTACGACTGCTCTTAAAAATCTCTATGTACCTGAAATATGAGGTACATAGAGATACGCAGGATAAAAAAAAAAAAAAACAAGAGGCAGAGGAGAGGGTTAAGGTGTTGAAGTGGCTCAATTAAGGTTACAAACATAGATATAATTTACAGAGAGAAGATAAAGACACAAAAGTAGAAATATTCTAATCAGTGGTCTGAATGATTGACCTCAAAATCTCACTAGCTGGGCTTAAGGCTGAAGTAAAGGATTTCTACACCAACCTCACCACTGTTACTTACAGCCAAGGAAATCATTACAGGGCTTTTAGGTGCTTTATTGTTTCTCTGCTTTAATGGTTGAACCTGTGCTGGCTGTTTGTTTTAATTCTATACTTATACCCCCCACCCATAATAAATGATCTACATAAATCAACGAAGGTCATAAAATAAGGACCAATGAATCATTTATTAAACCCAAATGTTTCTGTAAGGCAATTAAATAGAGCTCCCACATCTTAAATGAACACGGGAAAATTGTCTATGACAAAAATAATACACCAACCTTTATTTGAAAAAACAGACAGACCATCCCAATATTTCACATTTAATTACAATATATAAACCAATTAAGCTTATTAGCATAAAAATAAATATAACATGATCCACCCATTATTAATTACCATTTTATCAGTTTTACCAAAAATAAAAAAATAAATAATAATAATCACACTAGCACATCCACCCATGCTTATATTCAGACCCCAACCCAATAATACCACAATTATTCTAATATCACCACCCATTAAATGCTGTTAACAGAAGCCCAACCCAGTCCAGCCCGTCCCTTTCCCATCTGTCCCACCTGTGCCCTATTCTTTCCTTGTGTTTCCCCAGAGCCTTTTCTGCTATCTCCTTTGAGGCAAACTGCACGAAGGCTTCCCCTGTGCTCCTCCCCTGGTAGTCCACTGGCAGAGTTATCCCATTTGGCACGATTCTCAACCCTTTAACCCAAGCACACAAATACATAGGTCGGTAGGTAGACTGATAGAATTGATTGTACAACACCCACTACATCAGTGGAGCTTTAAGGATTAATGGGTCATTAAAGCAAATAAACAACAGCTGTATTATCTCATACTACTTAAAATAGGAGCATCTTAGGGGACTGACTTTACACTTGCTGCTCAGCAGTGGAACAGAAGAAGAAAAAAAAAAAAAACTGCCTTGGAGTCAGCTTATAAGCCACTGTATGTTCACCTTTGTTTGTTTGTTTGTTTTTGTTTTGTTTTTTTTGTTTTTTAAAAACAACAACAACTACAGAGTATATGTAGCACAATGGCCAAATTATGCTTTATCTGAAAAAAATATAATATTAGTATCCATCTATATTAATCATTAGTGTATATTATCCTAGATAGCCAATGCCAGTGTCATTAATACTGACCCCAGATCAGTTTTATGGGATTGTCTTCCCTCAGCCAAAACAGCCCAGCTCATTCTATTATTAAATACTTTAGGAGCTATGGCATCTTAAGTCATACAAATGTGCTAAATAATGGACTAACAGAACACCAACATCATTGCTGTACTACTAACAATTCGGACAAGGACAAATTAGTAAGCACAGCATGACTAATCTGCAAGAACAAACACACATTAGAACACGCAGACATGTTTAATAACTTAGTCACAGTTAATCATGTTAAGTTTAATAACCTGTCAATCTACTCTGAAGGTTAGCATATGCCTATGTATTGCAATGGGGTTTAGTGGCAAAAGTGAAAAGCACTGTTCAAAGTGAAGTTGGCAGTATTTGGATTTCTTTTTTTCTTTTAATGATCCACATCACATTTCCTAATATAGCCCTGTTTATAGTGAAGATCGTGTGAAGTTGACAGCTCTTTTTTTTTTTTTTTTAAAAAGACTTGTCTTTTTATAGCCTTTTTAAATATTCTGCACAAGGTCTATATTGCAATGAAGCGACAAAGGGCTTTCTTAAGTGTTTGTCTTAAATTAAATTTATGGTTGCATCTCATTTGACTGCTACGGTGTTCTGAATAACAATAAAAAAAAAACAAAACAAACTACAGCACTGAAAAACTATCCTTCAGACTAAAATATCTACTGTAACATCAATACAACTTTATGTAGTATTTACCCAAAAGTCTCAGTGTTCATGTACCTGAGAAAAACTGAACAATCTCCTCCTTACTGCAGCCAAAGGGCAGGCCTCTAAGTCTCAGCATGCAGCCACTGCAGCTGTCATAGTCAGCAGGACCGCTACGCTTCAGCACCCAGTCCATCTCACTACGGTTCGACTTGAACACTGATTTGGACAGACAGACACTCACAAACATCACATGCTGGTCATAAATTAAACTTAAACATGTTCATTACAGTTTTCTTAAAGGCTTCATATGCAAATGAGGAACCCAATATAACTGAATAACTGCTGCTTTATGAACCATTAATGATACAAAGAAAGAGAAAAAAAAAACCTTTATGCACCAGACGCGTAAAATGTAACTATTTCTTGCATTAAAAATATTCTTCTGACTCACCTTTTCTTAACACAGCAGTTCACACTGACCGCATAATTTCAGTTGATGAATTTGGGGCATTTGCTTTTATTTTGAACCAAGCTCGATTTTATGGATCTGAATAAACAGATGTAACCAATCAGATCACTGTATCTGGCAGCAAGTGTACCTGTAACTCAGATTGCACACTGGGACTGAATACACAATGAAATAGAAATGGTAAAATAATACCATTTTACCTCAGACGCAGAGCTAAACAGTGACGCCTCTCTAGAATGATTGATACCTCCTTATGTGTTGCCAACTCTGCTAATAATAGTTCAAATCGCCCCACTGACATTGTGAAATGTGTACAAAAGCAGCGTGATACAGCTTTAACTCCTGGATCACATTGCAAAATTCAACGTGTTCAGTGTGTAGCGTCCTTAACATTCAAATCTGTTGCTCAGTTTTAACCAGTTTGCTTACCTTCTATATATCGGTGCCCCATGTATTTACGGTCCTTCGCAAGAGCATTCTTGAAATCTTCTGCTGTTTTCAGCTCAATAAATGCCTCTCCACTCGGACGGCCTTCTTTTGAGTATGTGAAACACACTCCATTTACTTTTCCCGCGATGTCACAGTCTAAACATAAGAGAGATTGCGTCAAGTTTTTAAACTGATGTCTTCTGCTAGAGAAGAGGTAATGGTAATGAACCATTGCAAAAAGATAAAAAAATTAATAAAAAAAAATTAAACATCCAAGTTCAGGCACTCAAGGTAAGTTTGGATAAGTAATAAACAACCTTTACATTATTGTCCTAAAAATCATCTTGAAAGCTTGGATGTTTTATCCAATTCTTTGGTCATAATTTCCATTTTTCTTGATACCCTTGGCTCTTTGATATTGCTACTGAAATTTGAATAGTGTGGCATATAACAAAAACAGAGATGTGCTACAAAAGACTTGTGCATGCAAACTTGAATGCCATGCTAAGCGATTTAACTAGTCTAGTGACAATTTCAACACTAACAGCTAAGGTCTTGTCTGAGGATGTAAAGACGTCTGTTTCCTCACCAGAAAAGAAACTGGCCACCTCCTCCTGTGTGCAGGACCAGGGAAGTCCTCTGATCCGAACCACGTACCCCTCGTCATTCAAAGACATCCTCACTGTCACAGACGGCACAACACAGCAGAAAGACATTTGTGTCAGCAACACTTGCTTAGTTATGAATTCTTAAGTTTAATAATCCATTTATTACAAAATTGATATTTTGCATTGAAGCTGACTCCACAGTGTTATGATTAACATTCATTTGGCAAAAAAAAAAAAAGTTACTGGCTCTATTCCAGTCGGATGCGTCAGTAAGGGTGTATAGTTTTCCAGTTCGAAACAGTCCCCCCCCAAAAAAGGGGGACACTACCTGCTGTGGCTACTCCTTGTGGCAAGAAAGCAGCTCATATTAGCATTGAAGATGAGTAGATATTCATTTCCATGTGTTGTCATTTGTTGTTCTTAGAAAATAGGGATCGGTAGGTCAGACTTCAAAAACAAATCTGAATCGGCCGAGAAAAATCATATTTAGTGTATCTCTAAACATTATGCTTCTAGTCTTGCTGACCAACAAGCGCGGGTCACTATGTGGAGTCCTGTGCCAGATCTATATAAAGGACCAAAAGTATTCTGGTCATTTGCTCTGGGGGTACTGGACACTGAACAAACTTTAAAAAAAAAAAATGCATTTATTGTTATGAATTACTATTTGCTATTACTATTTTTCTTTGCATTCTGGTGTGCATTTTAATAATGTGTGCATTCACTGTTAATGATAATGAAGTGGAAAATTTTTAATGCTTCTGGCTTGCAAACAGTACTTGACCATTCATCTTCTCCTGCTTCTCTGGGGCCAGATCGTGAGGTCAGCAGCCTAAGCAGAGAAACCCAGACCTCCCTCTCCCCAGGCACCTCCTATAGCTCATTCAGGAGAACACCAAGGCACTCCAAAGTGTCCTGGGAATACCTGGGGCTTTCTTCCAGTAGGACATGCCCAGAACACCTCGCCCAGGAGGTATCCAAATCAGATGCCTGAGATATTCAAACTAGCTCCTTTCAATGTGCAGGAGTAGTGGCTCTACTCTGAATGCCTGTGGCTTGGCTGAACTCCTCAACCCATCTTAAAAAGAGAGAGGCTAGCGACCCTTAGGAGAAAACTAATTTCCGCCATTTGTATCTGTGATCTCATTCTTTCAGCCACAACCCAGAGCTCATAACCATAGGTGAGGGTAAGGACGTATATCAATCGGTAAATTGACAGCTTTGCTTTCACGTTCAGGTCTCTCGTTATCACAAAAATCCGGTTCGGAATCTGCATCACTGCAAAAAAAAAAAAAAAAAAAAAAAAAAAAAAAGCCTCAGCCCGACATCCAATCCCTTTCTGCCCTCACTTGTGAGTAAGATCCTGAGATAGCCAACATCCCCCGTGTGTGCTTTACACACAAAATGAATTTTAAAAAGAATTTAAAAACAAAGTTAGGCTGCAATAACAATCCCTCATTGTTAAGTGTGGGCATGATGGCCTCAATTTTAATCTGGTAAATAAAAGCTGAAGGAATAATTAATTTAAAGGAATTTGGCTTATTAAACATAAATAAGATCACTCGAGTTGTTGCCGAATCTTCCCCTTCAATCCTATTTTTGTCAACCGATTTGCAAGAGCAACAGGTTTGGCAAAAGTTAACACTGAGATTAAATGTTTACTGGTGCATCTATCCGGATAGTTTGCATTCATCTCATATTTTAACATTTGCGGGTATGTCGACGCAGTGACAGACTAGACTCTTTTTTTTACTTTTAAATTCAGATTAAACCGACAACAAACCTCGCCGGAACTGTACAATAAAACAAAGTAAATAACTATTAGTAACATATGACACAAAAAGCTTTCAAAGAACATATCTAATAACGACTTTCTGTATCTTTGCAGCGGCCAGAACAGCTTAAATAGCTATGGTCTGATACTTCCTCCTTCCAGCTGTTTATGTGTTGTGCTAAAAATTCGAGAGCTGCGCTAGCTAACCTAGTCGGAGTTCAACTTATACCCAACTTGATCCTTTAAACGCAAGACGGCATCTTAATAAAAAGTTCTCCAAATCTGAGTATCCATCAGTCTAATATTCATACTAGTTATATGTTTCTCGTAAGCCAGACTTACGCGAAAACGTTAGCTCGGCAACATTAGCATTTAGCAGACTAGCCGCTAAGGCTAACTGTAGGACACAGACAGCGGTCAAACGTACAGGACAAACGAATTCTCGTTTTAACGGTCCTGCGTCTTCACTGGATGTCAAAACACAACTCCATAAAGAAACACATCCACAGTTAGCAATGAGTGAACCGGTAAAATTATCTCACCGCTTCCTCTTATCCCCGGTCTCCTGCTCCTGCCCCGTGCCTCAGGTGACACTGCCAGCAAACTTGCACAGGTATGTTCTCGCGAGATTTCGATTTATAAACGTTGATTCATTCTAGCGTCTTTTTTTTCTGTTACTAGTCCGTGTTTTCCAAATTGCTTATTGATATGACGCTTGTGTTTACGACTCCAAAGAGAGCTGGTATCTGGGACATGTAATAAAAATACAATTTACCAAATATTCAGCGTGCCCGTTATTGTAAACTCAAAATCTAGATTATGCGTTTAAGACTAAACTATCGTCAGGGTAGTCGGATTTTTTGTGTGTCTATAATCATAAATTAATCACTCTCTCAAAATATTGTAAGACTAGTCATGCATATTCTGGCTATCTATACAATACAAAACAGTATTTATCGCATTAAAAATGTTATTTTTAGATTGTCAAATAACCACAGTTAAGTGACTATCTTAAGGGGTAAAGTTTGTAGTCTTAAACACATACTCATTCTACTACAGTCGCAAACCGGTTATGTCTAAATGTGACTAAAACAAGTGGAAAATAGGATAGGCTGCAGGGAGAGAGAAAAAACACATGCAGAGGGAGGGTCAAAAGTCCATCCACAGCACTGCGTGTGGACCCTTTCCATCAAAATCCGTGCTGAAGGACGGAGGCTCTTAACTTCCAAGCCATTTTCGTCTTCTTTCGCTCACCTACAATGGAGATACCAGTGTTCACGCTGGATGCCTTCACCAATTTACCGTTCAGGGGAAACCCAGCGGCAGTTTGTCCACTTCAGCGTGTGAGTAAGAATATTTAGGTCAAAGCTTAATGTTTAGTCCTGCGCTATGACGGCCTGCATCGGTGCTTCGCACAAGTGCAGACCAGAAACAGAAATTCTTTCTGCAAAACAAACTCGACAAGATGTGTTTTTAAAAGTATTTTAACTTAAACAATCTTTTGTAAATTCAACTATGAAAATGAAAGTGGTTTGTTGCGTTCCGCTGAAAACTGTGCTATCACACAAGAACTGAATAAGACACATCAGGCTGCTGCTTCCAATTAACTTATTTAATGTTTATTCATTTTCAGTGAGCAAACTTCCTCTGTTTGTCTGCCAGAAGCTTACAATCATTAACTGGTCAAAGCAGCTCAGGACACTATCATTTGCTCGTTAAATCGTGTGTTTCTAACAGGAGCTGAGTGATGACTTGTATCACAAGATAGCAGCAGAGATGAACCTCTCAGAAACTGCTTTCATCACCAGGACGAATCCCTCTGATAGCTTTACTACAGGTATGTCTGTTTTAATACAGATCACTTTTGCCTTGCCAATTCCAAAGCCTCTTAGATTGTATTGCTGTAATGGAAAGCTCTCTTTCAAAAGTGTACAGTATGGTGTACGGCTCACATGCTGCTTAAACTTTAAAGTAGCCCCTATAGGTGCAGGATAGAAATTTTCAATATAGATTAACAAGTTTGTATGAATTTATAGTCATAAGAATGATGATAATAATAAAGCTTATGTATATAATCGTTGCAAAATGGTTTACAGAAAAAAAACCAGACTGAAATAAAACAAAAAATAAAAACACGACACAAAACTTGAATAATATGACAAGTGAAATAAATGAGTCAAGGAAATTGTATGATAGGGAAAAAAGGAGTCACTTAAAAAAAAAAAAGTTGTGAGGAGTGGTGAAGAATTTGCACAGCTGTGAGGGTCTAAGAGAAAATGCCAGATCTCTTTTTGTAAAGATGTGAGCAGCAGGAACAGTTAGGAAGGTCTGAATCAAGGCCGTGGCTCTGTTAACCAGGTGAGTGAAGTCATGTAAGGCTGTTCAAACAATAAAGCAAAGTTTAAAATCAATTCTATATTGAATAAGTCTAATGTAGTGGGAGTAATGTGATCTTGGCTCTTCTCGTCTCAGGCAGCTAAAGTTTGAACAAGGCAGATAAGGGCAGGGACTTCTGGCTGAGCGTTCCATAGAGGGAATTAAAATAGTCTAAATGTGATGAGGAAAAAGCCTGGATCAGTCTGCCTGAGATTACAAAAAAAGTGAAAAAAGTTTATCCGTAAAAAGGACAAATCTACTCAATGAAAGCAAACTGCCCCCCTGAGATAGCTGGTATTAGGATGAAAATTTAGCAAGAAGTTCAGCTTCCAGGTTACTATTGAGGACATAAATATCTGCTAGTGACCATAGGAAGATGTGACACTGTCACACAATTAAAACTTTGAAGTTTTGCCACAGAGAACAGACATTTAAGGATCAAAATACAGTTAAATTAGAGAAAAATATATTCAAATCACCACAAAGTCTATTTCATGGCACTTTGTACCTATTAGGAAATGTCAATTACAAATTTTGGATTGCATAAGAACATCACAAAAGGTTAGCCTTCAGCAAAATCAAACTAGTGCCATTAGGCAGAATTAAGGACCCACAACCATTAGCAGGAGCTCATTATTTTTCCAAGTTAGGTTTATCTGTTCATTAGCTTATGTTTAGTGTTCCTTTGTAGTTAAACATTTTACTCACTGCGTGCACAAACTGAAAAACACCTGTCCTCAGCAGTCTGTCAGGTAACAATGTTACATTGTATGGAGTCCAAAGAATTGTGCAACAAGCTGTCACAGTGAAAAACTGCAGTGTGCAGTCGGTCCAAGAGGAATGCAGGTATTATTTACAAAGAGGAAGCAGGAACAGATACAATAAGTTTTACTTCAGACTTAAAAATGTGACTTTTGAAAAATACTCTAAATTATATTTGCTGAGAAAGGAGAGAAAAACAACTGGTTAGAGGGAATTACAAAAGTCCAAATGTAATAAGATGAAAGCATGTATGACTTTTTAAAGTGCGCCTGTTATTTAAATTAAATAAGTAAAAAGTGAACCCAAACCATGGCAGTAAGGGTTCAGTATTCTTGTAATTTGCCAAAAATATCATCTGACATTTGCAGTTCTCTGCTGACACACAGATGTTTTCTAGAGCCATCTCCCACATTTTTTCTCATCTGCTGACAGGGACTAGAAAGAGAGAGCATATTTCTCCTGTTTTGGCTTCCCTTCATTGGCTTCCTGTTAAATCCAGAATTGAATTCAAAATCCTGCTCCTCACATACAAGGTCTTAAATAATCAGGCCCCATCTTATCTTAAGGACCTTGTAGTACCATATCACCCTATTAGAGCACTTCGCTCTCGCTCTGCAGGCCTACTTGTTGTTCCTAGAGTATTTAAAAGTAGAATGGGAGGGAGAGCCTTCAGTTTTCAGGCCCCTCTTCTGTGGAACCAGCTTCCAGTTTGGATTCGGGAGACAGACACTATCTCTACTTTTAAGATTAGGCTTAAAACTTTCCTTTTTGCTAAAGCATATAGTTAGGGCTGGACCAGGTGACCCTGAATCCTCCCTTAGTTATGCTGCAATAGACGTAGGCTGCCGGGGGATTCCCATGATGCATTGAGTTTTTCCTTTCCAGTCACCTTTCTCGCTCACTATGTATTAATAGACCTCTCTGCATTGAATCATATCTGTTATTAACCTCTGTCTCTCTTCCACAGCATGTCTTTATCCTGTCTTCCTTCTCTCACCCCAACCGGTCGCAGCAGATGGCCGCCCCTCCCTGAGCCTGGTTCTGCCGGAGGTTTCTTCCTGTTAAAAGGGAGTTTTTCCTTCCCACTGTCGCCAAAGTGCTTGCTCATAGGGGGTCATATGATTGTTGGGTTTTTCTCTGTATCTATGAAGCGCCTTGAGGCGACTTTTGTTGTGATTTGGCGCTATATAAATAAAATTGAATTGAATTGAATGTATCTTTCCCTATATGCCTGCATGTTGACAGTTCAATGGCAGTAAGAAACAGTTTTAAGTAGCTCTATATAGCATTATTATAATGTTTAGATGTCTTGACCTTGAAGGGGAGGTCATAGGTCAAATGTGACATGTTTTAAATCTTTACAGTACTTTTATATACGTTGACAACACACCACACTTTTAAGAATGATGGTTACTAAATTATAAGTCTTTTAGTCAATCTTTAACCAATAAATCATTAAGTTGACCTTGAAGACCTTTGTGGATGTAAGCCAATTACCAACATCATTATCTGCACTGCCTAACTTTGTGTATTTGAAACTAAAACCAAAACAAAATTGAAAAAAAGTCTTAAATGTGTGATTAACAGGATCAAGGTTCCGCCTTCGATGGTTTACACCAACCACTGAAGTCAATCTGTGTGGTCATGCCACTCTGGCCTCTGCAGCAGTGCTGTTCCAATACAACAGTAAGATGCAACATTTACACATAAAAATGTTTTTCCAAAAAAGAAAAAGTGACACCAAGGTGCATTAGAAAAGGCTGCTGGAGCGATTTCTTTTTCTTTTTTAGAGATGCCTGTACCGCACAATGCAGCTGACTGCAAAAAGGAGCAAAGAGGTGCCAGCATATAACCATGTAATGGATGTTTTCTTTCAGAAAATGTAAACCCCACCCTGGTGTTTGAGACCAAGAGTGGAGATCTGTGCGTCACCCAGAAGGAGGAAGGGTACATCATGGACTTTCCTCTGAACCCCCCCACACGACAGGTAAAATAAACTTTTCTCTTTAGTTACATAAACACATCAATTCCTGTAATGTCAAAAATAAATAAATAAAAAGATTCTTTTGTATTATTAACAGTGTATGTAAAATGGTTTTCTTTCTGAACTCCTTTTATTTCAGGATCCCAACGACTTCAAAGATACCATCAAGGTCAGAAATCACATTTTTGTGAACGGTTTGTGAAAGTGTAGCTACATTCCTGTGTGTATATGTGTGTGTGTGTGTGTTCAGCTAAATCTCTGCCTTTACATGTGTGACACAGGCGGCAGTGGGAAACCTCCCGGTTCAGGAAGTTTATCTGTCCAACAACACCAAGAAGCTGCTGATTCGACTGGCTGACAGCTGTGACACGTTAGTAAAAAAAAAAAAAAAAAACTTTGCTTGTTGCCAAATTGAAAGGAATCTGAATCATGGTCCTGTTGTTCATGAAGTCTCAAACATTTGTATTTCTCAGGCTTCCAGGTAGTGGGGCTTATTCATATGTTTGAAGGCCAAACAAATAACCAAGCAACTAGCCTTCTACACCCACTCATCACATTTTTGTAAATGTGTATGTGCTTTTTGTGTGTTTTCTCCAGCTCCGTGCTTACCCATCTGAAAGTTGACAGTGTGGCTCTTCAGAATAGTGAGAGAAGTGGAAGAGTCAGAGCCGTCGTCGTCACTATGAAAGGTAATCGGAGCTGTGTAGAGTTGTATACTTGTTGGATCAGACCACATGTAGCAATTCCATTAAATTGAAGACTTAACAGTCAATGCTTCCCTTTAAGAATAAACCAAAGAAAACCCAACATGAAGTGTTTAAGTGAGGTGTTGTCCCACCATGTACCATCAGAAAAGCTTCAATGCACCTCTGCTGGAGGGATGAACAGCACTCTGCTAAAAACATTCCCTCATTTGGTGTTTTAATGATGATGGTGATGAAGAGCACAGTACTTTGCCATCACCGTCCTGTGGACTCGTTTGTTGCTCATTTTAATTTGTATAACAAAATTCACTGAATGTTTCTGCCAACAAATATTAAATATCAAACGCTGCTAAAATGTGGAAACAGGATCACCGGATTGCCAGCCAGGATATGACTTTTACTCCAGAAACTTTGCTCCGTGGGTTGGCATCCCTGAGGATCCTGTCACTGGTAAGATGATTGCCCTTCACTAATATGTAATCTATAGTTATTATTCATCAAATAACATAATTCTGAACATTTGTGTGTCTAAAAACATTTACATATAAGCAGCTGGACTAAAGTGGATGCATTTACAGGTGTCTTATTAATGCATTTTGAGAGAAAGTGTTAACCTATTCCTGCTTATGTGCTCTGGCAGGATCTGCCCACACAGTCCTAGGCAGCTACTGGTCTGACAAACTAGGAAAGAAGAAATTGCTGGGTACGTATTACTAATGTGTCATTTATCTGATAACTGATGTGTTCCACTTTTATCCATTATCAATCGGCTTACTGTGCCTGTGCAGCTTACCAGTGCTCTAGTCGTGGCGGCGAGCTGGAACTTGAAGTGAGAGATGATGGAAGAATCAACATAGCTGGACAGACCATCACTATTCTGCAGGGAACAATCAAACTATAGGCTGAGACACATCCGAGAAGACAGTGACCGATGTGCTATCACAGCTGTCGTGTTCCTGCAGATACACTTTATGGCTCTTGAATAAAAATGAGAAGGTTCAAAGAAAAAAGAAAAAAAAAAAACCCCATTTAAGTCCTGACTGATCAATCCTGAAATGATTTAGCTGACAAACATACTGTAGGCTTTGTTAGGATTTCTATCATTTATTCATAACATTACAGCAAAAAAATTACAACCAAAAGATTTTAAAATGGGAAAAACAGAAACACAAGAACAAAGCAGGTAAAAATCAGAAGAGTCACAGTTAGCCTTGTGGTTGGGAGAATTTTTCACATTTGCTGCTTAATAATGAATGGGGTTCAATAAAGTTAAGTACAGCTGGTATGGCTTAAACTGGTAAAATTGATACTGTGAAGATTCGTTTTGATCCTAAATACATACATAATAATAATAATACATATTCCTGAAACTAAAAGTCATCAAGATATGTTTTTTTGTATAATCTGTTCCTGCACAGACGTAGTTCTGCCGATCTGACTCATACAGGTTTTTACTGAGAAAACAATTGAATAAACGTAGTTTTTCTAGCTGCAGACAAGTGTAGTGACTCCCACTGATATAGTTAAGTTATTTTAAAGTTAACATTTCTGGTTAAATACTATAACTATCATAGGAAACAGGGAATGATACTATACCTCTAAAAGGTAGAGCTGGAGGATGGTACCTTTTGTCACATACAGACGACGATGGATATGGCTTTTTAGTTTGTTTTATGCTAAAGACCGAGCTAGTTTCACACTGACAGACATGTATGAGCTTATCTGGCCATGAAAGCTGTCCCCACCCTTTCACAGCAGGAAGTTTTCTATGCTTTAAGTACCAAAAGTCCTCAGTGTTGAGATTGAGGTATCTGATAAAGTATTTGAACATTCTGACAAAACCGAGGTTTATGCATCATATTTTAAACTATCATAGTGTCACGCCAACATATTTTAACTGTAAGACCAACTTAAAGATTCAGTACAATTATGTATGCAGCCCTTTCAGCTGGTCCCTGTCTCAGTACCTTGTTTCATAACACTCACAATAACGGAAACCTTTAAAACTGCAGTGCTTTAAGAGTGTCGAATTAAAAACTGGCCACCTGGCCATCTATTGATCTACAAAAATATACAAGAAAAGATTCAGAATTTCACACAAACAGGAAAATCAACATTGTCAGTAGCACTCATAACATTGTTTGTTTAGTTGAGGTGTTATTTCTAATACTGCAGACCGTTTGATCTTCAGGAGACTTCAAGTATTCAGTTTTAAAAAGAGACATTCTGCCTCTTCTAGGTCATTTAGATCTCTGCACAGTTGAGGTGAATGATAACCGTGTGCTACTCCACTGAGACATACACACGAGCTGATACACCTTCATGGCCTCTTAGGCTTCTCTCACAGGTCCATGCTGGGTAAGGCCTTGTGGGCAGCTGATGGGAGCTGGATAATGTGAAGTAAGAGTTTAGGAAAAGAGACAGAAGTCAAAGAGAAACTGTGGGAACATTGGTGACCCGCTGTTAAACACAAATCACTAGAATTATTTACAACAGTGTTCAGATTAAAGTCCAATTTCTACTGAAAATAAAGGAAGGTTTAGTGGTAGAACCAAAACCAATTTTAAAGGATATCATGTTCTCTTGTTGAAGATGGTTGAGAAGTTTCTCCACTGGTGTGTAGCGTTGTAGCGTTGTGGCTGAGCCCACCATCAGCAGCTTGTGTTTGGCGCGGGTAATGGCTACATTCAGGCGACGCCAGTCCTTTAACAACTCTCCTAACTTTAAATAGACACGGAAGAAAGACTCTGGTCGGGTTTCTATTCACTCGCTTACATGAGAAAAAAAAGGCGATGAAAAGAGAAGTACTTACGTTTCCTTCCTCTGCCGTGCTCCTGACAAAAGAAAGAATAATCAGACTTTTGTCCCGTCCTTGGTATCTATCCACTGTGTTCACCTCCACACCAGTGAATGCAGGCGACTGCAGCAGAGCCAGAATTGTCTTTAACTGCTGCCTGTAGGGGGCGATAACACCAATATCGCTGGGCTTACACCCTGCCTGAAAACAAAAAGAATAAACACAGATTAAAATGAGTACCAACTACCAATAATTGATAGAACTTTTAAACTTTCCATTATTAATTATGGGGGATTGTATTAAAATAGGTAATTCATTATGTCTTAAGTAGCTCATAAACTGGTGTACTTTTATGAGAAGTGAAAGCAGAGTGTGTATGAGAGCAGCTTCGGTGTGATTGCTTATTCCTCCTTGTTCCACTGATTCTAGTGCAGGCACCTGAAATGAACCAGTAGAGATGAAAAAAATCAAACATCTTTCCACACACACACACCAGGTCTGTCAGACGTGATTAAACGAAACCAACTTAATTTAAAAAAAAAAAAAAAAAAAAAAAAAAAGGGTCTCACACAATAACCCAATCTTATTTTAATTACTTTTTTTCCAGTCAGTGTACCTGCTTTATTTTATGTTTACAACCTCAACACATTTCAAATTATAAAATGTTTGAAGTGTACGCTTTACTGTACTAACCATCGAGCAGTCCAGGAAGCAAACAGGATTGCTCGGCAACAGCGTAGACTGTATCCACGACAGGGCATGCTGGGGATGAGCCTCAGAGTACGAACTCAGCTCAGACTGGACAGACAGCAGGAAGGGCAGGGTGAGCAGTGCTGCGGCCGTCCTCTCTGAGCCACACTCCAGCCGGCCTTCGTACATCAGAGAGTTACTGAGAGACATGATCTGCCTAAAAAGATAAGAGACACACACGGATGTCATGGTCTGGATATACCTGTGGCTGTCACGAAGATTATAATCAACAAAAAACAAAACTTGTCAAAACAAACAAAAACCAGCCAAACAAAAACATGAAGGCAAATGATTTTGTGAACTTGGAAAGGGAGGAAAAATCCTTAGGTGTGGTGTGTGTTATGGTAAAAATAAGGTCTTACATCTTGCCTGATGTGGCATTAATGGATGTGTTTATTGAGACTGAGTCACTGCTTTCTAATAATTCAGTTATACAATTCATTTATTGAAATATCTGTGTTGATTTTTCCTAAATTAATAAACTAATAACTATAAACTAATAATACCTAAACTAATAAAAACTCAACTGAACATTTTCAAATAATAAAAACACTGGCGATCAATTTCAAAATCTTGTCACCTTATTCTTAAGTTAACACATCCACAAACCTGAGTGTCCACACAACACCCCATCAGTACTTTACAGCTGAGGGGTGGCAATAATTAGCTAATGAATCATGCTGACTCATTAATAAAATCCAGCTGGATTATTTATTGTACGTGACCGATTATCACTTAGTGACATGGAAACAAACAAAGAAAAAAGAGCAGCGTGGGTTTAAAGGCTCTGCTTAGATTTCAGAAGACCAGATTAACAAATCATGCAGTGTTATCCTGGATGTAGATTACCTGTTCATTCGATACTGTACGTTGAGTTGTACCACTGCTTCACTATGCAGCTCTAGTCGCTTAAATAAACTCTCATCCATCCCAAGTGACCTAAAGGACCAAAAAAAACCCCCAAATAAATAAAACATTCTCACTCAACTCGACAGATTCCCTAAATGCTGAATCTTCTCTGAGCAGTGACCCTGTAAATGAGCTGTATGTTATTATGGAAACAGATCTTTGACCTGGCTTCATGGTTTTGCACTATTGGTGGGAGCTGTTGATGGTCTCCAACAAGGACAAATCTCTTGGCGTAGAACAAAGGTCCCAGGCAGATAGGCTGGCTGATCTGTGACGCCTCATCCACAATGCAGAAATCAAAGCGGCGTCGAGTAAAAATAGGATGCTTGATGCCCATACAAGTAGTTGCCACTATCAGCTGGAAAGACAGAAGAACAGCAAGGCTTGGCTAACCATACGGCAAAAAACACAAAACAAAAAAACAAGTCTGAAAGGATAACGCAATGATGATGGCAGTTTATTTAAAATCAGTGAATGTTGCATTTGTTTCCAAAAACTAACTCCTCACTTCTTTGTTATAAAGCTGTTCCAGGTCTGAAAGAGTGTGAACCCCCTTCTTCCTCACACTTTCTTCTGTGTATGGCAGGATGTCTGGATGAACCTGCAGAGAACCAAAAAATAAACCAGTTTTATTACCACATAAAGTTATTAAATGTTATCGACATTAAGTTTTAGTGCAAATATGAGAAACTGAATCAACTTTACTTAACAGCACAAATCAGTACAAATAGAAAGTTCATTGCAGTATAAACAAAATGTGGACATTAACACTGTCAAAGATATCACACCTTCTGTCCCTGACCCAGACGCAGAAAACCAACTCTGAAACGTTTAAGCTTCAGAAGGATGTTATCAACAGCAGAGTGGGTGTAGCTGGTCAGCAACACACTAAAACCACAAGCATGCAGGATACGAACCTAAGAAGAAGAGTGAGGAGGACACAAGGACCAAGGTCACAGTTGGTGTTACAGCACACACAAAACGTTGATTTATGGTTAAAATAAGTTAATAGTGGTGGTTACCAGGGTGCAGATGGTTGTGGTTTTGCCTGTGCCTGGCATGCCGACTACCAGCGTGTAGTCTTTAGATAACAACACCTTCTTCATGGCCTGTTTCTGGGGTTTGTTGAGACCTACACAGTAACACAAATTCATTAGTTTTTCAAAGCTTCAAATACTTATGTATGAAACTGAAATTTGAACACCTGTGCAGCGCTGCTAACAATGTGCTTATAAAAACACATTTTTTGAATCCGCTTATTAATAAAATTCTATGTATATGTTTTGATCTACGTCATAGTAGCAAAATGTAAACCAAAACTGAAACTTTAAAAAGGATAAAACAAATAAAAAGCAACATGAGAGATGAGTTACCTTTGAGGATGTCAGCCACGGTGTCCTTAGCCTCCTTGGGCAAAACAGAGCTGAGGTTGGAGATGAACTCTGGAGCTTGAAGGTCGACGACCAACTTCCTCAGACGATCACTGCACACAGTAAAAAATTCTCATCCATACAAGAAATACCAAGCGTAAAATGTGTGAAATCATTTGTATTAAGTCACCTAAATGTTGTACAATCATAACTTCATATTTCATCTTACTGTCCCCACCTGTCCTGAGAGTTTTCCATCAGTTTGGAGAGATTGGTGAGGTGGGTGCTGAAGCCCACCACACCTTCATCCCCATCCAGCCGAAATGTCACATCCCTGAACTTCGACAGGT
Source organism: Copadichromis virginalis (assembly GCF_057382275.1). Lineage (NCBI taxonomy): Eukaryota > Metazoa > Chordata > Actinopteri > Cichliformes > Cichlidae > Copadichromis > Copadichromis virginalis. The sequence continues at coordinate 16,158,124 of NC_140618.1, forward strand.
CCCTTTAAAGCACATTCAACAGTAAAACAGGTGAAAAATCAGGTAGCTGAGCTTATCTGTGTTATCTAAAGACCAGCAACTCACTGCCCCTTTATTCCTAACCTGTCCAGTGTGCAGCTGATTACTGTCTGGCTGACCTCACACAGGTAACCTGTTGCCAAGCCAACAAGGCGACCCTCCAGGTCACTAACGACAATGCGATCCCTGCTGGAGAGACTGCTGTTGGTCAAACCTTGCTGCGAAGCAACATGACTGCGGTGGAAACGATGAAGGAAAACACCTTCAGACTGAGCCATCACTGGCCCGCTGAGCCGCAGGTTCCCTGCGCAGCTCCCGCTCTTCTCACTGGAAACAGAAGCCAAGGTAAACAAAGTATTCAGAACTATAGCAAGGGAATTTAAGCAAATTATTTATTTATTTTTACACAGTGAAGCAGTTGTCTTCATTCACATTATGCTGAATTTTAAGAGGAAAGAGCAAGTTTGCTGTCTCTGTTTGCTTTTCCTTCCTCTCTGGTAAACTTTAACTCAACATCTTGATAAAACCAAAGACTATTAGCATATCTGTTGTTTGAAGGTCTGGCTTCGTACCTTTCCTCAACCGTCTGAAGCCACACACGCTTTCGGCTGTTTCTAGTCTCCATGGTGACAGACTCCAAGCAGCAGAGAAGCAGCCAGTGGGAAAAATAGTTAAGATGAGGCAATGTCAGGTGGCCAGTCTCTTGCTGTATAAATTCATGTATAACATCTTCAGTGACTGCAGAGCTGCGATCCACAGCCCTGAAAAGTGAAGGAGATGAAGCAAGAAGGATAGAAGTTGAGGATTTTTATAAAAATTGCGACGCTTGCTTTCCTTCAACACAAGGAAGACAAAAAAAAGGGGGAAAAAAGGCTTACCTCTCATATAAGGCACAGTTTCTCTTTTGAGGACAGTACTGGCAGGTTTGTCTGTTGGTCAGTATGTCCGGCAGCCTGGAGAGGCAGCTTCGCTCAGCCTCTTTCTCCACACAGTTGTGAATGTGATGCACCAAAGTGTTCCTTAGCTTCAGCAGCTCTGCCATGAAACAAGAGGTTTAGCAATAAATGTGATAATTTGATATATTTTTTTTGCAAAACGCATAATTATTCCAAGTTTCCCTACTTTTGAATCTTTTCATGTGAATTTTGCTCAGGTTGGTTGCTACATGAAGCGTCGGCATACAGTACCTCTGCGGTCCATGTGGCTGGGTGCTACAGGGTGCATGTTGCCAGTCTTGAGGTAAAGTAGAAAGCCGGCCTCGGGACTGTATCTCTCCGAGGTCATCAAAGTGTACAGAATCACCTGCACGCAGAAACACACCTTTGCCTGATTAAAACGGCTTTTTTCATCTGAATCTACTGGTCTGCATATCAGTGTCTATGCCAAGTAACCTGACTGCGATGCTCTATCGAGTTTGACTCCCTGCCAGTTTTCAGCTCCAGAGGGATGGTCTTTTCTTCTGGAATTCTGTGAGAGCCATTTCGCGGTCTTTGGATTCGAACCCGGGCCGTCACATCGATTTTTCCTTTCAGCCCAAACCTCGGAGACCAAACGTTCTCCTCTATGTCTGCCAGCTCTGTAACAGTAGCGACAGCTCCCGAGTCCTGACACCTACTTGGAGCTCCACCACTGCTAGAAGGCAGAGATGCACAAATAATCAGCATAAACAAAGTGTTGACTGGTGTTAGGCAAGTATTTAAGTCAAAGCAGCCATTTTGAAATAAATAAGTAAACAAAGGTGTTAATGAAGTGTCTATTCTACTTAGACACAGGGCTTCATAGTAACCCCTGTACCTTCTTTTTTGTTTTTAAATGTCTGCTATCACTTTTTAAACTATGGTTAACTTTACACTGAGCATCATTAGGTTTATTCCTGCATTGCTGATAACATTTGTGTGTGTGTGTATGCATACATACATTTTAAGGCTTATGGCTTTAGGTGTTTGAGAGTTGAGGTATTCCTTTGCCCAGTGTTCCAGTGAGGGGAGATAATCATGCAGCTCCTGCTTCATCTCTTCCTGAGTTACACCCAAACTGTACCTACGAACACATGCATGACAAAAACAAAGAAGGAACATAAACCAAACATGCAAAATGTCACACGATTAGTGAATTTTCCAACCCGTCCCTGCAGTGAAAAAGAAATTTCATGTGCTCAAACTGACATGGTTATACAGCATTTCCATTTCCATATAGGGGAAAAATGCATCCTGAAAATGAAAGCTGAATAACTAACCAACAATTATTCAAACAATCAAATATTGGGGTACAGTGCTAGCAGTCTAACCACTTACATATCTCCCAGATATCGAGGACTGTGCAAAGCCTCATCAGCGAGCTTAGACAGCGTCTCCGAAGAAAAATCTTTAGCTGTAGCTGCTCTTTGGAAGACTTCATGGACCATGGTGCCGTTAAGCATTTGCTTGCTGCCACCATCAAAACTCTGCATAAACATAAACATAGTAAAGTACATGTGTTCAAAGCAGGATGAACACTATGCACTAAAATCTATTTTCTAACTGTGGTCTTTGAAACAACAAAAAAAACCCTCACTTAATAAGAATTTATTTTAGTAATACTGCATTTTTTATTTTAAAAGAAAAAAGTGGCTATTTTGTTAGTGATTAATATGAGTGTCCACCACACCATCACAAGTAGAGCCTTTTACCTTGAACATATCTCCCAGCACCGCACGCCTCATGCAGCGGATGGAGCTGGAGATGCTGGTACCTGAGATGAGGCTATCAGGGAGTAAAACCAGAAAGCCCTGCTCCCTGTCCACTAACCAGGATCCACCATCAGAGTGGCCCTCCAGATGCACCACATCACCAGGACGAACAGGTGTCATCTCCCTGGGAACACCCAAGGAAAAATCTTTTTAAATGAATTAGAAAGAGAGTGAAGTGAATAATGATGCAAGAGTGTACAATTACACTATTCTTCAATGATCATGGACTGTATAAATGTAACAAGTTAAAATCCACAGGAAAACAAACAACACAAATAAAACCACACAGAATAGACAGCAAGTAGTCACATGAATTTCCAGACATACTGATTTAAAAGTGATAAAATGTCGATAATGTCCAAACACATTATTACCATCCATCTCTAAGCAGGCACGTCTCGGCTGGATGTAGAAGCTTGGAGCATGAGATGGTCAGCGTTTTGAGGCCAGGTCTCTCTTCAACATTCATGACCCAGTAACGGTTTTTCGGTCCTCCACAAAGGATTACATGGTCTGGTACTTTCCTGTGAGGGCAGAAGGGACTTTTTATCATAAGTGTTCCCATTTTCCTCAGAAAAAAATCTGAATGCACTTGATCCAAACATGTTTTAATGAGCAGAAACAAACTGCAGACAGCAGCATCAGTTTCATCAGTTTTAAGTAAAGATGACTGTTGCATCAACCTGGCAAATCTCTGCCTTTTTTAGTAGGTCTGCATAAATACTGATGGTTCTTTTTCATAGGCAATGCTAATTACAGTGGGGCAAAAAAGTATTTAGTCAGCCACCGATTGTGCAAGTTCCCCCACCTAAAATGATGACAGAGGTCAGTAATTTGCACCAGAGGTACACTTCAACTGTGAGAGACAGAATGTGAAAAAAAAAATCCATGAATCCACATGGTAGGATTTGTAAAGAATTTATTCGTAAATCAGGGTGGAAAATAAGTATTTGGTCAATAACAAAAATACAACTCAATACTTTGTAACATAACCTTTGTTGGCAATAACAGAGGTCAAACGTTTACTATAGGTCTTTACCAGGTTTGCACACACAGTAGCTGGTATTTTGGCCCATTCCTCCATGCAGATCTTCTCGAGAGCAGTGATGTTTTGGGGCTGTCGCCGAGCAACACGGACTTTCAACTCCCGCCACAGATTTTCTATGGGGTTGAGGTCTGGAGACTGGCTAGGCCACTCCAGGACTTTCAAATGCTTCTTACGGAGCCACTCCTTTGTTGCCCGGGCGGTGTGTTTAGGATCATTGTCATGTTGGAAGACCCAGCCTCGTTTCATCTTCAAAGTTCTCACTGATGGAAGGAGGTTTTGGCTCAAAATCTCACGATACATGGCCCCATTCATTCTGTCCTTAACACGGATCAGTCGTCCTGTCCCCTTGGCAGAAAAACAGCCCCATAGCATGATGTTTCCACCCCCATGCTTCACAGTAGGTATGGTGTTCTTGGGATGCAACTCAGTATTCTTCTTCCTCCAAACACGACGAGTTGAGTTTATACCAAAAAGTTCTACTTTGGTTTCATCTGACCACATGACATTCTCCCAATCCTCTGCTGTATCATCCATGTGCTCTCTGGCAAACTTCAGACGGGCCTGGACATGCACTGGCTTCAGCAGCGGAACACGTCTGGCACTGCGGGATTTGATTCCCTGCCGTTGTAGTGTGTTACTGATGGTGACCTTTGTTACTTTGGTCCCAGCTCTCTGCAGGTCATTCACCAGGTCCCCCCGTGTGGTTCTGGGATCTTTGCTCACCGTTGTCATGATCATTTTGACCCCACGGGATGAGATCTTGCGTGGAGCCCCAGATCGAGGGAGATTATCAGTGGTCTTGTATGTCTTCCATTTTCTGATGATTGCTCCCACAGTTGATTTTTTCACACCAAGCTGCTTGCCTATTGTAGATTCACTCTTCCCAGTCTGGTGCAGGTCTACAATACTTTTCCTGGTGTCCTTCGAAAGCTCTTTGGTCTTGGCCATGGCGGAGTTTGGAGTCTGACTGTTTGAGGCTGTGGACAGGTGTCTTTTATACAGATGAGTTCAAACAGGTGCCATTCATACAGGTAACAAGTGGGGGACAGAAAAGCTTCTTACAGAAGACGTTACAGGTCTGTGAGAGCCAGAGATTTTCCTTGTTTGAGGTGACCAAATACTTATTTTCCACCCTAATTTACGAATAAATTCTTTACAAATCCTACCATGTGGATTCATGGATTTTTTTTTCACATTCTGTCTCTCACAGTTGAAGTGTACCTCTGGTGCAAATTACTGACCTCTGTCATCATTTTAAGTGGGGGAACTTGCACAATCGGTGGCTGACTAAATACTTTTTTGCCCCACTGTATATCACATTAACATCAAATCCTTCAGCCCAAAATCAGATACTTTGTCCATCAGGGCTTCTTCATCTTTTTTCCCCTTTCCAAGTCAGCATTTTGGTGTCTTTCTCACCGGGATTTTTTGGTCTTAAGACCTTCGTTATGCTCCATCTGATCTGCAAACCAGCTCTCATCCAGTCGCTCTTCTGTGGGACACGCAGGAGCCGTTCCTGTGTTATAAATTGTTTGTTTTTAGTGTTTTAGCATAAAAGGTAAGTAAATAGAAATTCAAATCAAACTACAAGCAAAGACATGGTAAGGTGTATTGTACTATTTTTTTCTGCTCTTTAAGACTACAAGAAGTTTCAACATTTGTAACTCTGGTACAGCCTGGACAGGAGAAATTTTAATTCATTAAAGCATGCTGGCAAAATGGTTGCATTTGGCACAGGAAACTATGTGAAAATAAGAGAGAAGGTCATACCGCCATTTTGCTCCTGATCCTGTGTTTTTTGGTCTCCATCTCCAACCTTCTTCGATGTTCTTGTGGTCTCTTTTACGTTTGGGTGAACCTCTCTCTCCTTTGAACCTCCATGCAGTGCAGGTGTGATAGCTTGAGCACTGGTTTCATTCACATGTGCATTAGGAGTGTCCTTTTCCACACTAGTGTGTAGCTTTCTGCTGGTTTCGGCCTCAGCTGCTGTCTGCTCCGTTATCAAAGTAAAACCAGAATCTTGCTCATCATGTTCTTGCTGAGGTTTCTTCTCTTGGCCCAAAGAGAGGGAAGACACAGACTGCACTGATATTATTGCGCTTCTACCATCATTTAAGATCAATTCAGTGCCTTGACTGTGACCCACAGACTTGTCATAACAACCTGCTGAACGTTCAGTGGGTAAGGAGGGTGTTTTCTCTGGCTCAGTTATAGGATTTCTTTCTTTCAGGCTTCTACTCATAATCACTGCTCCTGTGGTCAATGGGCTGGTAGTTCTTGGTCTCTTGGCATCATGTGACTCTTCAGGGGGGCTGAACAGCCTTTTCATGGAGCCAGACGTTCTATCTTCCCTCTTGGCTTTTCCTCCATCCTTAGCCATTACTCTCCATAAATTTGGCCCTTTGGAGCGAGGATTGCGACAGACAGGAGACAGCTGGCCGAGGTTTGCCAGGCACACCTCCTCCCTGCTGAGGTCCTTCTTAAAGGAGGGAGAGCAGGTATGCCTGATTTGACTGTTTGGCGTCTCAGGCACAGAAAGTAGGAGATCTGGTGAGGAGGGGAGGAGGTTTTCAAGGTCCCCAAGGACACTCCTCTTTAATGGGGAATGGACTCTGAACAGAGAGCTTTCACCATCTTTGACTGGAGGCTCAGTCTTGGGCTGGACCGCACCCGTGGTGGATACTTTTGTGGAAGTTGGGAAGACCTACAAGCAAAACACTCAATAAGTAATTTAATACACATCTTATACGGCACATGCTATATTAGTTCTTAAAATATTTGACTGAACAGTATATGAATGGAATTACGTGACCATTATGAACAGATTACTAGTAAGTATCATCGTTCTTAATGACCAATAAGGACAATAATTGGTGATATTAATATATCATCTGTAATAAGACCTAAAAGAAACAGGACAGTGATACCTTTCGGTTCTGGGAGGAAAAGAAGGCAGAGATGTTCTTCTGCCCCCCAGGTAAGCCTCGAAGAACCTGAAAGAAACCACAATGACACCCTTCACATTGGTGAACCAAAAAAAACAAACAAAACAACAACATAAACACGACACTGTGGAGCTGTGGATGACTGATGATGCAGCAGCACTAAACCAGGTGTCACAATTAACAGTGACCCATTATTACTATGACAACAACCCACCTCGGCTTTCTTCATTTTCATCCTGTTCATGGCGACAGTTTAAACAGCAGCCAGGAGTGTGAACACAGCTGCTTCAGGGCGCTTCTTTAATGAGCTGGTAGTTATCCTGTTGTCAGGAGCAGCCTACCCCAGCAGCCACCGTCACAGTTCCCAGAAGACCGCTCGTTTCATTTAATTTCGACCGACTCTGCATCTCCACCACACCGACATGAATCACTAATGTCCCGGCCACAGTTAACCGTATTGCTCCATTATTTGAAGAAACTACGATGCTGGTTCAGCGATGTCATTCATTTTCTCTGTCTGCTATTGAGGTTGTTTAAAAGCCCTGCGCGCCGATTTTCAGTTTCGCGGAACGGAAATTACATCTACGCAGTTCCGCTAAAGAAAAGAAAACAACTTTTGGCGGGGCAGGAAGTAAAGTGATGAATCATGCTGTCACCCAACGGTTAACAGCCATACATGAATGGCAAAAAAAAAAAAAAAAAAAAAAAAAAATCGAAAGTTTGTTTTACGTGAATTAATTTTTTATTTAATTTTATTAGATATGAAATAAAAATTACACTGCAAGAGATATGTATTTATTTTCCCAGGAATTAGTATCAGGGTGAATTTGCTTTAAACTACAACATACAGTATCTGTCAGCTTTTTTATCGACTTTATATTTTTATTTACGTTCTGTTTTTTTAAACAAACCTTCTTTTGGTTGCTCCTTTTAGGGAAGGGATGGCAAACTCGTTTTATATTGTGAGCTGCATACAGCCCACTTTGACCTTAAGCGAGCAGAACCAGTGAAAATGCCATTTCTGACGGTGTAAAGACATTAAACTAACATTTAACATAACATAAAACTCGATATGAGAAGAGTAACAGTATGTCTTAGTGTTTCTATATGATAAAGAAATGCTGCTGTAGCAAATGAAAGAAACCTGTCAGCACAAACGTTTGGGCTTAAATTGTAGGAAATAAATGTGCAAAATTACTGAAAATTCTGGTAGCTCATTGCCCAGACTGTCCTCTAAATATAAAGCAGAAAGTCTTTTTTTCATTCACATAAAGTTTCTAATTTTTATTTTACTGTGGCCATTGTCATTTAATTGTGTATCTATTATTTTATTAGTGTAGTGTGAGTGGTCTTGAGAGAAGTCTTTATCAGCAGGACTATAAATACAGGTAAAAGTCCAAAATTGCACTTCTTCACATTTTCCATAGCTGCCCAGTGGATTGGACTGGATTTTTCTTTTAAATTTATTGCACATTTGAATGTTTGAATAACTGAGTAATTGTAAAGAGCAGCTACTTCAACATGTTATTTTATCAGAGAAGAAACAAAGTTCTGATTTAATGACGCAGACATACATTTAAATCTTGTTGTACTCTTTTGAATCAGTCATCACCATTTAGTACACCAGCTGACTTTGTTTTATTGAAGTGTCTGAAGTCTTTGTGTAAAATCTCACCTTTGACATCTAAATATTTTTAAATATTTGCGCTACATTTCAGCTTCTACAACTGCAACGTTATGTTGCCCAAAATATATAATCTAAAAAGGCTGATGGGAGGATCATGAATAGGACAATAAATCGTTTTCTTCAAGGTGTAAATAGCAACTACTCAAAATGTAAAGTTCAGCTGTCATAGGAAAAGATAGCAGAAAGTTTTGGCACGTTCGTCTCGTTTGGATAATACATTGATGGAGGCACAGCTCCAGGAGTTGAAGGTGTTCTCCTGACATGCTTGTGCCGAGTTGTTCGAAACATTGATCCATGGATGGATTGGTTTCTGCAAAAAAATAAATGAATTAAGATAAATCATATAAATTAATGAAGGTATTTTAGCAGAAAATGAGCTTTGTTTCAGGTTGACAGGAGCTTTAGGAAATCCAGATAGCTATGCTGTTTGGATTTAAAACACTTCGCTCACCTTATTTCCATATGCAGACTGGGAGGTATATTAAAGCATGTGTTGTTTTTCATGTGTTTAAAAAAAATAATAGAAATGTCAAAGACAAAACTATCTCAGGTGCTCTGAGCTGGTGTCATTTCCTACTCATGTTTGACAGCCCCTGCTCAAATGTGGGATCTGAAATACTTTAAAAGAACCCAATAAAAGCAAATCCGGGCACATTTTGTGCTACTTTGACTTTTGTCGATTGCTCATATAACCTTTGTGACTCATCACATCCATAATAATTCTGGTAATGAATAACAAATTGAAAACTAGAGTGTGAATACCTCACACAATTAACCTAATTTCACATGCTTGTGACAAATGTCGCATACACAAAGTTATTGTTACCTTGCCTTACATCAAAAACACAAGGTTTTTTAATAGCAAGAGAAGTTAACTAGGCCTCTCTCTCTCTCACACACACACACACACACACACACACACACACACACACACACACACACACAAGCCCTGTGTAACCCTGACACTAAAACCCCATGTTGAGCCTCAAAAATGCCTTCAAATTTGTGAGGACCGGTGTGTGTGTCCTCACAAGTGACTGTTGGTTCTCACAAGTATAGTAGAATGCAGATTTCGGTCCTCACAAAGATAACTCGACAGGAACACACCCACGATGAATGAAGAGTAGATGTTTTGTGCAATTCTCAAATGCAGAGGTATATTTGAATAAAAACACAGGAAAGAGAAAAATAATTCAATACACTAAAACAAAAGTTATGTAAAATTAAAACTCCAAACAGAGTAAGTTTAATAGAGTGACCTTTAATTTCATTTCCAGGCTTCCACTTTGACTGTGAAAGCATCAAACTGGGTATTTTACTTTACCACCTGTTTCTGTCTGTGATCCGTTTCTCAATCCCATCAGACATCTTTACATATTCAACATCCCGTCATCTTGATGAGGCCTGATGATTTCTTGATTAAAGGAAAACTGAATCATCACAATCACCCACATCACCAATTTTTCTTAATATAGTCTCATGAATGAAACCTTGAACCCACAGCTGCACAGGACAATATGCATTTACACTTAAATGAACAGTCATCACAGTTAATTTGAGTCAATCACAAAAAGCACCTTCCTGCTGCTGAAATGACTAGTGTGTTAGACATGTCTGAAAATATTCCCAACAAAAGCACCGTTTGCTCCTACCTGGTAAATGAAGAGGTTTATTGGGAAATCATTGAGCTGTTGTCTTTGTAGGAGACACCCAAAGAACTACATATTCAGTAGGAATAAACTTTTGTATCCTCTGGGATCTAAGTTATCATATGTGATAACCCTAACCCTGTCTTTTGGAGGAAAGTCAAACCTTTCTCCAAAGAGTTATTTTTATTATACATGAAAACACCAGACAGGTCAGGGATAAAGGTATTGAGAAATTTAAAGCAGGCTTAGGCTACAAAAAGATTTCCCAAGCCTTGAACATCTCACGGAGCACTGTTCAAGCGATCATTCAGAAATGGAAGGAGTATGGCACAACTGCAAACCTACCAAGACAAGGATGTCCACCTAAACTCACAGGCCGAACAAGGAGAGCGCTGATCAGAAATGCAGCCAAGAGGCCCATGGTGACTCTGGACGAGCTGCAGAGATCTACAGCTCAGGTGGGGGAATCTGTCCATAAGACAACTATTAGTCGTGCACTGCACAAAGTTGGCCTTTATGGAAGAGTGGCAAGAAGAAAGCCATTGTTAACAGAAAACCATAAGAAGTCCCGTTTGCAGTTTGCCACAAGCCATGTGGGGGACACAGCAAACATGTGGAAGAAAGTGCTCTGGTCAAAAGAGACCAAAATTGAACTTTTTGGCCAAAATGCAAAACGCTATGTGTGGCAGAAAACTAACACTGCACATCACTCTGAACACACCATCCCCACTTTCAAATATGGTGGTGGCAGCATCATGCTCTGGGGGTGCTTCTCTTCAGCAGGGACAGGGAAGCTGGTCAGAGTTGATGGTAAGATGGATGGAGCCTAATAGAGGGCAATCTTGGAAGAAAACCTCTTGGAGTCTGCAAAAGACTTGAGACTGGGGCGGAGGTTCACCTTCCAGCAGGACAACGACCCTGAACATAAAGCCAGGCAACAATGGGATGGTTTAAAACAAAACATATCCATGTGTTAGAATGGCCCAGTCAAAGTCCAGATCTAAATCCAATCCAGAATCTGTGGCAAGATCTGAAAACTGCTGTTCACAAACGCTGTCCATCTAATCTGACTGAGCTGGAGCTGTTTTGCAAAGAGGAATGGGCAAGAATTTCAGTCTCTAGACGTGCAAAGCTGGTAGAGACAAACCCTAAAAGACTGGCAGCTGTAATTGCAGCAAAAGGTGGTTCTACAAAGTATTGACTCAGGGGGCTGAATAATTACACACACCCCACTTTTCAGTTATTTATTTGTAAAAAATGTTTGGAATCATGTATGATTTTCGTTCCACTTCTCACGTGTACACCACTTTGTATTGGTCTTTCACGTGGAATTCCAATAAAATTGGATATGTGTATGTGTGTGTGTGTGTATATATATATATATATATATATATATATATACACACATACACACACACACACACACACACACACACACACACACGCATACAGAAATATTTATAAAGTGTGTTAGAATGATTATTTTATTTGTTCCAGAAAGCCTGGAATAAAACATAATTATTACATAATAGAAGCATAAAACATTACAGTTGTTTGTAAAGTCAACAGCAGTCACCAAGTACTCTAAAAGTGCAAACTGGAACACTGAAACATGTTGGCTGCAGCTGCACGGCACAACCTTTGCTTTAAAAGTGAATGTTTTCCATTTCTGGTTTGGTCTTCTAGCGACCAAAGTAACTAAGTTATTTTTAGTGCAGCACCATGCATCTCTTTGCCACCAATTTTATTTGGCAACAGCCAGCAACCACTTGCAAACCTTTCAGGGATATGCATTTTCGCTTACTGACCAGCGGTGGTTGGTAGAGGTCACTGCCGGTCTCTGGACTCGTGCAACTGAAGCATTACCAAATCACCTACAGTATTACAACTTTCTTCATGTCTTCTTCCACAATAGCACAAAGAAACTTTTCAGTATGACATTTGTGTTTCATCTTTTTCATTTAAGAAAAATATAAAAGAGCAAGTAATTTCTGAAGTCTAGATATTCTTTCCTGTGTGAGTGTTCATATGAATAATTAGATGGGAGCGTCGGATGAATCTTTTCCCACAAGCCGTGCAACTGTACGGCCTCTCGCCTGAGTGAGTCTTCATGTGGCGAGTCAGATTCGAGTGGGCACTGAATTTAATATGGCACAGGGTGCAACCGTAGGGTTTCTCACCTGTGTGAATTATCATGTGCTTGATAAGGTCGGCTTTCTCTCTAAATTTTTTACCACAGTCGTTACAGCTGTGAGGCTTCTCTCCTGTGTGGATACGCATGTGGGCGTTCATGTTTCCCACCTGAGTGAATCCCTTGCCGCAGACGCTACACGTGTGCGGCTTCTGTCCAGAGTGTGAGTTCATGTGAGTCTGTAAATATGAGCGCTGGATGAAGCTTTTGCCACACACGCTGCAACTGTGGGGTTTCTCTCCCCTGTGCGTTTTCATGTGACGAGTCAGAATGGATTTATTCCTGAAATTCTTGCTGCAAACGCTGCAGGTGTAAGGTTTTTCTACTGTTTCGCCAGATTTCTCTTCTCTCTTACTGTTTACACCCGAGTGACGTTTTACACTGTCTTGCTGTTCATCATCACTTATTTCACTCGATGGACACTCGCTGGTCGGCTCTGATGCGCCACAGCTTTGTTTAACAGTTCGAGCTGAGCAGCTGGGCGAGTGATCTTCCTCACCATTCCTGACAGTCTGGCCCAGATTTTCTGAATGCTTCCCATCCTCACCTCTCTCCACATAAACTATATTAAACATGGCGTCTTTGGTGTCAGCCTCTTCCTGCTTTTCACACACTGGAGCCGACCACAGTTCTACCTCCTGTTCTTCTTTAATCCGGGGCTCTCGGTCATCCTCACACAGGTCTGTCTTCTTCTCAGGGTGATCCTGCTCAGAGCAAGCACCATCTTCCTGGACGGAGAACTGCAGAGGGACTAGACAACATCATATATCAGAAAATGGATTTAGGTTTTCACTTTATCAAGCAGAAAGCTCTACAATACAAATCTCAGATTTTTAATTTTTAAATTATGACGTGTAGTCTGCTGTTGAAAAAGACATCTTACTACTTCTTTTGCATAAAACAATAACAGATGCACTGGAACTTATTCTCTTGATGATTTCTTGTTTTTGATATGAAAGCAAAGACTCTGCTTTATTATGAAGCTCGGATAAAACAAAAATACCGTAAATAAACTTTCAAATGCAATGATATCAAAACTGCAATTAGGTTTTTATTTTACAGTGTTAGAACTACAGGTTTCTGGGTCACGTTTCATTGTTTTGGATGCAGTAGTGTTTCACTGGAAGTTTTCTCTATCTGAGGCTTCCTGAACCAAACAGATTACATTGTTCTTTGCAAAATGTTTATTGGGAAAATCATTTCAATTCTTCCATATTTCACTATTTATTTATTGTCAATATAAGTATACAACATACATACCAGCTAAACAGCTTAAGTAAAAGAGCACAAAAACATGTTAAATGTGAATGAAAAAGCTTTGAACCACCAGGACTCAGAGTCTGGCCGACTAGCAAAGCTGAGAAACTGAGAATGTGGTGCTTGATCAGCAGAGAGGTGAAAAACTGAACAATCACTTCAGAGAGCACACAAAGCTGTGGTTTAGATTTGAGACTGTGGCACCTGACCTAAGAGTCAACTACTTCCAAAAAGTTCTGCGTTTTTATTATAATACATGTCCTGATTTTCCTAAATCCTGCCTGTGACATATGCCCTCCATACAATAATAATAAAAAAAGAACAAAACTAACACTGAAACTAAAAAATCTAAACTAAAACTGAACATTTTTAAACTATTAAAAACGAAACTTCTGGAAACTGACTTAAAAAACCTCAAAATTAGAATAAAAATTACAACTAATTAGAAAATACAGGACTGTAATAACTCTGGTGGTTGGAACGGTTTCTGCACTGATGATGATGATGAATGTGATGATGTATCTGGCTGTTGTGGTGTAGAGTGAGATAAGTCACTGGTTGGTTCCTTGGACTCTGGGGCTAACTACATAATGACAAAGCTTACGTCACTGGGGCTGGAGTTTACTCGCAGGGGTGGAAAGTATAATCCCTGTGAGAAACTGCTCCTCTGCACCAAAGGGGTAGACCCACAACACACTGGAAAGATTAGGTTTTTTGGCTTTCATGGGGATGCCTCTGTATCCCTACATAACAGTCAGAGGCTGTGGCTGGAGAGATTAGGGTGTGGGCGCCTGGGCTTAGACTGCTAGCACTGCTGGCCCTCTAAAGTCTGAAAAACTCATGACTCTTCTGCCTGAACCATCAGCAGCCACTGTGTCTCTTCAACAGATCCTCAGAATAATACACCACACCCACACCGAGAAGCAGTTTAAAAAGCCTCACCGGTTCCAAACAGAGGAAGATGCCAAGCTGGCTGCACTCAGGGAAGCAGTGGGGCATAAGAGGAGAATGATGAAAAAGAAGCTGGAGGCTCTGAGCAGGGAGACGCAGGTCTTTCACACAGTCAGAGCCACAGAGAAGGAGCTGAGACTTGAAGATGACTCTTTCCTAAACAGCTATGGGGCTCTGTCCCAATTTCAGAAACTGTCTCCAACCTCAGCTGACATCTTAAGTTAGAGACAATTGAAGCTGGGAACTTTTGTGTCCCCACCATGTTGATTTTTTTGGAGCCAGGCATGAAACTATTTAGAGTAGAGGGCAGAGTACTAAGTTAACAACTAACGCAAAGCATAGTTGGTTAGCAAGCTGAATCCATAAAATGTATGGATGCAATACAAAGACACTAAAGTCTGCTTTTCAGCACTAAATTAAAGACCATTAAACATTGTTGACAGCCTTTACCTCACAGCAGGATATATATAATTCAAAAAAAAATGCTGCAAAAGGCACGATCAGCATAAACACAATCACAGGTTTGGTTCAGGTCTGTTTGCACACCTGTCACTCCTCCATTTTAGCCTCCATAATATCTAAATAGTAGGGGTGCAACGATACTCGTATCGATATTGAACCGTTCGATACAGTGCTTTCGGTTCGGTACGCATATGTATTGAACAATACAAAATTTGTAATTTATTTTATCAACTTTCCTTCTGACGATGCTGTCTGTGTTGAGCGCTCAGTGAATCAGCGTTCGACTACTCCGCCTAGGTTGCACTGTCGAGCGCAGATCCACTGAGCGTTCAACACAGACAGCATAGTCAGAAGGAAGAGCGCAGGGCAAGCTAGCGAGACAGAAGTTAAACTCTCCTTGCAACATGGCAAATTGAACCTCCCCCACCCTCATTCAGATCTGGCGTTTGGAATTATTTTGGTTTTCATGTGACGTATGACCCTGAAGGTAAGCGCGTCATGGACTAAAGTAAAACAGTATGTTGGATGTGCCACGCAATGCTCAATTACATGGGTGGGAAGTAGTGTGTTAGTGCAGTTAGCTCATTAACGTGTTAGCCGTCTAGCCCCATGCACGGGGCGATCAGGGGTAGCTCGTTAACGGAGATTTGCCGTGTTGTGGCGTTAACGTCATTTCAACGAGATTAACGCTGACAGCACTAGTGGGAACACAACGAATATGACTGCACATTTACGCCGACATCATCCTAGTGCAAAGACAAGTGGAAGCAGACAAAAACAACAAGCATGCATGCTACAAACTTTACCCGAGTCATTTAGACAGCCGTTAGCACATGATTCTCCTTATGGGGACCTGATATGTTTAATATTGTGGCGAGCTCAGACAAGGAGGAGACGGAGGTGTCGTTTGGTCTTGCTTCCCGTGAGCTAGCCAGGGAGCACAGCCGTTTATTGACATCTGCAGAAGAACACTGCCGCTAGCTAACTGCTCAGCGCGGCAACCGCACAGCAACAACAACAACACAGGGCGCCCTCTGACCCCGGAAGGACACACCGTCGCAGCGAGAGGGCGTCACCCGTCACTATGGCAACATAAACAAAACATAACTGTACAAACAGAACCCCGAACAGCCCTGACCCGCTACAATATGCTGCTGAGAATATAGCCCAGAAGAAGCGTATAGTATAGCTTTTATTTTGGAAAGAGCCATTTCTCTGTAATAAACTCTCTTTTCCAAAGATGAGTGATTCCTCAATCAGATACAGGGCTTGCAAAATCGCTAGCCCGACGTCCCGGGGCTAGCGATTTTTCCAGTCGGGCTACCAAAATCTATCTCTGCCCTGCCCGTCGGGCTATTGTAGGAAGGAAAAATATATGTCAATGGTTTTGCATTCTTTCAGAAATGTAGCTGGGTAATTATGTCATTGGCATCGGTGAGTCACTGTCAATATGTGACATATTGAAATCGCGTTTGAATTTGCGCTTGTTTTTTGCTTTCACTTGTTTCACTTTGCAATCGCGCGAACTGTGTATAGAGAGCGACAGCACTGATTGGTGAGTGATGATAATTTGTGCACCAATTCCTCTGACATCGTCTTATCAATCGTTAGCTTACTATGCAAACATGACAAGTGAAATCTCCCGCAGCAAGCTTAAACATGTGAGAGGTTGATCGCGCAGAGAATCGCTGACCGTTATGTGTGTGTGTGTGTGTGTGTGTGTGTAAAAGCAGCAGGATATATATTTTAGTTCTGCTGAGCCAAATAAGACAGGTCAGGGTGAAGAAGTGACAGCCAAAGAAAAGCTTACCACAAAACGGAAAAGTTATGACAAATCAGACTATAAGGCAAAAAGAAAGTGCAGCTTTATGGTTTCATGGACAAAAGAATTTCTGTGGCTGCAATATGACGAGCTATATAACCGGGGCTGCACACAAGTGGTCCGCAGGTGCGCATTCGCAGTCAAAAAAAAAACAAAACAAAACAAAAAAAAAAACGCGCACAAGATATGAAGTTGCAACGCGTGTTTGCATACATAAGATTTTCTGGAGGAGGAAATAACAATGTTCTGCCGGGTGTGTTGTTGGTTTTCTCTCGATTTCTGAGTCGACAAGCGCCTTTGTTACTGGGACCAGTCATTTTAAGAAAGGCCCCCATTAGAACCCATGAGAAATGCAAGAAATGCATTATTGCTCAGTCTGCAATATCTTTCCCAGAACAAACACCAATTGCAAATAACATACTAAAAATAAACCTGAAAAATCTGTTTAGAACAGCTACTATGTTGCAAAGAGTGAACTACCACTGGCAAAATTTAGCAGTCTTTGCAAACTTCAAAAAGCAAATGGCCTAGATCTTGGTTCCACTTGTCTCTTATCCGTGACTTCAGTGGAAATTTCAAATTCAGGATCTGACACAGACTGATTCATGTCCTACACAGTTCTTACAAGTTTCTGTTCAATTAGAACCAAGTATTTGAGTTGATGATTGTAATTTTTATACAATGTTGTAATTTGTTTTTCAACAATTTTTTGATTAATGTTTTGTTTCCTTTACAATATTATATTTTAATGTATAATATTGTAAAGGAAACAAAACAGGAAACAAAACATCAATCAAAAAATTGCTCTCTTTTTTATTCGGGCTACTTACATTTATTTTGGGCTACCAAAAACTGAAGAGTCCCTGTCCGAAGGGCTACCAGGGATTTTGAAATTTTGAGAGCCCTGAGAGATATTTATTTTTTAAATTACTTTTGTTTCAGCAACATTAAATTTAAAAACTGTACTTTTGAGTTAAAATATATATTTATAATTTTAATAAATGACAAATTAAAAAGGCATGAACATTTTTTTGTATCGAAAATATATCGAACCGTGACACCAAAGTATCGAACCGAACCGAACCGTGAATTTTGTGTATCGTTGCACCCCTACTAAATAGATGAGTTATCAAAAATCCATGACAGTAGTGAATGTTCTGAAGGGGTAAACTGGCTATAGAGACCAAATCCTTTACCTATGCTAGGATATAAAGATGCTATAAATAGCCTACTGTTGGTACGGTGGATTCTGTCTTTAGATTATTAAGATACTCTGTTGTTGATGTGGCACTTTAATTGACAGGTGAGCCCAGCTGTAAAGATGCAGATACATAAACCAGGCTTAAAACAGTCAAATTCCTTTTTGATACTGAGGTTTGAAACTATAATATGACCAGATATTACTCTGTACAGTTACTATTTGTTTAATTAATGAACCAATGAGCACTATAGGAAAAAGAGTGGCTACTAATCAGCTGTCTCCAAGCACCGAACACTATCGTGAAGCATATTCTGGACTTGGAACAGGTTCATTTCATAATAATATCTTTAAAAATGAAAAAAAGAAAAAGCTTATTTTTTTTTTTCATTTTTCCATTCTTTAAGCTAGCTAACACACAAATTATTTTAAACAAGGAAGCCGAGAGATGAAAAGCGCTGAAATTTAAACCTAAATCTTGGTTAAGATATGCAGGAAATCCTCTTGTGGTTCATTTTTATTCATTTGACAGCCATTTTGCATCCCCCTCCCTCTTTCAGGGATGCAAAATGGCGCTATTTGCTGGCTTCTGTAAACTGTTTACTAGATGTTTCCTAAGACTGAACACTGGCTGAGCTTAACAGATGCTACAAAGTGTCCATGCAGCTTCAGGGTTGTCCTGCCGTTACCTTTCCACCCGGCCAGGCTTCGCCGTTGTTGCTCGACCTCCTGCTTTGAACAGAGCACTTCCTTCTCATAGTCTCTTACAGCTTCTTCAAAGAGGTTGAATATTTCCTCGGCAGCCGCCTGCAGTCGTTCATTGACCACAGCTCTTAGTTTCTCTGTTTTGAACATTTCTGCGGGCGATAAGAGTCCTCTAGTCTGTTTTTGGACGAGCTCAGGGGTGAAAGGCTGCTTTTGGGTTGCCAGATATCGCGAGAAAACCAAGAACTGTCAACATTAAAATGACTTTCTGAACACAAGTGTAACCACATCCACGTGATCACTCACAATCATCGTATCTTTTCGTAATTTGCAAATCACAAATATACCATAAAATTAACTGTGTGTTTTATTGTATAGGACTGTATTATACTATAAAACAATGTTCATGAAACGGACAAACAAAAGTTTAAATCATGCAATACGAACTTTCAAGGACATAAATATGCTGAAGTTGCCCAGTGAAGCTGTCTGCAGCAAATACAAATGGCACGCTGTAAAAGCGAATTCACGTTTATAGAAGGACATGGCAACAAAGGATTGCCGAGGCACACTGTAATACGATCATATTTCCATGATAGAGCTTTATTGCCACCTACTGGTCAAGAAAGAAAAAAAATGACGTACATGTTTGTATTGATCACCTATTTCAGTGCTGTTTGATTTCAGGCTGCCTACATATCAGAGGTCTCTAATTCTCCCCCTGCCCATCAAGAGGAAAGTTAAAAAGAAAGAGAGAAAGTTCTTCTTTTTGCTGTTCTTTTAGGGGTTGCAAGGTCAGATCACCTTCCTTAATCTCACCCGACCCCTGTCGTCTCAACCCTCTGCGTGTTCTCCTTCCCTTACATCCATAAATCTTCTCTGCGATCTTCCTATTTTCCTCCTGGCTGGCAGCTCCATGCTCAGCCAGGATATATCCAATATATCCATTATCGATTCTCTGCACTTGCTCAAACCATCTCAGCTAAAGTTTCCCTTTGATTTACTCTTTTCCATCCTGGTCAGTCCCAGTGAAAAGCTCTTCTTAACATCTCATCACAGCTTCCCGTCTCTTCGTCAATGCCGCAGTCTCTAGACCACACAGCTCTCACTCCCATCTTCTAAAACTTCACTTTCACTCTTGCTGTTGTCATGTCCAGTGCTCTATTTTGGCATCTTTAAAATGCTTCACCTAAGGCCTTTGAATGCTGTCACGATCAAGCCAACAAAACTGGGGCAGCTGCGGCTCAGGTGGTACAGTGGGCTGCCTACTGATTGGATGATTTGTGAATCAACTGACTCCTCCGGTTGGCACGCTGAATATCTTCCAGCAAGATACTGAATCCCAGGTTGCTCCCAAAGCGTCCATGTAAGTGCAGGTGCAAATGTTGGAAAGCACTTAGGTATAGATAAAAGTGCTGAATGAATATGTAAGATTACATGAATGAGATCTGCAGTAGCAACTGAGTAGAAAGCTGCTACATAAGCACCAGTCTTGCTCAAATCACTAACCAATGTTTGTATGCTTTTCTCTGTAGGTACATCTCTACACCCTGCACACCCAGGATTATCTCCTGAATTAAAACTCGTAAATATCCTGTTTTAGAGTGATTACATATTCAAAAAAGACATGAAAAGTTAATTTCCCCCCTTATTACTTCAATTAGGTTTAATTTCTTTTTCAAATCAAAAATCTCCATTAAATCCAAAGAGTTCTCAAACTTTTTTCCCCCAGCTGGTTAATTTCGCCCTGCCCGAGTAATTAACCAGATTTCCTCTTGCAGTTGTCCACCATGAGATGGCAGCAGATATCCAAATAAAGCTCCCAGTCAGCAACACACACAAAGCAACAGATGGTTTACCTTGGGCAACGTTGTAGCCACAAACGGCTGATTTATCGCATTTTTTCAGACATATCGTGGAAAAAATTCAGAGAGCATAAGTTGAGAAACACTGTTTTGTTAGATCTTATCTTCCATTTGTCTTCATTTCTCCTGCAAACGAAAATAAATCTGTATCATTTAACCCCAATCTTGAATCACTGTATGTACTTTTATTCTAAACCATACAACTGCCTTATCCTCCAAAAAACAAGAATACGATTTCTTTAAAATATACTTTACAGACTTTTTTCATTTGTAATCAAGGATCTTTATTTCACAATAATTCCTATTCTATATTGTATATCATATGTTTCCTGTTTCTCTCCCCATTGTGTCCCTAAGCTGCCAAACCTTTTTAAAATGCCAGAAATACCACTACTATATATCGTCTGTTTAGACTTGAGGCTTAGAACACACAATTTCAGCACGCTCAGACAATAACATACCAGTGGGGGGCCACACACAGCAGAGCAGAGACCAGGCACCATCTAAATTTTGTGTGCCAGAGCTCAGCCTGCAAAGACTGCACACTTCGATCTACCCAAGCCAGATGCCAATGTGACATTAAAATCCATTTTTAAGCCACAGTTCTAGCACCAAGTCTGAGTGGTCAGATATCAGACAGAGCTGGAATTTACAAGTCCTCATTTGTCTTTTAAAACCCGTGTGGGATTGTAAACATATCAAGGACATACAGTCCTTTTGTCCCATGTGTTTACACTGTAATAAACCTTAACCACTTACAAAAGGGCTCTTTAGAAATAACACACAAAACAAAGATCATATTTCAGTGTTTCTTTAATTTCTATCTCATCAGCTCATCGTCCTGGAAACTCACCTCTCACAAAAAGTAGTATAAGAGCATCAAGCATGATTCAGTGATCTCTGAATACAGTTTCTACTTCAGGCAATCCTGAACCAGGCACAGATGGTGTGACATCTTTGTTTAATTTATTTATTTCAGCTTAGTTCAGGAGTTCATGTCACAGTTCCTTCAATTATTCTTCGATTATTCTATACAGCAGCTGTAGTTTTCAGGAAACGTTATCCAGGTGTTTTGAAGGACAACTTATAATTCCATCAGTTTTGACAAGATTTCCAGCACCACTGACTCACAGAGCTTTCGTTGTGTTTTACAGATGACTCTAGAGAGTCGCTGTTGTATCCCTCTCCTGACTTCCTCCATACAAATTGTCTGTTATGTATGGGCAACTCACTGGTTTATCCCTTTAGTTAGGTCAGTGTTAAATGGCTTAAACAAAAAGAAAATCCTCTGACAATGATCCGGTACAAGTACAGTGGAGAAAATGAGTGAAAAAGCAGCCAATGTCCAAAGAAAAAACTCTTAAAGACCTCAGAAAGCCTGGAGAACTATAGCTCAAGACCACTTTATTAAACATACAAGAAATATAAAGAACTGAAAAATGGCTCAAGACTTCTTTACAGTATTGTCTCTAAAAGTGCGACACAGTTGTAGTGTTTAGTAAGAAACTGTGATTATTTTTTAAAATATTAGGTTGTCACATTACCATATACGAAAACTAGTTCAAGGTAAATTCTATATAATAAATTATTTGACAAGTTTTAGTTGCAGGTAACTCGATGGCAGCACTCATGGCAGCTAAAGCAAATTACTGTGGTAACCTGGTAGTTAGCCTGACTTAATAGAAAGACTTTCATCCCTTTTTAAAGTCACAGCAATCACTATTACTTGATTTTCTGCAGGTTTTCAGTTTAACTTACGAGCTCAAAAAGAATATCAACTACAGGGTACAAATTTGTAACGTTTTTTTCCCCTAGATTATATATGTTGTGTCTTGACATGACATTTCTGCACAGCAACAACTGTGCGACCTGCAACTTCTTTGATATGTTCAGAGGAGTTATATCTCTGTGATGGACAATGACCACAGTCACAAAAATATTTTTATTGCATATACACACAATCTGACCCACTCACCCCACCGATTCGTCTGTAGTGTTTATTTATAAAGGTCAGAGCCAAACTTAAAGAATTAAAGAAGGAAAAAGAGACAGAGGCAAAGACAGAGATATAATTGCTCTTCAGCAGACTCATTAGACAAGGCACCTGAATCCCCTGACTGAATTGATCTTTCAATCATGTTCTGCATATTAATCATTAAGGTTTTTCATGTGCACAGTCACTCATGGCTCATTCGCAGCAGATATAGCTTTGGTGTTTTAAAGTCTGGATTTTCACAGGTAGAACTCCAGTGCACAAATTGAATAACTGTTAATTAGAAGGTTCCGAAAGAAAAGTTTGCCATCATCATTCGCATCCAGTCAGAAAGCAATGAAGAAAATGAGCCGTGAAGCTGTGATTTGCCGAACAAAGGTTTATTTTCCAAAATTAAAACTAATTGCAGCTGTGAGTATAAAAAGGAAAGAACACACATAGACTGACTCCCTGTAAAAAAGGAAAGAATGAGTTAAAGATTGTATCAGGAATTACTTATTTGCGTGCAAAACTAAGTCCAGGTTCAATTTGAGGACAACATTATAAGACGTGCTGCAAGAAAGTGATAGGACATCATAATCTATTTGTTTGCCAAGTCAAGTGTGAAATCATCACAGTCACAGATGGATATGGATGAATAAAAAATGGAAAAAAGTCAGGATGATAAGCAGGGCATCTCAATTTCAGCTGTATCTATATTCAAATTTGTGTAATATATTTATATATTAGAGATATTTGTAATGTATTGTGTCAGTGCTTTGAGTGTTTAAACAGTGTAGAAAAGTACCATTAAAGTACCAGTCTATTTACCATATTTTAAAAAACCTGACTTTAAAACCATCTCCAAACCAAGTGTGTAGAGTTTTAGCAAAATTTGTTTCATTTTGGACCATATAATAATGGAGATTTGATTAGGAGACCTTGTGGCCATACTTTTACGATTTTATTTATTAAGGGAAAAAAGTGATCCAACTCTACCCGGCCCGTGCCTGCTTGGAGCAGGTGCATGACGTATTTACTTCATTAGATTATCATATATTCGATTACTGTCTTGCAAGCACAGAGCGGCAGAAATAAGTGGCGTCTTTAAAAGGGAGGGGAGCTTTTGGGGAGCTGTAGCAGGTCACGCTCAGCGATCGTCGATAATGTTGTATGTTTGTGCAATATTATATAAAACTCTATTCAATATGTTATTGATTTTAATAAATAAAATTAGTTTAAAGTAATGTTTTTTGTGTCAAAAAAAGATTAATACATGTTAGCCAGATTTCGACCTGAATCTGTGCGCACTCTGTGGCAGGAAGATAGGACCCAGATACAGGACTCAAACTCACACGATAAAACTCAAAAGCGGCTTTGTTGCTGAACTAAGTCAGAGAAAATACATAATACAGAACAACTCAGGCCAGGCAGAAACTAGGAACTTACGAGGCTCTAACAAGAGACCGTGGAACAAACATGAGATACACAGCTTGATGAGGAACATGACGAAAGATAAAGAGAGACTAAGACGATATATACACACAGGTTGACGAAAGAACAGGCAACAGGTGAAACTTATCAGACTAAAGAGCCAGGGATGCAAAACTGAACAGAACACGCACAGGACAAGGAACTATCAAAATAAAAAAGGATGTAACAAATACTCATATCAGGAGTGAGACATATGAACAGGACATGACTGAAGAGGAAATGACGGGGGAGGCAGAAAGATAAACAAACAAAGAGATTATACTGGAAAAACCAGGGATTCATAAACCAGACTTAAACCAACGAATGCTTACAAGAAAGTATGAAACCAGAACACAAAAGACTCCAAGAAAACCTTTAGATCAAACATTCAAAAGTAAAACTAGCAGAGAATCATGAAACAAAGGAAAAAACGTCAAAAAGAAACTGAGTGACAAATTAAACTTTTTCATTTCCCCTTCAACCCCCCCAAGCTGACTCTGAAAGATTTCAGGTGGTGTAAAGGAAGCACAATATATAAACACTACTTTTCCACCTGCTCCATATATGGCCATTCAAAAAGGCTTCTTTTTTCACCTTAGTTTTATTTTTGAAGAAACTAGCCTGTTTTGTTAGGCAGCTTTTGCAGTCAGAATTATGGTCTGAATGCACTGCTGTGCCAAACATATTTGCTTTTACAAGACAGGCTCTATAATCTCTGTATAGGCATTAAAGGCTGTTTATTATATTGCTTGATACTGATATGTTGATGATTGTCTTGTTTGTTACGTATGGTGTCTAATTCAAGCTGCTCTCTATCACATCCTTATACTGCACATAAAGTAACCTCAACCAAAACACTTGAACAGAAAATGTTATATGTTCTTGAAAACTTGTCTTTTATTTGACAAATCAAATGCACAGTGAATATGATGTTACAGAGATCAGTCACAACATTAAAACCCAGTGCCTAATGTTGTGTAGGGTCACCTTGTGCTGCCAAAACAGCTTGGACCAATCAGGGCGTGGATGCAGTACAACTGAGGGCCTCCTGTAGTCTCTGGCATTCCAACTGGCAGCAGATCTTCAGGGTCCTGTGGGGTGTTTGAGGCCTCCATGGTTGTTTTGGTACATGCCACAGATGTTTGATTGGACAGGGATCTGGGGGGTTTGGGGGCCAATCCAGTTCTTGTTGTGTTGTGCCTTTGATTGGACACTGTGTATTTGACATTTCTGCTGAAACTAATTGTTATACTCAGCAGTTACTAAAACAAAATCAGTAGAAAATTTGCAGAGCTGCCACAGTAGGAGCTTCTGTGTGTTGATGCCCGATCAACTTTTAGTGTGGGCACAAATGAACGTGTGGGGCAGAGGCTAAAAAAGTATTGTAATTAATGATTTGATTATGGCACTACTAAATAACTTACAAAGTAATGAAAACACTGACAGTGACTGTCTCCTAGTAGTAACTATCACAACCACAGCAGGCAAAAAATTTGCTTTTTTGGTGTTAATTTGTCCAATTTACAAATTAATATTATATATTAATAATATGGGTAGGATTAGTAGCTAGGAGGTCCTTTTGTAACCCTTAGTCTCTGTATCTCCCATTGTCTCTCTGTATTTTCTGTCTGTTCATGAAGTATTGTGGGCTTTCTTTGTATCACAAATGTCTACATCTGCCTCTCTGTAAGTCTGTGTTTAGGACTCTTTACCTAAAATTTATGACAAACATAAGCACGTAGGATTTAAAGGAAGTAACATTTCAATGTCTGCATTCTGAATATTGTTTTTATTTACAACGTTTTAAACTTTTATGTATAGAGATGCTCCAGCTGTACGACTAATGATAATATAGGGAAGAATGAAATGCCTCTCGACAGAAGTACACTGGTTTATGACCCGATCTGGACCCGATCTGCTAATGTGGGACACTACCAAAATCCCCTTCTGCCTATACACACATTCAGTTTCCTTTACTGATAGACCATTTTAATTATGCATAGAAGAAGTGCTGACTGCAAATGTACCCTCATAAGTAAAAGCAGTTGTTTATTCCTCTGACAAGTTTGAAATAGCACTTATAATATAATTTATTTAAAGTTATTTAGATGAATGCATCTTTCATTACATCTGTTGCAGTACTCTCAGGGGATCCTGTAGTGGTTGCTGCTTTTCATCTATTTCTGTTGTTAGTTTATTGAGTGTCGTTGTCAGTGCTAAATGCCAGCTTCAGATCAGACAAATCATGTCTGCTCTGAAGAGTAATTAGCTAATTTGTTGTAATAGTCACAGAGAGAGAAGTATACGCATGTCAAGTATACATCCGTGGCCACAGCCCATTAGACGTGTCTCTGATGTGGTATGTCGACACAAACAAGTTGAGCTAACTAACGATATAAACAGGAACAATGTGTATCATTGGCAAGCTACAGTTTAACTGTTTAAGTATGCAAAGAGAAAAAATGTTCACTGCTCCCACAAAATAATTAGATTACTTTCTTACATGGGTCAGGGCTAAATGTCAGCATCAGTCCAGACACAGGGCTATCTACAACACTAATAGGCCAGCTCACTCCCACACATTGCTGCATACTGGGACATAGTGTCAGTGTGTGGGAGAAAGCACCTGTGTATAAATAATTGCAATGGAAGAGTGAATATACAGCATCTCTGCGATCTTTATGAGTCTGCCAATAAACTGACTGCACAATGATTTCTCTTTCTTTATAAGTAACAAAGTAATTTTAGAGCTATAGATCTCAATGATAAATCACACACTATTGATTGCACTCTTATATGTGTATCTCCCTGTCTTTGCTTTAGAAAGAAATGCTATGGTTTCTTTTTAGCTAAATAAATTAGAATTTTTTTTAATGTTAATTAAAAATAATCGCTAATTGAACTTTTAAAACATAAGAGACTAGCCAACACACGGTTATCTTGATCTTACATTGAATATAGATTACTCAGCAATGGGATTTTTACCATGTCGAATGTGATGTGCTTCCACTGACTCTGAAAGTATTTTGTCACCATAATTTGTTACAGTGTTTCATTATATGTATTTAATGCAGAAGCAGTATACTCCTATTGCTTTCACAGAAATTAAGAGGGTAAATAGCAACCAGGTGCTGCTAATCAAAGTCCATCATTCTACAATCAGAAGGAATATTCACAAATGGAAAACATTCAATATTGCCAGGAAATTCACCCCGAGGTCAGAATGAGTAATGCAGAGAGAAAATGCAGAACACCCGAGAGCTACATCTCAGACATACAGGCTTCATTTAGAGTGTCAAATGTTAAAGTTCATGACAGTACCATTAAAAAACAGAGTATGGCTTGTTTGGAAAAGTTGCCAAGAGAGTCTCTTCTCTATAAAAATAACATAGCAGCAGGTTTGCAAAGTTTGTGAACAAAAACATTCTGAACAAACCACAAGACTTCGGGGAAAATGTCCCTCGGACAGAAAACGCCAAAGTTGAGAGGTTTGGTACACAGCTTCATGTCTGACAAAACCATCCATCCATCGTCTTCTTCATGTCAGGGTGAAGAGAAAGCTGGCGTGCACTGCGTCTGCATTTTGGTTTAATTTTTGTTTAATAAATAATGACACATAGTAAAATTACATTTGGTGAAGGTTATCTGAGGGTACTTCTTTGTCACATGACTCTACATATCTTATATATATTTTCTGTCTGATAACAGGTAAAAGGTCAACTGACAGCTGCTGGCTGAAACTTGTTCTGCAATGTCATCAGGCGGTTTATGAGTATAGTTCGTTTTATTTTTATGCATATTTGCTTTTTTCAAATATACAGAAATTTTTGTTCTTAAAATGACTCTAAAATGAAATAAAAAAATAAAAGAGTATAAACCTCTCAGGAGGGTGCACATAAAATATCTGAAGTGTTAACGGTAAACTGCCCTGACAAACAAACACTTTTCAGGTTGAATTCACCCCAGTGCCAGTAATTATCTGTTGCTCGTAAGCAAATGTCATTGTTGTAAAGAACCATCTTCAGCGACAACTAACGTGACTGAATGCTGCAACAGATGGTGTGACCCCCACTGAGTCCTGAACATCGCTGAGATTTGGATTCCACAAAGAGACAGAAGCAGCAGACATGCAGACAGCCTACATCCTCAGAGGAACTATAAACAAACTTTAAAACCAGCGAAGAGTCTGATTTAAAGCATATACTGTTTGCTTCTGTAACCCTTTCACTTATGGTCATATAAGACATGCCGTGTGCCTGACAGACCAATCACTCTGCTGTCTGTACAGCTGTCTGCTTGTTTTGGTGTAAACAGCTGAAGAGGAGAGGTGAAAGTCAAGGGGGAGACAGAAAGCCAGACTGAGAGGGAGATACACATACTTTTTCTCTCATGATGTAAAACCATAAGCTCACAAGATGACTCCCACACCAAGAGAGGTTTGCCCTCCTAAATTTGCCTGCAGATGAGGCAAGATGGTTCATGAGTAATTGTCAAGGACAAACTACTCGGCTGGAAGCTTGCCGGAAGAAATATGTGACTATCTCAACTATCTCACTATATCAAGTAACCACTCTCAGGCAGTGGGTGCTTGGGAAATTGTGAAATTCTATCTTAAGCAAATACAACAATGGTTGTAGTTGTGGACAGGCCCCCTGTCTGGATAAACACAGGCTGTAGTCCTATGGTTTTAGCAAGGTTCCTAACAGAGTGAAGGGATTCTGTGGAGTATCTGTGTGGCAGTCATAACAAGAGCTGTTTGAATTCTTTAAATCCCTAGGAAAGGTGCTTCAGTGCTTCCTTTATTATACACCGGACCATCCTTTATAAAAGGAAAGCCGATAACGCCGTCCCAGAGTTCAAAGTAACACTCGTTCACGAAAACAGTCAGTCAGATAAGAGATATTTTCTGCCATATCCTGCTGATATATTTTGAACCTTTAGCGGCAGGCTGTTAAACCCACAGGTGAAATTTGAACATTTTGCTACTGTTATAAAAACTGCTTCTTGCGTAGCTAATCTAAAGAAGGATTATGAGCTACATAAAACTGATCAGAGTCAATTTAAGGTTTACCATAATTCAGTTTGCATTAATTATATCCTCAATTTAGGTGCTGCTGCCTTAGGATGATCATAATTAATTTTTCTTCTGTCACAGAAAGCCTTAATAAAGGCATTAGTTACACTTGCTCATCTGTCTATGAAGAGAAAGCATGAGTGGCCAAGGATACGCAACTAATTTCAATGTGACAAGCATTTTATTTCCTTTTATAGGCAATTTATTCCCTCTGGAATTTAATCTTGCAGCTGAAGTAATATTGTTCACCAGTTGTTCTCTTTTACTGAACTGAAGCAATTAAGATGAGCTTACCACATTTTCGGGACATTGCCGTTTGAGACCTAATTCAAGAACAATATTAAGGAGGCCAGTGTTAAGTGCAGTCAGACTCTCTGAGCGCACCAGTAATCATTATGAATTCTTCTTAATGTCTTTCCTTCACTTCAGTTTTTTTTCTTTGAAGTTCAAGTAAAAGTTTAGAAAAGATTAAAGAAATTTATTGGAGCAATTTTCTTTTTTTTTGGCCATTTCTCGACAGTCATGCATTAGAAGACAACATAATACGACTGCTGCACTGAAATACAAGATCATAAACTGTGTTATGGTGCAGCTAACAAAATGAATTAATTGAAAATGTATTGTTTTACAAATATAATTACCACAAGATGAATTGGTGTGAGTGTATATTATATTATGAGATATTATAGGTATATTTACAATGCTGTCTTGAAAAGGTTAACTTTATTTTTCCCTGAAAAAGAGGATCTAGTATCCTTTGTCCCTAAATTTCTGCCTAAGGTTGTATTTCTATAACAGCTCAATTTCATAGTGGTCTGGGGGTAACCACATGACTGCTCTCAAGGAGATGAATAGCTGTGATCATCTTTTAATTTTGTGTCATGGACAGCTTACAGTACTTGCTTTAAAATTGAGCCAGAGTCTGAGTGTATTGCTATGATTATTTATATCGTTTTGGTGAGTGGAACATGGCCATTGCTTTCAGATCATTCCCCAAAGTGTCTTCTTTCTGTGATAAAACAAAATAACTTTCTGGTCCTGAGTGGTGGTCGAAGTAAAATATTAATGGGTTCGATTCAGCAGGAAGTCTGTGGAGCAGCAGGAGCAGGAGGAAGAAAGATCGTACAACAGATAAACACCAAGCCTCTGTGGACATTCCTGCTCTTTTCACATAAACTCTTCTAATGTGTAAAACAGAAGAGACGTCATGTACACATGGTGCTTGTGTTTGAGAAGCTTCTAGTATAGCACTGTTTGGTAATGTAAAAAGTAAAATTAGAAATAAACTGACTCTAAACTAATCTTTCAATTTTAGAGGTTTTCAGTGCCACAAATTTTGGTCACTGTTTTAGCCTAAATATACTGTAAAATGTTACTATTGCAACATATTGTTTTTAACACAACAAAGATTTTTGTCACTCAGCCTGAGTCTTTGATAAATGTGTTTACTTATTTTGATATTATGTTTAAACCAAACAAACAATTCAACGAGTAGGTTTCTTTCTCCAATGCGAATCTAATAAAATATTCTTATGTTGTCTCGTATGTTTTGGTATGAATGTCCTGTTATACGGACCATTCTTGGGCATTTTACATGTAAGCATTAGTGACGGTTTGTAACAGTGGAGCTGAATGTGACAGCTTGAATTATTACAAGAACTGGCTCTGTTTGGAGACTTTTATGGAAATAATTCAGGAACTTTTACATTTTTCATCTGTTCCGTCTTTGTCTGTAGATGCTCACATACTTCAACATGAAAAATTTACACACAGCTGTAAACTCAGGATGAAGCCTGGCCTAGAAAATACACAGTATGATATCAACAATCATTTATACAGCATCACCCGAAATACCTTCACAGGACGACCTATTGAGTACTATAATTTTAAAGCGGTTTTAATGTTTAAGCCAGAGGTGACAATTTTTAGGAAAGGGTGTAGACTTGGGGAGATGTTTGGTGATTGAGTTGCTTTTGTGGTTTGTTCCTTAAATACAGTCCACTAAAAGACAAACAACAGGACTCTTAAAATATTTTAATCATTTTATTTTCCAACCTAAACCCAACAAAGCATTTCAAAAACATACTTTCAAATTATGTTGTGCAGTCTTTCCAACACTGTATAAACTTTGGAGCTGAGACCACCTTTGTACATATTTATACAACCAGTGACAAATAATGAATATGAAAATAACAGAACTACCCATATATATTGTTATATCACATGGACGGTGAACTGGGTCAATATATTTTTATTTAACTTACATTACAGTTTCAATCAAATTTCCAAAAAATGTAGTTGTGACAAACTAATTAGCCAAAATAGTTCCCTTAGCACCGTTAGTTTAATGAAGCAGACAAACGAAGCACATTGAGTGACATTCATGTAATTAAATCCATGTAACTAAAAATAGTTTTCATTTTTAAATGCATCAAATCATAAAAAAATAATTTCCTTAATGCTAGAAGCTGTTGTCGCTTTATATTGAAACTGATTCTCTCTAAACGCATCCTCACAGTAAAGAGTATAAAATAACTGTAACACATAATAAAACCCCCATACAACAGAGTACATACACCAGCCAGTAGTTACAAATGCGCAAGCTCAACCAACACCTAATTAATAAAATATGTAATTTGCAACAAAAAAAATAAATAAACAAAAATTTTTCTGGACCACTGCAATATTCTGTAAACCTTGGTCGAATAATTAAAGGCAAGAACTGAGTGGAACCTGAAACGATTGCAAATGTGCTTTAGCCATGATGTAGCTGCAGTATAATATATTACAGGAATAGATACAAATTAAAGATAATAATGTGTACATCTGACAAAGGAAGAAAAACAAACAAAACCCCCCCCCCCAAAAAAAACCAAACAAAAAAATAAACCCAACTTCGGTCTCTGGTTTGATGTTACGTCAGACGCAAGAAGTTCAACAGTACAATAAATTCACATTGTTCAGTTAGGTCATAACAAGTGCATATATAAACGTCAATAGTAAAACCACAATGACGATAAGCTGTAATATATTGTAAAGCAATATCTGCTTCTCTACAATGTTAATTCATTTAGACCAATCTGTTTTTTTAACCTTTATTTTACTTTAACTATGTGAAACACTTTAGGTTTTGAGCTTTATGTTGCAAGAGAGTGTCCCAGTGTAGAAACTAGAGGTCCTGTGGAAAACCCAGGACCCTCTTGTTGTGAGGCAATAGTGCAAACCACTGAACCGTCGTGCTAACTTGAGAAATAACCAATGGTGTTGCATTATGTTCGGTGACGTCACTTTGACAAGTAGTAGGGAGGTAGTCACCGAAGGTATGAGTTTGAATCCAATGTGCACTATGTAACCGGAAGGTCGCCGGTTCGATCCCCGGGCTCTCTGTCCTGGTCGTTGTGTCCTTGGGCAAGACACTTTACCCTACCGCCTACTGGTGTTGGCCAGAGGGGCCGATGGCGCGATATGGCAGCCTCGCTTCTGTCAGTCTGCCCCAGGGCAGCTGTGGCTACAACCGTAGCTTGCCTCCACCAGTGTGTGAATGAATAGTGGCATTGTAAAGCACTTTGGGTGCCTTGAAAAGCGCTATATGAATCCAATCCATTATTATTATTATGTGGTTAGCATATTAGCAATATATGGGGGGGGGGGGAGTGTGGTTACCAGTCAGCTTTCCATAGCTTGTGAAGTTTGAGGTTCTGGGAACTCATGGTAGTGTTGTACAGACATTTTGCGACTATACTTCCAAGCATTTCACCATGTTCAGGAAGAACTCTGTGACTGATTTACTGCTGGTAATTAGTGGTAAATAAACGTCGCTATACCTCACGTTGTATACTTCTACACCCACACTCATTACCGAGTGAGTTACACTTATAGCTCTGCTGTAATGATGCTCTGTCTAAATAACAAGGCCACACTACTACTCCTGTTACATCTTTCCACACAACAATAGTCAGTGGGAAATATCTCTGTATTGTTCCCTTTGAACCTGTTGTTAGGCATCATGTGGTTTTTTGTTGTTGGCAGTGGCGCAATTTTTTTTCTTCATACAATTTACTGCTTCAATTTTGGCAGTTCACAGTGATTGTATACTGTTTCGCAGAGTGATCAGAAGCATACTCATGAACTCAGAAACTGATATTCAGCATGCCAGAGGGAGCTGTTACGACGAAGGGTCAACACTGCAAACAGGCACTGTTTACATAAATCTGATTTATTTGCCAATAAAAGTCTTTGAAAATTATGAAACGCCCCAAATTGTTCTTCATTAGATCACAGAAACATGTAAAAAAAAAAGCTAAATAAAAAAAGTCAAGCGGCAAATTACAGGAAACAAAATTTGTGCCACGTCCGCAGCTTTGGCCACGGCAGATCTAAAGTGCTGCTTTTATAACTTCACTATTCTGTGAAAAGGCAGCTTGAAAACATGCAATCATGACTAACATGTCAATCACAAATCGTCATTTC
Organism: Copadichromis virginalis; assembly: GCF_057382275.1. Classification (NCBI taxonomy): domain Eukaryota; kingdom Metazoa; phylum Chordata; class Actinopteri; order Cichliformes; family Cichlidae; genus Copadichromis; species Copadichromis virginalis. Next base: position 16,191,639 of record NC_140618.1, read on the forward strand.
CACTGCATAATTGTTTGACTAAAGACAGTTGTACTGTGCTGATTGTCAACCACTACACAAATAAGGAGTAGGATACATACTACATGCAAGTCTACTAACAGCAGTATTCAAACTGGCATGCAGTGGCAATATTCTAAAAGACAAGGTTGCTGCTTATAGGCACCCTGAGATTATGGCATTGCCACTTTACTAAGATTCATATTTTTTTTCTGTTCCCACTGACAAAATTGTATTTCATAATAAAGGTTTTTTTTGCTTTAATAAAATATCTGTAATACATCTGAGCATCATAGGTAACACTTGTCCTGGACACATCAGGAGATACAAATAAGGTAAACTGACCAGCTGTTTTTAAGCAACAAACAAAAAAAGTCATTTTAGACCATTTTTATGCATACCAGCACTTCAATACCAATTCAGCATTGATTATTTAGAAAGGTCAAGCAATGGTTTAATCAACAGAAGAAACAGGGGCAGAAAAGTATCAAAATTAAGGCAACGCCACAAACTGTGATTGTGTGTTGCACTGGAAAAGACTCATTTCACATAAAAGAAAGAAACAAAAGTGGTTGTTTTGTATTTTGTCTTTATCCCTGAGACCATGTTAGGCACATTGCAGTTAAAAGCTCATATCTAAACGAGTATTTTCCACCATTAGTACACTGTATTTCAACAAAGTTGTTAAAAGTAAGTAAAACAGTGGACGCTGAAAAAAAGAAAAAGAAAAAAAAAAGCACAATTGAATATCAGATCTCTTCGCTACTTGCAGTTTTCTGTCAGTCCCATTCTGGCATACATTTGAACCATTTGTCCAAGCGACCTTTCTGACGTCGTGCATCTTCGGTGGGTTCAGCATACTGATCACTTATGTCTTCAACACGAGTGATATATATCCGGGTGACTAGCACACCGAAGAACTAGACAGAGGGAATGAGAGAGAGAGAATCTTAATAAGCATGGTGGAAGAAAGGTGACTGTGGCTGCTTCTCATCAGTCTCATTTGTGTCTTTACCTTGTATCTAAGCCTCCCTAATGTAAGATATGAGAAAGAGATTAAAAGAAGAGATGTGAGGCGGAAGGAACAAAGGAAATGTGTGTTTAGATAAACTGGACATCCTTTGAAAGATCACCTGAAGCAACATCAGGCTGCTTTGTATGCTTCTGAGTTTGTCTTTGCAGAGATACAGAGATACAGTCTGCAATAAGGGCACGCGACTACTACTGCCACATCTGTCCACACAACGAAATTGAGTGCGAAATCTCTCTGCTTCTGTTTCCCAAACGAGAACTAGCAAACTAGACACCTGTACCTCCTCCCAGCTTTGTTTTTTGTTTTTCAGGCCTGAAAGAAATCAGCTAATTATTAAATACAGGTCTGTGAATGCCAAGAAAGTCCATGCAAGAGATAAACCCTCTAAAAGGCTTTTATGTATAATATCTGTGCTTGTCTTATGGTAATGACTTAGAAAAAGATTACGCAAGAAGAAGAGGAAGGGCTTTCTAATTTTCATTTCTGACTTTTCTTTTTGACTCGTTTAAGTTTGTGCCTAATGCAGTTTTGAGGAATAGCTGACAAGTATCTGCACAGCCTTCACCAAAAAAATCTTTTCTACTTACTCTGCAAACGCATCCCAGAAATTAAGCTCACATCTCAGATAACAAAAGCACACATATCAGCAATACTTTAATCTATTTATTTATATTTAGAGCTGGTATTCGTTCCATTTGCTTTTTCATGATTGTGAAATTTGTCAGAATAATCTCAGTGAATCATAGAAATGAGAGGAACAAAGGTACTTTTAATCACATACACATTTTTGGATTGTTCACAGCCAAAAAATACACTGTGTATTTTTTTTCCCATTTTAATATGTCTTGAATAAAACTTGCTTAATATTTATTTTATTATTTTTTATTAATTAGACCTACACTAACCACACGTCCAGAAATACACACAATTGGAATCTAAACTGGAAGCTGAGATGAAAATGACTTGTCCTGCTATATAGAGATTTCTGTTGAGTTAGATGAAATTTTCCACTTGGAACTAAACATTCGTAAGTAACCTCAAATATCTGACAGAGTGGGACACCAGATTAAATGTTGGGCATCACCTGAGAAATCAGGATGTGTGACAAAGAGCAAAAGAGAAGCACCTGTGTAATGAACCAGACGACTGACACCTTCTGCACAGCTCAGTGAAGTTCAACATGCTTATTAAAGTCCAGCACAGCCTACATTCATATATTCATAGCTGCCAGAGTGTGTGGATTATTAAATGTATGATTGAAAATGGGATTTATGAGGGTAGAAATGGCAAAGTAATGAAAAACAGCATCTGTGCTGTTACATCCACACTACCAAATGAATCTGGTTCAAGAAAAGGGAAGGATGAAGGAGTATAAGGTGTGCAGAGTGAATGAATAGTGTGCATTTGTTCTTTTAATGCTGGAAAAGAACAAAAGTCTGATTTAAAAAGAAAATCTTTGGTCCATTTTAAGTTCAGACAGAATATTTTAAAATAAAAGTTAATTTTTGTGTTTTTATTATGGCCTGTTTGGTCCAAGCAAATCTAAATAAATTGGACCAGCAAGTAACTGCACAGCTGATTTTATCTCTCCTAAGGCTGTGGAGCTGTCAGATGTGCCTAAGGGGTGAAGCAATTTCCATTTTATTCCATTTGCTAATCTGGGTTTTGGATGATTTATTCGGGGCGACCGTGGCTCAGGGGGTTGGGAATCGCATCTGTAACCAGAAGGTTGCCGGTTCGATCCCTGGGCTCTCTGTCCTGGTTGTTGTGTCCTTGGGCAAGACACTTTACCCTACTTGCCTACTGGTGTTGGCCAGAGGGGCCGATGGCGCGATATGGCAGCCTCGCTTCTGTCAGTCTGCCCCAGGGCAGCTGTGGCTACAACTGTAGCTGCCTCCACCAGTGTGTGAATGAATAGTGGCATTGTAAAGCGCTTTGGGTGCCTTGAAAAGCGCTATATAAATCCAATCCATTATTATTATTATTTCACTGAGCTCTAAAAGGTACACTCTATAAGTCTCTGCAAGCTGTTTTGGTAAATACAGAAGCAAATACAAGTTTGCGTTCTCAAAATCTGAAGTACAAATGACACTGCAGCCACACCTATCACAAAAAGGTCAACTGAAAAACTGTACAACCTTGCATGAAATCTCTCTGTTTGGCCACCTCTAACATTATCTCCCTAACCTGTGTGGTTCCACAAGGTTCAGTCCTGGGTCCAGTATTATTTTCTTTCTACATGCTTCAGCTGGCATCATTTAGTATTTTAATGACATTTCTTATCATTTCTATGGTGATGACATTCAACCATATATGTCTTTTAAGCTTCACCAGCTGGACCCACTGTTTAACTGGGTTTAGCTCTCTAGCAGTTGCCTTGTATTAAATGCCAACTTTACTGAAGCAATAATTATAGCACCTGAACTATATCCTAAAATCAGTCCGGCTCTTGCTTCTTTTGTTTCAAATGTAAAGTTCAGTGTTTGAAATCTCGGTACAATATTAAATTCTTCTCTGGTCTGCGCAGCTGAACCCAAAAAAAAAAAACAAAAACAAAAAAACCCCCCACAAAAAAACAACAATTCCCGCATTTGTGCTTAGATTATTGTAATACCCTGTTTACCGGTTTTGACAGATAATCTCTCCAAGCTGTACAAAATACTGCATCCAGACTATTAACGTGTTGATATTTAACAACACGTTCTAGAAATCAAGCTCACAACACTCCCACCTTATACTCAATAAATTAGCTCCCAAGAGATTTTAGCATTTGTTTAAAATTCTTGTATTTACACACAGAGTGCTAAGTGGCCATGCTCCATATTATTTATCTCATCTTGTTACAAAAGACACTGCTGCTGACTATCTCCATTTACAAGCTCAGAATTTTTTAGTTGTTCCTCGTACATGAATAAAGGCCAATGAGACAGTCTTTTTAGTCTACATTTGTTTTGTTTAAACAGGCTTTCTGTTGAGACTTTTATTACATTATTTATCTATTTGCCCATCTGTACATCTGTCTATACTTTTGTATTGAGTTTAAACATTTAATTGTTAAAAAGGTAAAGTAAAATTAAATGGTAATTGTTCCATAAACATCCATGGTGGGAATAAATACCAATAATGAAAATAAAACTCATTTAGCTACAAAGTGACATAAATAACTCCTCATATATAGCGCTACACATTAAAATATAACTTAGTCATCCTTGTCTCAGGTAAATCTTACTAAACCAGCCTGTTTTTTGCAGCTAATGTTTTATGTTAAATTGTGCTTCTAAAAGGCTTTTTCAGCGCATCTTTTTAAATCCATTTTCTGTCCCATGGGCAACAATTGAAAGATGTATGCCTCTACTCTGTGCCCCTCCCCTCCAGAGCGCCGCACTTTTATTCAGACACCCTTTTGAAGAAGTTAATTGCTGTTGTTTGTACCCACCATCGACAGCTTTCCCGTCACCGCAATAATAACTGTATTTGTTTCGAACTTTTTAAAAACACACAGTTACAAAGTGAGTCACAGTTGGGATAAAACACATTAAAAATGAGTGTAAATATTTGCACATGCAAACAGAGTCAAGCACATGGTCTTTCATTCATTTCTGCATGAACACTCCTATACAAACATATTAGGAGAAGAAAAGGCCACAGATAATGGGAAAAGCTAACTTGTAAAAAATGAGTAGAAAGGTAAAGCATCTGTATCACTATCTCACTGTACAAATGTGTGTGTATGTGTGTGTGTGTGTATGTGTGTGTGTGTATACCTGAGGCACTAGGATCAAAAACAGAAGTATGATCATAATCTTATAATTGTCCAGCAGCCAGTAAATGAATGCACCGGTGCAGCCTCTGGTATAGATGTCAGGCAGTGGTTGATGCTGTGGGACACAGAACACTGGTGGTTAGTCCAATTTCAAAACTACAAAAAGTCAAAGGCAGCTCCCTTTCCTTTCTTCCAACTGTTTAACTTTCTGTTCCTTGCTTATAATAAGACCAGTCCATTACTTAATTATCTGACACTTGTCCTCAGTTGTGTGAGAGCGACACAGCACACCCAGAGTTATTGCTAAGAAACATTCAGCTGTCAATGAGATAAAAAGGACAGCAACTGCCAGTTTTCTGTCTGCAATTCCCAGTTTAAATGAACCTTCTGTGGATATAAAGCACACAATAGTCACAATGGATATTTCAGCACATAATAAAGTGTTTTATGACTTGGTGGTCTTACCTTGTCATCTAGGGCCTTGTACCCACACATAGTGTTGGGCACTTCATTATTCTGAAAGAGAAGTAAAATGTTTCAAATGAAAATTAACAGAAAGCTGTACAGTGTGGGGACAGCCAGGAGAATAAAAGCTTTTATCTAATCTAACGGTTTTATCTTCAGAACAGAGTCACCTGCAGCCTGCATCTTGTTGTATTAAAACTAAAATTAAGTGGAATTAAAAATAAACCTCTAAATCATTATATCCATGTTTGTTCGCAAAGATAAGTCTGCATTAAGGGCATATATGCTCTGCTCTACAGCATCCGTTGCCACTTATGTGAGTCATCTCTGGCAGGTAGGGATCGTTTTGCTATTTTCTCTCTGCCAAACAGTTTGTCAAGACCATTTTTATTCCACATAAAAATGCTGCTAGTCAAAGAAAGAAAGAACGAACTAACGAACGAAAGATAGATCTAAACATCTAACAAAAAGTTTGACCCAACAAAGAAACCTTTAAATAAAATTAAATTTTAGAGAATGTCGGATGAGATCAGTTTCATTAGTTCAGACAGTTCGTCAAACTGTTGTGTGTTTAGCTCGAGACTTTCTCTTTGTTCTCTTTGTCCTTATAATTACTGGACAGTGTAGGTGTACAGATTACAGGGAGCCTTTGCTACTTAGAGGTGGAGAAAATTGCCTGCACATGCCATGGCTAAGGCTTAATCACAATATAGGGTGAAGAGGTGCATTTTAAATGTCACTCTGCATGCAAGAGCTATTACTTTAAGACCCAGACACACAGACACTGGCAGCCACCGAGCACTAGAGAAAAATGTGCATTCCTTAATGCCAACCACTTTGCAGATGAAAATCAGAAGTTCAGTTGTTTAGCAGTTGCTTGGGGCTGAGGGTTGAGGAAGGTGTCGCCGACAGATCTTTAGGCCTGTGTGTCTGAGAGCTTTAATGACACACACACACACACACACAAATCCAAAACTAAAAAAACAAATTCAGGAACAAACATGATAAAATTACAGATTAGTTGGTATCCAACTCTGATCTTCAGCTCCCACTGTGATTGTGAGACTGCATGCCCTCAGTGAGAAGGTGCCTTCCTGAGCAAATAAAATGCCAGCATCTCACAGTGTGTAATTTGTCTCTCAGAAGTGAAGCTGCGTGGGATTTTGGGAGTTCTCCTCAGCACAACTGCAGATCAAAAACCCTCTCATGAGACAGATGAGGATGTATCAAGATAAATTCACGCCACACTTTAGCCATTAAGCCATTTATTCACGTATTTTCACGTGAATATCACCCAACAGCAAACCTGGAATCTTTAGCTTTAACTAATCAGACTTTGTTCATTCCCACTGCAGCCACAAAACATCTACACAATTGTTTTTAAAAACCTCTTAGCATGAAGTGTTCATCAACTCCAGTGAAGAGACAGGTGTGTTAAATATGTGCAATCCTCTTTTACAGGGGACTTAATGTATTCTAGCTTCATATGTTTTTATAACTGGACCCCATTAAAAATAGGTCAGCATGAGATACAGTTTAAGATGATAAATGCCAGTGTCATTTTGGTCTTTTAACATTTGGTTTACAAGTTTGAATGTATTTTAGGATTTTCTCAAATCCACACATATATTAAACTGGTCAACATTTCAAACCACAAATCAGTCTTGATGAGTGTTTGGGGTTATTGTCCTGCTGGAACACCCATCTGTGTCTTGGTTTTAAGTGTCTAGCTGTTGATTTGAGATGAAGCTGAAGAATTTGGAGGTACTCATCGATCATTATTCCATCTACTCTGTGTGATGTAATGTACCACAGGCAGCAAAGCAGCCCCAGAGCATGACACCATCGTGCTTGACAGTTGAAAGTTTGAAAACCTCAAGCTGTCACTATAGTCAAAAAGCTCAGTCTTTGACCATAAAACCTTTCTCCAAAAGGCATATGGCTTCCAGTTCACAGCAGATTTGAGCCTCGGTTTATTCTGAACATCCTACAACCAATTTCTTCTTATGTGATGATGACAGTTTTGGCATTCTTCCAGATAAATTGTGCTTACATAGACCCGTCTGAACTGATGAACTGATGATCTGCAGTTGTTTAGAAATGGCTCCAAGCGACTTTTCCAACTTGTTCAAATCTACTAGTCTCCACTTTAGATTTTTGCTGAATTCCTTGGATTTCCCTTGTTCTGAATATTGGTCAATCTGATGAGTGCTGTCAAACAAATCATTTTAATGCTGATAAAAGAAAAACTACTGGTTGTAGTCAGTGCAATATAAGTTCAAATTCAAACTTATGCACCCAATTCTTGTTCCCCCCACCCGGTCATTAAAAACAAAAGCTGTTCAAAGAAACCATTAAATGCCCTAAATTTCCATGACATTCATGCCCATGATGGATGTAAAAGTCTACCCACAAGTAGTTTCTAAAAAAAAAACATAATTTAAATGTTATATACCATGTAAAATATGTACTTGTAATTATAATAATAATAAAAATGTTTTAAATGTAGTAGCTGAACATAAATTGTGCTATAGCAGTATTATCAGAAGAGGCAGAAGCAGTTAGCATCATGCATAGAAACTGGTAATACAAGAGGTATTATTGCAACAAGAAAAGCATATATTGTACCAGCTGATGTAGTGGTAAGACCATCAATAATGACACCTACCTTAGTAGTAACACAGCAGGTATATGGGACACCGCAGGCTAACGGACCAGGCGCACTACAGTTGTGGTACATGTTGACTTTCCAGTCTTTAAATTCTTCACCTCCACAACACTTAAACTGACAAAGAGGACAATATTAAAGGTAAGAAGGAAAAGGAAAGTGGTTTTAAAACACAGGAGAGACAGAGAGAGTCAATAAGTAACTAACTATGTTGTGCTGGCATGATGCCAAAAGTAGCATTTTAGGATGAAATTAATCACAATTAACAACATTTGGCATCCGGTTAGTATTTGATTCTCTCTCACACTTTTCCTTTCAGCCAGAATTTCAAAGGAGCAGATTGAAGGGCTTTCCCCTGAAGAAGTGACGTTTCCCTGTACAAAATATTTTACTGAGCTGTTTACAAGACAAATGAGGTAAACTATACCATCAATATTCACATTCAGATGCAGCTGTGTTTACTATCCAAATACAATTTTCCACTGGTGGCAAATTTATTTGACTGTGCAAACACAGCTTCCCCCTTTCATTCCTTCTACCACATTCTTGAAAAGGTCGGTAGGTGTTGTGATATTTGCACATATCCAAAAACCTGCTTATATCTACTTCCTTCATTACTTTTAAGAGCAGATGCATTTTTCCTTCCCACTAGAAATGTAAGCTCTTCCTCGGGGATGCATCTTTGTCCCTGTCTTGTAAAGTGCTGGCCTGTTTGTGTACAAAATACTCAGAGCCGACTCCGGCACAAGTCCATCCATCTGTCTATCCATCCATTTCCTTAATAACTAATCCAATTCGGAGTCACGGGGGTTTTGGGCCCATTTCAGATGTCATTCAGTGAGAGGCAGGATACCACCCGGACAGGTGGCTCGTACATCACAGGCCATGTATCAGAATTTATGTTAATATTCAGATCTGAGGAAAATATTCCCATTTCGAAAGAAAACCTGAAAATACAAAATACTTCACCAGGAGGAGATAAAAGGACTAATTTGGAATACTCAAAGAGAATTTGCTGCTTCACTGACCTGCATCAAATTTGGAAATTATCATCTTCACAAGAACAGTGAATCATTATGTGTCATCACCTGCAGCCACGTGTTGTGGGATCAACAAGTGGCTGCAGAGGCTGCACCAGTCATTTTTACTGCCCTCTTCTTTTGCAAACTCTCAAGAGACTAAAGAAACCTAAACAAATCAACAGCAAACAAACTTGGGAAAACACATTAGCGTTAGTAAGACAACAACGTATTTAATAAAGTTTTAAGTCTTCTTCAATATACAAACAACACAAAATCCAGTATAATACACAAAAGCTCTGTTCATTTGTTTCCAAACTCTTCCTAAATGATCAGCAGTTGTGCAACCAGAGTTGGCACACAGGTACATCTTGGGACCCTGAAGGTTTTCACATCATTACATTGCCTAGCAACCACCTACCAGCAAGCTTAAATGACCCATTCATACTGTTTATGCACATAACATCTAAATTATATCCAGATATACTTAAATAATGTGTGACATTTTATGATGGCTTAACATTGCCTAGCAACCAACTAGAAATGGACTAAAATGACCCATTTGTAGCATTTATCTAGCTCCAAGACCTATGAAAAGCCTAATATTGTTTTATTTCATAAAAATAACATTAATTTACATCCATGTAAACCTGAATTGCGCACAATTTATTATGATGTCATGTTTCCCAGCAACCACCAACCAACAAGCCAAAATGAGAATTTGTAGTGTTTATGCATCTACAACATAAGAAAAGGTGGTTCAGGGGGCATTTCCTAAGTGTTCTGTGTTTATTACTTAGGCAATCAGTTTATTCGTTTCATTTACCTCTTCTTACATTTGCTGAAGGCACAAAGGTGCACTTTCTTTGCTCAGTTTTCATCGTACAGGGTGGAAAAGTTGCCACACCGATGCTTTGGTGTGCTGAACTGTATTTCCCATTTTCATCCAAAGTGACAATAACAGTGACAGTTTTTAAGGCAGTGCTGAAGAACAAACTCACTGTTAAAATAGGACATAAGCCTTAAATTGGCACTTCTCATTATACAAGAAATGCAAATGAACTTGTCATAGCAGTATCGCCTCAGTTAACAATTAGCATTAATGGGATACAGCTGTTAATGGAGTTACGCCTGTATTTGACTAGCATAAGAAAGAAAAACAAAATTAGACCCAATATAAATGACATCTGGTACCAAAGGATTTTCAATATCTGAATATAAAAATGGGGAATATGTCTCAATTGATGGCACTCGGAGTAAATTACAGCTGCCGTTTGACATCTCAGTTATTTTTGTTTGATTTACGCTTTCACTTGGGGTAGATAGCAACTGCACAGCTGCCTCAGAGAGTAAAGAATGAGCGAAGCAGAGCCCAATACTGGTACCTCTGCTTGGTAGTCACTTATTGAATCTAATATTTTATTTGGAGGGAGAACATGAGGCAGAAAGAGAGAATGAGACAAGAGATAAAGAGGGACGATGAATAAATGAATAGATATGAGAGCGCTCTTTGTCAGGCGGCGTCATCAGTATGCTGATATGATGCCAGTCTGCCAAAGCAATACTCCCTCCTCTGTTGGTGTGATTCTGCACAGCTGTTTTTCCAGCACTGGGTCAAGACCCAAAGAAAGGTCACACACAAACCCCCCCCCCAAAAAAAAAAAAAAAAAAAAAGCCACAACAACAAACAAAAACTTAATATAAGAACACAGAGTTCTCAGTGTGGTAGGTGCAACAGTGCAGTATCACCCAATCTAATCCCGTCTATGAGCAGACTGTTCAATTCATTACGCAGCCTCATGACATAAAAATGAAGCATCTTTTCAAAACACGTCCATCTCCTGAGATTCTGATGTGACTTGTGGGAGTGATGGATGGATTACACAACAGTTTGTTTACTAAAGTTGAAATTGAAATACAAAGTCATTTAAAAGTGATGTGACACATTTATTTTTATGACCCTCACTGGTGACAGTCATGACCGAAGCCATTATGTTCTAGGGTTGTCCATCTGTCCGTAGCTCTTAAACTGGCAGCCTCGACAATTACAGAGCCTTCATGGAGTAATTGTTAAATCAGTTCCCTTCACTTCTCTCTCTCTCTCTTTTCACCCCCAGTGTGTGGCTGAAGGAATTCTGTGTGTTTACATCCTCATGAATGTGACATGTCAGGAATTTGTATAAACATTAATTGGTCAAAAAGTCACCCTCACAAAATATTTAGCTGAGCTGGTTTGCAGAGGTATACAACAATAAGCTGGTAGCTCGAGTTTATTTTATTTATTTATTTTTATTGTGATTAAATTTCCAAAAGTCTCCTGGAATTAAATATTTGCAGAATAAGCGACTAATTTTGTGACTGTCCAGCTGACTGATGACGAGCTGCTTGCATGCAGACTGTGACTAATCGTATGGTTAAGTCCCCCTCTGAGCCAACCGCTCAAAGCGTGGGTTGCAATTACAGCAACATAATGAGCGTGTGATTACAGGTTAAAGACTGAGGTGTTTTTTTTCAAAAAGTTTGCTAAACTTTTCAGGATCACTTACTATTGTTACTGTATTAATAATAACCATAATTATGACTTTATTTATATAACATTGTTCAAGCTCCACATTACAACGTGCTTCACAGGAGCAACAGAATAAAACAGAATTAACAAATAGAGGGGGAAAAAAAGACACTTTAAAGTAAATTTAAGGGGAGGGAAAAGCTTTCTCATCAAAGTATTTTTTAAAAGATGATTTCAAGGAAGTGACTCACTCACACACACACACACACACACACACACACACACACACACACACACACACACACACTCTCAGCTTAACTCAACTACCTCAAAACATTGAGACTGGACTGACTAATCAACACAAGTGCAAACACACTGACCTACACCACCAAACCATCGTACACACCAACCTGTAAATGCTCTTTTGCACAATATTATTACTGGACTTTTTGCACTAACTTCTGCACTTCCTAATTTTTGCTGCTACACTAAGGAATGTTTACTGTTCCTCCACTACCTCAACTCATCATCACAAAACCTTATTATTATGTTACGTTGTGGGGTTTTTTTTGTCACACTGTCACTTGCTGCTCTTGTTTGCACATTTGCACGTGCACTTTGTTGTCTGCTGTCTGATAACAAAAAAAAGTCATCCTTAGATAGTTAGATAGTTTTTTGTTAATTTATGTTGTAATTTATGTTAGGTCAGTCTGTCTTGTCTCTGCTAGCCAGCTAACTAGGCCTCTTAGTTAGCTAGTTTAGAGTTTTTCTGTTAAATTATGTTGTAAATTTATGTTGCATGTAGCACCTTGGTTCCTGGAGGAACGTTGTTTCGCCTCACTGTGTACTGTTAAACTGTATATGGTTGAAGTGACAATAAAGCCAACTTGACTTGATTTTGCCAGACAGGTTGTTTCAGATTTGTCCCTTTGAGTTTTCAGTTGGGCCCCTGGAACAGGCAAAAGACCTCTGGTGCATATGGTAATTACTAAGAGGTCAGAAATGTAGCTTGGAGCAAAGCTATGAAAGACTTTAACAGAAATCAGTAAAATCTTAAATTCAATGCTAAACATTGTGTAAAAAGGTAAGAGAAATGTGATCTTGTCTCCTCGTTCTAGCTGAAAGTCTGGCAGCTGAGTTCTGTAGAGTCTGATTTAATTCAGTAGAATGACATTCACAAGGATCTAGAGGTTGGCCATCTCCTGGCAGCCTCTTTTTCTACAAAAATATTTTGCCCAACCAAGTTGACGAATGGTTTGCAGCTGTCACTGAAAGAGGTTGCTGCACCAAAAACTTGCATATAATTCTTTTGTTCACTAACAGATTGCTGCAGTTGCCCATAGTTTGCATGGAAGATGGCAACTTGTATGCAAACACTTGCTAATGAAGCACTGAACAGTTGTGAAAAATTTGAAGTGTTTCTGGCTTGCAACTCATTCTTCAAAGTAAACATTGTGCCTTAGAACTAAATCCAATGTATTTTTCTTATATTTTCACTACTGCTTGGAGATTAAGTAGTGAGAGTTTGCAAAGACGTTGGCGGCTTCCATAAGAACCACTAGCAACCAAAGCACGGTAGTTGTCAATGCAGCACCTAATACCGGTTTGTGAAAAATTGCACCTATCGACGCCAAACAACCTTGAAGAATACAGTTTTTTCCTAGTGACTTACGGTAATACATACCGGTAGGTTCACTGTCTGGACTCTAAAAGTGTGTCACTGGGGCTTTAGTTCCCATCAAACCAGTAGGTCTTGTAAAACCAGCTGCTTGAAATTTTTACAGCAGGGAACCAGTTCACCCACTTCCCCGAGGCTGATATAGCTCCTGAAAATGAGTTTTCTCTGCTTTTACCAAAAATTATAGTATTTTTTCATTTACACAAAAAACAAAAAACAAAAAAACAAGTGCTGTAATAACTCAGTACATTTGTATAGGTACAGTTTTAAACTCTATTAGATGGATGGAAAAGGAGATCTAGTGAAGATTTGTTTTCAGGTCTGTTAATGTTCCATATAATCATAACCATACTGCAATATAAGTTCAATGTCTCTACCTCAACCCATGAAAATGAATACAAGTGTTTCCAGTAAGTGGATGGCAAAGGTTAGTGTTTGTGCATTCATGTAAGATTTATTAATGGACTTCGTACTTTTCTTGTTTGTTACTGCATTTTGTGTTATGTTTCTGTGTTTATTATATTTTCATTGACAGACACCACTGGATGAATTTTAATGTTATGCTCACAGTTGTCTCTTAATGAAATTTACCATGTCTATGCACAACTGCTATGCTTAAATTGCGCCAATGCTTTCCGTGATGAATCCAGAATTTGCTTATAAATATGCATGATCACTTCTGAGTGAAACATGCAGCACTCGGGAAAGATGGCGTTTGAAAGAGTGTCTGCCTGAATGACTTTTTTGTTTGAAGTGCTCTAACACTTCTTGGTATACACAACAAAGCCCGGCTGCAGTGCTGTGGGGGTATTTATTGCTGTGCCTGCAGCACAGATTGTGGTTAACAAATGATGAGACGTTTTCAAGCTGAACTGTTTTTATGAAGCAAGTGTCTGCAGTGACTAAGGTATTATCTAATGAGGGAAATGAAAAATTGTTGCTCCTGGCAATGAAACCAACAAGTGGTCAATAATATGACAACTATTTTGATAAATTATGCATGTAATTGTGTGAGAAAAATGTCTCCTCTGTCTCCTCTGCAGGGGCGAAGAAAGAGGCAGCTTACTGGTGGAATAAATGTCACATCTCCATTACAATACTGAGGCACAGTGGATAGAAAGGGCAGCTTGAAATCGAGTTAATACCGGATATGATGCGACCTACCACTTATACATGAACTCTGTGCTCAGAATGAGATGTTTCCTAATATCTTTACAGCTGGAACAAAAAGCTTACAGATGTGGTTTGTCACTGAAGACACATCTTTAAGTATGCTTCAAACTAAGAGATCAATTATTTTGTGGTTCATGTGACATTTATCATTCTGTGTCAAAGGAAGAGCCATTAACAGTAAAACCAGTGATAGCGTCACACTTTCAGACACTATACAAGATTTCAGATACGAAATGGTTAAAAGTTATTTTGTAAAAAAATGGAAATTAGACTTAAGGCCCAACTCTAACTTTTGTCAACTCCTCAGATGGATTTTGCTTGGTCTTGCTCAGGTGTACGCCTGCTATGTTAGTGTGTAAATGTAATGAGAAAAACAAATATGCAGAACCCTTCTATGTGACCCCATGCCTGTCCTACTTGCTTTATTCGGTTAAGAAACAGGAAGTGGTGGTGCGGTTATTACAGTCTGGAGTTTGAACCCTAGAGTCATTCCACATCCGCTTGTAGAGCCAATCGTCAAGAACTTGAAGTAAGCAATTTTTTGTGCGACTTTATCAGTCTCTCACAATCTCTCACATGAGGTGGGGGAATGTTGCTTCAGTTCATTTGGTGACACAGCTCGCTCAAGTCTTTTCTTTCCCATCCATTCTGTTGTAGTTTTGTTGCTGTGCTTGGGATCATTGACCTGTTGCAGGACCCGGTTTTGCACGATCTTCAGCTGATAGACATGTAGCCTCACATCTGACTCTGGTATACAGAGTAGTTCATGGTCGAGACAGTGACTGCAGGATGTCCAGGTCCAATTCCAAACCAGTCTAAACCATCACCCCTCGACCGCCTCTTTGTCCTGATATGCTGTGTTTGGTTTTTGCCAGATGCGGTGCTATCCATTAAGACTAAACCTCTCCAATTTAATTTCATCACTGTTGATGTGTTTCGTTGCTGGCATTGTGTAAAAGACCTGAATGCTCCGGACCAGCAAACTGGCAAAAATTCGGCTTTCAGACAGGTGGTCACGCTTGCTGATGATCATTTAATCAAGAGCATTTGATTAACACCTACTTCCCCATTCCTATGGAAGCAGTAAGAGTGTACTTCATTTTCCCACACACTGCTTCTGCATTTCAGCTTAATGTTTGTTAATTAAATAATGACATGGTGTAAAATGACACGTTTTTTAGTTCACTTGAGGTTGTATTTACCGAAATTTAGAACCTGCTAAGGACCAGGTTATTTTTAACATGTCCTGATACAGAAACTCTTACAATAGAAAGTGGGTGTGCTTTTGTTTTCAAGTGACTCTACATTTGGAGTCTTATCTCAGTTATTAAAGTGAAGATGTCTTAACCTGTACAGAATCAGATTTTAATATTGTCAAGGAGAGGTTCACTTAAAGTCCATCTTAAAATAGTACTCACACAGCTATTTCTCTGCTCAAGTTACTCTTTTCTCTGATCCATGCCCCTACTGACTTCAGAAATATCTATAAATCTATGGAGCTGACCATACTGATAAATGTGAGGTTAACTGGAAATATTCTCTTCCATTTTTTTTGTGTTGGCTGAACAATAGACTGGCAATCTGTCCAGGGATGTAACCTGCCTCTAACCCATCACAGTATATAAGAGATGGATAAATGAATGGATGGATGGAGAAACTCAAAGGTATAACCTTGAAACTAGGCAATGGTTTAATTAAGGAAGTTCAGGCAAGAAAAAAAAAAGTGTCAAATTTTCATCAAAGTTGGTCCTTTATTCACAGAGGGTGTCACCAGTTGGGCATCCTACCAAATGTGAATAATGGTCACTATTTCGCTGTAAGAATAGTTTTAGTGAGAAACTTCCAGAAAATTATGAAAGTGAAGCTTTGACCTTTCGGATTTAAAAGCATCATTATATTTTTTATCCTATTAGAGATTTTTGTGAAATCTAACTATTTTAATGCAATTAATTCATTCTTCAGCCAAAGCGAATGTTTGTGCCACATGCTAAGAGCTTTCAAAATGCATTTCTGAAATGACACATTCAAGAAAAACAGAAAACAATGAGTCCAGCATTGACTGTCACCAGAGGCGATGGAAGAAAAATAGCATGGCAGAAATTAAATTCTGCCTCCTCTGACTAAACAATGTGTGTGTCCCGGCTCTGAATGTTGGATTGTCGATTTCCTTTTTTGGATTCAGAGACGGTTCGATAACAAAAATAAAGAAAAGGAAAAGTGCTGACGCAACTGTTCGGGCTCTGAGGCATGAGGGCGTTTTCAAGCCTGAAAACTGGTCCCGACAATCAATTTTTCTTTGTTGTTGCAATTATGACAGATGGCTAAGACGTAGCCCCATCCAAAACATCAGCAGCTATTTACATGGAGACTGGGACAGGATGCCTCCTGTTGAGTTTACACTCAAAGCACCTTCAGGCATTTTGCAGGAAAGACTCCTCTGACCCTTTTCGCATTACACACACACAAAAATAAAATAACCTGACAGTACAGACGGAGGTGCCATCTAAACACATTAGAAATGTTTTTTTCTTCTTACTGGATATGAGCTTTTCCAGAGTTCAGCGGGCACACGGGACGACATTACACAGAACACATTAAAATAAAAAAATAGATGGTTTTATAATGTAGAAGAACATTAAAAACACTGCTGGATACAGAACTGTGCTCACAGGGCACAGACCTGGTATGAGCAGTGAAATATTCTGATTGCTCACAGACAAACGCAACATAAACTTCCTATTCAGTTGTTCTCACTTACCCACCGACAACAAAGGGACGCCTTTTTAAATCTTATATGAAAGGAACAGAGAAAAATGTCACCATTTACACGACGCAAACACAAATGCATGACTGAATTTGGTACCGTTCTCACAAACAAAAATAAGTTCAGAACATAGTCTCAGTGCCCTCCAAGTTTGTTTTTTCAAACATGGTTTTCCATTGAAGTTCTTCAGAAAAACACTTAATCTCTCTAAGAGCAGGGCAACGGGCCCAGCAAGCAGCTTTAAAAACCTTTACAGGCTTCTGTTAAATGGCTTTCTAACATCACTGAAGCAATCTTTGCTGCTATAAAGTTCTTCAAACATGTCACTGGATGAATCGGCTGCCAAAACAAAAAAAAGAGGCTCCTTTTATGCTTTGACAGATAATTAATCGGCACTTCTTTTCTACACAACCAACTAAGATCTGCATAACCAAGGTGCTGCTGATCTTTGACAAAAATAAATACACCAACCAATTGTCCTAACCAACTAAGCACATGCATTATTGTCAGATGTTTTTTCCTCCAGCATTAACAAACCTTCTCTGTGAAAGAGAAAGATATTAATTTTTAAAACTCTCGTTGCATTCTCTCTTTATAAACTGACCAGATTTATTAGGCCTCTTCCGCTGCCTGTTAATAACCTGCTGAAGATCAAATTGAACATGTGAATAGGGAAGAAATGTGATTTAAGGTGGCGTGTTTGTTGATGCAATTCAGACCTGTCGAATTAGAAACTGCTGATCTACTGGGATTATCACACGCAACCATCTCTAGGGTTTACAGCGATTGGTTAAAAAAGAGAAATTATCGAGTGAGCAACAGTTCTCTCAGTATAAATGCCTTATTTATCAATTTACACATCCAGCTAGTATAGAGTAAAGTTTGCCTGTCCTCGTCCCTGCTTTGGTAACCTCTGGGTAGTGCAGTTTTCTCACACAATCCAAAGACTAATGTGAGATTAACTGGTCATTCCACAATTGTCCATAAGTATGATTGTGCACATGAACCATCATCTGCCCCTCTGTGTTAACCCTGAAACAGATCAGGGTGTGCTCGGTGTATTACAGAGACAAAGCCCCATCAAAGCAAAAGCCAGTATCCTCCATTCAAAGATCGACATGCATAAACTGTTTCTCATCCTGAGAAAGTTTTACAAACACCCGTTATCAGTTATCTGGACCTGACCAAATGCACACAAAGATCTTTCTTGTAGCTTTCATGGACAATGCTCAAATGCTGTTAAATCTGCCAGTCCACAACTGTGTAAAAAATTCAGCCAATTTTCTAAACCACCAAATCACCTGAGACACAATAGCTTTAGGGAATTCAAGCAGCCTGCAACTATCACGCAATCAGGCCACAAATCCACAGTACACAATCCTTAAAATGATGAAGGCCTGTAGCGTGCAGAACATATGCCCCCTCTCCTGTGCTAATCAGAGTTTGTAGCTGGCTGCTAGTTTCAATGTGTGACCAGTCCGCTGTCCCCTACAGTGCATTACCATATGCTTGATAAAAGCTGGGAAAGAGATCTCCAGCTTCAGGCTGTGTGCATGGTGGCTCGGTGTGCTCTGATGGTCATGCACAGCGATGCAACTAAAAATTTTCAGTGAGGATTCAGGTTCACTGGTTGTGCAGTTTTAAAACAACAAAAAATCCTCAGCTTTATAATAATAATAATAATCAGGCTTTGTCTCTACTGCAGGAGATTATTAACATAGACTATACATAAAAGATGGATACCACTACTGTGACTTCACCCATAGTCTGCGCACTGGCCTCATTTTAGTTTTTTTAACTAGATATGACCATAACAGGATGTGAGTGTTTACCGGGATATTTACCAGCTAATACTAGTTCTGTCTAACTAGCTTGGCTGTCACATTATAGCTGTCATTAAAGGGATTATAACAACAACATGCACCTACTGAGAGAGAGAAAAAAGAAAAAAAAAAAAAAAAAAAAAAAAAAGCTAAACACCTGACTCTTTAACGCATCTTTAAGAACACATGAAGCATGTCTTTAATTCTAGTTTATAATTTATAGATTAGAGGGCATAGCTTTAACCCTTAAAACTATTAAAACAGATCAGTGATCTAAAAAAAAAAAAAATCACTCTTAGTACAGATGGAGAGGTATAGGCTGTAATATTTATTTATCCTTTAAAGCTGTGTATTTGGGGATTTACTAAAGTCAAGTCAAGGAACTTTGGTTTCTGACTTTATTTAAAGTCCTGAGGGTTTCTGGGTGATTAATACAGTCCGTATGTAAAAAAAAAAGACAGGTGACGTTTATCAAGTAACAGGAAATTAAGAGTCGTCTTACCCTATTCTGAACGTAGTCCATGATGTTTTTGAAGTCCAAGTCATCGTAGTAGTTTACTATGCCCTTTCGAATGTTCTTGTTCAATAAACGTTCCGCCTGTGAGGGAGTTAGAAAAAGAACGCAAAACTGTGAATAGTACAGGAGAGGAGAAAGTCAGATTATCACATCTGTCAGTGGAGCTGTAGAGTTACTTGCAGAGGTGGGACCAAGTCATTGTTTTGCAAGTCTCAAGTAAGTCTCAAGTCTTTATCCTCAAGTCTCAAGTCAAGTCTCAAGTAATGTCAGGCAAGTCAGAGTCGAGTCTCAAGTCACTGGTGTAAAAGTCCGAGTCAAGTCACAAGCCTGAAATTTTGAATTTCAAGTCCTTTCGAGTCTTTAAAAAAAAAACGAAAAAAAGCATGTTGCAGTTATATGCTAAATGTAAATATTAGACCATGTAATTTTTAAATCTGTGTTTTTCTCAACACATGACAAAATAGTGAACTTAGAAAATATACACAAATTGTGAAATTGCACCTCTTTAAAATGCAGCTCAATTAAACTTAGCTCCAAGAATAATTTTCACCGACAGTTCTGAGATAAGCTGCATGTTATTCTTGGATGCGGTTGTAGGACCGGCTTTAAAATCGCATGACAAAAATATCATACACATTAAAAAAAACTGTATCACCAACGTAGCCTGGACAACATTTGCTAGTTAGATGAAGTCAGCTATCTCATCTTAGCATATTTATATGCATATTTATAATTATACGCTTCTTGGAGTGAGTGCATACACTCATGAAGTTTAGTAACTTCAGGTCACTGCAACAAGCCCAGGTACAGTTTACCGACGGATGGGTGCAGGACCTTGAAATGCACCGTGTAGAACGAAAGACCATCGTACGTATCATAAGTTTACCAGTCTCACAAATCAAATCACACTCAAATTGTGTGTGTTGTGTACCAAAATACCCTCTATGTTAAAGGGTATTTCGGTACACAACAATCAGTGTGTCAAACAGGCGCCTGCTGAGAGCAAATGCTATCATAAGTCAAGGTGACTGATTCACTGAACCAGGATATTAAAATGAGAGCGAACTTGACCGCTCACATCTGTCAGTCACAATCTGGTGCTGTGGGGTTACATTAAGTTTAATATATAAGCTTATACAGTCACTTGGCATAAATATTTATAATTTGGAGGTCTCTTAAGAGAATTTTTTGAGAGCTTTTCATTAAATGTTTTCATTCAGGGAACGGTTCATTTACTCCACTAATTTCTCCACTCTGTTTCTGATACATTAGTCTTATTTATAGTTCATTGGCGATGAAAGCGACAAAGCGCTGTTTTTCTTTTTTACCCTTTACTTAGGCCTAATATTGTTCCTTTATTTCATTCTTCAAAGCACTGCCGACAATAACGAATCGAGAATGCAGCCTCCTCCATTAGAGCCACAGAGATTAAAAGAGATTTAATTTTTCATTTCATTTCTTTTCTTCCCCTCTTGAACATATCAGGTGTTGACAGTGGATGTACTGGGACAAGGCACCCACATTTAAACCAAAGTACGATGTGCACATTTGTAGAACGAGAGCTCAAAGGGCATCATCTCCTCAAACAGGATGTTAATTAAAACGGGAAGCCAAAAATAAGTATGTAGACGTTCAAAATGTATTTTTGAAAGTCTACATACTCCATCACTTGGCCCATTTTCAGGGATTCTTTTAAAGATTGAAATCTCGATTGTGCTCTCAACATTTCATACGTGCAACCTGTTGAGCCACATCGTAAAAGTACGCCTTGTCATGAAAATCCATATGCATTAAGATGGTGATGCAGGAAATGGAAATCTGTTATAGTTGGTTTTACACTGAACAGATTAAAAATGTGACCAGTGTATCACTAAGAATCAGTCAGTTAATCAGTGAAATTAATTTCACTTTAATTTGGCAACCAATTAAAACAATTTCTATGTTTCCTACATGAGAGTGTCAGACCTGAAATGCAATAAGTAACCTTTAATGTTCAAAAGTTTCAAAGAGCAGCACACAGAGCATAGTGAGGGAATTAAATAAATATAACTCAAATTCAAAAAGATTAATGATTAATTCATTTTTTCAACACAAGTGGAGCCTTTTTGTGTTCTGACCAGAGTAGGTGACCTTCAGTCGTACAACTTTGAGCAGAGGAGGGTGAAACAAAGAGTCAAGTCCCAGATCTTATGTTTGTGAGCCTGAAGTGGAAAGCTTCATTAACAAAGAATGTCATCTGGGAGGTGGAGGAATTTCAGTTTCACGTCTAAGAGGCTCTTGCTGGATGTAAGTAGTAGATGTGATTTTCTGTGTCTGTAGACAGCAACAGATTTGTGATTGAATTTGGAGTCCAGGGAGCGCTTTTAAAGACCTTCTATGACTCTTTGGTGGCATCTGTCATTTTTTACAGTGTTGTATATTGGAGCAGCGGTTTATTGGCAGCTGAGAGGAAGAGGTTGGATAAACTCATCAGGAAGGCCAGCTCTGTTCTGGGATGCACCCTGGACCCAGTGCAGGTGGTGGGAGACAGAAGGACTCATCTCTGATGGATAGAGTCTCCCACCCCATGCATGTAAATGTTGCTGAACTGCAGAGCTCCTTCAGTGACAGACTGCTGCATCCTAGATGCATGAAGGAGCGTTTCCACAGGTCCTTCCTCCCTGCAGCTGTCAGACTGTACAATCAGAACTGCTCCCAACAAACATAGATGTTTACATCTGCGCTGTAACTGCAATAATTTAATCAACCGATTTGCACTACAACCTGGTTTGCCTCTTATCTGTAGTTAATTTTATTTAATTTAATAACGGCACTCTGTTTATAGTAACCCATTGTCCTTGATGTAAATATGTAAGAAAAATTTTGTATGTTTCTGTTCTGTGTCCTGTTTGTTGTATATGTGTCTTTCTGGCTGCTGTTACAGCCAAATTTCCCCTTGTGGGGCAATTAAAGGATTATTCTATTCTGTCATATATTCTGACATAAAAATTAAAATAGATTTAAATAAAACACAAGCCTTTATCGTCAAAACGGGTTGAGCCTCAGGGAAATTAAAGTTTCCATTGTCATTTGTTTACCCGTGTGTCTGAAAGATTAGGCAAAAACCACTTGGCAGAATTTATTAAAACTAGGCGGGGCTGTGGACAAAATTATGTGGTGTGGAGTTGTTCTCAGCAGAGGACAGAAGGATTCTTAAGCTCTTCCCTACAAATCCACATCAAGATATTTATGAGAGTGAGCTATTTATAAAGAAAACCCAATGACGTCAGGATGTTATCAGAGAATTGGTGATGTTTGCTTGATTAACGCGAATCTTGTTTTGATCATGGCTCATATTAGTTATCATCCTCCACCAGTTGTGTTCTGTGCAAACCTCATTTCTCAGGGCAGGACTAGAGGCTAAGCACCTAACAAACTTATTCTGTAATTTTAATAACCATTAACACCATTCTGTTTTTTCCCCTCAAAATTAATTATCAAAAGGTTTTCATTTAACAAAATTATATGAGGAATTTTATGCCTAACGAACACGGCGCTGTAACATGCAAATGAGAAGGAGATAAGTCGTGTCAATGTTATCTCCCCCTTCGTGCCGGTTATGGTGTGTAAATGATCTGTGACTCACGGTGCGTTGTGCTCTCCTCTCAGGTGTAGCTGGTCTGGTGTGATTAACTGAAAAGCAATAAAGAGGGGGCAGGACCCTTGGTGTGCTTTCCTTTCCTCTACACACCGTCCAGCCAGTGCAGCGGTAATTTTTGGTTGAACAGTTGTTAATTATTTTGTGTTTTGTGTATGTGTGTGTGGGGATTTTGTGTTTTTGGTTTTTTTGATGGGTCCAGAGGGTCTATTTTTCCTGCTTTATTTCTGTTATGTTGATTTTGATAAAGAGGACTTCAGACACTACAGACCCTAGATTTACTGGCTTATCTACCTTCTGTTGTTAGCCCTTTTTTAGTAATTATGATTAAAAAAAACAAAAACAAAAAACAAAACCCTGCAGCTTTAACTTTATAAGATTATTTTTTAGACCTCTCATCTAGAGAGGCTTGGATTACAATTTAAAAACTAACTAAAAAACAAACAACAACAAAAAACGACATATTTACATCCAGATCTTGGTTTTTTTTGTAATTCTGCTTGAACAACCTCCTTTAGTTTGAGCCAAAGTTTATTTTAAATATACAGAAAATTATTGTTTACATAACATCAAATTTAATCCATGTGAAGTGGACCCATTTTCATTATTTTAATAAAAGCATAATAAACAGTGTTGTTGGAGTACAGAACCCTGATGCCTCATTTACATCGAGTTAAATCATTAAGAGGTGGAGGTTTGATAATTTGTTTCATATAAAATAAATTTTACAACATGCAGCCATAATTGGTTGTTGTTGTTTTTTCATTTAAGAATTTGTTGATGAATCAAATGAGCCTCCCACAGTGTCTCATTTTGGTCCCCTTTACACTTCATTTAAAACTGAGCCTTCCCCATAAAAAAGGATTACAAAATAAAAATCACAATCCTGATGATTAAGCCTCAATTTCTGTTGCTTTTATTAACAACTGCCTTTAAATGGCGCACCATTAAAATCTCTTGGTACGACGCAGCAGCAGGAACAACCTCAGCACAGCAAATAAAGGCAATCGAGTTTTCTTGTCTAAACAGGATTCATTAAAAGGTGCTCTACACTTCGGGGTTGGGGGCCTCTACATTAGACAAGACCCTGCATTTTGAATCACCCACCTGCAGTGCCTTATTGCAGACAGTTTGACATTCAACACTGCAGTAATTTCCAACAATCACTGACTTTAACTTTCCATTCTTTACATTTTAACTATTTGGAGTTTCTATGTCATGTAAAGTTGCTCCTTTCTGGTTTAAAAAGTATTGACAGACATGATGACCTATGTTGGAAGAAGCCAGAGATCATAAGGCAGAGACAGTAAGGACTTAAGAGGGAAATATTAAAAGTGCAAAATACAGAGACATTGTGAAAGATGACATAAATATCACATAGACAACTGATAATTCTACATACTCTTCTAAACATATGAATTCTGATCCTGTGCAAGTTTAATCTATTGTATTGGTCACAGGAAAACAGCTTTTAACAGCTTTATCTCATGTTAAAGAGAATAAGACTTCAGAAATCAAATTAAACTACATAATGTGGCTTTACTTTTCTTGGCTAGAGTGAATCTCTTCCTCGTGGTAAGCAGACTGTCAGTGTCAGACTGCTTTGGTTGTTATCTTGCTCCCTGCTACGTGAAATAAAACACATGCCTTCACTGCCCACCTGCTGAAGTCAGAGGATTTCAAAATGGTAGGGAACTGATTAACACTTGAGGCAACTCACCTGGTTGCGAAACACCAGCCCCAAGATTGCTCCAACCAGCTCCAGGAGCAGACACGCTGCCAGGGTGTACATGAACTGTGGTGCACCAGACAAGAATATGAATTTCATTGTTCTATTGAGTTCAAGCATATCCCCCCCCCAAAAAAAGAAAAAAAAATTGAGATAACGTTTTCTAAAGTGCCTTTGTGTGCATCTTTTAACAGTTTGTGTATTGTGTCCATACAGAAAGACCTTTCCTTCCTATCCTAGTTAATCTCTAAAGCAACCAGTGACCAGAACACTCTGGTCTTGCTCTGTGCTTTCATAAAATCCTGAATATAGATGCCATCTTCCCATGTTTGTCTTTTCCTGCATCTGGCAGTGACTCCAGTTGTTTAGTTGCTTATTAAGTAATTTGTAATACAGTGTGTCTTGATTTTTCACCAGTCAGTTCATTGCATTTCTTCCTATAGTTTTAGTACATAACAGAAGCAAAAATTTAGTACATTATGTCAAATGACTCTCCTTAGTGTAATTAAGCCATTACTCACTCCAGCTTAGAGACCGGTGTGAGCATCCTCCAGTCGCTAGGGAAAATATACATTGTCTGACTGGTTGCTGGCGATGAAATCAGTTGCAAATGTGATGCTGCACCAAATACCTCCTATTGATTGTTTTGGTTGCTAGCACGTTGCTACAGCTGAAGTAAAAGTTGTGCTTTTACCAGTGAAACAAACATGTTTCCAAAACGTAACAATCTCTATTTCTGGTTTGTGTCACACTCTTCACACAGTTTCAGTTGGAAAGTGTTTGCAGACAAGTTGGCATCTTATAAGCAAACGATCTGCTAGCAAAGCAATTCCAACTAGGTTTTTGGTGCAGCATCATGCAACTCTCAACCAGTTTCATCCAGTAACAGCTTTTTCTGTTTGTTTGTCTCTCTTTAAATCCCAGAAAGTAAGACAGACTGGTTTAGTTTAAACTGTGTGTGTGTGTGTGTGTGTGGGGGGGGGGGGGGGGGGGGGGGGTTATTTGCATCTTTACAAATAACAATGATGCAAAGGCAATTTCCAATACTTCACCACTCACCACTTTCAATAGAGTTATATTATCCCTCAGGGAACCCAAGACTCCAATGAATGAAACAACAAATAGGATGATGCCCAGTAGGATCAGGATTATAGATGGGGCCAGAAACACACCCTCCAGTGTCTTGTACTGCTGTCGCTCTACTTCTGCATAGATGCCAATACCCAGGATACATCCGCCTATTAGCTGGAAACACACAAGCGAAGCAGTTAGGACAGATTAGTCATCAGCTTGAACATGATGGGAAACCAGCAGGTTTCTAGATTCGCTCAGTTTCTGCAGATTTAAATATAACTAAGAGAATAAAACATTCAGTGGGCCAAAGCTTAATTTCCACAATTACATGTTCGTCAGCTACCACTTAGCAGGGAATATTGAGGTGGAAAAAAAATGGAAAGTGCTTAGACCACCAGGTCTCAAAGACAACAGAGAAAGAGACGCGTACAATACTTAAGTTTAAGGTCATACATATTAGAAGGAAAATACAGCAACATCACTTTGTCAGACAGGTTCTATTTAAGTGATTTCTTGATTCAGGAGGTCCAGCAGTAATCAGGGCTGGATATAGCTAGTGAAATTGAACTTTGCTTCCCCAAAAAACGTGGTTTTCACAGTCAATGCTTGATTTAACAATAAGGCAATTAATATTTCGACACAGGGACAGATAGGTTTGGATTTTTGTTGATGCTGGAGGTCAGAGGAGAAAGGCCAATTAGCTTTGAGTTGACAGGAAGGTAACAAGAACTCAAACAACCACAAAGATGGGCCACAGTGGATACATCTACCGTCAGCTAATAACAAGTCACACAAACGTATTCACATAAATGTAACTGCTGTGACATCACCTGTTGGTTAGTGTAGCCCTCACACTGTATGTGATGACCAGGAGGTGAATCGGACTAAGAAACCAAGAGACACTGCACACTCATATTATAGCAGTTTGTAAACCACACGTTAGCCTCACCCTAAAGCAAATAATTATAAAATGCAGTTTAACAGGACTTTCACACTGACTTCACTTTTCACACCAGTAAGCTGTGCCAGTCTCCCAATCTCTCATGTACAGTCTATGGATGATGGTCCATGTGAGTCTGTCTGATTTAGACAGAAACCTCAACAACAAGCATAAAAATCTATATGCCTATAAAGCATAAAGTCTGCACCTCAATCAAATCATGAATGTTTCATTTAAATTCCACTTTGGTGGTATACAGAAGCAAAAATGTTTTTGTCCATTTCTAAAGCCAATTGTATAAAGCGTTTTAATAGTTTCTTTATCAAACAACAACAACAAAAGAAATCCTGGCAAACACTGACATAATTATAGGCATACCCTTGTAGAGCTACAAGGGTATGAAATTTCTCCCGAAGAAGAAATGATAAATAAATTAAGCAATTATAATCTGTATAATCGCCAGACTGTAGTGGACTATGGTAACAGATAATTCAGCGTTGTTATTGTAAAAAATAGTTTCTTAATTAGGTTCTCTGAAGTTTTGTATAGTCTGACACATGCACGCACACAGTGTCTTTATTCGAGTTTCCCTTCACCACATTACTCCAACATAATTCAACAATCAATTCAAAAGAACATTTAAGAACCATCAGTGCTGTGAAGCAAATTGCCTAGATTGTTTATACACAGCCATAAATACACACTTTTCTGTCTTTGTCATTGAAGAGAACTGAAAGAGAAGCAATCTTCAGTTTTAAGTTCTCAAGTAACCAATCATCCATACAAAGTCATCACATCAGGATGGAGAAGGCTAGTTTTCCCATTAAAGACAAAAGATGGGTAGAAACGAAACCGGGCACTGGCATTACGGACTGATAATTGGAAACTCAGCAGGATGTTCCTGTGAAACAGAGCAGTATCACATGAACAAAGCAAACTTTCACAAATAGCAAATTATATTTCTCGACAGAAATTAGTGGGGTTTTTTTGTCCCTTTTTGTGCTCAATGCTATAAATTTCAATTCGATTCAAGCGAAACTTGCAAGGCCGGTTTAGCTCAAGAACCTCCATTTAGAGTGGATTCACATAATTATACCTCAACATAGGTATATTTTTAAACATATAAAGACCAACAGCTCCATTATTCTTTCTGTTGTGTTGTGAAAGAAGCACTGTTGAACAGCCACGTACTGCTGCACGCCAGCTGAATAATATATCACAAGAAGGCTCCTGTGTAGACATTAGAATTGTTAATGAGAACCCTAATCAAAAGGTCAATTAAGTCAAATTAACAGTGGCAGAAGCTATTTAAGCAATCAGCAAACAAACCTGTCAAAGTCTAGGAGGAGCAAAATGAGAGAGGGGAGAGCACAAAGGGTCAGCTCACCCAAATTACTTGGGGTTTTTTTTTTTGTTTTTTTTTTAAACACAACACAACCCCTGCACAGAGAGGAGCCGGGTCAAGTGTGTAGACGTCTGAATGAGTGGTCGGTCTCAATATAAAACTGTTTTTTTGTTGTTCCCTTACAGCGGTGTTTCCAGCGCTGACATCCTCAGGTTCCTGCATCTAAAATGACACCGTGAGGAAACTTATCACCACCTCACGTGACGCTGTTTTGAATCCTATCTTTAGAAACGACAGGCTGTTCTACTGTGTCAAAGCAAGCCTGTGTGTGTGCTATACTCTTCTGGCTCACTTTGAAAATGTTTATTTGTTTATTACAGACACACTTTGAGCAAACTGCACCATATAACCTCAAATATTTGGCTTATTCTATGCATATCAATCTAGCTAATAAAGTGCTGTGAAGTATTTCCCCACCTTCTGATCATTATCATTTGTAAAATGGTCACATCTTTCTTAAGGAGTATTAGGGCAACATTTAAAAAAATGTATATATATTAGTGATAATTTTATGCCTTGTGTAAATAAGTTAGTGAAACAAACTGATCAGCCATCTGATTGTGTCTTGTGATTTAACATACGTCCTGTCTATTGCACGACGGTGTGACCATCAATATCCTTGCATCTGTCCACTGCCAGCTATTTCATTGTGTACAAATCAGGCCAACTCCTTCAGGCTTGTGTACTTTCCTTCTGACTATTGTAGCTTTCTGCACCATCTTTTCTGCATCCTTCTATTTATCACCACACTGTGTTTATGTGCTAAAGAAGAAATAATTTTCTTTTTACTAAAACCAATTCTGAAGTACGATTTCACTAACTCATCTTCAGTTATCTTAAAGATGGTATAGCAGCTGCAGCACTTTCAACAAAGGGACAGGGATCTCAATAAGCATCACATCATGCTGTGATCTAAAGAAACTCAACAATAGCTGACGAGGACTGACGAGACAAAAGTTTACATTTTTGAAGGGTTCGAGTCCCGTTACATCTGGCGTAAAACTGATGAAGCTTTTTATGAAAACGAACATCATACCAAGAGTTATGCAGGATGGCGGTAGTGTCACGAAACGTCTAAATCCAAGCGAGATACTTTGGCCTGACTTTTAACAGGTTGTTCGTTCTTTAAATCGTTCAGTGTTGCTGAATTAAAGCAAGTATGCAAAGAAGAGTGGGCCTAAATTCCTGCACATGGACATGAAAGACTCATTAGCAGTTGCTACAAATGGTGGCAGAATTAGATTTAAGAGGCAGTTACCTTTCACATGGGGTCATGTATGTTTGGATAACTTTTTTTCCCCCCTTTTCAAAACTGCATTTTGTATTTATTCACGTCATCTTTGTTTGATGATCTGAAACACTTAAGTGTGAAAAATATGCAAATAAACAAAACAAGAAAAAAAATCAGTTATGAGGCAAATGCTTTTGCACCATATAAAACTAAATTTCAGTCTGAGAACAGTGTTTCTCAATAACAGCAGCTAAATGTTAACAACTATGCATTTGCTGAAACAAATTTAAATGCCCAGGTGTGTTTCAACAATGACTTCCAGGCTAAATTAAAATTAAAAGAGCCATTTATACAAACTCACTGACTGCCAAATAGCACATGGCACGTCCTGAAATAGGATCCGGCAGCTGAAGTGGAAACTGGCCAAATTGCAACAATCCATTTATACTGATTTCAGTTATTTGGTCTGTTTTTGCATGCTGGAAGGGTTAAAATGAGCACGACTTCTTGCAATATTCATCCACATATCCATTACCAAAAAAACAAGCATTTTCTCTTCTGTACCCTGAAAAAAATAACTTTTCCCCATTTCATTTTCAAAGCAATGACTGTAATGAAATTGTTGTTTTTCTATAATAATTGAAGCTTGTTATCAGGAAGGCTGCTACTGAGAAAACATAGAAGAGCTGGTTTATTTTTCTGCTTGTGAGGTATGCTGTAAACAGACAAATTTAGGATATTTGTGTTAAGCCACCTGGCGCTATCCCTGGTACTGAATAGATCAGAGGAGGAAATGGAGAAAACATCGCTTTAATTCTGCCTTGTTGGCTTATTGTGGACAGAAATATCAAAGTAGCAATGTTTCAGAGAGAGAGTGAGCGAGAGGCAGAGGGAAATGCATGGCGTGAGCAGAGAAGCAGACTAAACGATCCAATAATCACGGCATATTGCTTCTGCAAACACCATTGTATGACATATTGCTAATTGCTGTTTGCCGCCATCCCCCCTCCCAATCTGATTTCAGCCATCCTGTGAGATGCACAGCACATCACAGCAAAAGAGAAAAAGGGGGAGGGGGGGCCTATGCAGATTTCAGAAGGTCCGACACTGTTTATAATCCACCATGATGCCTTTCCCTTACATGTCCCTGCTTGGTGTCTGTTATGGTCTCTTACTGGCCGCTGGCCTGTACGCCACGAACTCGCTTCCATTCAGCCAAGAGGAGAGGAGATCACTTAGAGCCTTTTAAACAGCAATTTGAAATTTCTGCCAAGGATAGAATATGTCAACAGTCAAGAGTGATAATCTCCACAAAGAGTCTGTCTTGTTTGAGGATCATTCTGATTCATGCAAACAGATTTCTAACAAACGTACTCGGGAAAATAAAATAAAACGGGTCACACACTGTTTATCATCATGCACTTAGCTGCAGATGGCTCGGCAACAGTTTCAGGGCATTAGGCCAAGATCAAGTGGTAGTTTATAACCTATTACACTCTGCTAAAACAACTTCGTGGTGCTATTACTGGACACAGCTCACAGCTATAAAGGCATGCAGTGCAGCTTTGAAACCAGGGTACAATCTGCAGACATAGCACAGACAGAAAAGGAAAAGAAATGTAACTTTAGGATTGTCACTGCTATTGCGTCCTAATTTAAATTAGCTTTTGGAGACATTTTAAAGCTAAAGCAGAGTTAAGAAACCAACATGGAACTAACAAATATCTGTAAACTACTGGCTCTCATATTTTCCCTATGTGATAATCAGAACACCTGTTAGATCTGAGAGAAAAGGAAATCTTGTCATCTACATTCAGAATGACATCATAGGCTATTTTTAGCCAGTCCAGCAGCTCAGTAAATGTGGATTTTGTTCCCCAGATGTAAATATCTAACAAATAACAGAACAATTTACTAACCTGTCTGAAATTTCTAGCATATTTATTAATTGTGGCCAGACAGCCAGTTCTAAAAACTTTGATGAGCTTTCCTCTAAAAAGGTCAGTCTATGGATGAAAAATCTCTTTTCACAAGTTATTGCATTGATTTCCATCTTTCACATTTATTCCTTGTCAGTATGGACTTTAATGCGCAGTAGGCAAGTGTACCATATATAAATACCACGTTTCCATGAATTTACACTGATGTACCTTATCACAAAATGTTAGAATCTTTCTCTAGTCCTTTGGTTAATGATCATATGCATTACAAAAACCCCTCAAATTATAATAAAGGCTAATAAATATGCATCCAGATCTGTGTGTTTATATTGACCTCAAGCCAATGCTAAACCAATAGCGAAAGGGTCTGTGATGCCTTCTGGAGACAATTTTTCTGTCTGCTACATCATTGCAGATGAATTCTGGCTCACTCTTCTTTACAACGTTGCTTCAGTTCACTGAGGACTGTGGGCATCCAGTTATGTATTCAGGTTCAGGTCTGGACTGGGATGGGCTGCTGCAACATCTTCTGTTGAAGATTTTTTTTCTATGCTTGAGATCATTGTCCTGTTGCACGAGCCAATTTCAGCCGAGCTTAAGCTGTTGGAAAGATGGCCTCACATTTAGATAGAGTATTCTGGCATATAAAGAAGTTAAAATCAAGCTTCAGCCCTCTACCACTAGTGGACAGTTCCTATGAGATGTTTGTTAATCACCAAATGTGGCTAAACATCTCCACTTTGGCCTCGAATGTCCAAATGACCTTGTCCAGAAACCTTGTAGTTTGTTCAGATGCATTTTTGCAAACCCAACTGTGCTGCTGTGTTCTCTTTACAGAGAAGAGGCTTTGTTCTGGTAACCCTTCCAAACAAGTCATACATGTTCAGTCTTTTTTGTATTGTCATGAACTTTAAAATGTAGCATGCCGAGGCCTGTGGAGTCTGTGATGTAGATCTTGAGGTTTTTTTGCAAATTTCTCTGAGCATTGCATCATTGAGGTAAATATATACCCGAATAATCTGTGATCACCTCCAAATATGGGTTCAGGAGTTTTACAACTACACGGTCAGTTATAGAAATCAAAAGAATGAAAATATGGGAACATATCAGCATTTCATAGCATTGACCATGATCCTAATTTCAGGATATTGGTGTTAGGAAGACCCAAAGCATGACTTACTAATGTGGAAGATAAGTAATGCTCATGACTAATGAGATCATGATTGTATGCAAAATGTATTAACACTGAAAATATTAGACTGGATTAAATAATAAATCAGTGTGTCAAGAGTGAAAATGACAAATTTGACCTTCATCATGAGGACGATTTGGGTAAAGACCAAAATTCTCCAACACTGTAGGCAGAGTTCTTGTGAACAGTGGACAAAGATCTCACCAGAGCACGAGCTAGCATTTGAGTTTTTACATTTTGTACCTTGGGCTTTACAGATGAATGTTTTAATGGTCTCAAAGTAAACGCAACAAAAATTCAAAAATATGACATCCCAGCGTTTTCCTGTGTGTTAGTGAGCTCAGTCAACCTTCACTGGATAAGTAAAGGTTAAGAGCAGCAAATAACTTCACGCAGCAAACTGAAATATTCTAAAAATGTTTTCTAAAAGGGAACGGGGATACAATTTGAGGGGGGAATTAAATTTAAAACATCCTCGTATCCGTACAACATTAAAAAGTTTTTGCATCTCTGTGTGTGGAGTGAAGACTAAGTAAAGATATGAAGCAATGTCCAAGCATGGCGCAGTTTAAAAAGCGGTTTAAGGATATGGTTTTTACAGGGTACAGGGAAAAGGTAGAGATTTGATAGGGTGTTCTTGTCTAATATTTTCATGTGTGTGCGCATGCACGGGTTTGTTGGTATGGGTGTGTGTGTGTGTGTGTGTGTGTGTGTGTGTGTGTGTGTGTGTGTGTGTGTGTGTGTGTATATATATAAATAATTGTAGGTTGTGTATCCTTGAGGTGTTAATGGGGTTATTGAAAATGTGTACATGTGCGTATGTGTGTATATACGTATGTATGGATAGAAACATATATGTGTATATATTAAAAAAAAAATTACACATAACATAATGTAATTGCAAGGAGGTATTTCTGTAGTCTATTGATACTAGATAGTGGAAAAGGGGTGGGATTAAATAAGCTTATGCTTCTTCCTGCTCCTTTTTGAACATGGACGTTATTTGGAGTTGTGGTTGCTCGTTTTCCTTTTGTTTGCTTTGTTCATTTGTCTCTTTTAATTCTATTTTTTTTATACTTTTTCAACATGTTCAAAATAAAGATTCAATCAATCAATCAATCAATCAATCAAAAAGAAAGCAGCAAACTTGGGAACATGCCGGGAAGGTTATTGGAAGAACTCCAGCTGCTTTTACATTTCTCTGAGATTCAGATGACAGGAACAAACAATTTGTGACAAATTACAGACGGCAATCAAAACCGCTGACAAATCCTCTCTGCACCTCTCCAGTCGTGCTCCTCTGTTCTGTCCTCCTAATCAGTTGTTTACATTATTTCACTTCATGCTAATTTCGGAATAAGAATTTAAATCAAAGCGGCGTTCAAACACTGTTAAACATGACCCGAGGCATTCTCGTCACCCTCGAGCTTTGCTTGAATCTTGCGTTTACTCTTTGTCAACTGTTCTCCATTTGAATACAGAGCCAGAGGAGATTAATCTGTTGTCCTAATGTGGGTTAAATCATTCCCACAGTAAGCAGGAAATGACTCATCATCTTCTGTACATTGTTCCTCCAAAATATACACCGCACTGTTTGGACATTTACACTCTAAGCAGTTGATAGCCAGCACGCGCACATCCTGTTCTGCAAAAACGCTGAATGGGGGTGAAAAACAGGTCATTAAGAGCAAAAGAAAAACAAAACCAAATGAAGAAGCACAAAGAGATCTGAAAGTAACCCGCTCGAGTTTCTTTTTACAGGTGGTTTAAATTACCGACTGACATTTTAGTAAGTGAAGCTAGGAATTCTAGTAAATCTCCACAAGAGTACTCACACTGCAGAGTCCTCTGTTTCTCCAAAACCAACTGGTGCATCATTACTTGTTGTTTTCATTACTCATTATATTATATTATAGTGTGAAATGATTACTGTAGCATCATGCGGTGAACTGAAAAAAAGATTTGAGCACCTGTTGCAGGAAACATTTTATGAGAATCGCTGTTGCCGTTCAATCTTTGTGTCTAGGTTTCCAGGAGGATGTGCCAGAACTCTTTATTCAGAGGCACCATGTGGCAAAAAATATCTTATTAATGTGACTGAGTCAACGAGCAGCAGGATCAAAGTAAATATAACATGTTTATCTGTTTCACCTTCCTTATCAAGGCAGCATTCATTCTCCATAATAAACCCATTACTGAGTCTTATGCCTTTGCCTCCCGTTCTACTCCTTTTTGAGCTTCCTCCCATCGCAAATTAACTTCTCAAAAGGTTCTTTCAGAAGAGACAAATAAATGAATTTTCTAAGTGCACCAAGTTCAATTAGCCATCCGTCTTCAAAAATATACAGTCTGTCACATCATCTATGAGAGGGAGCAGCTGCATGGTTGGTTATACAGTATTTCCCAGAAAGGAAGACAAAAAAAGACAAGCTTGTAAGCCAGCAGTATAAACTGTTGCAGTCATATCTCCCATTTGGAGGTATTTGTTGAAATAAACATCACGTTCAAGAATCTAATTATATCACTTCATGTTACTGCCTTTAAAAAAAATAAATAGTTACAAGTAAGGCTATTGTTTCGGGATTAAATGGTCAATATACTCTAATGTGGCCCAGTTTTTACTGGTCGGACAACTCTGTGTGCATGAACTCTGTGTTCCAGTACTGATCCACTACTTTTGTCTACAGAAAAGAACCTGTGGAAAAACCAGATGTCAAGCTTAAAGTTTTCTGTGTCTGTCTATGTGCCACAGGAACTACATTCTCTGGTGGGGAAACAATTTTTAAATGTGCAACTTTTTAAGTTGTGCTTTGCTAAAAACAATGAATGAAGCAACACATTGTCACAGGAACGTGCATGTATTGATTTCTATTCATCTGCTAGAGGAATACAGAGCGCACAAAGAATACCTGTTCAAACAATGAAATGAATTTCAGTTTAATCTGCTTATAAGCTAAAGAGATTTCCACGTTTACTTTATTATCCTATGGGGCAGTAACAGTTTAAATGCATCCAGTTTAAAGTTTCAGAGCTCTAGAAATAAACAGCAGGACTGAGCTTGCACTCAGTGATAAAATAATTAACCTGAATTAAAATGTTTAACACGCTATACAAAGATTAATGATTTTTCTGCTGCATTAATCTCATCTTATTTGCAAAAGTTTTGCATTCTAATGCTATAATTTTGTTATTTAGAATCTCTTTATCACTTACTTATCGGACTTATCATCATCAGATAACATCATAGGGATAAGTTTGTATGGAAAAAAAAAGAGTAACATGACCCACAAAATGTCCCTTTTAATGCAAATGTGCAGAGACCTGAAGTGGAAAGCCCGGCTTAAGTTGTTAATTACTGTCATGATACCCATTTCCAACCGGCCTGGCTGTACTGAACTTGTCTCGCTGTAATACCTTTCAGGTGTTTAGTGTTAGATTTGTATTGTTGATTGTCATTTATGCTTAGAAATATTTACTTATATATGCTTAGAGTTTTGTAATTAGTTGTAGATTGGTAGAGGTTTTGATCCTTGATAGTCTGCAAACTTTGTGTGTATTAGACAGCACTTTGGGAGCATGAGAGGTCATACCGTGTCTTATTGTTTTATGGTAGGATTAACGTAGTTGCGTCCGTTCTAGTCTAAGTGCTCTTTGTTTAGATGAACTGCAGGACTTCCTCACCGTGTTATCTAGGATGAACCATCTAGGGTGAGGGGGAGGCTACCCTCTTCCTGACCAAGGATGTTTGACCCTTTGATCAGCAGTCCACACACACACACACACACACACACACACACACACACACACACACACACACACACACACACACACACACACACAGGCAAGGTACTCTTTGTGTGTATGTAGACGTCATATGTTAATGAACTTATGCATATTCATGTAACCTCAATAAAAGAACAGTGGTACGGGAGAACGGACGAGAGCACCTGGGGTCAAGCGAAGGAACGGTGCCTGTCCGGTTCTCTCCCGTGCACGAGAAACATGAAGAAGCTTGCCTACTTGTGTCTTGCTTTGCAGTGTAATTATATTGCCTTTAACGTTCCAGCGGATGGGTTCAAGCTACAAACCTATCATTTAGAAAACTTGGTGAGCGGATTTATAATGTTGATTTCCAGCACTGTATTTTATTCTACTAAAGCAAAAAGACAACTTTCTTCCGATTGGCTGACCCTCGTAAGCAAAAGGTTTGAAGAATGGGTCAGTGGGGTTTCTGTACCCGCAGTCAGAGCCATGACGACCATATTAGGGATATCCATTCTCTGTGAAAACCAAGAGTAGAAAAAAGACCCTGTCTGAAACAGAGAGTTTAGACTTTAGCCTGAGCTTTTTGCTCACAGGGATTACTGAAGCAAACAATGACCTCCATCCACCACTGTCACAATATTTTTATATATGACAAAAAAAAGGAAAACATAGTATATCCACTTTAGTGTTAACATTTATTGAAATTCTGCTTGGCTTAAACTAACACTCTGTGTTAGTTTAAGCCAAGCATTAGTAAGACTGAATTAAACAGATGGCTGAAAGGTCAAAGTTTACTTACAGCTCAACAACCAACATGACATCCTTTGAAAACTGTAGACTAACTGTTTAAATTCATGTGACGCTTTGGTTGTAACTATATCAGAATTGGCATATCTCAATGCGTTATTGATCTAATAATTAGCCATTGTTTATATCCCCCCATATATCTGGTTATTAAAGTAGAAGATAAGGTGGAGAAATGTAAGAACAAAACTATGCTAACATGTCAACTAAACTGGGATCATATATAGTGATATTCTTCTATTCTGAAAGATTATATGACTAAAATCAGGTGCACAGTCTGCTCTGAGACTTATTATTATCTGTAGCAATCATTTCATCATCAAAATGAGAGCAGCATTGTCAGATTGAAGTTTTTCTCAAAGGTTTCCTGGTTTTATTTGTTGGTTGCCAAATTCATAATTAAAAATCAAATTTAATAAATGACAGCAACGATAAAGGCGGGCTT
This sequence comes from Copadichromis virginalis, assembly GCF_057382275.1. Lineage (NCBI taxonomy): Eukaryota > Metazoa > Chordata > Actinopteri > Cichliformes > Cichlidae > Copadichromis > Copadichromis virginalis. Next base: position 16,229,210 of record NC_140618.1, read on the forward strand.
CCAGCCACTCAAAAAAATACATTAATTTAAAAAAATAAAAATAAAAAAAATAAAAAAAAAAATCACAAAGCGTCATCACAACAGGTTGCTCTGTATATTTGATCTGGCAGAGTTTGAAGCTGGAGTTTGTGTTTCCACCCAGAAAGCAGCCAGGAGATATTTTACTTGTTAGGCAAATGTGTAAACCACCACACCATTTTATTCAAATATAGATCCAATATGTAGAAGGCTAAATCAAAAATTTCTTTATAGGAAATTGCAAGTTTTAATGTAGACATGACACTAATGAAAAGGGTATGTGTTTTGGTCGTTTTAAACTGAAGCAAACTGGGTACTGTATGTTGTACGACTACTTTTAATAACCTTGAAAACCTTCAGTGTCTATATGAAGTGTGGGTCCTCACAGGGGCATACAAAATAATTTGGGACCCTCGGCTTCCTCTGCTTGGGGAGTTCCAGGTGCTTCTGTCTGGGAGATTGTGTGGTTTTCCCAAGAAAAGCTATAAAAAAAAAAAAGAAATAAAAGAAAAGAAAAGTAGATAGTGTTGGACTACTATCTGCAAAGTTTTACTCTGCCGTGTATGTGCATGTGTTAAACTGCCTAAACTGTTCTAATGCAAGAACAGTTTAGGCAAGAAGCTATGGCTTTATCACTCAAACACACACACTTGGAAAAGATGATCTGCAGGTCGTTTCCAGGCAGGCTATGTCTGTCGTTCCTGAAAAATCCTAAAGGGAAAACAAGATAACTCCCAGAAAGTCTGCTATGGCAGCATTATGCTGAGGAACCTCGATGGGAATGACTGATGATGGCTGGAGAGTTTTGACTCATTTGCAGTGTTTCATCAGTGACCTGTACAGCAGCAGTCTAAATGTAAACAAATAAAAGTAAGTCTAAATAACTTTTAGGTGGATTTTTAAAAATGCATTTAATGTAATACTTTCATCATAACTGATCATTTTCCATTCAGATCCTCTAATGCGTCCTTCCTCCAAGTCAGTATGAACCTCTGCAGAATAAAAATGTCCCCATATAATTTTTCAATGCATCAGTGACCCCAAACAATCAGACAAGAAGAACAAGGAGCAGTGCAGCCCTGATCTCACACTGCCACTCAATTACAAAACCCCCAAAACATAATAAAATAAAATAAAAATGCTCCACACACTGAAAAAAATTCTACGGAAGAAAAACAGAAACTTTACTGATAGCCTGCGTGGAGTTAAGTGGTCAGCAGATTGAATGAAAAACTACTGAAGCGACGCTGCTGCAGTGCTGTCACTGTCATTTGATTTACACGTGGCTCATCGGTCCACATGACCCGTACTGTGGTACAGTGACCACGGGAGGACACAAGACTCCTGCGTGAAAAATGACCCCTCGTCCGTTCTTCCTTTTTTCTCTGTTTTAATTTAATTTAATTTACCCAGTTCTCATTCGGGTAGGGTAAAGGTAAGCAAGGAGGGTGTGGCGGCGGAAGGTTTCTGTGAGCAATATCCTACAGCACCTGTCCGTCCACAGGTGTAGCTTACAAAGCCCATGGTTTTATTAGAAAAACGAAATAAGACCGGATCACCCTTTGTCCACCCCACGGATCTGACCGGAGCTCGCATACCCACAAATCAAAAGCATTAGATAAACACACAAGCACACACATACACAAAAACACACCCAGCCTTCCCTCCCTGCCAGCCGGGATCTCCGAGCAAACAAAGCGCACACTCTAGGTTTTAGGATAATCGTGTCTGTACTCACCCACCAACAGCAGGCGTAGATGAACAGCATGAATTTGATGATATAATAGGAACAATCAGCACAACATTTAGACTCTCCCTCTGCCATCGTGTCTGGACGGAAGATAGTTTCTTTCAGCGGCTCTTTGGACTGTTGACAATTCACTTCCGCGTTGTCCTCGTCATAGCACCTGGAAACGCGCGTACAGTCTGATATATGGACGGCCGAAGGGGGCTGGTGGATGTGAGCTTGTGCAAGACTTTTAACTTGTAGAAGTTATGTGACATAAGTACATTAATAAAATCCAATTCAAATTTTATTAAGATTCAAATCTTTGCCCAATTAAGGACGTGGTCATTTTAAGTGACAGATGGGTTCGCTTCCCGTTGTTTATTGTCAAAAAATAAAACAATAAAAAACTTCTTTGATTTTTCTGGGGCTTTCTGTTCAGTTTGTTTTAAGCCTGTTTTTAATATTTTTGTTTAAACTGAGTATCTACCTGGTTTTTACTATCACAGTAAATTACAAAGGTATCTTTCAAGCTAAGCTATCCAGCATATAGTTGTTACTGATAACAAGCTCCTATGATAGGTTAAAAAACCAACACACATGATTGAAAGAGCCAAACCGGAGACCAGCAGAACAACTTATGAACAGTGCGGCTATTTCACAACATCTTCTGTACTTTGCCCAGGTATTTCTAACCCATTAACGTACACGCCTATGTAAATATCTAGAAGTTTTTGGGCAGCCTGTGTCAGCAATAGCTTCACCACACTGTGCAGGTCTACAGTTTGACGTTATTATCTGTATCTCACCATTTTATGCTGTAGGGTGTTCAGAAGTAAACATGACAAACACTGAGTTTGCATGGGACAAAATGGGACTGAGATGTAACCCTAAATTTTCATAACTCACAAATAAAAATGCAATAAACTGTGCAGGATAAATATACATTTTGCTCTATTACTGAGTAAATACAATAAGGATAAAGGGAAGCTAAAGTTTGTTCTTTTGCTTTCACGTGAAAGTCTTTATATACTCCTGTAATCTCTTTTATTTCTCTGTTATTTCAACTTCTCTTCTGTCTGGATGCATCCAAATTAAAACACAGCACAGTTTGGATGTAGCCACAGGCTGCCAAAGCTGGCAATTTTAGCAATCTTTATCTACTGTGCCCCTCCACTTCCTGTTCAGAAAGAATAGAAACTCTATTTCTAGGAACATAATGGCACTTCCTTTTTTTAGGGTTGTTTCCATCATATTTGACAAAATTTGCAAAGATGAACCGGATCAATGTTTTGGGACTTTAGAGAAGTGCATTTCCTGCAGAGCCAGTCAAAATGTGGGACATTGTTTGAAGATGTGGAACAAGGGAAAAAGGAATAAAAATGCTGTGGAGATCCACATAAAGACAGACGTCTGGACCCGAAACTATTGGGAGAAGGTAGACTCTTTCTTATCTGCTATCATTTTATTTTAAGATTAACATGGCCACAAAGTGAAGATGAATACATTCACATACTTTGATCTGAGTCTTGTTTGTACTCTAATCTGATGCTGTTGAAAGCAAAAAGTCAAGGAAAAACAAGATAAAGTCCACTGTGAACAAGATTCATTCCCTCTGTTATTAGAACAAAACAAGTATGAAATACACCAATGCAATTAAAATGTATTAACTCAGCATTTTATACAAGACTGGATTTTTCGACAAAGTGCACTTCAAGGAGACGGACTGTGTTATACTGAAACTGGTTTACTGGCACAAAGTGACTCAGAAGAGAGAGTGAATGCAACAGGCTCTGATCTGAATGCGAAGGATTTGTTCATCGAGGCTGTCATGAGATGCTGGTGGGTGGACAGGCAGACAGCAGGACGGACCAGCTCGACTAGAAAAGCAGAGCAAATATGTTGCAAAATGTACCCGGGGAAACACCAAAATACATAAATGCAATCTAGGAGCCTGAGAAGATAAGCATTTATCTTCTTACATTGGCTCCCCATTAAATACCGTATTGACTTTAAAATTCTTTTGATCACTTTTAAAATTTAAAAAAACTTGGCGTCTAGCTACCTAACTGATCTCCTGCACTTGTACAACCCCAAGAGAGCACTAAGATCTTCGAGTCAGTTGCTCTTAGTGCAACCAAGGTCTCGGTTAACGACCTGAGGTGATCGAGCCTTTGCTATTGCTACACCTAGACTCTGGAATAATCTCCCAGCTGATATTCGCATGTCTGAGTCTATCCAATCTTTCAAATCGCACCTAAAAACTCACTTGTTTACTTTTGAATCAAACTAGTTTGACCTTCATCTGGTTTGCTCTGCACTATGCAAAAGTGTTTTTTATTCCCTGTTTGCTTGTTATGCTCTGTCCCGAATTTTATGTGTCTTGTGGTCGACTGTGAAGCACTTCGATGATGATTATTGGTCTTTCAAAATGTGCTATAGAAATAAACTTTGATTTGAAGCATTCTCCCACAGAATGCAAGCGGGCCCATATATACTGCTCCTGATGACAATGACAGGAGGCAGGTACAGTGGCTGAAAGACGGGAAACCAAAGACCCCACCAAAAGGTGAAGACAAAACCTGCCACTTCCAGCCAGAACTCAGAGACCAGAAACAACAGGAACAAACAAGTGCAGGACTATTACATAACTGGGCCCAAGCCTCAAGTGGTACAACAGGAAAGTACAGTTTCTTCAGCATGTAAATTGACCTAATGACTACCCGAATTATTGCCCCACACACGGGCATTTGTTTTATACAGATACCTGCTTACTAACCCGTCTGTCTGGCCATAAGAAATTATGTGAGATGAGCATGAACCAACCGTTAGAAATGTGTCATCGTAGCAGAAACCTGAACGGCAAACATACTCTTATCACTGTTTTCACAAAGATAAAAATGTTTGTTTTCTTTACGCTAATGCAGCAGATATATGAAGGTAAATATACTGCCAAATATTAGAGGCTGTAGAATGAAATATGTGAATGTGCAAAAAAATTTCAACTTGAGCAGCTGTTTTAACTGATTCGAGAGGCTGTGATCAGAGTTGTGGAAATAGTAAAAGAAATTAAATAAATATCAATAAAATCAGAATTACAAGTTTGAAGCTCTCAGTATATCTGTGTAAGTATCAGTCTCCACATTTATTCATATTTTTGTAACTGTAAATTTAAAACACAAGCATGTGAAAACTTTTTACAAGTGAAAATTTCAAAAAATACAAGTTCAGATTTTTTTTTTAAATTCTCACATTTTATTCTGCAAGTTCTCACATTTTGCAACATATTTACCTTCATACAGAAAGTACATCAAACATTACTCAAAACAAAAACATCTACAGTACCTTCTCTCCTCGTGGTGACATTTGGCGGAGGGACCATGCATCCCCATGCTGTGAGGGACTGGATCATTGACTGGATCACTGACTGGATCACTGGAGGGTTCTTCAAAGAATTTTCAGAGGTAGCAGCTTTAGTATGGAGGCTATTGAGCGCCAAAATTAATTAATTAAATATATTATAATAAATAAAATTTGTCATTAATTAATTAAAATTGGAGCTATATAAATAAGGCAGGAGTGACTTCCTGTGTAATTCAGTGGTGCATTTTGATGACCACAGCCGTTCACTAAACATACTCCTGTGACTGGCAAGCGCATCATGGAGTGCGTGGGAGGTATTGTCCTTATCTTGGTCAATATCTTGGTCAACTCTCCGACACCACCTTAAGAGAGTCCATCGCCACAACATTACTTTCCTTGCGGATCAGTCACTTGAGTCTGTTGGCATCTGCGACTCGATAAACAGATCCGATACACACAACTTACACATGCATATCCGATCTTCTTTAAATAACCGCCTATCAAAGAGTTCACAGCACAGACTCTATCCAAAGCAAACATTCAAATCCCTGAATATATATCAGAGGATCAGAAGACATCGGATGTGATAAACCAGTCATTAGTTTGTATATGATAAATCGCCATCCCTCGCCTTTTTAGCTGCTGTAGCGCCCTTATTGCAGTTTTCTAAGCACCAAAAGCAGCAACATCTTAATCAGCAGTGACTCGGCCAACAAAACATTTCACATCAATAGGAGGGAGCTGTGTGATTGGCTGTTTCCCCCCTCTTGGTACTTTTCTTACTTATACATCACCTTTATTACTTTCTTCAGTCAGAAAATGACCTTGGAGTGAAAGCAACAAAGAAACTCAAAGATTTTCAAGTGTTATGAAATTCAACCTTCAGCAAAATGAGAATTTTTGTGTCCTCTGGTTGCCTGGGAGTACAGACTGTCTAGTTTTTGTAAAGTATTTATTTGAGATGTGTTCAGGTGCAACTGAAGAGTCACTGCAGGTGTCTATTTCTGTGTTTGCTAGTTTAGGTGGTGAAAATGAGTTTCTTCCCCTCTTGATTAGGTTTTGACCCTTGATAGCCAGCTCTCGCCCAGATTCACTCGGGCAACCACATTTATTAAGAACTGCTACACCTTCTCAGAAACTTTAAATTTTTGGGCCTGCATCCTTCAGCGTGTCAGTCACTGGGCAAACAAGCTTGTGTGATCACATGAAAGTACACACAGGCAGTGCACATTGTACACAGTCAGCAAACTCTACCTTTGGTCATTCTGTTCACTAATTACATGCACGGGCATATGCAGTAGATTTCCCCTGCAAGGCAGGAATGTGAGGAACGGGCATGCAACGAGAAGCAGGTAACAAAGTGAGAAACTATCACAGAAGCACAAAGCACAAAAATCTACAACAGTAACAGTGAGACTGAAAAAAAAATCACTGGAGTCACAATCTGCCTGTTTGCACTGTGAGATATGTTGTTGAATTTCTTCGAGGATAAACTCAAAGTCAATGCAATGACAAGAGGGTTGTTTTTTTTTACAAACAGTATAAAAGAAAGTGTACATGGCGTGTCCTTAGAGGCACCTTCTAGCTGGTGATAAGCAATGTGGATAGAAAGCACACTCTTAGAAATAGGGGCACAATATAAAAGTAAGTTTCTGTAAATACAGAACCTACACTTGCTTTGAATTTTAAGTTGCAGCGTCAGGATACACTCTGACACATAAAGATAAAGAAATTATGCACAAAAATAAATTTTAATCTTAGACTTTAAATGAGACACATTTAATACAAAGTAGTATAATTTTATATCTGATTTGTATCGGTGATGTAATGGGGAGGGGGTTGCTGCCTGGTTGACTATTCCTGGTCTCTGTGTCTTCTGTGTGTCTAACAGCCTTACGTGCAAATTTTAGATAAATAAAGCTTTGAATTGCCAGCAAGACTAGGCTGAAACAAAGTCGGTACAAAAGTCAATATTTGGTGTGACCACCTTTATCCTTCAGCACAGTCTAAACTCTCTTAGGCAAGCTTTCTTTTAATTTCTTTAAGTGGTCTTCAGGAGTAGTTGTCCAGGGTTACTGAAGGACATTCAAAACTCTTCTTTGGCTGTTGGCCGCCTTTTGTTCTGTTCTCTTTCAAGATGCATCACTAATGTTGGGCTCTGGACTCTGGGGAGCCCAGTCCACCACAGGTGTTCCACCAAGTGCTTTTCTATCCAGGTGTGCTTTTACTGTATTGACAATGTGTTTGGGATCATTCTCATGTTGAAACATGAAGCTGTTCCCAAGCCGATAATTTGCAGATGGTATTTTACCATGCATCAACATCTCACAGGACTTTTTTGTGTTCATAATTCCAACAATTTTGACAAGATCCACAACACAAAAAGGCTGCAAACCATGACAGAGCTTTTATCGCGTTTTGCAGATGGCTATGGACACACACTGTGGTAACACCCCCCGACCCTATTATCAAATATTAAGGACAAACTGCTCACCATGCTTAGACATGCCAGGTTTTCAGCTAATAGCTCTTTGGGACTCACCTTGTTGATGCAAAAATACAAAGATACTACTGGTCTGATGGTCATAGTATATTTAACAGCAAGAACAAAAAATATTACGCTGAAAGGTACAAAGATTTTAAAAGTTACAACAAAGTCTTGCTCCTTTAAAGCACAATGTAAAAAAAGAAAAAAATAAGGGCGAATCATTTCTTGGACATTTTCACACTTAATGAGCAAAACGTTTTCAAAAACATGATGCATCTCAGTTTCCCCTCATTCAGTGATTCAGCTATCATTACATGCTTTCCCATTGACAGATCAAAGTGCATTCATAAAGGTAAAGCTGTCACACACAGTTTTTTTTCTAAAGTAAACAGCATGTTTTAAACACTTCATCTAGATCCAGAACTTTCAGTACGTTTTTGTTCTTGTGAAGAAATGTTTGCATGACATCAACACACCAGGAATAACAGTAATTTCAATGAAAAACCACTGAGTGCACAGCAATTATCATACACTTTAAAGCCAAAGCCAACCAGCAGACCAGATCAGACCCTCTGGTGTTCAGACAACATGTCTGACAACTCTACCACTCCAGTGACAAACTGCTGCATTTGAGTTTTTGTGGCTTCATGTTTCTTCAATATAAGCACAAAAAGACTGTCTATAATTTCATGTGAAGAGAACCCTTTCCAGTCCAACACATGGATTGTTCCTAAGAACAACACACAACTCACATGTAAATACTTTTATTCAGGTTTATGTTTTACTGCAGTTTGGCAGTGATACGATCTCCTGGAGACCTGTTAGTGTTTTGTCATGTTTCAGAGGCAGAGCTCTAACTGAAAGTTAGAGCTGCAGCCTTTTTAAATGTGTGACTTTTCAAAAACTGCAAGCACAGGGCTGGACTTAAACAAGTATCATGGCATGACTTTTTAACATCACTTTCAACTCTGCGGCACTTTTCTGTTTGCCTCAGATAACTGCATTAGATAAAATATCAAAACTGCTACTCTTTTGGGCACCTCTTTTGTTTTTCATTGGGAGAAATTACTCATTCCCAGACTCCACATAGCAAAATTGGTATGGCCCTGATCTGGCCCACACAATGTGCTTACACATGGCCCACATACCGCAAAGAATGATGGCCCTTTGGTGGCCCAGATCAGGTTTACCAGAGGTGGCCCACACATGGGCCAGCACGTGGCCAGTTGCAGACACACTGCTGGCCCAGATGTCAGCCTAATGTGTACCATAATCAAGCCATGTAATAACAACATGTGCCGGAACATAACAGTCCAAAAGTAACATGACGAAACTCTGTTCAGACAGTGAATGGACTGATTTTTATATAGCGCTTTTCTACTCTCCCACATTACTCAGAGTGCTCTATACAATATGCCACATTCACCCAACGACACACTTTCTCTAAAACGGGTGCTTCCTAACTACATTCACACTCTTGAACACTGGAAGAGCCAGAGATCGAACCACTAACCTTCCAATCAGTAGGTGACCTGCCCTACTGCCTGAGCTACAGCCACCCACTGGCAAAGATGAGTAAACCGTCACTAGGTTTTGAATAAAGTGTACACTCACAAACCTGTCAAATCTGTACTTGAAAAGTTGGCTACTATAGCAGTATAGTGTTACAACATGGCATTTGGGTCTTCTAACTAAAATAGGAACATAAATAGTGCCATCTTTGCCGGACCTAGTCCACATGTGGTTGACAGACACCCTGCCATGACACCGGTCAGTCAGTAGTGCCAGCTTGATGCCAGATCCGGGCCAGACCTGTTTTCTATCAGCCTGGGCAACATAACCCAAACTACAATCGGGCCAGATGTGGCATGCCATCACATAAACAGTGCCATCTATGCCGGCCGTGGCCCATATCTGGATGAAATACGTCTTATCATGCCAGCAGTCAACCAGCAGTGCAGGCTTGATACCAGATCCGGGCCAGACCTGCTTGCTATGTGGGACAGTGTGAGCTGAATTCTGGTAAATGCTGGATTTCTGCTGTGCATTTTTTTTAATGACTAAGTGGTAAGAACAAGATGAAGAACCTCAAACAAAATCCACAGACACAAACCATGTTCCTCAAAATTGAACAACAGTTTGGAAGGCTAGAAAAAGCATGCAGAAGGTGTAGACAAGAGAGTCTCATAATCCTGCTGCTTTTAACAATGCAGTTAAAAAAGAAGGACAAACTCTCTACAGTCATGCCAAAATCCACAAATGTAATCTCTTGGTGGGGACATTCTTACTTAGATGGATTTGTAGTGATTGCAGCTTGGCTGAACACCTCAATAATAGAAGAGCTTCACTGTTGCTTTCAGAGTTTTATTGAAAACTCAATTGAAGAATCATTTTTTCTCTAGCTCTCACCTGATTGTGCATTTTTAGCACGCTCAAATTCACAATGAAAAAGGGTGAATGAGCGCAGCATTCTCTCTTCTAGAGGCTCTCAGTATGAGACCACCAGGATAGACACATATGTGTGTCCTCGTTTTTTGTTTTTTTGTTTTTTTTTGTAGGCATAGAAGATGGGTAGTGCTGATGGGTTCGGGCAATTTCACAAGAAACCATCTCAAAAGTGTTTCAGACTTGTCGAGCGGTGAAAATTGACGGCTGTAAAGAAATTACAGCAGTAGCGGTATGCAGGGGTACACCTCTCTCTTTCCTTCTTCTCGGACCACCCTAGCTTTCCCGTTCTCTGTCCAGGCTCTTACATTTGTTTCCCCCTCTCCATCATCTTGTTGATATTCGGCTATTTTAGAGGTGGAGTACGTAAATCAGGCACTGCTCTCACAAGTCTCGCAATTTTTAAATTTTCTGTTTAACTCTTAGTTCTTTCCATCACATTTATCTTTCTTGTTAGACGTTTATTTTGTCAGGATTTTACACCTCGTACCTCTCTTCATCTCTCTCCCTCTGGTAGTGGAGGATTTTGGCGCGACTCTGCGCGCACGGTAGCGTGCCTGAATGTCTGCGCTTCTCACTCTCAGATCAACACGAGCAAGTCACACATTCCAGTAGAGAGAGGCAGAATATATGCGTGTGTGAGAAGGAGTGAGCGGGGAATCCGGAGAAATACCTTAATGGATTATTGGATGGACCTGTTTGTCCTTTACGCAGAAGGAATCTGATTTTTGGACAAAAGCAATGGATTGAGTTTCAACTTGACCATTAATAGACGGGTAAGACAGATGAAAACTAATAATATGATTCAGGTTTAGGTTTTCTCCGGGTATTGTCCAGTGCATGAATTTATCACTTGTGGAGCCAAAGCAGCCAAAGAAACACACTGTATGTGACAAATGTGCGTAATTCATGCTCAGTCGTGCATCTATTTAGTTAATCTCAAAGCACCTTTAATGAATTAATAAATGAATTAAGATATAATAAAACAAAATAAGAAAGAAAGTCATTTTTAATTTTTTTTTTTTTTTAAACAATCGTCTTGTAGCAAAAAAATTAAGCTGTCGGGAGAGTCTGGAAGTTGTCACCACGGTAATACTTGCATCCTGTTGTTAATGCTTGTAATCAAAAGCCGGATGCCGTCACAACGATTGATATGGTTGTCTCAAATCAGACTCAAAAACTTTAATACAAATTGAAACCGCCCTACTAAAATGAACAGCAAGGAGATTAACACATTCGCACCTTGTTTTGGAGTTGATGCAGCTTAAAGCTAGTGCGTGTTGAAGTGGGAAAATAAGCTATTATTGGGGTGGTTTCAGTGCCTCTAATTATAGCGTACAAAATGAAGAAATCATTTTATAGACACAATGATACACACGCGAGTGTATTTACTCATAATCCCCCTACAAGAGAGTGTTTGTTTGTTTGTTTGTTTGTTTTAATTTGTCGGTCATTGTGGATAATTACGCATGACGCACAACGTATATACAATTATATCTACAGGTTCTGTCACCGGTAAGACAGAAAGCCAACATGGACGCCGGTAGTCTGATACAACATATTGAACGAGATGAAGAGACCACTTCGTGGCCATTGTCGATGACCACTGAGTGGTTGGAGGACGGGAACGAGACGACCTGGAATCAGTTCCAACAGCCCGACTGGCAGGTGAGAGAAAAACACTGAGATAACAAATGAAAGTGATTAAAGTCAGAACTGCAGAATTTAAAAAGATGACATTTTGATGATGATATTAATGAAAGAAGTAAGAAAGACGACTCAGTGAAGTAAACAGGTGTATTCTTTTTTTTACTTGTATAATGTTGAAGGGTAAAAACCATATGTCAGTGACATCATTGTTGTGAAATCTAAGTAAAGTGCCTGAAACAGACAGAAACTCAACAGAATGAAGTAAAGGCTTACTGGTGAATGTGATTTGTCTCAGGGACAAAATGTGGGGCTGATTCAAAGGACATTTTCACTTCACAGACTGTATATTAGTTAAGTTATCTGAAGGCTTTTTGCTCATTCCTCTAAACACTTTTAACTCCCCCACAGTCATTTAAACCTGCACCACACCGTGCACAGTTTACAGTCCTCTCCTCCTATCTGTGCTTGGCTGTCTGAAGTAGCTCATTGCTTTACATTTCTGCGACAGTGGTTGACTGGGTATGAACAGGTGATGGATGTCAGGGTTTTCATTTCTGGCCCCAGATAAAGTGCAGCATGTCTGTCCTATTAATTTTCTTATAGGTCAGACAATGAAAGGAACGGGGTCTACAGATATTAAAAAATGCTGAAGATTGGTGGTTGCTTATCACAGAATAGACTTTACCTGGAAGCTGACTTTGATCGGTTTATCTCTCTTTGGGGGATGAGATAAACTAGGAATTCCCTGTGTAAAGAAACTTAAGATTTCTGAAAATGTTTGTTGTTCAGAGTTGTTACGTCTCAGGAGGTAGACTGAGGTATCTACTAATTGTAAGGTTGGTGGCTTGATCTCTTTTCCTCTTGTCATTATGTTGAGGTATCTTTGAGCAAGCTACTAAACCCTTAGTTTCCCCTGATGTATCCATCCGAGTGTGAGCGTTAGGATAAAAGCACTCAGACACAGGAAAAGATGTTTGTACAAATGGGCTAATGAGGGTTGTAGTAAGAAAATGCTTTGAGTGCTCAAATAAATTAGGAATGTGCTACAAAAGTGTCAGTCCATATACCACTTGCTGTAGACATCCTGTGCAGGGATAGGGTGGGGTTTGCAAATATATACGTATTTGTGAGTTCCTTTATTGTGTTTTTTTTTTGTAACTGCGTATAAGATGCTGACATTAAAGGTCTCCTCTCCTCTCCCAGGTGGCTCTCTGGGCTATAGCGTACTCCCTCATCATCCTGGTGTCCATCACTGGGAACGTCACAGTGATCTGGATTATCCTCGCTCACAGGCGCATGAGGACTGTGACCAATTACTTCATTGTCAACCTGGCTTTCTCTGACGTTTCCATGGCGAGCTTTAACACCCTTTTTAACTTTGTGTATGCGCTTCACAATGACTGGTACTTTGGCTTGGGTTACTGCAGGTTTCAGAACTTCTTCCCCATCACTGCCATGTTTTCGTCCATATACTCAATGGCTGCCATTGCAGTGGACAGGTAAGAACGCTCTCCTATAGAGTTCAGAATAAGTGAATAACGACAATGAACTATACTGTGCATTAAAAAAGGTAGACTGAACACTGAGCTGCAGACTGGCACAGCAGGCAATCTGGAGTACAGGGAAACCAGCATATGAGCATATGAAGTGTGAAAAAATCACAGCGTTAGGCTTGAAAATCTAGTTGTCTGAACATGTCTACAGATTAATGAGCTGTAGTTTAAATGTCATTAGAGGCGATTAGGAAAAGGCAGGGATGGAGTAGCACCACCTTCACAGAGTTGAACAGCAACAAAAACATAGAAACACCTACACAAAAAGGGATTTAAATAGGTGAGGGGAGGGAGACTGGGGGCATGAGCGACAGGGGAAAAAAGGGGAACTCAGCACCGGAGCCAAAGGGATCATGTGAAAAATATGAGGTCAACTGCTATTAAAATGAACAAGTCATTACATCAGAGACTCTTTTGTGCTACCAATCAGACACTAATGGGGTGACTGATCCCCATTTTATGCAAACACTATTTAGAAAGTGCATTATGAAAGCAGTCAAAAAAAGGAATCATCACAACTTAATGAAAAAAATCAACATAGTGGCATATTGTTTCAAGCAACTAGCAGATCTGGGCAAAGGCATCTCTTTTCTGCAAGAACACGGATCATTTTCAGAGTTTCTGGAAGAATAAGGGTTTCGACATTTGAGCTCAAACAACAGCTCCTTGAGGAGCATGATTTGCTCTCATTCTCAGCAGGCAGTACAAATGAAAATGCTGCATGAAGGAGATATAGGTCAGCAGGCGGACACAGATGAAACACAGATGCCAGTAATGCTTACTGGAGCATGAATGGTCAGCCCGAATAAAATATCATATACTGAGTAAGGTATAAAATCTATGCTCAGTATGTGATACTTGTAGTAAGATAGTTACAAATTTATAGGACCGACCTTATGCAATATGACACTCCTTCAAGATAAAAATAATCAACATCAAAGAAGGGTGTTTCACCCTAATGACAACCGTACAATGATTTTGAACACACAGCAGGAACACAAACTGAGAATTAAATGTGTTATTAAGAACTATTTGTTTTTTGTTTTATTTTCATCATGATTTACTTGATGAACTCAGAATTGTTCACCTATATATGATGCAGCAAAACCTCTTTGTGGATTTAGACTATCCATAAACTCTTATGATTGTAATAAAGCTATCTTATATAAAATAAACCATTATGGTATGCAAAGAAAAACTAGAAAACATCCAAGTCAGTGTGGTCCTCCTCTTGGAGGCTTGACCTAAATCCCACAGAACACCTGTGGGCTGCTGAAAAATGTCAGATCATTGATGTTTTAGTGGGGATGACCTGACAGCTTTGACTGAAACATGAAGGAAACCACAGCTGTCGCAGCAACTTTCTGATTTTCCAAGTGTCCAAGTGTTTTCAGGTAGCTCTGCAAGCAAAATGATGCTGGACTAAATACTGAAACATTATAACAGCAATCAGCAATCTTTAGTATTCACGGGGAAGGAAGGTCTGGAAAATGTGCTTAGATTGCTGCTCTGTTGCTCAGGACCTGGATAACGAGCAGATAATGGAAGAAGGACTAGCTTTTTATTTTAATTTTGAAAGTGTGAATCATTTTTAAATGGTATTAATCAATTCCCAATACTCTTCTTTTCCATTACTCTTATAGTATCTACTTTGATGTGACTTTTTAAAAATCTGATGCAATTAATTGTCTTTTTTCCTTTTTTTTTTCTGAAAAAAGCAGTTTATTAACCAAATCTTTCTAGCAGATCCATTAATTCTTACTGGGTTTTTTTTTGGCTCAGATTGATCAAGGTGCTGGAAACATTGACATGAAATTCTCACCAAATGTCAGTAACAACCCATCCAATGCAAAAACGCAAAGAAATCAAACCATTGATTTCCATAAATTATGTGTAATAATAAGAAAAGACAGAGGGGGGAAAGTATTGAACCCGCTTACTGAAATGTATGTAATACTTTGTACAAAAGACTTTGCAGGTAATGACAGAAACTAGTCACATGCTAGTCAAATTACTCAGGTGTGATTTTGGCCTATTCTTCCTCACAGACAGTCTTCAAATCCCGAAGGCTCCTTGGGTCCTATGAACTCTCATCCTTAGATCAGTTACATGAAGGGTGATGTATGCAGAAAAGCCGCCCCACAGACTTTATGCTTCCAGTATTTCACAGGATTGTTCAGCAAACTTTGAACATGCTTCAACATGCTCTTTCTTTAGCAGTGGTCTGTGTCATGTTCCAGCATGGTGAGCGTGCATACAGGCCATGATGGGCGAGTGCATTGCTTGCTTTCTTTGAAGCAATTATACCTGCTGCTTCCAGGTATTTCTTTGGCTCTCCACAAGCAGTCCTTGGCTCTTTGACAACTTTTCTGATAATTCTTTTCACTCCTTTGTCTGAAGTTTTGTGGGGAGCACCTGGTCATGGCTGGTTTATGGTGAAATTCCACTTTCAGCTAATGTCCCCAACAGTGCTCACTGGGACCTAGAGTAGTTTAGAAATTCTTCTGTAACCAATGCCATCAGTATGCTTTGCAACAATAAGGTTGCAAAGGTCTTGAGAGAGCTCATTGGTTTTACCCATCATGTTTCGTGTAACACCGCAGTAATTTCAGCTGGTGTCAATAATTTCCATGTCTTTTTGCATCTCCCTTTCTTTGTGTTTTCAGTACTTTTCCCCTGTGTCATTTCTCATCACTACACATAACATATATGGTTTGATTTCTTTCCATGTGTGGATTGGATGGGTTGCTACCGACATCTAGTGAGAACTAGATGTCGGTAAAAAGGAAATAAAAACTTGTTATAGGTTCTACTTTCAAACTTTCATCTTTATGCGAAACGTTTATGTAAGATCTCATGAAGCTGTTATTATCCACAGAACATTGACAAAGCCACTCCACAATAATGTAAGTTTATGACTCATAACCACAGATGACCGATTTCACCGTAATTTTAACAATACCATGCAATAGTGCTAAGTTGAAAAAAGTAGACTGCATACTGGTTGAGATGGGTTGCCATAGCTACCGCATTCATTGGCAGTTATTAACATTATTTCACCTTCAACTTTTAATGAGGTAACTTCTGTATTATATGGTAGATTGGCGGGAAAGGAGTTTTTTAATATACCATCATTAACCTGAATTACGGGATGTCACTGATTTTTAATTATTTTTATTGTATCCGAATATTTTTTAAAAGGATTGCGTGGGTTTTAAATGGTTATTATCCTGGGCTTTTATCACTTGACCTCTGACAGTTAGCATATATTCCACAAATAAATAATTACTAAAGAAATGTTTTTGTTTGTTCAAAATAGGAAAAACACTTTGAAAAAAGGTTGTTTAAAACAAACACTCAGCAGGAACCTTTTGATTACTGCTCAGCTTTGAAGCTGTTGTTTTGCAGCTGATGGTTTGATTGATGAGTGGGTAGTTTTCTGTCATGAAAAGAAAATGTCACTTTTTTTCACACACTAAAAGCTTTAAAGCATTGCCCTGTTTTCCCTATCAGTGCACCTATGACTGAGTTTCTTTAGACAAAGACATGTGAAGGTGTAATCATACAAAAGTTTCTGTCTTTTTCAGGTACATGGCCATCATCCATCCTCTGAAGCCTCGCCTCTCCTCCACCTCTACAAAGGTGGTGATTGCCCTGATATGGATTGTGGCAGTATCACTGGCGTTTCCTCAGTGCTACTACAGTGTGACAAGATTTTATTACCCCAGAACTGTGTGTATGGTTGACTGGCCTGATGATTATGGAGGAACACATCAACTAAGGTGAAATAAAGAGGCACACACGTGCATAGATGGTGACATCGCTAACAGGTCTGTCAGTTTAGGAGCTATTTGTGCCACTCTTTAAATGCAGATGTGTGTGTTTACCTATTTGGATTGAGCAAAAGTTTCTACTTAAGCACTGGCAAAAATATCTAAAAGAAAGTTGGACAAAAACTGAATAAAATAAATGTTTACATAGAAGGTAAAAACTTTGACCTCAAGTTGGATCTCCAAATTGTTTTTCTTCTGCTCGGCTTCATTTCTTCTAATACAGCATTTAAAAGTGAACGAGGTTGATCAGATTTTTACATTTACAATGAAAGCAAGCGAGGAGTGGCTATGTTAAATGTTGCTATGACTGCTCAGGTTAAATCAATCTTGTGTTCATCTAAAACATCAAAGAACTCCAAGGCACTCTCCTTTTAAATAACATTTTAAAATACCTTTATTAAATGTTGCATGCCAAAATGCATTTTGGCATGCAACATTTAATAAAGGTATTTAAGAACTTTGATTGGAAAGCTAAACAGATTTTTTAGAAAAAGTCAGCTTTTCAACTACCGGCAAACTTGATTCCCCACCGTGTAGGTGGTTTTAAGGTCAAACAAGACTATGGCATTAAAATTAAGCTTTTTAAAAAAGAGCCTTGGAAGTCTTTCATGTTTTAACTTATATATATGTCTTCCAAAGTGCACTTCAGATAACACAAATCTAAATCTAAGAAGCTCTCCTTCACACAAACTGTTCAGATCTCACATTCATGTTTACATTCATTCTTGTTCATCAACCTTGTGTTGTGTGTCCTCATAAACTCTGTGCACGTGACGGGTAGCAGAAAGATTTGTAAAGCTCAGTTATTCAAGTTTTAATAGTTTAAAACTTGAAAATAGTTTCAATAACTTGACTCTTTCATATTTTATCTATTGTATAATTCATCAAAACCTCTATAAGTTGCTAATGAGCATACATTTTAGAAGTGTGGCAGAAAGGTCGGTTATTGACACAGGTTCAAGCTGCAGAAGGCAGCTGAGGAAAGGAAAAGAAGGAAAGTGTCTTCATACATGATTACTTTTGAACTTTATCTTTGAACTCCAAGGACAAATCCATCTGCCTGACTCCTTCAATTTGATCTTTATGTACTCATCTGATCTCTGTGATTGGCTTAGGTCTCCAATAACAAGCTTAATTCTCTAAAGCCTGACAAAGAAAGAAAATCACAGACAGGAAGACAGAGCCTTGGCTTCTCTGAAAACTGCTGGAAGGTTAAAATGTTTGTTGTTGTTTTCTGCCTGACATAGAAATTAAGCATTTAATATCCATGTTGCTAAACAGTTTCGAAGCAATTTTCCAGGTTTCATCAAATGCAAAAAGTAGTTATTGCTCGGTGAGAGACATGTAGAAAAGCACAAACTGAAAAAATTTAAATGGTATTGAATTTGCAAACGGCACACTAACATCGGATTTGTGGTGATGGCTTGGTGATAACAGCTGACACAATCTAAAGGTTGAATGTTGTGTTACCGTTTCTCATCTCTTTTTCTCCATGTAGTTATCAGTTTGCGGTTATATTGCTGATCTACCTTCTCCCTCTGCTGGTGATGCTGGTGACATACACTATAGTCGGCCGATCGCTGTGGGGTGGGCACATCCCTGGAGAGGCGTCAGACCATTACCATAGCCAGATAAATGCCAAGAGAAAGGTTACACTGTTCCTTTTTTTTTACTACTCAGTTTGACTACAAATCCTCTGAGCTGACCTGATCTTAACAGAAAAAAACACAGCAGCAATTACTCAGGCTCATATGTCTTCTTATTTTCCATAGGTGGTGAAGATGATGGTTGTGGTGGTGGTGACGTTTGCCCTATGCTGGCTGCCCTACCATGTCTACTTCATACTGGGATCATTTAACAGAGACATTTATAAGCAACATTACATTCAGCAGGTTCACGGATGCCTCTCTGTTTTATATTCTTGAATCTGTAGTTTTGTGTTTACTCATTATTTTCTGTCTTCATCAGGTGTATCTGGCCATATTCTGGCTGGCAATGAGTTCAACTATGTACAATCCTATTATTTACTGCTGTCTAAACCAAAGGTGATCTGGCAGTAATTGTGCCGAGTTTAAAAATAATATTATAGCTTCAAAAACGTCAGTAAATCGGACATAAATCCATCTTTTCCTGCAGGTTTCGCGCTGGTTTCCGTCATGCCTTTGCTTGGTGTCCCTTCATCAAAGTGTCAGAGGAGGACAAGATGGAACTGCAGCACACACACACCTTCAGAGTCACCATGACCCGCAGCCACCGCAATGACATGTCATCTATTAGAACAAACACTACATACGTCTCAAACACGCTTGCCAGCAGTGACCTGGTCACAGAGAGAGATGCTCGCAGACACCTTAAGAAGAACACACGCAACTCGCATCCGGTGAAGAAACTGGACGACACAAAATCTCCAGCTGTGGCGCTTATGGAGCACACCCAGTGATCGCTGACAGACATCATGATGAGGACATTCTCAAAGGGAAGGCAGCAGGATTTTTCTGAATTGTGAATAAAAACACTACAGCTGGTGGAGACAGAGGAAGCCCTGCGGAGTACTGGACAGAGTTAATCAAACTAAGGCATTCATTCCTGTGGATCAGGAACTTTGTATAATACACGATGGATGAATGAATGTGACTATCAAGCTATTGCAGCACATGCAAAACATTTAATTATGCCACTGAAACATTTGTGGCTGTGTGTAGATTAATCCAACCTTGATCTATTTACACTGCTCCAAGAAATTACGCGAACACTAAAATATGTTTTCATCGTGGTCAGATAACCTTTACTGATATACTTTGTGTAATTAAAGTGAAGTAAAAGTGGAAACCAAAATCCTCACACCAAAGTCAAACATAAATTCACAGGCTGTTCCAGCTTGTGTCATAATGTGCCTCGGTAATGTTTACTGGATATGTCTGGATATACTCCTGATGAGATACTGGATAGTATCCTGGAAGATCTCCTCCCAGATTTGTTTCAAGGCATCAGTGAGTTACTTGATAATCTATTTGGCTAGTTGACAGTCAGTCTGAGGATTTCTCTCTGGTATCATATAGCAGTCAGGGTATCACTGACCAAGCAGGTGGAGGTCTGTGCAAGCCTCCAAGGATATGCTTCCCCAGACTATCACTGACCCACTGCCAAAAGGTCATGTTTATCATGGCGTCCACAATCTCTTTAAAAGCTGTCATATTTGCTCAGTGTGCACAGGTCTCACTAAAGGACATAAGACCGTTGTAGGTCTAATTCTAACAGTTTTGTCAGGGGCATGCACATCAGTAGCCTTATTTTGTAGAGCTCTTGCAGTACTCCTCCTCACCCTCTTTAGAGCAAAGAAGCAGATACTTGTCCTGCTGCTAGGTCGTTGCTTTTCTACAGCTCTGTCCAGCTCTCCTTGTGGCACAGCCTGTCTCCTCCTGGTATCACCTCCACACTCTCGGGACTGTGCTGGGATACACAGCAAACATCTACTGGAGGAGGTGGACTACGTTTGCGTCCTAAATGGGATGCAGGTACAATTTCATGCAAATAGTAGTGTCAAGGACGTTAGCAAAAATTAAAACAAGAGAAAAGGGTTAAGGAAGGAGCAGTGGTCTGAGGCCACTTGATGCTCCTCCAGTGCAGCGGCTGTGACTTTCATCCTAACTGGACAGACTGATTTCCCTGAAGCTGAACTGACTTTGTGTCATAGTGTGATGATCAAGTGTTCCCTTCATGCTTTTAGAAGTGTATTCCACTCCAAAAGTGTCCTCCCCCCGTTGCCGTCCAGACCTCTACATGCTCTCTTTCCTCCATCTTGGACATTCAAGTGTTACTGGAAACATTTAACTGTGGTTACTGGTTTTCTTGTGCAGAGAACGGACAAACAGTCCAAACCCTTAATAATGTTGTTGTGTAGCGTCTTCATTTGATATAAGGCTTTCTTTAACAATTAAGCTAAAATAGGTGTTTTATTTAATTTCTCTTCTATATTAACTCTCGATAATCAAAGTAATTCACTCATTCTTTAAGTTTGCTGGGATTCAGAATTGGCAGCAACAGCGTAGTTAGTCTTTTTAATCTGGCTTTTACTCATATTGATTACTCATAAAACATTCAGAGATCAATTAAAGCTCAAAGTGATGTCAGAAAATCGCCAGTAAATACGCCTCCTTCTCCCATTTTTGCCTTAAATTAATCAGTTGTCTGGTTTGCATGTATTTGTTGCTGTGCAGTTCTTTCCCCCTTCACACATTTGTTACATGGTGCACATTAATACAGTATTTTTCCTCTTATATTGTGAGTTCACTGGATAAAGTCTACATTAAAAAATTCAAGTGCCGCTACTTAGTACAATCAAATGTGAAACATAGTGATGCCATCTACTGAAGACATTCATGTAAAATACCCAGAAGTAAATATGAAACTTGTGGTTGTCGCACAGTTAAAGAGTCAGAAAATGACGCTTTAAATATTGTAACCTGTGAGCATTAGGTTTCAGGATGAAGTAAAAACGTTTGATTATTGGAAACTTTTTGATGTTTTAAGCACGCACTGTGGTTGTGTTAAGTGTCTTGTTGTCTATACGAAGCAGGATTTTTGTCGTCTGTGGCTGAAATAAAAAAGTTTAAATAATGTGACAGTGCTAATAAAGTTACAATACAGGAAGTACTGACACACATTTATTTGTGCCCCATCTAACGCCTGAATTATAACTGCTGTAGCTGTTAACAGAGCTCTAAGTGTGCAACTTCAGCACCGCAGGGTTGCTTTGACCTTTAGCTCACACTGAATACATTTGTAACACCACTGAAGAGATTCACAACTACGTGAGTGCTAAATGATCAATGCACAAACAAAAACAAACCAACCACGACATCATGTTTACACAGGTTTGACTTTATTAAGTGACTGATTGGCGATGTGGGACAGATACATCCTTTGTTAGCAGAATCACACAGATTCAAGCGTTTGTGTGCGACTGGACATTCTGGGGTCAATCTGAAGGCAGAGTAAAGGAGCTACCTGACTTCTTTAATCATACAATATGACTAAAAGGTAGGAAAGGACATTCTTTTAGCTCAGCTGGTATTCATTTGAATATTTAAAAAGGTGGCATCTCAACCATATCCCGTCCTCCACGGGCACCACTGATCTAACAATAGAATATTTTCTTCTTGTGCTCTTTAATTGCTTCATAATGAATCTAAGCCGTCGTAACTTTGAGACTTTTTTTTCCCTTTTGCTTTTAACACAATGAAAATAAATATCAATTTGCATAAGTTATGCTACATGAATGAGCCTGACAGTAGTTACCTTAGACATCCTCCTGAGCTTTTAGGAGCACATGGTGATATTAAAGGGGCGAGTAGAGTACGTGCTTTTATTATTGGCCAACATGTTAAAACTCTTTTAAAAGTTCTGTAATGTTCATGTGAGTTTATACACACTATGGCTGCTGTTGTTATTCCCCTGGCATCCGTGTTAGCACCACATTTCTGTTTCATAATTAAATAGCTGTTAAGGTATCATCATGGTGATGAGGTTAGCCAGGACTTCTTAAGAAATGAACACACTAACAGCAGCTGTGACCGGTACCAACAACAGGACACATAGTTTACACTACAGACAATAAAAAGATACTGCTCTCTGAGATAAGACCAGTGGTTCTCAAACCGTGGAGCAGGGAGCAACTGCAGGTGGGCCGGAGAGGACCAGAGGAGAAATGTTTTTAGGAAACATAAACAGAACAAAGAACAGGATGGAATGAACTTTAAATGCTAAAAGACGTGTGGGCGTTGACTTTGAGCACCACTTGGTTCTCTAAATCTGCCACTGCAGAAGTCCCTCTTCTGTCATGCTTGAGCACATAAATACAGGACAGGTACCATGTGAGGGAACTTCTTCGCTGGCTTCCTATGTGTGCATCATATTTTGCAACAGTAACATTTTTCTTCAACATCTCCCGATATATAAAAATACAATAAATAACAACAATGTATTTATAACATTGTTTTATATGTGGGTAAGATATCAAATACCAAAAAAAAGCAATAAAAGAAAATAAAGAAAAGAAAAGAAGAAAAAAAAAGTTTCCCTTTCATCTCAGTACACATTTATATATCGCATCCCTTTCATGCTTTCCTGTACATACGCGCGTAATCTACAGCAGACACACAGACTTTGGTCTAAAAGAGCGTTTTTATTTCTACTGAACAAGTTAAAAGTCAATCTGCGATGTTTCTCTGCAACTGGTGTGCTGACCTGCAACTTATAACAGAATGCAGTTACCAGAGAATTCCTCCAGATGGAGACAAAGGGGGTTTACAGGCATGCGACTGTCCTGCATTAAAAAAAAAAGAAGACAAAGGGCTACTTGTGCGTGTTTTATCCACAGAAATTGCAAACTTGCAATATCCTTAAGAGACTGGGTGCTGTTAATAAATCTAACCACAACAGAGAGAAAACCTCTCCTTTTCTCTGCCTCACGTAGACGGACTAAAGCAGCTACCGGAGCGTGATATGTCGACTGGTCTTGTTTGATTTAGGAGGAAAGGAGACAATGGTTGAGAACTGGGGCAGGAGAGGGGATGAGATAACAGTGAGATGTAGAAAATGTTCTATTTGCTGTTCAGCTCCTGTCTTAGCCGGCAGCCCACGGCTGTGATGAGTGCAGCTCCTTTTCCACTTCCATCCTCTGACAGCAAGAACTTGACATTACAGTTTGGAGCCAGTTCTTTAACCGTCTGGTGCATGATCAGGGAGAAGCTACACAGAGACAGAGGATGTACACGTTAGACAGAAAAGCAAAAAGAGCCAGTCTGATGATACGGTTAATGGGTGTGAAAGTGACACAAGAGGGAGCGAAGGTATGGTTTACCATCTCCTCGCCAAAATGAATCATGTTCAAAAACAAAAGAAAGACAACCAGGCCACTACTATCTAACCGGGAAACAGGCTTTTCTGCATAGCTTAGCATAAAATAAAAGTTGTTTTCACACATCCAAAAAAGAAATCAGAGAATCAGATACGGACACTGCCTGCAGTTTTGCTTCCTCAGCTTTAGCACACAGCAGGAGCTCATTTCTATCAGCTGCAGTACCACAGTGGAGATGTTTCGGGGTGTGCAGGAGATAGCTACTTGCTAGCTTTGAATTCACAGGAGTATTATCTGGACTGGTTTCACAAAACAATGCAATCAGCCATCACACAGACTTTCCACACGGGATTTGGAGAGTTAATGACAGTTTAAAATCGGATCTGCACCACCATCTTATAAATAAAGGAAAGCTTATGTGTCAGCTCAAGGGTTAAGGCACAATAAATCAACTTGCCACTGATTCGTTCGTTCGAAAACATGTCCAAACCAATGACCTATTAATGACTATGTCTCCTAAGCAGTGCTCTTGTGGTGACACTGGACATAAGAACAAACGGGCAGAGAATATTTACTTAACCTGAGGTTTTTCTCTTGCATTGTGCAGTGAATCTCATATGCAGTTATAACAGGACTGAAGCAAGACTCAACTTGACACAAGACTCTCTGTGCTATGTGTACGCTTTAGTTAATATGCTACTTTGACACTTCGGGATCATCCATTTATCATAAAGGATTTTTGCATTGGCTATCTTGCGACTGCTATTTAATGTCAAATGCTTACTTTTAGCTCATTTAGCTTACTTCCAAATAAATTTATCACCATGACTAAGAAAAAAAATACTTTCACAAAACCTTTTAAAAAGTAGCAAAGAATGATCCTTTCTGTTAGCAGCCTGGTGCTCTTCTTAACTCGATGAGCCTACTATCATTTCTATTTGTCTGTCTGCTGCGTTATTATTGTAACTACAAAGATACTTTTTTGTGAAAATGGTGACATAACACAGCAGCTTATGAGGTCATCATATTCCTCTTCACTTCAGTTGCCAGTGAATTATTTTTAACATATGAAATAATAAATAAATTAATGGATTAAACTTACTGTGGATGTAATTTGTACAGGGTCCCGTCTACCCCTACGGTGATGTCCAAATGGTCCAGTCCACGGTTCTCTCTAATCTTATCGACCACTGCCGCCATTCCTGCGCCACATAGCTGAGCTGCACGACGTGACACTGTTCCACAAACCTAACAAAGAAGACATTTATCATTATTGCAACAGCTTTTTGAGCCACACAAGTACAGTGGGGCAAAAAAGTATTTAGTCAGCCACCGATTGTGCAAGTTCCCCCACTTAAAATGATGACAGAGGTCAGTAATTTGCACCAGAGGTACACTTCAACTGTGAGAGACAGAATGTGAAAAAAAATTCCATGAATCCACATGGTAGGATTTGTAAAGAATTTATTCGTAAATCAGGGTGGAAAATAAGTATTTGGTCAATAACAAAAATACAACTCAATACTTTGTAACATAACCTTTGTTGGCAATAACAGAGGTCAATCGATTACTATAGGTCTTTACCAGGTTTGCACACACAGTAGCTGGTATTTTGGCCCATTCCTCCATGCAGATCTTCTCGAGAGCAGTGATGTTTTGGGGCTGTCGCCGAGCAACACGGACTTTCAACTCCCGCCACAGATTTTCTATGGGGTTGAGGTCTGGAGACTGGCTAGGCCACTCCAGGACTTTCAAATGCTTCTTACGGAGCCACTCCTTTGTTGCCCGGGCGGTGTGTTTTGGATCATTGTCATGTTGGAAGACCCAGCCTCGTTTCATCTTCAAAGTTCTCACTGATGGAAGGAGGTTTTGGCTCAAAATCTCACGATACATGGCCCCATTCATTCTGTCCTTAACACGGATCAGTCGTCCTGTCCCCTTGGCAGAAAAACAGCCCCATAGCATGATGTTTCCACCCCCATGCTTCACAGTAGGTATGGTGTTCTTGGGATGCAACTCAGTATTCTTCTTCCTCCAAACACGACGAGTTGAGTTTATACCAAAAAGTTCTACTTTGGTTTCATCTGACCACATGACATTCTCCCAATCCTCTGCTGTATCATCCATGTGCTCTCTGGCAAACTTCACACGGGCCTGGACATGCACTGGCTTCAGCAGCGGAACACGTCTGGCACTGCGGGATTTGATTCCCTGCCGTTGTAGTGTGTTACTGATGGTGACCTTTGTTACTTTGGTCCCAGCTCTCTGCAGGTCATTCACCAGGTCCCCCCGTGTGGTTCTGGGATCTTTGCTCACCGTTCTCATGATCATTTTGACCCCACGGGATGAGATCTTGCGTGGAGCCCCAGATCGAGGGAGATTATCAGTGGTCTTGTATGTCTTCCATTTTCTGATGATTGCTCCCACAGTTGATTTTTTCACACCAAGCTGCTTGCCTATTGTAGATTCACTCTTCCCAGTCTGGTGCAGGTCTACAATACTTTTCCTGGTGTCCTTCGAAAGCTCTTTGGTCTTGGCCATGGCGGAGTTTGGAGTCTGACTGTTTGAGGCTGTGGACAGGTGTCTTTTATACAGATGATGAGTTCAAACAGGTGCCATTCATACAGGTAACGAGTGGGGGACAGAAAAGCTTCTTACAGAAGACGTTACAGGTCTGTGAGGGCCAGAGATTTTCCTTGTTTGAGGTGACCAAATACTTATTTTCCACCCTAATTTACGAATAAATTCTTTACAAATCCTACCATGTGAATTCATGGATTTTTTTTCCACATTCTGTCTCTCACAGTTGAAGTGTACCTCTGGTGCAAATTACTGACCTCTGTCATCATTTTAAGTGGGGGAACTTGCACAATCGGTGGCTGACTAAATACTTTTTTGCCCCACTGTACATATCAGTCAAACTGAGAACAAATACAGCCCAAGTTTCAGTTTCTCTCCTACTCCTGTGTCACATAGTCTTTCATAAAATAAGGCTAACAAGATAGTATTATGGTTCTCTCTCAGTGTCCAAATGCAAGTCTAAGACTTTGATTACTAACTAACTAACTCTTCTTTACCTCTTTGACTATGATACTGTCATCACAGGTGCTGTCCAGGCCCAAGTGTTGCAGGATTGATCGCACCTGCAGCAAAGCCAATCTGTCACTGTACAAAGACACATACAGAAAGTCATTAAAAGATGACAAATGAAACTTTAGTAAGGAGACAGGAGCAATATCTTATCATTAAATAGACAACACAATCAGTGGTACGATAGCAAGCGGTGCTAATGGAGTATAATCTCCTGTCCAGATGACTTCTTATCTCGTGGAAGGGTGAACTGACACTCTTATTAGACGCAAACAAAGATAGCGTTCATTGTTTACCTTTCTATCTGTGACAGGAACTTTGTTTCAAAGATGCTTCTGGTCTTTAGTGTTTCAGAAATCTGTCCTCTGAACAGGAATCCTTTTTTGGTCATGTCGATGAGGATGTTCCGCACGATTTCACCGAGGTACATGCCGCTGATCATTTTCTCATATCTAAAATGCAGAATTCAAGCAAAGACAAAGGAAACATAAATATACGGTATTTACATGCACCTCAAAGATAGGAATGAATGCCCTGTATCTTTTCAAGCATGGGATGGTGTGTATGAGGCACCTTTGTTTCCCCGGGTTTAGGGAGAAGTCGTCCACAGAACGGTCGTACTCTGTCCTGATGTCGTCCAGGCATCCGTTGTCTCCAAAAGCTCCCCACTCCATGTTGACACACATCTGACCCTCATCGCCCTCAATCATCTCAACGTTCTTCATCTCTTCCATGTAACACGCATTACTGCCAGTACCTGTAATCAGAGAGACGCATTATATAGATATAGCACAAAAAAGCTGAATATTTTATAAAAACAAGTGTTACTTTAAGGTGAACTAACCGGCGATAAGACCAACTTCACAGGTGGGTTCTTCATAGGCACAGGTCATCATGGTTCCCACTGTATCATTCACTACAGCAACCACGTCCAGATCAAATTCCTGCAGACCAGACAAACAATATGACGTGCCACAAAAACACCATGATTCCATGTTGTACTGAGTGATGCTGCTCCTCATATCCTCATACCTCTCTCCTCCTAATGGCGTCCCTCAACAGTCCCACCACATCTTCCCCTTCGCAGTCTGTCGCCTTGAAGCCTTTGGTCCATGTCACCAAGATGCCCTGTACACAGACGCACACAAGTTTAGTTTATCATGTGACAACTTCATGGATGGCTCAGGCATCAGTTCATGAAATGTTATTTGGCTTTTTTTCCCCTCTTGATGTTGCTTAACGGTGGACAAGTTATGCATAAATCACAGCTTTAGTTTGCAATACAGCCAGTTTAAGACTCTCAGAGTATAGAAGAAAGTACAGGGCTGTACATAAAAGACGAAGAAGCAGGAGTATTACTCACAGCGTCCAGGCTGGTCTGTCGGCAGGGGAAGGAGAAGGTGAAGCCCAGAGGAAGACGGGCATTCTTCATCCCCATGTAGTCCAGGAAGTCACTGATACAGTGCACGATGTGATCGAACAACTGGAAAAATAAAAAAGTGACACATTAAAAATTGCATTTGTAAAGTACATCACTAGTCTTAATGATGACTCAAAGCACTTTACGCCATAAGACCGTATTTGCTCCTCATCACAGAAACCAGAGGAAAGTCTCTCTCTGCATGTACTGTGATACTTACTAGTGGCTTAACATCCAAAACGCTGCATAATTTCAATTAGAGGAATTCAAGAATGATGCAGTTTAGAGTGTTGTGGTTAAATGTATTATTTTTTTGCCCATGCACTAATCTGATGCATTGTGTGTGAAATGCATTGTTATATTAGGACACAGATGATTTCAAAGACATTTAAAATGATCTGCGTGGCAAATCTGATTCATTAATGGCCACTTGCTTTGAATAATGGGACCTCTGAGAATTACTGAGAAACATGTGATAACGCTAAAATACATAACACAGGCTGTAAAGGTGTTAAAATTATCCTATTGTAAAGAGCATCTGTTAAATATCACTCTCCTGTCCTGTTTCCAGAGGAGTGAGACTAAAGAAGTCAAAGGTGACTGGATAAGCTTAAGCTGGTGCTTAAGGGTTAAGTTTAAAGTTCTCTGTTTTAGAGATTGTCAACTCGATGCCAATCTAAGCCAGTCAACTTTTCTAATTGTCCCTCTCTAATTGTCTGTCCCTAAACTTTTGACCCTCCTCCCAGCTTCTATCCTATTTACTTATCTCTTAAACCAACAAGCCTCACATCCCCCATCTACCATCCTAATCTTTACCCTCTATTTAACGGGGAGATATTCACCAGTCCTCCTTTCGTCGCAGTTACCTGCCGGTATAATTTTACACCGTTAACTCTAGATTACAGGCTGTTTATCTCACCTCCTCC
Source organism: Copadichromis virginalis (assembly GCF_057382275.1). Classification (NCBI taxonomy): domain Eukaryota; kingdom Metazoa; phylum Chordata; class Actinopteri; order Cichliformes; family Cichlidae; genus Copadichromis; species Copadichromis virginalis. Next base: position 16,258,581 of record NC_140618.1, read on the forward strand.
CCTGTGCCCTGCATCACTTCGAGAGGAATAGCGTAGATTTTGTTGTGCATCTCCACTGATCTCCTCTTCCCAGAGCGAATTTTAACCAACAGAACTCTGAAGTTGGTTCCTCCTAAATCTAAAGCCAGGAAATCACCATGTTCTGGACACACAGATAAACAAAACAAGAGAAAGATAAATGACCAGCGGTCAAAACATTCAAACATATTAGGAAAAGACTTAATAGGCAATGTAAGCTTGAAAAACAGAATAAACAGACTAATCTTTTATCTTATGGCCATAGGTTTTCCATAATATTCATACAGTTATGTGGGTACATGTGTGTTGCTGTGTATGTACAGAGCTGAAGCTGTTCTATTAAGAAAAACATCTTTTTTTTGTTAAAGCTGCAAGAGTTGCAGAAAGAAAAGGTGTGAAGTAGTGAAGCCAACGGTTCCTTCTTCCCGAACAGATCTGCGGTCAAACTAGATAGTTTGACCGTGAAGGTTCTCAGTCATCCAGGTCATCGTAGTCAAAGGAGCTTGCAAAGAAAAGCGTCTGGACTTCTTTAAGTTGCTTCTCATCCGAGAAGCTTCTTCAGTTCAAAGGTCAAATGGTGGAGAGTCCCAGATTTAAACCCTGTGGGAGTTTCCCCCCAAAGAGGGACAAAAGGACCCCCTGACGGTCCTCTAATCACATGAGCCAAGGTGTGAAAATGGGTGTGGGTCCCAATCAGCCAGGGTTTCGGGTGAGCTCATTGTGAAACCTGGTCCCACCTTATCATGCGATTTCCTGAGGTCAGATGGCCCAGGATGTGAGTGGGCGTTAAGGCGTCTGGGGAGGGATCTCAGAACTGGATTATAGATGGCAGACAGTTGGTGTCGTAAACCCCCGCCACTGTTCAAAGATGGTCGCTCACAGTGGACATCTATGTCCACTGTGAGCTATCTCTATGTCCATCTATGTCATACTGGTTGACATCTATGACATCTATGTCCACTATGTCCATCTATGTCTTCTAGCAACTTAAAGAAGTCCAGACGCTTTTCTTTGCAAGCTCCTTTGACTATCTAGTTGGATATTTTCATATGCTGAAGTGTGTGTGTGTGTGTGTGTGTGTGTGTGTGTGTGTGTGTGCGCGCGCGCATTACCTGTGCCGTCAGGAGTGCTTTGCACAAAGGTTGGCAGCATTTTGACTGTGGCAATGTCCTGTGTGCTTTTAGAAAGGCCATTTTGGATCTCTATCTTCATTCTCTGCTTCACCTAAAATTAATATTTTATTGTCAGAGTCTAAATATTGTGAAACGCAAATTGGCAGAACAAACACTGCAGCATCTTTTCTCACCTCCAGCAGCTGTTCAGTCGTCAGGGAAAACTCGGACAGTATTTGGGCGATTTGTCGCGATTGTTCAGCGAGTCTGTAGGCCACAGCGGTCACCATGGCAGCACCCTTTCCACTGCCGCTCTCCGAGAGGAGGAATCGAACATCGCAGTCCGGGACCAAACGTCTGACTGTCTTGTGAAGACGACGGGCATATCTGAAATGCATATGAGATTCTGCTTAACTATGCACATTTTACTTAAGATCAAAGTAAGACGATAGGTACACATTTAACTCCCAAATGCCGGACGGCAATTCTAGTACAAAACTAAAGAGCGAGAGAGCATTTAAGTAAACACTAATCTAAACGGTTCGTCTTTAAACTTATCACTTACTGTGGGTGCATCTTGTAGAGAGACCCATCGATGCCTACAGTGGTTCGGAGACGTGACGCTCCTTTGTTCTCCTTCAGCCTCATCAGGATGCCGGCCAGAGTAGCAGCTACAAGGCTGGCGGAGCGGAAAGACACAATGGCACAAACCTGAGGGAAGACAAGCAAAAATGCATCAAGACCATCCAAATTATTAAGAAACGTCTTAAATATTTGATTTCATTTGTTCCATGGATCTTAATATTTTAAACAGACTAAAAGTTACAAATTAACTACTTAACTATACAATTTCATCTTATATGATTTTCCTGATTTAAGTTCCC